>NC_089837.1:63721817-64321817 GCF_035609145.1 Eleutherodactylus coqui
ATATCTATCTATCTATCTATCTCATATCTATCTATCTATCTCACATCTATCTATCTATCTATCTCATATCTATCTATCTATCTCTTATCTATCTATCTATCTATCTCTTATCTATCTATCTCATATCTATCTATCTCATCTATCTATCTATCTCTCATCTATCTATCTATCTCATATCTATCTATCTGTCTATCTATCTCCTAACTATCTATCTATCTCATATCTATCTATCTATCTATCTATCTATCTATCTATCTATCTATCTCATATCTATCTATCTATCTATCTATCTATCTATCTCATATCTATCTATCTATCTATTTCATATCTATCTATCTATCTCATATCTATCTATCTATCTATCTATCTATCTATCTATCTATCTCATATCTATCTATCTATCTATCTATCTATCTATCTATCTATCTATCTCATATCTATCTATCTATCTATCTATCTATCTCATATCTATCTATCTATCTCATATCTATCTATCTATCTATCTCATATCTATCTATCTATCTATCTATCTATCTATCTATCTATCTCATATCTATCTATCTATCTCATATCTATCTATCTATCTATCTATCTATCTCCTATCTATCTATCTATCTATCTCATATCTATCTATCTCATATCTATCTATCTCATATCTATCTATCTATCTATTTCATATCTATCTATCTCATATCTATCTATCTATCTATTTCATATCTATCTATCTACTGTATGTATGCTTCTATTTGTGTAAAGGATAGAAACAGAAAATTAAAGACAGAAAAAGCTCAAGTGGTCCATCTAGGCTACAGTTATATTATTTACTTTTTATTTCTCTCTTAGGATAGCTCTATATTTATCCCAGGCAGCTTGAATTCATTCATTGTTGATTTTCCGAGCATTCACTGCACTTTCAAAAAAAAAATATTTCCTGACATTGCTTCTAATCTTCCCCTCATCTAATCTCAGATTGCACTTCCTTGTTCTAGTGGTTAGCTTTCTACTATATATATATATATATATATATATATATATATATTTCTATTTCTATTATGTCCCTCCTCTCCCTGCTCTCCTCCTGTAACATATATAAAGGTTTCCATCATGTCCCCCTCTCCCTTCTCTCCTCCAGTTACATATATAAAGGTTTCCATCATGTCACCCCTCTCCCTTCTCTCCTCCTGTAACATATATATAGGTTTCCATCATGTCCCCCTCTCCCTTCTCTCCTCCTGTAACATATATAAAGGTTTCCATCATGTCACCCCTCTCCCTTCTCTCCTCCTGTAACATATATATAGGTTTCCATCATGTCCCCCTCTCCCTTCTCTCCTCCTGTAACATATATAAAGGTTTCCATCATGTCCCCCTCTCCCTTCTCTCCTCCTGTAACATATATAAAGGTTTCCATCATGTCACCCCTCTCCCTTCTTTCCTTCTGTAACATGAAAAAAGGTTTTCATGGTTTCCATCATGTCCCCCCTCTCTCTCTTTTCTCCTACTGTAACACATATAAAGGTATCCATCATGCCCCTCTCTCCCTTCTTTCCTCCTGTAACATATATAAAGGTTTCCATCATGTCGCCCTCTTTCTTCTCTCCTTTTGTAACATATATAAAGGTTTCCATCATGTCCTCCTCTCCCTTCTTTCCTCCTGTAACATATATAAAGGTTTCCATCATGTCCCCCCTCTCCCTTCTCTCCTCCTATAACATATATAAAGGTTTCCATCATGTCCCTCCTCTCCCTTCTTTCCTCCTGTAACATATATAAAGGTTTCCATCATGTCCCCCTATCTCTTCTCTCCTCCTGTAACATATATAAAGGTTTCCATCATGTCCTCCTCTCCTTCCTCTCCTCCTGTAACATATATAAAGGTTTCCATCATGTCCCCCTCTCCCTTCTCTCCTTCTGTTACATATATAAAGGTTTCCATCATGTCTCCCCTCTCCCTCCTCTTCCCCTGTAACATATATAAAGATTTCGATCATGTCCGCCTCTCCCTTCTTCCCTCCTGTAACATATATAAAGGTCTCCATCATGTCCCCCTCTCTCTTCTCTCCTCCTGTAACATATATAAAGGTTTCCATCATGTCCCTCCTCTCCCTTCTCTCCTCCTGTAACATATATAAAGGTTTCCATCATGTCCTCCTCTCCTTCCTCTCCTCCTGTAACATATATAAAGGTTTCCATCATGTCCCTCCTCTCCCTTCTCTCCTCCTGTAACATATATAAAGGTTTCCATCATGTCCCCCTCTCCCTCCTCTTCCCCTGTAACATATATAAAGGTTTCGATCATGTCCGCCTCTCCCTTCTTCCCTCCTGTAACATATATAAAGGTCTCCATCATGTCCCTCTTCTCCCTTCTCTCCTCCTGTAACATATATAAAGGTCTCCATCATGTTCCCCTCTTTCTTCTCTCCTCCTGTAACATATTTATAGGTCTCCATCATGTCCCCCTCTCCCTTCTCTCCTCCTGTAACATATTTATAGGTTTCCATCATGTCATCCTCTCCCTTCTTCCTTCCGGGCAGAAGAGGCGGCATCATTTATTATTGTGGCTTTATCTATTAGGGGGTGGAAAAGGCTGCATTATTAGCTGGGGGGGGGGGGGGGGTGGGGGTAGAAAATGCGGCATTAATAATTACGAGGACAGAGAAGGTGATAGTATTAATAACTGGGGCTGAAAAGGCGGCATTAGCAATTACGGGAACAGAAGAAACGGCATTATTAATTACAGTGCGGCAGAAATGGCAGGATTATTAATTATGGGGGGCAGAAAAGGTGGCATTATTAATCAGGGTAAAAAAGATGGTATTAATGGTGGCGGGAAAGGTGGCATTATTAATAATGGGGGCAGAAAAAGTTGGCCTTACCCACTGTGGCAGAGAAGGCAATTGGTGGCATTATTATGGGGGCTGAAAAAGCAACATTATTAATGGGGGAAGAAAAGGCGAAATAATAATGGGGGAGAAAAGGTGGCATTACCTACTGGGACACAAAAGTCTGCATTATTAGCAGGGGCAGAAAAGGTAAGCATTATTACCTGCACAGACAGAAATGGCAGTATTATTAATAATGGGGTCAGAATGTGGGCATTACTACTTATAGGGACAGAAAAGGGCCATTTTTAATTGTGGGAGCAGAACAGGCAGCATTGCTATTGATGATGGAAGAAAAGAAGGGCAAGTTTATTGTGCGGAGGCAAAGATTTCTGTGTGTCAAATTCTGCAGTGACAAGTTGTCATTGGGAGGAACCATTGTGACGGTGTGGGCGCGGATAGAGAAGAAAAGAAGACCAATCACAGATGATGCCACCTGTGATCACTGCACTTTAATCAATGTCACTATGTGGAGCTGGTAACGGACTATTATTATGAAGGGTCCAGCTAACAGATGATCAATGGGGCTCTCAGGTAGTGAACCCCCGTCACTATACAATACCAAGGATAAGCCATGAATAGTTTATGACTGGACAGACACTCTTAATATATGTCTAATCCTAAAAGTAAACATGCATTTAGTTAAGTTTCTTATGATCTTGAGGTAGGTGAGAAAAAGAAGTAAGCACGGACACATATATTCTCATTTTCTGCTCCTATGAATGGATATGCCTGCTAGCCTATACAAAGCCTGAAATGGCTGAGGATATAGATAATGTGGTCTCTAGGTTTACTGTCCCTTTAACATGGTCATTCCATCCTTTCATTTTTAAAGGGATGAGAAGTAAGAATCCTACATAGACATAGAAAAGAAACCCAAGTATACAGTTTCTACTTTGTATATTAGTCTATTATTTCTCAGGATTAAAGGGGTTGTCCAGAACTTTTACTATTAAAGGGGTTGTACAAAAATTTCAAGTTACCCCGATCCACAGGTATAACTTACTGATCAGTGACGGTCTTACTGCTGAGATCCCTGGCGACCTCAAGAATTGGACCCTCGTGTCCTGTTCTCCTGTCATTGCAGGGGTCACTTCTATTCTCGCAGTGACATTAGCATGAAGGGAGTGATGGCTGAGCATGCGTGGTCAGTGCTCCATTCATTGCAATGGGGCTGACGAATATACCCAAGCCTGTGCCTCAGCAGTTCCATTGAGAGTGAAAGGAGCACTGGTGCGCTTGCGTGACCAGCACTAAATTCAGTCTCCCTCTCACTGCGGAGGGTGCAGTAACCCTGCCGTGAGGTGGACAGGAAACATGAGACCCCCATTCTCGAGATCAGCGGGGTTTCAGCGGTGAGACCCCCATTGATAAGCAAATTATTCCCTATCCGTAGGACAGGGGATAACTTCAAATTTTGGTTAACCGAAACAGGATAGGTCATCAACAGCCGATCGGTGAGGGTCCACCACTCTGGTCCTGGAATATAGCTACACTGCTGAAAAATAAAAATGTTATGGCCCCTGGAACGTAAAAGCAGATAGTATTTACTGGCTCTTAAGGCCAAAATTAGTTATATCACTAAGGGGTTAAAAATGCACTTAAGGCGAATGTGTTCTATGCCGAATTCTGCTAAAACGAAACAGGATAGGTCATCAACAGTTGATTGGTGAGGGCCCACTACTCGGAATCCCCATCGATAAGCTGATCGCCAGGCTTGCTGTCAGTGTAGGCAGTGCTGAAAGCAGATAGCGCTAACAGTACTGTAGTGGCCGGGTTTTGTATTGCAGGCGCAGCTCCCATTTAATTCAATTAAAGTCACGCCTGTAGTAGCAAACCATGCAGATGCAATGTTGACTGTGCTATCTGCTTCCATCAGTGTCCATAATGACAGCTGCCCCGTAAATCAGCTGATCCGTGGAGATCCTAAGCGGCAAACCCCTACGATCAACTATTGAGGATCAGCCACTAATAGTAAAAGTCCCAGAGAACTCTTTCAATGTAAATAAAGTTTTGTAACTTTCTAGTATACTTTACAATCCCTTATCAATTCTGTGATTTTTTTTTGCTTGCTGTCAGTGATTGAATACCTCAGTGTTTACATCTGGAGAATTAAATCTGCTCCGGATCATGTGATCACAGTTGCAGTGATCGTTACAGTGCATCAGATCTTTTGTAAGTGAATATTACAATTGCATGTGTCGAGTTGATCAGCACTGATTTATACTGGAAATGCTACATATAGACCACATAAAAGTGGAATTTTACTTTTAACCCTTTCCAATCCAATTTGTATCCTGGTTTTCCTAGGGGGCTTTCTCTTTTTCTGCCATTATACAACAGCGCTATATGCTGGCTAAAGCCAGTACTGCATGAGGTGACATGTTGGATAAGCATTGACAGCAGAGAGTCTGGCAATATACAGTAAGAGAACCCCGACGGACGTCTTCCAACATCGGAGCTGTACAGCCTTAAATCATAATGTCTTCAGACGTCAGACAATGGATTGGAAAGGGTTAAAATGTATAACAACTGCACATGGTTTTTGTGGAGTTCCCCTTTAAGGCCTATTCACTGAAGATTTAGAAAACTGCACGATCATATTGTGTGCACAATATTTGTGTCTATTGGCCAACGTTTCAGGTCCTGAGAGACCTGTCATAGGATGCCAGGGGGGATGTGGGATAAGCTGTGCTCGCCCTTCCTTACCAGTTAATAAAGGGACACTCTGTTACCCGAGCGCGGGTCCATACAATAATATTTGTCCATACTCCTCACATTAACATAGGTGGTTTATGTTAGTCATTATTGTTATTTGCACTCTTCTGGACATGTCTTAATGGGCTGAAGGATGAAGGACGTCATGCGGATTTCCTCAGAAGAAAACACGTTCTCCTCCCCAGAACGGCTGAGTCCACAGCTGCCTCAGTCTTCCTTCAGTCCTTTATGTCTTAGGTCTGTGGTTCCTGTTCTTGGCAGCGATAATGTCTACATCAAATAAATAGAAGTCGTTCTGCCAGATGAGGAAGTCATTTCGAGCGTAGATTCAGGTCTTTACATAAAACCCGCTTCTATGTCCAGAATGTTTTCACATTTTGCTAATTCAGTAAATACTTCAACTTTGTTTCCTGACACAAGTCAAGACGAAAACTTTTGCATTGGGGTTCTAAGATTCCCACTATTATGTCAGACTAGAGTCCTCCAAAGGTGCAATTTAAAGGGGTTCTCTAACTCTAATATTCAGGTGTATGTATGCACAGATTATATCTCTTGCTTAACCCCCCCCCCCCCCTGCACCTTTGGACGAGCTCTGAGGGCAAAGGACATTACAGTTTTTGGTAAATAAAACCTGTTCTACTTCCAATCCACTGTCTGACGTCTAAAGACATTCTGATTGAAGGCTGTACAGCTCCGATGTCGGAAAACGTGGCAGGGTATTCTTACTGTAGATTACTGGCCACTCTGTTGTTGGGGCCTCTCCTGCATGTCACATACTGCAGTACTGGCTCTAGCCAGCAGATGGCGCCATTGTATAATGGCAGTAAGAGAAAGCCCCCTAGGAAAAACACTGAATCTAAAATTGGATTGCAAAGGGTTAAGGGCTTTATTTTAAGTTTTTCTTTCATTTTAAAGCTAAGATTTTAGGCTTTAAAATGACAGCAAAAGGATGTTCGTAGCCCTTATAGAACCGGAGCTGCAGTCATTTGAAGTTTAGTTGGGAATAGTGAATTTACAGCTGTCAGTTTCATTCAGTGTGTGCAGAGAAGAGAGGGAGATGAAGGAGGCAAAAGCCCGCAGCAGAGAGGATCTGTGATTCTCCTGTATATCACAGAGGAGGGCTGACATGACATTTCAATCAGTGATCAATCAGAGACCATATTTGCTCTCTGATTAGCACATATGGTGTTTTCCTCAAAGGAGTGAAATGATGAGGACTTGCTCATCTAATTACTCTTCTACATCATTTGACCTCACAGATGCTGCAGTCCTTGCTGACTCTAGCATATAAATGTTTTTACAGAAAAAAATTAAACTTTTTCCCCCTTACAAGGCTTAAAATTTTTAAACCCTTCGCGCTATAGGACATACAGTTACGTCCTGTTGGGCCGCGGAATGTATGAAGAGAGATCGCGGGGCGACCTCTCTGTATACAACATGGACGCCAGCTGTTTATTACAGCTGACAACCGTGGGCAATAGCTGCAATAAGCTGCAAAGTTGATCGGCGCTATTAACCCTTTAAATTCTGCTGTCAATTATAACAGCGGTATTTAAATCCCCCGAACATTGATAAGATTGCAAGGACCTGTGTGGGTGTCATGGCAGCCGGGGGCCTTCTGAAAGGCTCCAGGGCTGTCTTAGCAGACCGCCTATCAAGCAATCCCCCTGGGGTGGCTTGATAGACTGCCTGCCTGATCCCAGAATGATGTAATGCTATGGCATTGATGCAGAAGCGATCACAGCATTGTATGTTGTGGTCCCTTAGGAGGACTAAAAAAGAAAGTAAAAATAAGATCAATAAAGTTTTACTAATTGTAAAAAAAGTAATAATAGTTAAAATCACCCCCTTTTGCCATATCTATAACTAAAGAATCTAAATCATTAAACAAAAATCCATATTTGATATCGCCGCATCCGTAAAGGTCTGTTCTATCGGGGTCTAAGTAGCGCATCATTTTTATCCCGCACAGTTAACGTCATCTGAGAAAAAATAAAGAACAACAGAAATATACTTTTTTGGTCACCCTGTTTCCCAGAAAAAATGCAATAAAAAGCAATCAAAAAGTCATATGTATTCCAAAATGATAGCAATGGGAATTGGAACAATTTATCTGCCTATGTATAAGGGCCTTTACTGTGCCGGTAAGTAAATCCACTCCTCAAAGGTGTAAGCTCCTGGGATCTAATGCAAAATTAGTAATAGGACCCCGATCTACTGGATCAATTTATAATACTGGTGTCTTCTTATGTGGTAGAGACTTTGGATGTTATTGAAATCTGAGTGGGGTGAGGGGGTGATAGAGTTTTCATGCAATGCTCCTTGGGAAAAAAGTATGCAAATATGGGATGGAAAAGTACCTTCTGAGCACCACCTGATGGAAGGTGACTTCCCTATAAATCAATGGTTGACTTTTCAACAGGCCCTGAGAACATGACTGAGAATATAAGCCAAAGAGATGAATGGCCATCCTGTAATTCAAGGTTAGCAGAAGGTCTACTTGAATGGGAGCCAGAGCTGCTCTCTTTTCTGGGTCATCATAGAGTCCCCCTAAAGGGATCCTGCTTGATGATGTTCATATGTCCTAATACAACATATGAATGGAGTGCTGACCATGAATGTCTGGCTAGCGCTTCATTAAGGATGATGTCCCTGGGGGGAAGGAGTGAAGCGACCCCTACACTGACAGGAGAGTGGGACACAGGAAACCTGTTCTCGAGATTGGCAGGGACCCCAACAATCAGCAAGTTATTCCCTATCCTGTCAATAGGGGATTACTTGATATTCTGGTACAACCCCTTTAATGCGGGGTACATGATCATTCACAACAGTTAATCATTTTATAGTGCAGCATTTTACATGCATGATGTCAGGACTTTACAGCATATAAGATTATGCCATAGGAATGTGTATGTGTAACAGGAAACATTCGGAATGTCAGCCTCATATATGGAAATAGGTCGAGGGTCAAGAGATTTTTCTATATCACCCCCGTGTTCCTGACCAATTGTTCTAAACAATCTCAATAACAGAACGTATTTTTGCATTCTTGGAATTTTTTGTATTTAAAAACAATTGCTGAGTATTCCCAGTATTCCTTGTTATTGTTTTCCTAATTAAATTTAGATCTAAAGAAGAACATTTGTTTTGCTCCAAGAAGATTGTGATAATTGTTCTATTATACAATAAGAAAATTACATTGTGTACAAAGACCTACTCAGTATTTCTTCTTAAAGTGGAAGGACTGTGACAACATGCCGAGTCTCTTATGAGAAGAAGGGCAGTGATATAGCTAAAGCTATAGCTAGTGTGCAGAAGAAGCAAACATACTTGGGTTCTAAGGCTTGGCCTCCTCTGCCACATGAGAAGACATCAGTATTATAAATGGCACATGGGGGCAATCTTACAATGTTACATTGGCACTAGAGATGAGTGAGCATACTCGCTAAGGACAATTACTCGATCGAGCATTGCCCTTAGTGAGTACCTGCCACTCGGGAAAAAAGGTTCGGCTGCCGGCACGGGTGGGAGGTGAGTTGCGGCAGTGAGCAGGGCTGAGAGAGGGGGAGAGAGATCTCCCCTCAATTCCTCCCCGCTTTTCCCCGCCGCTCCCCGCCCGCCGCCGGCAGCCGAATCTTTTCTTCCGAGTGGGCAGGTACTTGCTAAGGGCAATACTCGATCGAGCATTGCCCTTAGCGAGTACCTGCCCGTTCGGGAGAAAAGGTTTGGCTACCGTCACGGGTGACAGGTGAGTTGCGGCAGTGAGCAGGGGGGAGAGAGGGAGAGACAGGTCTCTCCTCGGTTCCTCCCTGCTCTCCCCCGCCGCTCCCCGCCCGCCGCCGAACCTTTTCTCCCAGCGGGCAGGTACTCGCTAAGGGCAATGCTCGATCGAGTAATTGCCCTTAGCGAGTATGCTCGCTGATCTCTAATTGGCACTCATTATCTTCAAGATACTCCTCTGAGAAAGAGCGTCGTTTTCACCGTATCAGTGCTGTGTGAGTGTGCACCCAACAATATACTCATTAAGGGCTCAGTCACACGGTCATTTTAATGTGCATTTTTCTGTGTGTAAAAAAGTCACACTAGATAGAACAAATGATTTTCAATGGTATCAGTCACATGTGAGAAATTTTACATGCGAAAAAACGCCTGCGTCAAAAATTATAGGACAGCGGTTCGCAAAACGCAGGTAACTGTGGCAGCCAGTGTTTTTTGTATGTGAAACCCCTGAATGCTGTCGCTTCCAGGGGTTTCACCTTGTGCTCAATGGGGCTGGCCGCAACAGTGCCGACCCCATTGAGAACATATAGTGAAGATCGCAATCCTCTGCCACAGCTGTCACAACTGGGGAAGAGGAGCGTGATGTTCTCCCATTGAATTCAATGGAGCTGGCAATACAGCTGGCTCCATTGAAAGCAATGGGCTGCTGGCAAGCCCTGCAGTGATTTTCAGAGAAGGGCTTTAAAATATAAGCCCTTCCCTAAAAAGCATCCCAAAAATGTGTAAAAAATTTAAAAAAATGTATACTCACCTCTCTGCAGCTGCCGGGGCTCAGGCTCGTCCAGCCAACTCTTCTCCTGCACTGCTATGAAGAGCTTTCAGCAGGCGGGGGTTTAAAATCCCCACCTGCTGAAAGGGTTGTCTCTGATTGGCTGAGCACTGTGACGAATCAGAGGCAGCTCTCAGCTATTCAATGATAGCTGAGAGCTGCCTCTGATTGGTCCCTGCGCTCAGCCAATCAGAGGCAGCACTTACCCATTCATAAATTCAATGGGAGAACATCACCATAGTCTGCTACAGCTGTGATAGAGGATTTCTTCATCTCTGTGGGGAGTCCCATTGTCACTGGACACTGTGAGGGCATTGTCACAATGTCCAGTGACAATGGGACTCCCCGCAGAGATAAAGAAATCCTCTGCCACAGCTGTTACAGCTGTGGCAGAGGATCGCAATGTTCTCTGTATGGCAATGGGGCCCCCGCAGCTGCCGCTGGCCCCATTGTTCACAGGTAAAACCCCTGGATGTGACAGCATCCAGGGTTTCACATCCAAGGAATCCCCTGCTGCAGCTGTCACAGCCTCAGCAGGGGATAGCGGACACTGCACTTTTTAAGCAGAAAAACGCTGCTAGGTCCGGTTTTTCCTGCATGACGCCCGCTTAGGTCACGCACGTTTTTGAACGCATCAGTTATGCGCAAAAAAATTAGTGTTTCAAAACGCTCGTGTGACTGAGCCCTAATAACGGGGTTATAGAGACACTTACCATATAAATCACCTAGAAAGGTCTTGCAGATTGGTTAAAAAAAATCTCCCCCTGATCTCCTCCATGTTAAACTGTGACTGATCTAGGTCTAAATAGATGAGACTTGAAAGAGCTTACCTAGTCTACCTGGCTCTATAAAGACCCATTTAGAAGCCCAATTATTGGGCACAAACATTTGCTTGTCGAATTGTCAGGCCATGTAAAAAGCGATAATGATCAACTAAAGAATGGCTGATCGTTGATTTTTAGAAGGCATTAAAATACCTGCTGATTAGTTATATAGATGCACTGCCGGCCTGTGGGGAAAATGATCATACTGTAAGGGAGTACAGTTTATTGCTGTTTAATAATAGTATGATGGTGTTTTCTTTGTAATGGTACTGTCCCTTTAAAAGAGGGCAGGAACGGAGCTGTGCAGGAAGAAGAGCCAGGGAATAGTTGAGAGAGGTGCTAGGTACTGGACAGAGGTTGAAGCAGGAGTCTCTCCTGGTATACTGCAGTGCCGCGGATACAGTCATGAGGATGGCTCCCTCTGGGAGAAAGAAATACAGCCATTTAGAAGCTTGCAGAGTGTGCTGAGAGCAGCTATGCTGTAGACTGAAGGGAAAGGGAGTCTCTCCCAGTTTGTGCTGCGGTGTAGCAGTCACAGTCCTACTGACAGTGTCCTTTGAGAAAAGAGTAACAGGCCAGTTAGAGAAAGTCAAGATGCCTGAAAGGCTGAAGGTGCCCTTCCTCCATTCCCTCCCTTCCAACAACACTAAATCCATGCCAGCGGACATGGAAGAGAGTCATGCCCGAGTATAGAGTTGTTATAAGTATCCCACACTAACGGACCTAAAGACTGTTTAGTGAGACAATTATTGTGTATTGACGTATTGATTAGCAACCATTCCTACAGACTCATGAACCTTGGTAGAATCATTAACGTAAGAGTCAGGGTCGTAAGTGCAACTGGGCCTCCTAGACTGCAGGCCTTCCTTCCACGAATCATATGCGTATGATGAAATGGAGAAGACCAGGGATTTAATCAATTTCTACCATCCCGTAAATGAGTAAATGCTATTCATGCACTTGGATACTGAGTCAGGAGGATAGAGATGAACTCACCCGGCAGATGGGAGGGAGATCAGCAGGGTGCCGGAAACTCTCTCCCCCCTGGAAGTCCAGGGACACCTTGTAGATACAAATCACATTGGGTCCGTGTCCAGGGTGTAGATTCAAAGGTTCCACTTTATTGGTTAAAGGACAGAGTGGGTCTCCACCAAGTGACCCAATCAGTGAAGTGCAAGAGAAGAACAAAGTTGTAGGTGCTGAAAAAGGGCTACTGCCGATAGCCGAAACGCGTTGCACTCCAGCACTTTGTTCTTCTCTTGTACTGGTTCCAAGACGCTATCCCATCTACACGCTGTATTTTACCATCCTTTAAAGTGACGTCCCAGAGTTATTGGCAGAAGATGCCGTGTTGACTGTACTTTTTCCTTAACATATTTGACTCCAGTGAGCAGTAATCACCTGAACTATTGCCTACTTCACTCACGGTTTTCAACCGAACTGTTTCCAGCTTTACTCTGCTGTTTGAAGAATATAGAAAAGGTCATCGCAAATGTGGTGCTGTGGTACCTATGTGCCACCCGAGTCCCTGTCACGTCTGTGACCATAAGGCATTTAGAGAGTACATGGTTGGCCACAAGACCTGGTTCCTGCTGGCCCATCCAAAAAAACAAAAAAGGTCATTCAGAGTGGAACAGACCCCGTCACTATAGAGTCCTTAAATATAAGAAACAATGGTCTGTCTGTCACGTTACTTAATTTCCTTAGAGCCCAGAGGTGTATGATAGGCTCCATCCATACTTCATTTCTAAACCCCTATTCGTCTCTTTAGACGGTATGTACAACAGATCTATTCACCTACAAAATCGAATGATTTCTTAGTACAGCCCTTTACAAATGGGACATCAGTAGAGATGAGCGAACGTACTCGTCCGAGCTTGATACTCGTTCGAGTATTAGCGTGTTCGAGATGCTCGTTACTCGTAACGAGTACCACGCGATGTTCGGGTTACTTTCACTTTCCTCTCTGAGACGTTAGCGCGCTTTTCTGGCCAATTGAAAGACAGGGAAGGCATTACAACTTCCCCCTGCGATGTTCAAGCCCTATACCACCCCCCTGCAGTGAGTGGCTGGGGAGATCAGGTGTCACCCGAGTATAAAAATCGGCCCCACCCGCGGCTCGCCACAGATGCCTTGTGAGTTAGCTGAGGGACAGTGGTATCGTGTTGGAGCTGCTGTAGGGAGAGTGTTAGGAGTTATTGTAGGCTTCAAGAACCCCAACGGTCCATCTTAGGGCCACATCTAACCGTGTGCAGTACTGTGGAGGCTGCTTTTAGCAGTGTTGCACATTTTGTTTTTTTTGGTATATCGGCCGTGCAGAGCATTGCGCCCTGCAGTAATACTCCAGGGATAGAATTGTGTAGGCAGGGCCAGAAGACATATATTATAGATTGAATATACGCAGTGGTCCTTTTGAAAAAAATATTTGGAAAAAATCTATTTGGCCTGCCTGTCACTCTGCTCAGTGTTCTGGGTCCCTGTCTGCTGGGGGTAGTATTTCTCCAAATAAATACGCAGCCAGCTAAGTGTTACAGCAGGCTTGCGCCAAATTATTTCCTGGCTCTGAAATCACCGGTCTGTTGCAGTTAATAACAGTGCAAGACTGCAGTTCCGTGACACACACATCAGGGACAGAATTGTGTAGGCAGGGCCAGAAGACATATATAGATTGAATATACGCAGTGGTCCTTTTGAAAAAAATATTTGAAAAAAATCTATTTGGCCTGCCTGTCACTCTGCTCAGTGTTCTGTGTCCGTGTCTGCTGGGGGTAGTAGTTCTCCAAATAAATACGCAGCCAGCTAAGTGTTACAGCAGGCGTGCGCCTAATTATTTGCTGGCGTTCCGTAAGCGAACTCAGCCTCCAACCACAGGCCAATAAGCGGCATATTTAATTACAGTGTTGTGTTTCTGCATTCCTGGTAATACAGCATGCTGAGGGGTAGGGGTAGGCCTAGAGGACGTGGGAGCGGCCGAGGACGCGGAGGCCCTAGTCTGGGTGTGGGCACAGGCCGAGCTCCTGATCCAGGTGTATCGCAGCCGACTGCTGCGGGATTAGGAGAGAGGCACGTTTCTGGCGTCCCCACATTCATAGCACATTTAATGGGTCCACGCGGTAGACCTTTATTAGAAAATGAGCAGTGTGAGCAGGTCCTGTCGTGGATGGCAGAAAGTGCTTCCAGCAACCTATCGTCCACCCAGAGATCTGCGCCGTCCACTGCTGCAACTCAGAATCCTCTGGCTGCTGGTCCTCCTTCCTCCCAGCCTCCTCACTCCATGAAAATGAGACATTCTGAGGAGCGGGCAGACTCCCAGGAACTGTTCTCGGGCCCCTGCTCAGATTGGGCAGCAGCGGTTCCTCTCCTACCAGAGGAGTTTATCGTGACTGATGCCCAACCATTAGAAAGTTCCCGGGGTCCGGGGGATGAGGCTGGGGACGTCCGGCAACTGTCTCAAGACCTTTCAGTGGGTGAGGAGGCCGATGACGATGAGACACAGTTGTCTATCAGTGAGGTAGTAGTAAGGGCATTAAGTCCGAGGGAGGAGCGCACCGAGGATTCTGAGGAAGAGCAGCAGGACAATGAGGTGACTGACCCCACCTGGTTTGCTACGCCTACTGAGGACAGGTCTTCAGAGGGGGAGGCAAGGGCAGCAGCAGGGCAGGTTGCAAGAGGCAGTGCGGTGGCCAGGGGTAGAGGCAGGGCCAGACAGAATAATCCACCAACTGTTTCCCAAAGCGCCCCCTCGCGCCATGCCACCCTGCAGAGGCCGAGGTGCTCAAAGGTCTGGCAGTTTTTCACTGAGAGTGCAGACGACCGACGAACAGTGGTGTGCAACCTTTGTCGCGCCAAGATCAGCCGGGGAGCTACCACCAACAGCCTCACCACCACCAGCATGCGCAGACATATGATGGCCAAGCACCCCACAAGGTGGGATGAAGGCCGTTCACCGCCTCCGGTTTGCACCGCTGCCTCTCCCCCTGTGCCCCAACCTGCCACTGAGATCCAACCCCGCTCTGAGGACACAGGCACTACCGTCTCCTGGCCTGCACCCACACCCTCACCTCCGCTGTCCTCGGCCCCATCCAGCAATGTCTGTCAGCGCAGCGTCCAGTCGTCGCTAGCGCAAGTGTTTGAGCGCAAGCGCAAGTACGCCGCCACGCACCCGCACGCTCAAGCGTTAAACGTGCACGTAGCCAAATTTATCAGCCTGGAGATGCTGCCGTATAGGGTTGTGGAAACGGAGTCCTTCAAAAGTATGATGGCGGCGGCGGCCCCGCGCTACTCAGTTCCCAGTCGCCACTACTTTTCCCGATGTGCCGTCCCAGCCCTGCACGACCACGTCTCCCGCAACATTGTACGCGCCCTCACCAACGCGGTTACTGCCAAGGTCCACTTAACAACGGACACGTGGACAAACACAGGCGGGCAGAGCCACTATATCTCCCTGACGGCACATTGGGTGAATTTAGTGGAGGCTGGGACAGAGTCAGAGCCTGGGACCGCTCATGTCCTACCCACCCCCAGAATTGCGGGCCACAGCTCGGTGGTGGTATCTGCGGCGGTGTATGCTTCCTCCACTAAACCACCCTCCTCCTCCTCCTCCAACGCAACCTCTGTCTCGCAATCAAGATGTGTCAGCAGCAGCAGCACGTCAGCAGCAGTCGGTGTCGCGCGTCGTGGCAGCACAGCGGTGGGTAAGCGTCAGCAGGCCGTGCTGAAACTACTCAGCTTAGGAGATAGGAGGCACACGGCCCACGAACTGCTGCAGGGTCTGACAGAGCAGACCGACCGCTGGCTTGCTCCGCTGAGCCTCCAACCGGGCATGGTCGTGTGTGACAACGGCCGTAACCTGGTGGCGGCTCTGCAGCTCGGCAGCCTCACGCACGTGCCATGCCTGGCCCACGTCTTTAATTTGGTGGTTCAGCGCTTTCTGAAAAGCTACCCACACCTGTCAGACTCTACGCTCCACATGTTGGCCAGGCTCTATGAGCAGCGTATAGCTATAGTGGAATACCAACTCCAACATGGGCGGCGCAGAGGGAGTCAGCCTCCTCAATTATTTTCAGAAGAGTGGGCCTGGTCGGCAGACATCTGCCAGGTCCTTCGAAACTTTGAGGAGTCTACCCAGGTGGTGAGCGGCGATGCTGCAATCATTAGCGTCACCATTCCTCTTTTATGCCTCCTGAGAAGTTCCCTGCAAAGCATAAAGGCAGATGCTTTGCACTCGGAAACAGAGCCGGGGGAAGACAGTATGTCGCTGGATAGTCAGAGCACCCTCCTGTCTATATCTCAGCGCGGTGAGGAGGAGGAGGAGGAGGAGGAAGATGAGGAGGAGGGGGAAGACACAGCTTGGCCCACTGGTGAGGGAACACATGCTGCTGGCCTGTCATCCTTTCAGCGTGTATGGCCTGAGGAGGAGGAGGAGGAGGAGGATCCTGAAAGTGATCTTCCTAGTGAGGACAGCCATGTGTTGCGTACAGGTACCCTGGCACACATGGCTGACTTCATGTTAGGATGCCTTTCTCGTGACCCTCGCGTTACACGCATTCTGGCCACTACAGATTACTGGGTGTACACACTGCTCGACCCACGGTATAAGGAGAGCCTTTGCACTCTCATTCCCGAAGAGGAAAGGGGTTCGAGAATGATGCTATACCACAGGGCGCTGGTGGACAAACTGATGGCAAACTTCCCATCCGACAGCGCTAGTGGCAGAAGGCGCAGTTCCGAGGGCCAGGTAGCAGGGGAGGCGCGGAGATCAGGCAGCATGTACAGCACAGGCAGGCCAACACTCTTTAAGGCCCTTGACAGCTTTATGGCTCCCCAGCAAGACTGTGTCACCGCTCCCCAGTCACGGCTGAGTCGGCGGGAGCACTGTAAAAGGATGGTGAGGGAGTACGTAGCCGATCGCACGACCGTCCTCCGTGACGCCTCTGCCCCCTACAACTACTGGGTGTCGAAGCTGGACACGTGGCCTGAACTCGTGCTGTATGCCCTGGAGGTGCTTGCTTGTCCTGCGGCTAGCGTCTTGTCAGAGAGGGTGTTTAGTGCGGCTGGGGGAATCATCACAGATAAGCGTACCCGCCTGTCAACCAACAGTGCCGACAGGCTAACACTCATCAAGATGAACAAAGCCTGGATTTCCCCAGACTTCTCTTCTCCACCAGCGGACAGCAGCGATACCTAAGCAATACGTAGGCTGCACCCGCGGATGGAAGCATTGTTCTCTCTCACCATCCAAAACGGGGACATTTCTGCTTCATCAATCTGTGTATAATATTCCTCCTCCTCCTCTTGCTCCTCCTCCTGAAACCTCACATAATCACGCCGAACGGCCAATTTTTCTTAGGCCCACAAGGCTCAGTCATATAATTTTTCTAAACAATTTTTATACGTTTCAATGCTCATTAAAGCGTTGAAACTTTCACCTCCACCAATTTTTATTTTAACTGGGCTGCCTCCTGGCCTAGTTACCAATTAAGCCACATTAACCAAAGCGATTAATGGGTTTCACCTGCCCTCTTGGTTGGCCATGGCCAATTTTTCTGATGTACATTAGTACTGTTGGTACACCAATTTTTGTGGGCCCTCGCCTACAGTGTAATCAAATGAATTTTTAGCCCACCTGCATTACAGCTGACGTTACATCCGCTGTGTTGGGCAATGCAATGGGATATTTTTATGTACCGCCGGTGGGTTCCAGGGAGCCACCCATGCTGTAGGTGCACAGGGAGTTGTAAATGCATCTGTTTCCACATCTAAAGAACCCCAGTCTGACTGGGGCATGCAGTGTGGGCCGAAGCCCACCTGCATTAAACATGACATTACTACCTCAGCTGTGTTGGGCAATGCAATGGGATATATTTATGTACCGCCGGTGGCTTCCTGGCACCCACCCATGCTGTGGGTCCACAGGGAGTTGTAAATGCATCTGTTTCCACTTCTAAAGAACCCCAGGCTGACTGGGGCATGCAGTGTGGGCCGAAGCCCACCTGCATTAAACATGACATTACTACCTCAGCTATGATGGGCAATGCAATGGGATATTTTTATGTACCGCCGGTGGGTTCCAGGGAGCCACCCATGCTGTGGGTCCACAGGGGGTTGTAAATGCATCTGTTTCCACTTCTAAAGAACCCCAGGCTGACTGGGGCATGCAGTGTGGGCCGAAGCCCACCTGCATTAAGCACGACATTACTACCTCAGCTGTGTTGGGCAATGCAATGGGATATATTTATGTACCGCCGGTGGCTTCCTGGCACCCACCCATGCTGTGGGTCCACAGGGAGTTGTAAATGCATCTGTTTCCACTTCTAAAGAACCCCAGTCTTACTGGGGCATGCAGTGTGGGCTGAAGCCCACCTGCATTAAACATGACATTACTACCTCAGCTGTGATGGGCAATGCAATGGGATATTTTTATGTACCGCCGGTGGGTTCCAGGGAACCACCCATGCTGTGGGTGCACACGGAATTCCCATTGCGGAGTTGTACCTGCCTGTGACTATATATAAAAAACCGCGGTCTGACTGGGGCATGCAGACACCTTGACAGAATGAATAGTGTGTGGCACATAGGTTCCCCATTGCTATGCCCACGTGTGCAGCTCCAGATGGAGGTGGCACAGGATTGGATTTCTCATTGCTTCTGTACAGCATTGTGGGCTATCGCCCCGCCCCTTTTAAAGAGGGTCGCTGCCTAGCAGTGCCAACCCTCTGCAGTGTGTGCCTGCTTTTCTTGTGGCAGACGCACTTATAAATAGACATGAGGGTGGCGTGGCATGAGGGCAGCTGAAGGCTGGGCAGGGACACTTTGGTGTGCGCTGTGGACACTGGGTCGTGGGGGGGGGGGGGATTTGGCAGCATGTAACCCAGGAGAAGTGGCAGCGGAGTGTCATGCAGGCAGTGATTGTGCTTTGTTGGAGGTAGTGTGGTGCTTAGCTAAGGTATGCATTGCTAATGAGGGCTTTTCAGATGTTAAAGTTGTTGGGGGGGGGGCCACTCTTGCTGCTATTGTGGCTTAATAGTGGGACCTGGGAACTTGAGATGCAGCCCAACATGTAGCCCCTAGCCTGCCCTATCCGTTTCTGTGTCGTTCTCATCACTTTCTTGAATTGCCCCGATTTTCACAAATGAAAACCTTAGCGAGCATCGGCGATATACAAAAATGCTCGAGTTGCCCATTGACTTCAATGGGGTTCGTTACTCGAAACGAGCTCTCGAGCATCGCGAAAAATTCGTCTCGAGTAACGAGCACCCGAGCATTTTGGTGCTCGCTCATCTCTAGACATCAGGAAGTTTTTGCCCTATCACATTATGTCATAGGAATGCAGGAAACATTCGGAATTTGACTAAACATAAGGAAATAGGTCGAAGGTCGAGAGACTTTTCTACATCACCCTGTGTTCCTGACTATTGTCCAAAGCAGCCCCTATAGCCACAACAAATTTTTGCAATTTTCCTGGAATTTCCAACCTAAATAACAATTGCTGATTATTTTTGGAACTTTTCCAACATCGCCAAGATTCCTTGTAGGTGTTTTTTTTTAAGCTGTAAAGAAAGAAATTCCTTTTCTCAAAGGAGAAACAAAAGATCAGATCATCGATAGCAGAATCTATTGTTGTCCTACCTACTAGATGAATGGAAAGTACTGTATATTTGTCCTTCTACACGTGTAAAATGTAAAAACGTAGACGAGTTTGTGGAATATTTTATTACCACTTCCTTAGATATTTCTTTAAGGTGTCTGTTGTATATTTTTAATTGCACTTTTCCTACTGTTACCTAAGAGCAGATGGAAATGCTTTGCATTGTAAAGGCGGTGGACCGTAGGCGACAGACTCGTCCCCTTACAAACTTAATTTGTTGTGTTTTGCACGGTGAAGTATTTTGATGTAATGTACATGTGTGATGAGGTTATATGGTTGATACTGTGCTGTGATGGTAATGTACGTCCACAGAGTCCGGGCATCCCATGGCACCAGAGGCGTAACTTGAAGCTCCCGGGCCCCGATGCAAAACTTGTAACAGGGCCCCCAACTATAATGCTTTACTCATCGTACTGGGTTCCCTATATGGAGAAGAGAGGCCTTATGGGCCCCCAAGGCTCCTGGGCCCGAGTGCAACCGGATCCCCTGCATCCTCTATAGTTACGCCCCTGCATGGCACATTGCAATAAGAGCTGGTGAACTGTTGTCTCAACAGGGGCTGCTTTAACCATAGGGCAAACAGTGCATGTGTGGCGGATCCCCTGGTAGCCCCAGGCCCCATAGCAGCAGAACACTTTCAACTTTATCCGCATCCTAAGGACATGGATAGAGTTGAAAACTGTTGTGGAGCTCCAAAAATAATAAGATAACAAAATATGTGTATACAGTGTGGCAAGTTGGGGGCACTCGCCTGCGGATCGCTAACCACTCATACATGAAAATGGCGCGCCACGCATGTAGAAATGCTCTAGAGACGTGGATTCACTTTAGTTCTGGCTCCTGCCAGCCTTTATTTCACAGCAAACAGCATACAAACACAGTCCATGTGTAATCCTGGGTTCACCACCGACTGGTTCACTGTCACTACCACGCCTGGGGCGTTTAGAGGGCGTCTTCCTCCGTCAGACATGTGACTGACCCAAAACTGGTCCGCCCGGATCAGGTTCCCAGTTCCTGATGCGGCCTCTACCAGTGTAGACCAGTGTGGACCCCAGGCTTTCAGCCCTTCCAGCTCACCTGAGCTGTAACTTCCCCTTGTTTTTGGCAGGAACTGTCTTTTATCTACCGTTAGTTCCTGCTCCACCCCTTGGTGTTAACTAGAGATGAGCGAGTATACTCGCTAAGGTACATTACTCGAGCGAGTAGTGCCTTAGCCGAGTATCTCCCCGCTCGTCTGTAAAGATTCGGGGGTCGGCGCGGGTGACAGGTGAGTTGCGGGGGGAGAGAGGAAGAGAGAGATCTCCCCTCCATTCCTCCCCGCCCCCCACCGGCCCCCGAATCTTTAGAGACGAGCGGAGAGATACTCGGCTAAGGCACTACTCGCTCGAGTAATGTCCCCTAGCGAGTATATGTCCCCTCGCTCATCTCCAGTGTTAACCCCAGCACCAGAAGTCCTGTCTGCAGCCCTCTACAGGCCCTGACATGGCCACTGGATCCAGAGACTTCGGCAAAGCGGGATGGGAGAATACAGCCTAATGGATTACATGAGTACCTGTTTATTATTTTTTTAGATCTCCAAAACTTTCGGGGATAAAGGAGGCGGGATGGTGGCACAGGAAGGAAGGGCTATGGTGGGTGGGCATTCTATTTTAATACTTTTGCACTGAGCCCACTAGGATATTAACCCCTTAACGCCACAGGGTGTAAATGTACGTCCTGGCTGTGGGGTACTTAATGCAACAGAACGTACGCTTATGCCTTGGGGATAGCGCGAGATCCCGCACTATCCGGCAGCGGGAACCAGCTGTCACCGATAGCCGGCCTCCTGCTGCAACAGCGGGGGTGCATCGGGACAGTGACCCCCGCTGTCAACCCCTTACACGCCATGATCTATGTAGACGTAATCGTGGAGAGCTGACTGGTTGCCATGGCAACGGGACGCCATCTACATTTTTTTCATTTTGCGTCCCAAAAAATGCAATAAAAGTGATCAAAAAAGCTGTATGTACCCCAAAATGGTACCCATAAAAACCACAGCTCATCATGCAAAAAACAAGCCATCACAGAGCTCCGTTTAAAAAAAAAAGTTATAGGATTTTAAATGCAGCAATTTAGAAAAAAAACTAATAATTTTAAAAAAAGGGTTTTTATTGTGGAAAAGTGGAAAAACAAAAAAAGAAATAAGAATTTTGGTATCGTTATAATCGTACCGACCCGCAGAAAAAATGTATTGTGTCATTTATGCTGCATAATTGATGTTGTTAAAAAAAACTCCCCTCATGTGTTTTCTCTCCCTGCCATCATAAAAAAATTAATAAACGTCTTACAATATAGTCTATGTATTTAAAAATGGCACCAATAAAAACTACAGTTCGTCACGCAAAAAACAAACCCTTATACGGCCGCGTCGACTGAAAAATAAAAAAATTGAGGCTTTTGAAAAGTGGAAATGAAAATCACCCAAAAATCGTTGCGTCCTTTAGCCCAAAATAGGCCATGTGATTAAGGGGTTAAATAGCCTTGGTCTTAATAGTGTCACCATTCCTGCGACAGGCAGGCGTTCCTGGATGTCGTCCTGCGGGAGGAGGAGGTGTAAGTCAGAAAGGGCCATTACACTTGGTGCCCTGCGCTGACTTGATGGTGGACGTTGCGGCTCTAGAAGCGTCTCTTTGTGGGGTGAAGCACATCCATAAAACCTTCTATATTACGCCTATGGTGAGTGTGGCTTCTTAGGATATGACTACTGCCAGCCTCTTGTGACGCCTATACCGGCCATTACTCGGCAAGGGACTCTGCATCTGCTGTGCTTATTGATAGAATCTACTTTTCCCTGTTATCAGGCATTTCAGAAAGGAAGGAGGTTTAGAGGGGTTGAACTAAGATAGACTTTTAT
The DNA here is from genome assembly GCF_035609145.1 of Eleutherodactylus coqui. NCBI lineage: Eukaryota > Metazoa > Chordata > Amphibia > Anura > Eleutherodactylidae > Eleutherodactylus > Eleutherodactylus coqui. The sequence goes on from NC_089837.1 coordinate 63,744,331, forward strand.
CACCTGTTTATGAGATAGGTGGCAAAGGTCTGATTGGTGGGGGTTTCACTGGGGAGACCCCCACTGATCCTGTATTCCCCTCCTCGTCACTATGGGCTCACTGTACCCTCTGTAGTGAGGAGGAGGTTGAATGGTGGTCACACAGGCGCAGTGCTGCTCCATTCACTTTCATTCGGATTGCCAGAGATAGGCAAATGTTTGTTCTAGGCTATTTCCGTTAGCCAAATTGAAATAAATGCAGTAGTGGCCATGTATGTGCAACCCCCACTCCATTCAGTCCCCATGTCCCTGAGGATGGGTGCAGTGACAAGAAGAGGGGGGACACAGGATCCCCTTTCTCATGATTGATGGGGGTCTAAGTGGTGAGAATTTTATCACCTATCCTAGGAATGTACCTGATAGTCTGGCACTCGGCAGGCCTATGGTTGGTCACCCTGCTAGATCTTGTGATACTAAATGCCACTCTTCTCAAGCTACTGGGAAATTGGCCAAGGAGCAGGTAAGTACGTATTACGTCTGTTTGTTCCGAATATCTCATAATCTTTTACCTCCGTAGTTGTGAAGCTTTATATAATTTTAATTGGCTTCAAAGATGGCGGTTTGAGCATCTGATACAGAACATGAAGAGACACGATATTGCAGAAAGTTATTAGCTGCCGGCAGAGTAAAGTGCTGATTATTTATGGCTAGCTGGAGATATGTAAGGAATGCTGTTATCTTAAGCGCCTACACACGGCCACAATTTAATCTCCTCTATCAGTGTATATATATTGGGTATTGTTGTACTTCTTGCAGAAATCCCTGACGGATAAAAATTAACCCTCAAATTAAAAAAAAAAATATATATATATATACACCAATCAGCCAAAGCATTAAATATTGTGTAGGTCCAATCCGACTCTGATCCATCAAGGCATGGACTCCACAAGACCTCTGGAGATGTCCTATGGCATGAGCAGCAGAGCTTTCCAGTAGCTCTTCTGTGGGATGGGACCAGACGGACTACCTTCACTCCCCAAGAGCATTAAAGACACTGGAGTTCAGGGGTGGATTGGTTACCCAAAGTGGCCTTGGAAAAAAATGATGAAGTGGCTCCATGTTGTAGGTGGACCCAAACCAGCAGCAAGTAGAGTGAACACAAGTAGGCATGGTTCAGCAAATCACCAGAGGAGAAGCCTAAGTAACATGCAAAGCTCACCGCAGCAAATTTTCTGCACAGTACAGAAGATGTTAGAACTGGAGGTATACTTTAAGGTGCCACCTATATTAAACCATTAAGTATCCATGATACAATTGAAAATCACAGACTAGCTTCTCTTGAAGGGGCAGTAACCTTTTTAGATAACTTCTCATTTACTAGCTTGTGTTAGTCTCATCATTTCTATATTATACTTGCATTAAAAATGTTACCGTTTTACCACAGTAAATCACATTTGAAGTGGCTGGCACTAGAAGTCTCACTTCAGCTTATCTTCAATCCACTTACTGTCATTAGGTGCAGAGCTTCTGTAGTAACACAGACGTTTCCATAAGAACAAGGGGAAGGGCTATCTTCATATGTGGCTCCCATGCACACAGAAGCTGCAGACTGACAGATCTACAGACACTGTGGTAATGATCTCCACAGTTTCTGTTTCTCAATCATCCTGGAAGCAGAGTGGTGCGCATTCAGATACTGCCTCCCTGCAGTATTGGACCAATGCAATGCAGCATGAGAAGTCAGGACAGTGAACTACTGGCAGACTGGTGGGCTTGATACTTGCCCCCTGTTCCTGAAAGTGGATTGCAGACAGCAGAACAGAAAACTAAGAAAGTCCACCTAAAAATCAGAACTTACAGACATGAAACAGGGTGCAAACAGCAGCAAATTAGAGGGTAAGGATAATCTGTTGTATTTTAGAAAACTTGTTGAAAACTCAGATACACGTTAATTCTCTATGATGAACATTTATGTGTTCACCATGAGCACCCTGTCTTGACTGACAGCTGTAATGGCCTGGATCAGAGAAAACTCTGATCCCTTCCATTTAGCTCCCTAGATGCCACCAATTTGGCATTTGAAAGGCATTCAAATTGCATGAGAATGCAAGATTGATACCAATCTCTTGTGAACCGGCACCTCACTATATCTCACACTGATGTTATCAGCAGCATCACTCATCTGAAGTTGGTGGTGTGGAGGTCATTAACTGCATGTTCTAGTGCTGTGTGTTCCTGATGATATGTGGCATCCAGGATTTACCCAGATTATTCCAACATTGCAGTACAATTATTGCAGTGATTTTCAAGCCAGTAGAGAAGACGGCTATTCTTACATCCCAAATCTCTGCTCTAGGGCCCAACAAGAAGAGGCTACCAATTTATTTAGCTCTACCTCCCTTCTCCATAAGTGGTACTACGTAGCGTCCCCTTTGGCATTTCAACAGTAGATGAAGTTGAGTGATGGAAGGGGAACACTGTAATTTTTGCTAAAGGCTCCTCTCTCTTTAGTATTTACACACCTGAACCAAAGAACTAATTTGACTATTATCTTACCAGGCAGGAAGCAATGTGCTAATATGGAGCCTGCCTTAACCCACACATGCATAGGCCTGTTTATCTATTGATTGCTATCTGTGGAAAGTCCTGTCTGGAAGTTGTGGGACATGTTTATCTATAGCAATCCAAGTTCTAGTAATTGATCTGCCTCAAGCGATTTCAGTGATTGACACAAATATCTTTATCATCTAGATGACTTCCTGTCTATTTGTATTATGTAATATAACAAAGGCTAGACTGTTCTGCCCGGGATGTGATAAGTTGTGAGCACCATGACCTATCACTTTCCCGGTGTACAGAGTTGCACCAGATCTGCCTGTAGAAATCCAATAATACTCAAATAATCTGCAGATAAAGGCTCCATATGTTGAGGGTAGCAGTATGGCACTGCATGTTGTCAAGTAGAGCACGGAAAGCGCGACCGCCGGAACACTGGTAGATATCAGTGTACCCCATGGGGTGGAAATTAATTCTGAATTGATATTAATTAATAAATACCAGGCTTAATTACCAGTTGGGCAAGAGACTTACTGACTGGGTGGCAACCCTAATGCCACCCCTCTGAGGTGCTGCAGACTGCTGCCTGAGGCAACAGGCTCAGGTTGCCTTTGGGTAGGGACGTCCTTGCACAGGATAAGTCATCAATAGCTGATTGGAAGGAGTCCGCTGCTCAGGATCCCCGCCGAAGAGCTGATCCCCAGGCCCGCTGTCAGTGCAAACATTGCTGGAAGCAGACAGCACTGCCCACACTGCAGCAGCCTAGGTAGGTAATAGAATCATAGAATGGTAGAATTGGAAGGGACCTCCACGGTCATCGGGTCCAACCCCCTGCTCAGTGCAGGATTCACTAAATCATCCCAGACAGATGTCTGTCCAGCCTTTCTTTGAACACTTCCATTGAAGGAGAACTCACCACCTTCCGTGGTAACCTGTTCCACTCATTGATCCCCCTCGCTGTCTAATAGCAAATCTGTGCCTCCATCCTTTCAGTTTCATCCCATTGCTTCTAGTCTTTCCTTGTGCAAATGAGAATAGGGCTGATCCCTCTGCACTGTGACAACCCTTCAGATATTTGTAGACAGCTATTAAGTCTCCTCTCAGCCTTCTTTTTTTGCAAGCTAAACATTCCCAGATCCTTTAACTGTTCCTCATAGGGCATGATTTGCAGACCACTTACCATCTTGGTAATGCAATGAATTCAATGGGAGCTGTGCCTGCAATACCAACATGAGCCACTGCACCTGCTCTGTCCACGATGACAGAGAGCTTGGTAAACAGCTGATCGGTGTGGCGCACCTCCACCATCAACTATTGATTACCTATTCTGAGGTTAGATTATTAATAATAAAGTCCCAAGCCATCCCTTTACTCTTTGACTAAACCAAGGGTTTTAAAAACTTGAAATACCCTCTTTTTAAAAGAAAAAAAAATCAAGCCCCTAGAAGGAGTTGTCATTTTGCTGCAAAACTCGGCATGCAGTTCCATCTCAGGCAGATATGGAAATGATTCGGTGGTGTGATTAGATGAACGGTCTTATCACCTGAGCTCCTAACATTGTTCTCCCCATGGCCTATAAAAGGCTCTCGGAGGCTCCTTGTATGTAGTGACCTCTTCTTCCGCTTGTGTAGAGCTTGTTGACCACTAGACGCCTCTACAACACAGAGAAGAGATTTTACCCCTTTACCAGAGTCTGAGAGGGGCGCATTATTGGAATGCGAGAAACTGGATGGTCGTATCGAAGAACTGTTCCCCACCGAGGCAATATTGACCAGACTGTTAGGAGGTGTTGGGACCAGTGGATGTGTGAGGGCACACAAGGTGACCGGGCTCAGGACGCCCCCTACAGACCACCAGTAGGGAGGATCATCTGATGGTCCGACAAGCACGAGCAGCTCTAACTGTTTCATTGTCCGCCATCCAGAGGCAGGTGGCACCATCGTTACACCCCTGTGTCTGTCAGAACCATGTGCAGGTGCTTGGCTGAAGGACATTTTGTCTTACGGTGCCAATTACATGTACGGCCTTTGACACCTACCTATTGTTGCCTCCATTTGCAGGGGTGTAATGAACAACTAAACTGGACTTCTACAGAGTGGAACTGGGTTGTATGGGGACTGACAATGGCTGTGTTCATGTCTGGAGACCTAGGGGTGAGCGCCTCAATCCTGCCTTTGCTATGAAGCAGCACACTGCCCCCTGCTGGTGTGATAGTCTGGGGGCCATAACATACGACAGCTGGTCACCCCCAGTAGTGGTACAAGGGACAATTACAGCGATATGTTCAGGACATCCTGCAGCCACATGTGTTCCTCTCATGGTGGCTTCCAAGAGGCATTTCCCAGCAGGATAATGCTCGGCCGCACACAAGGGGGTCACAGGAAGCCCCCACAACATTGTCACACTTCCGAAGCCTGCCTGGTCGCCAGATTTATTGCCACTAGAACATGTATCGGACCATGTGGGATTCCAAATTCAACAGCCTATGGCTGCATGTCCATGGGCGTGATTCCGCCGGCGATAAATCGCCCGTAAATCACACTGTCTTAAGCTTTCAATAGCGTTGCTATGGAAAGCGCAGCCGCCGCGTCCACGAGCGGAGAATCATAGTGATTCTCCACTTGCGGGATTCAAATCGCAGCATGCTGTGATTTGCCGCAATTCTGTCGGATAGGCTCAGTGTGGAGAACCGTCAGCTGTCTCCTGTTTCCCCATGGCGGAGATCTGCCGCGGGATATTGCTACGCCCGCGGACAGGCAGCCTATGAGTTTTCACGCTCTAGAGGCTCACTAACAGCAAATGTGGAGCGATTTGCTGCAGGATACCATATAGAACCTGTATGCCTCTATGCCCGCCAATATCACAACTTGTATGCCAGCTAGACGCAGTACAACAGGGTACTAGAGACTCCATGCCTGCCAGTATCACATCTTGTATCCAAGCTAGAGGTGGTACAACAGGGTACTAGAGCCTCCATTCCCGCCTGTGTCACATCTTGTTTCCAAGCTAGAGGTGGTACAACAGGGTACTAGAGCCTCCATGCCTGCCCAGATCAAATCTTTAATCTAAGCTAGAGGCGGTACAGCAGGGTACTAGAGACTCCATGCCTGCCCATATCACATCTTGTGTCCAAGCTAGAGGTGTTACAACAGGGTACTAGAGCCTCCATGCCCCTCGTATCACATCTTCTATCCAAGCTAGAAGCGGTACAACAGGGTACTAGAGCCCCCATGCCTGCCTGTATCACATTATGTATCCAAGCTAGAAGTGGTACAACAGGGTACTAGAGCCTCCATGCCTGCCCACATCACATCTTACATACAACCTAGAGGCAGTACAACAGGGTACTAGAGCCTCCATGCCCACCCATATCACATCTTGTATCCAAGCTAGGGGCGGTACAACAGGGTACTAGACCCTCCATGCCCCAATATCACATCTTCTATCCAAGCTAGAAGCGGTACAACAGGGTACTAGAGCCCCTATGCCTGCCTGTATCACATTTTGTATCCAAGCTAGAGGTGGTACAACAGGGTACTAGAGCCTCCATGCCTGCGCATATCACATCTTACATCCAAGCTAGAGGCGGTACAACAGGGTACTAGAGCCTCCACGCTCCCCGTATCACATCTTGTATCCAAGCTAGAGGCAGTACAACAGGGCACTAGAGCCTCCATGCCCACCCATATCACATCTTGTATCCAAGCTAGAGGCGGTACAACAGGGTACTAGACCCTCCATGCCCCAATATCACATCTTCTATCCAAGCTAGAGGTGGTACAACAGGGTACTAGAGCCCCCATGCCTGCCTGTATCACATTTTGTATCCAAGCTAGAGGTGGTACAACAGGGTACTAGAGCCTCCATGCCCCCCATATCACATCTTGTATCCAAGCTAGAGGTGGTACAACAGGGTACTAGAGCCTCCATGCCCCCCGTATCACATCTTGTATCCAAGCTAGAGGCAGTACAACAGGGTACTAGAGCCTCCATGCCCCTAGTATCACATCTTGTATCCAAGCTAGAGGTGGTACAACAGGGTACTAGAGCCTCCATGCCCCTAGTATCACATCTTGTATCCAAGCTAGAGGTGGTACAACAGGGTACTAGAGCCTCCATGCCCCTAGTATCACATCTTGTATCCAAGCTAGAGGCAGTACAACAGGGTACTAGAGCCTCTCTACAAAGGGTCAGTTTTCCACAATACATTCTCCTTTTGCTCTGTTATTGTAATCACTTACTTATATCAATGTTACAATCACACAGAGAAAGTTTTATTTGATTCCGACAACTCTTTCTAGGTGATGAAGCCACAGGCAGTGACAATACGAGTGGAGTTTTTCCATTCCCCTCTGTGGATGCATTATGTTTGATTTAGCCTTTATTGATTTAGCCTTTATAAAGTTTCATTCCTTTCCAACAACTTCTAGGGGAGGGATTGGGTTTGACAATGAGTGTATATAGACTGAACTTTCTTTGACCGTCATCACCTTGAAGCTGTCTTACATTACTCTTCCTCAAGTGTAAGAACTTTCTCAAAACAGAAACAAAAACAATGTATTCTTGGATAAAACCGTCATTGTTCCGCAAGATCTCATTTCCTTGGGAGACAACAATACGTCTCGTTTTCAGGAAGCTGAGATAAATCTCCGAGAGACCTGCTGAGGAAGAAACTGTACCAGGAGAAACATGTCCGTGAGCAGCGGGTTATCTCTCTGCAGCGGTGCTGAGTGACGGCTGCGGCGTGTGACTTGCATTGTCTGAAGGGTTATTATTGGCCTGGATGAGACTGATGAAGCCAAGATATCTAACCATGTATCTAATAGGACTGCAGTGTGTAAAGAATGGGACTTCTCACTGCTAACATGAAATCTCTTTAATCTGCATCCGATAATTCAGAATGTCTGATAATCTGGAACTTTTTCCAGCAATATGTTGATACTTTATTTGGCCTCATGTACACGGATATATGCAGTTGTGGCCCATGAAAAACGCACCGTTTTCACTGTATCTGTGCTTTTGTTAGAGAAGTGTTTTATTACGTCTATGCTGCATCCGTATGCACTGTTTTTTCATGCGCACAAAAGAAAAAAAAAAGCAAGAAATCCTAATTAACCCTTTCCAATCCAATTTGTATCCTGGTTTTCCTAGGGGGCTTACTCTTTTTCTGCTGTTATACAACGGGGCTATCTGCTGGCTAAAGCCAGTACTGCATGAGGGGACACGTTGGATAGGCTCCGACAGCAGAGAGGCTGGCAATATACAGTAAGAGAACCCTGACGGACGTCTTCCAACATCGGAGCTGTACAGCATTAAATTATAATGTCTTGAGACGTCAGTGGATTGGAAAGGGTTAATGCCACATTTTTTTCCCACTGTCTCCTGGTAACATGCGTAGAAAATTATTATGATACAGACCAAATTAGAACCTGCTATTTTTTTTTACGTGTGTACGCATGTCTGAATGCACCAATGGCGGTGTATGCTCTCCGTATTATGTCTGTAAAGAATATGGGCATAATATGGACAGAAAATATGTATCCGCAGCTTATTTAATGCTATGCGGCGCTCCCTTCTTCTCCTCTGCGGCCTGTAGTGGGAAGGCCTGAGGCTTCTGTTCATCTCCTTGGGGGTTCTCTTAATCCCCGCAGGGGTCAACAGGAGTTTACAGCGGGACATTTAAAATGTGCTTCTGGGCAGCAAGTTTAAAATGTCCAACCCCGCTGCTGGGCAATTCCCCAGCTGCTGGGGGCAGTAGGGGACTCCCTCCACCTCTCTCCCCAGCATCGGGTTCCCCAAAGGATTTCCTTATAGCGGGGAGAGAGAGGGGTCGGGGTTAGAGGGCCTCCCGAGAGCATGGTGGAAAAGGGCGGGGCTAGAGAAATTCACCATATAGCCACACCCCTCTAGTCCACCCCCTCTGTACTTGCTATGGGGAATCCCTGTGAGAAGCCCTGTAGCCCCACCCTCTCTCTCTGCACTTTGGGGCTATCCCCTGGGGCTTCCCTGTGGCTCCGCCCCCTCTCACTGCGCTATGGGGATATCCCTCGGGGATCCTCACAGCAGGGAGAGGGAGAGCGGGGCTATTGGGGATTAAACCACTGGCGTAACTATAGGGGATGCAGGGAATAGGTTGCACCCGGGCCCAGAAGCCCTAGGGGGCCCAAAGGCCTCTATTCTCCATATAGGGAGCCCAGTACTATGAATAAAGCATTATAGTTGAGGGCCCTGTTACAGTTTTTGTATTGGGGCCTAGGAGCTTTAAGTTACGCCTCTGGATTAACCCATAGCAGGGAGAGAGAGAGCAGGGCTATGGGTTAATCCCCCATAGCCCTGCTCTCTCTCTCCCTGCTATGGGGAAATCCCAAAGCCCTGCGGGGCTTCATCTCTCTTTACTGCTGGAGCAGCTGTGCTGTTTTTAAGCAATACGCTGGTCCAGTGAATGGACGATTTTCACGCGCATGAAGGTCGAGTTTTCTACGCTAAAATTACGCCCGTGTTAGAGAGGCCTTATAGGGCATTTTCTGTCTGGCATCGTTTAGGAAGACATTCTGGGGCTGTTTTCAGGGAAATGTCATACGGATACCCACAACTTTTAAAAACACGTAGACATATAAACAGCGCATGTATATTGCTGCTGATTTCATTATTTGGGTTAACTTGTAAGCCAATCGGATGGATAATTTAGGACACTGTTGTATCCACTGAATTTAAATTCCTGCAGTCATTAAAGAGTTACATTTACACCATCCCCCCACAAGGAATGCCCCCGCCTAATTGCAGCAATGTTCTGCCTCTCCTGGACCAGGTTAAAGATATGAGAGTTATTAGCCATATCACACGGCAGGATAATGAGGTTAGGGCGCAGTGAGTCATCCTTGTGCCATCCAGCAGCCGCTGGCATGAAGGTAACTTGGATACATGTGTGCAGGCTGCAGGTTTCTCCTCCACCTGGATCTCCTTATAATAATCACGGCTAATACCTGGAAGAATATTTCAGATTATCTGTGACTTTAGTAAAAATCCGCAGAATTAGGAACATTTAAAACAGAAATCAAAGATCATAGATGAGATTATTTTTCTTTCTGCAGGAATATGTATAAGGATTGGGCTTCTGTTTATGGCTGGAAGATCTGACTGTCTGGCACTATTATGGGGGGACTTTCTGCCTGGTGGCATGTATGTGGGCACTCTCTGACTGGCACTGTTATGGGGCACTCTCTGGCTTGCACTATTATAAAGGGATACTTTGTCTGGTGTTCTATATAGGGGCACTCTCCGACTGGAACTATTATAGGGGCATTCTCTGCCTGGCACTGTCATGGATATACTTTCTGCTTGGTGTCATGTATGGGGGCACTCTTTGACTGGCACTGTTATGGGGCACTCTCTGGCTTGTACTATTATAGAGATACTTTCTGTCTGGTATTATATATAGGGGCTAGAGATGAGCGAGCACCAAAATGCTCGGGTGCTCGTTACTCGGGACGAACTTTTAGCGATGCTCGAGGGTTCGTTTCGAGTAACGAACCCCATTGAAGTCAATGGGCGACCAGAGCATTTTTGTATTTCGCCGATGCTCGCTAAGGTTTTCATGTGTGAAAATCTGGGCAATTCAAGAAAGTGATGGAAACGACACAGCAACGGATAGGGCAGGCGAGGGGCTACATGTTGGGCTGCATCTCAAGTTCACAGGTCCCACTATTAAGCCACAATAGCGGCAAGAGTGGGCCCCCCCCCTCCCAAAAACTTTTACTTCTGAAAAGCCCTCATTAGCATGGCATACCTTTGCTAAGCACCACACTACCTCCAACAAAGCACAATCACTGCCTGCATGACACTCCGCTGCCACTTCTCCTGTGTTACATGCTGACCAACTGCCCCCCCTCCCCCCCACAGCGCACACCAAAGTGTCCCTGCGCAGCCTTCAGCTGCCCTCATGCCACACCACCCTCATGTCTATTTAGAAGTGCGTCTGCCATGACGAGGAACCGCAGGCACACACTGCAGAGGTTGGCACGGCTAGGCAGCGACCCTCTTTAAAAGGGGCGGGGCGATAGCCCACAATGCTGTACAGAAGCAATGAGAAATAGAATCCTGTGCCACCGCCATCAGGAGCTGCACACGTGGGCATAGCAATGGGGAACCTATGTGCCACACACTATTCATTCTGTCAAGGTGTCTGCATGCCCCAGTCAGACTGGTAATATGTACCTTAACAGTAACCGCGTTGGTGGTAATGTGGTGGTGACTGCGGACCTAGTAGCGCGGTTTTATTTTGTTGGTTTTCGGAATGTGGCCAGGATTAAGTGGGCCGTGGCGGGGGGATGGTGGGGGGGCTCTCTTGTAGTGTCGGTAAAGGTGAAATTCTTGGACTGCCACCAGACGAACCAATGCAAAGGCATTTGCCAAGAATGTTTTCCCTGTTGGATGAGGAGGGGGATGTTTTTGAGGCACTACGTGTCCTCTCCACGTGTCCGTGGTTATATGCACCTTAACAGTAACCGCGTTGGTGGGAAATGGCCTCGCCGCCATCATGTCTTTGGGAAGCCTCTGTTTCCACACCCCAGAGACATACCATTAGCAGCGGTATAGGCAGAGCCCATAATTCGTAACATTTCAGCCGTAGCATTAGGACAGGCCCCACTAACATATCACTAGCAGCATTATAGCGGGAGCGCAGTCTTCGTTCCATGTCAGCAATAGTAGCACTCAAGACAGGCCCCAGTAACAATTCCGAAGCAGCAGTATAGCGGGAGCGCAGTCTTCGTTCCATGTCAGCAATAGTAGCACTCAAGACAGGCCCCAGTAACAATTCCGAAGCAGCAGTATAGTGGGAGCGCAGTCTTAGTTCCATTTCAGTAGCTGCAGTATAGCCAAGGCCCAAGTTACATTTATGTAGCTAAAGTGTAGGCCAACCCCACACACACTTCTGTACCATGAGTGCAGGCGAAGAACATACAAATTGCTATGATTACACTGTAGGTGAGGGCCCCAAAAAATTGGTGTACCAACAGTACTAATGTACCTCAGTAAAAATTGGCCATGCCCAACCAAGATGGCAGGTGAAACCCATTAATCGCTTTGGTTAATGTGGCTTAAGTGGTAACTAGGCCTGGAGGCAGCCCAGTTTAACGAAAAATTGGTTCAAGTTAAAGTTTCAACGCTTTTAAGAGCATTGAAACATATAAAAATTGTTTAGAAAAATTAGATGAGTGAGCCTTGTGGCCCTAAGAAAAATTGCCCGTTCAGCGTGATTACGTGAGGTTTCAGGAGGAGGAGCAGGAGGAGGAGGAGGAATATTAGACACAGATTGATGAAGCAGAAATGTCCCCGTTTTGGATGGTGAGAGAGAACTATGCTTCCATCCGCGGGTGCAGCCTACGTATTGCTTAGGTATCGCTGCTGTCCGCTGGTGGAGAAGAGAAGTCTGAGGAAATCCAGGCTTTGTTCATCTTGATGAGTGTTAGCCTGTCGGCACTGTCGGTTGACAGGCGGGTACGCTTATCTGTGATGATTCCCCCAGCCGCACTAAACACCCTCTCCGACAAGACGCTAGCCGCAGGACAAGCAAGCACCTCCAGGGCATACAGCGCGAGTTCAGGCCACGTGTCCAGCTTCGACACCCAGTAGTTGTAGGTGGCAGAGGCGTCACGGAGGACGGTCGTGTGATCCGCTACGTACTCCCTCACCATCCTTTTACAGTGCTCCCGCCGACTCAGCCTTGACTGGGGAGCGGTGACACAGTCTTGGTGGGGAGCCATAAAGCTGTCCAGGCCCTTAAAGACTGTTGCACTGCCTGGGCTGTACATGCTGCTCGATCTCCGCACCTCCCCTGCTACCTGGCCCTTGGAACTGCGCCTTCTGCCACTAGCGCTGTCGGATGGGAATTTTACCATCAGCTTGTCCGCCAGGGTCCTGTGGTATAGCAACACTCTCGAACCCCTTTCCTCTTCGGGAATGAGACTGGGAAGGTTCTCCTTATAGCGTGGGTCGAGCAGTGTGTACACCCAGTAATCCGTAGTGGCCAGAATGCGTGCAACGCGAGGGTCACGAGAAAGGCATCCTAACATGAAGTCAGCCATGTGTGCCAGGGTACCCGTACGCAACACATGGCTGTCTTCACTAGGAAGATCACTTTCAGGATCCTCCTCCTCTTCCTCCTCCTCATCCTTCTCAGGCCATACACGCTGAAAGGATGACAGGCAAGCAGCAGGGGCACCGTCAGCAGTGGGCCAAGCTGTCTCTTCCCCCTCCTCCTCATCCTCTTCATGCTCCTCCTCCTCCTCCTCCTCCTGAATGCGCTGAGATATAGACAGGAGGGTGCTCTGACTATCAGGCGACATACTGTCTTCCCCCACCTCCGTTTCCGAGCGCAAAGCGGCTGCCTTTATGGTTTGCAGGGAACTTCTCAAGATGCATAGCAGAGGAATGGTGACGCTAATGATTGCAGCATCGCCGCTCACCACCTGGGTAGACTGCTCAAAGTTTCGAAGGACCTGGCAGATGTCTGCCAACCAGGCCCACTCTTCTGAAAATAATTGAGGAGGCTGACTCCCACTGCGCCGTCCATGTTGGAGTTGGTATTCCACGATAGCTCTACGCTGCTCATAGAGCCTGGCCAACATGTGGAGCGTAGAGTTCCACCGTGTGGGCACGTCGCACAGCAGTCGGTGCACTGGCAGATTAAAGCGATGTTGCAGGGTGGCAGCGTCCATGTGGGACTTGCAGAAATGTGCGCAGAGCCGGCGCACCTTTCCGAGGAGGTCTGACAAGTGTGGGTAGCTTTTCAGAACGCGCTGAACCACCAAATTAAAGACGTGGGCCAGGCATGGCACGTGCGTGAGGCTGCCGAGCTACAGAGCCGCCACCAGGTTACGGCCGTTGTCACACACGACCATGCCCGGTTGGAGGCTCAGCGGCGCAAGCCAGCGGTCGGTCTGCTCTGTCAGACCCTGCAGCAGTTCGTGGGCCGTGTGCCTCCTATCTCCTAAGCTGAGTAGTTTCAGCACGGCCTGCTGACGCTTGCCCACCGCTGTGCTGCCACGCTGCGCGACACCGACTGCTGGCGACGTCCTGCTGCTGCTGACACATCTAGATTGCGAGACAGAGGTTGAGGAGGAGGAGGAGGAGGGTGGTTTAGTGGAGGAAGCATACACTGCCGAACATACCAACACCGAGCTGTGGCCCGCAATTCTGGGGGTGGGTAGGACGTGAGCGGTCCCAGGCTCTGACTCTGTCCCAGCCTCCACTAAATTCACCCAATGTGCCGTCAGGGAGATGTAGTGGCCCTGCCCGCCTGTGCTTGTCCACGTGTCCGTAGTTAAGTGGACCTTGCCACTAACCGCATTGGTGAGGGCGCGTACAATGTTGCGGGAGACGTGGTCATGCAGGGCTGGGACGGCACATCGGGAAAAGTAGTGGCGACTGGGAACTGAGTAGCGCGGGGCCGCCGCCGCCATCATAGCTTTGAAAGCCTCTGTTTCCACAACCCTATACGGCAGCATCTCAAGGCTGATAAATTTGGCTATGTTGACGGTTAACGATTGAGCGTGCGGGTGCGTGGCGGCGTACTTTCGCTTGCGCTCCAACACTTGCGCTAGCGACGGCTGGACTGTGCGGTGCGAGACATTGGTGGATGCGGCCGAGGACAGCGGAGGTGAGGGTGTGGGTGCAGGCCATGAGACGGTAGTGCCTGTGTCCTGAGAGGGGGGTTGGATCTCAGTGGCAGGTTGGGGCACAGGGGGAGAGGCAGCGGTGCAAACCGGAGGCGGTGAACGGCCTTCGTCCCACCTTGTGGGGTGCTTGGCCATCATATGTCTGCGCATGCTGGTGGTGGTGAGGCTGTTGGTGGTGGCTCCCCGGCTGATCTTGGCGCGACAAAGGTTGCACACCACTGTTCGTCGGTCGTCAGGCGTCTCGGTGAAAAACTGCCAGACCTTAGAGCACCTCGGCCTCTGCAGGGTGGCATGGCGCGAGGGTGCGCTTTGGGAAACAGTTTGTGGATTATTCGGTCTGGCCCTGCCTCTACCCCTGGCCACCGCACTGCCTCTTGCAACCTGCCCTGCTGCTGCCCGTGCCTCCCCCTCTGAAGACCTGTCCTGTGTAGGCGTTGCACACCAGGTGGGGTCAGTCACCTCATCGTCCTGCTGCTCTTCCTCCGAATCCTCTGTGCGCTCCTCCCTCGGACTTACTGCCCTTACTACTACCTCACTGCAAGACAACTGTGTCTCATCGTCATCGTCCTCCTCACCCACAGAAAGTTCTTGAGACAGTTGGCGGAAGTCCCCAGCCTCATCCCCCGGACCCCGGGAACTTTCCAATGGTTGTGCATCAGTGACGATAAACTCCTCTGGTGGGAGAGGAACCACTGCTGCCCAATCTGAGCAGGGGCCCGAGAACAGTTCCTGGGAGTGTTCCCGCTCCTGAGCATGTGTCATTGTAGTGAAGTGAGGAGGCTGGGAGGAAGGAGGAGCAGCAGACAGAGGATTCGAATTTGCAGCAGTGGACGGCGCAGAACTGTGGCTGGACGATAGGTTGCTCGAAGCACTTTCTGCCATCCAGGACAGGACCTGCTCACACTGCTCATTTTCTAATAAAGGTCTCCCGCGTGGACCCATTAATTGGGCGATGAATGTGGGGACGCCAGAAACGTGCCTCTCTCCTAATCGCGCAGCAGTCGGCTGCGACACACCTGGATCAGGAGCTCGGCCTGTGCCCACACCCTCACTTGGGCCTACGCGTCCTCGGCCGCGTCCACGTCCTCTAGGCCTACCGCTACCCCTCAGCATGCTGTATTACCAGTGATTTGATTTCACAGGCAGGAAAGAAATTGGCGCAAGACTGCAGGCCAAATATAACTTTTTAACTTTTTTTAAAAAGGAAAGGCCCACTGCCTCTAGTGAATGAATAATAAGTTTAATAACTGTGTTGCGGCCCTGCAAAAGTGTCACAGAACTTTACTGTTGCAGAGTTATTAACTGTGGCAGAGCAGGTATTTCCCAGGGAGGAAAGAAATTGGCGCAAGGCTGCACTCAACCGTAGCTGGTTGCGTCTGATTTTTTTACGTTCTCCACGCAGCACACACGTACCCAGAGCCCTTAGGACTGACAGAGGCAGGGCAAATATACTTTTTTCCCTTTTGTTTAAAAGGATAGGCCCACTGCGTCTATTCACTGAATAATAAGTTTAATAACTGACACTGTGTTGCGGCCCTGCAAAAGTGTCACAGAACTTTACTGTTGCAGAGTTATTAACTGTGGCAAAGCAGGTATTTCCCAGGCAGGAAAGAAATTGGCGCAAGGCTGCACTCAACCGTAGCTGGTTGCGTCTGATTTTTTTACGTTCTCCACGCAGCACACACGTACCCAGAGCCCTTAGGACTGACAGAGGCAGGGCAAATGTACTTTTTTCCCTTTTGTTAAAAAAGAAAAGGCCCACTGCGTCTATTCAATGACTAATATAACTGTGTTGCGGCCCTGCAAAAGTGTCACAGAACTTTACTGCTGCAGAGTTATTAACTGTGGCAGAGCAGGTATTTCCCAGCCAGGAAAGAAATTGGCGCAAGGCTGCACTCAACCGTAGCTGGTTGCGTCTGATTTTTTTAGGTTCTCCACGCAGCACACACGTACCCAGAGCCCTTAGGACTGACAGAGGCAGGGCAAATATACTTTTTTCCCTTTTGTTAAAAAAGAAAAGGCCCACTGCGTCTATTCAATGACTAATAACTGTGTTGTGGCCCTGCCTATACAATTCTGTGCCTGTAGTATCAATGCAGGGTGCAATGCTCTGCACCGCCGATTTTGAGAAGAAAAAAAAAAAGCAACACAGCTAACAGCAGCCTGCACAGTACTCCACACAGTTAAATGTGGCCCTAGAAAGGACCGTTGAGGTTCTTGAAGGCTACACTCACTCCTAACACTCTCCCTGCCTAAGCACCACTTCTGTCCCTAATACCGGATGCAATGCTCTGCACTGCCGATTTTGAGAAAAAAAAAAAATTTCTCCACTGCTAACAGCAGCCTGCACACAGGTAGATGTGGCCCTAAGAAGGACCTTTGGGGTTCTTGAAGCCTACACTCACTACAAACACTCTCCCTACAGCAACTCCAATAGAACAGCACTTTCCCTCACTAACTCACACGGCATCTGAGGCGAGCCGCGGGAGGGGCCGACTTTTATACTCGGGTGACATCTGATCGCCCTAGCCACTCACAGCAGGGGGGTGGTATAGGGCTTGAACGTCACAGGGGGAAGTTGTAATGCCTTCCCTGTCTTTCAATTGGCCAGAAAAGCGCGCTAACGTCTCAAAGAGGAAACTGAACGTAACCGGAACACCGCGTGGTACTCGTTACGAGTAACGAGCATCCCGAACACCCTAATATTCGCACGAATATCAAGCTCGGACGAGTACGTTCGCTCATCTCTAATAGGGGCACTTTCTGGTTGGCACTGTTATGGGGTACTGTCTGGCACTGTTATATGGCACTCTCAGGCTGGTACAGTTATGGGGGCACTCTGACTGGCACTGTTATGGGTATACTTTCGGCCTGGTGGCATGTATGAGGCACTCTCTGACTGGCACTGTTATGGGGCACTCTCTGGCTTGCACTATTATGGGGATACTTTCTGTCTGGTGTTATGTATGGAGATACTCTCTGACTAGCACTGATATAGGTATGCTTTTAGCCTAGGGGCATGTATGGGAGCACTCTCAGATTGGCACTGTTATGGGGTCTCTCTGCTGGCACTCGGGTACACTCTATGTGGCACTAACTCTATCTGACAGTTTTTAGAGGAGGCTATATATGGAAACACTCTAATAGTAATCTGAGATTGTATATGTAGGCACCTATTGATGGGCACAGTTTATAAAGGGACTTGCTGGCTGGCACAGTTGATGGGGGTACTTTCTGTTGGGCACTGTGTATAGGGAATTCTCTGGCAGCCAAACCTGTGGGCAACTTAGTTATATGGGAGAGGGGAATGTGAGGTGTTGATAATATTTCAAAGAAATGCTGTTTTTTTGAATGTTCTGTCACATATACTGTCATGAGAAAGACTAAATACATCTTCTTTGAATTCTATCGCTTTATGTATCAAGACTAAATAACAAAAACATCTGGTCCTTAGAAGGTCTTAAAATTAGGCAAATACAACCTCAGATGAACAACTTATGACAAATTACACCATATTTACAAAAACTAGGGCAAAATGCAGAAGCAGTGTGTGAGAAATTAAGTTAACCCTTACAGCTTCCATAAGAATTAAGAGGGTAAGTAGGAGCTGCTTATCAAATGCCCTTGATTAAATGATCATCAGCAAGTGTGACCACCTCTATAAAAGCAGACATTTTGGCAATTTGCTGGTCTGGAGCATTCAGGCATGTATTAACACAATGCCAGAGAAGAAAGACATCAGGAAACAGGCAGAAAGACATTAGAGAAGTAATTGTTGCTGCCAATCAATCTGGGAAGGGTGTAAGGTCATGTCCAAACTATTTGGAGTCTATCATTCTGCATTGAGAAAGGTTATTTACAAGTAGAAATCATTCAAGATCATTGACAATCTTCCCAGGAGTGGAGTCCCAGAAAATTCACCCCAAGGTCAGATCGTGCAATGCTCAAAGAAACTGCAAAAATCACCCGAGAGCCACATCTGAGATGGTGTAACTTGTCATGTGTCGGTGATCATTTGAGGTTGTATCTACCTACTTTTAAGACTTTCTAAGGACCAGATGTTTTTATTATATCTTGATGCATAAAACCATAGAATTCAAGAGGGTGTAGTTTTTTTTGCTTTTTTTTTATGACTCTCAAAATCACTGAATAATTAGGCAAATAATAAACTACAAGGGATCTGTGGGCTATTAATTGAATATTCTTTATGATTCCTAGAGTTGAGCGAATGTACTCTGCCAAGCTTGATGCTCGGTCGAGTATTAGCGTACTCGATGGTGCTCGTTACTCGAACGAGCATCAAGCCGTGTTCGACCCCGCTCCAGTCTTTGGCTCCTCCCCGCTGTGACGTGCCTGTTTTGGCTCCTCTCTGCCACAACGCAGCGCGCGTCATTGGCAAACTTTTTGGCTGGCTGGCTGGCAAAAGAGAGAGAGAGACAAACCTGGAAAAAAAAAAAAAGCTCAGGATCCGGCATCCCACATACAAAAATGCTCGAGTCTCCCATTGTAGTCAATGGGGTTCGTTACTCGAGTAGAGCTCTCCAATTTTACGAAAAGCTCGACTCGAATAATGCGGACCCGAGCATTTGGGTGCTCGCTCATCTCTAATGATTCCCTATAGCCACAGACCGAATAAAAAGTATTTGTGAGATACGCCACTATGGCAACCCAACCTGCCTTCGCAGATGTAGCCATGTTCTGACATCCGGGGTCTTTGCTATTATTACTTTTCATGGTTATGGTTATGGAGATAGAATATTCACCTGACTAATGTATCCTCCTTTCAACCCCTCCCATCTAGATTTGCATGATGTAAACTCCTCCAAGCTGTTGACAACAATCATATATACTGTATTCACGCTAATGTGAAATTCGGGACCCCTGCCGATCAGCACAAGTAAGGGGCCACAGTGCTGCTGTGGGCTTCGCCATATTTGAAATGTGAAATGGGTATTTAATGTAAATGCTATCATGACTAATCCTACTATTAATAAAAGCTATAAGTTATGGATATACTTTCCAACTTCCTGGTGAAGGTAGTTTGGCTTTGTGGCGTGTCTGTTGATTTATGCAAATGTCCTATCCATCCCTGTGCGTGTCACAAAATGTTCCCCCATGTCTTTATTTATCAAGCAGGTGCTACTTGTTCAATGCTCAAGCGAACGTACAGTAAGTATCCAGCAGTGCTGATAAACCGGTTCCATAAAGAGTTCAGTGGGTATAGCTGATGTACAGTATATACAGAGAGGAAATAGATATGAACCTAAATATAGTGTACATACAGATTTCGTAAGAAGGGTTTCCACCCAAGAAATGACTGTATGTTAGTGAATCAGAAGTTGAAGCAGCAGCCAAGGTTGTGTAATTAGACGGTCTACCAAAAGTACAGTAATTAGACCTCTGAGCAAGAATCAAAAGTAGTAAGTTATTTCCATGCGTTCATACCTAGTGGAGCTCCTTTGGCCCAAATGACATTGGATACTCTCCATGGCATACTTTCTAGTAACATCTAATACACTACAGCTGGTATTTCCCTCCATTCATCCTGCAAACATTTGGAGAGTTTTCTAATAAAATGGACGCTGTTCATATTTTCTGACCCAATGTTCTAGTTTGTCCCAAAAATTTTCAGTAGGGTTCAGGTCAGTCTAATCGTGGAATGTCCATATCCTAAAACCAATGGAAAGCAGCGTTGGATTTGTGACAAGGCGCATTGTCTTACTGGAAGTATTGCTGACCATTTCCAAAGCATTACCACATTGGTGGCAGCACATTTTTGTCTAGGTACACCTCCGTGTTCATGGTTCTTTCATTACAACTAACGGACCGAGACCATGCCATGTAAAACATCCACAGACCATAAGGGAACAGTACTTAACTGTTGGCACAACATACTCAGGTGAGAGGCGTTCCCCAGGATCCTCCACACCCAGGTACCTCCATCTGATCTGAAGATGGAGTAGTGTGATCACTCTATAGAACGTTCTTCCATTGCTCAACTGTCCAATGACAACGCTTTTTGCACCATTGTAGACGAGACGATGCATGGTGCTTCATGATGGACGGCTTGTGTGCAGCGGCATAACCAATAGTGTGCAGTTCCCATCATTTCTATGGATGACCCCTCCAAGGGTCTGCATCTTATGTAGCATGGTTTAGAACATATGACACGCTAATAAGACACAATGCATTCTACTGATAGGGATGTCTAAATACTTTTGGTAGGATAGTGTATGGATCTCTTCTGAACCACTATATGTGTCTTGGGGGACCTGGTAAGTATAAAAAGCAGTTCCCCAGATTCCCCGTCCATTCACTTTTGGGCCCATAATGTAGGTTACGGAGCTGAAAGGTGATGACAGATGTTCTTTAAAGTTTGCTGCATGAGTAACTAGTTGAGCAACTTTGTAGATGCATTCAATGACTTATCTTGTATCCTGAGTTACTGCTATTAGATTGTTTGCATTAGCCTATAAAGAGGAATCCCCGCTGGATGTTGAAATCTGAATGATTTATCGGCTCTTGTAAAAGGGCCCTAAGGCACTTGACACTGAAATAAAGATGAATTTTATTTTTGGACATCTCCGGTGCCAAGTCAAGTAGCTTGGAGAATCAGATGGTGCATAGGGAGCAATTTGGTATTTTTTTCTGTTCGCATTAATATTATGGCTTCTGTTCACAGCAGGGGAGTAACACCTAAAACGGATATATTTTACAAATAGACCCCATTGAATTATCATGCAATCCATTAGGTTTCCGTTGGGTTTTCAGTCATTTTCACTGTACTATTCTTGTAAATATAGTTTCAGATATTCAGCTCAAAGTCAGGTTGGTTCTGTGCTAACAGGAAAAGGTAGAAGAAAACTTTTCCCATTTCAAGTTATTTCAATGGGGAAACCAAGTGGCTGCCGGAGACTTCTACGTTCCCTTATCTTGTCGAAGACAATTAGACTTACATCGTACCAGTTGATGTTCAATCAGTTAAATGCTAGTTTCCCTATATGGGAAATGCCGAGGACCCCTTGGCAGGACCATACAGACATCAGTATATTAGCAGATTCCATTGAAATCAATAAGACCTGTCAAGAAAATTTGCAGCATAAGGGTTGCCCCGTTGTGTCTATGGGCAACGTAGGAGTCAAGTGGGTCAAAACATTTTCTGGAGCTTTCCTATATCGTATGTTTTTGACTGCTTTCAATGGTTTTCAATTACTTTTTGCTTCTCTTTGATATTGCTAGAAGTCACATGACCTCTACGCTTTTCATTATACCTCAGCCTAGTTGGTAAGAGTGGAGCGCCCCCTTCTGGTGATGGTTATAAATATCTGTTTTGTGTATGGCTGTTGTCATTGATAGTAAAATAGTAATTTGCTCTAAACAGTTCCATGTGTGATCGAGCATTTTCTCACATGGGCAAGGCTTCATATATCTGCATTACTTCTCTTCCATGTGTGGCCCGGCATAATGTTGCCCTGTGTGTACTGTACATCACACGTGGGCGTATAAAACCCTTCCAGGGCCCAGACTGTACCAAATTATCGCTAATAAAGAAGTTTGCCAACTTGCTTGTCTTGATATCATTTTCTAGATGGGCACATGGCACGTGGGCTTATAAACCCACGCGGTTTTATAGGTCCTCGGAGGACACCGTAATAATAGTTTATACGGTTTGAACTGTTTTTACAAATACATGACAAGGCTGACCCCCAGAGACGGCAATGTACTCCATATCACATAGAACAACATGCGCTGTACAAGACACAATGTCCCCCGGTTCTGTTGGTTGTGTCACTGTGTTTTACTATCATTTGGCTGGCCCATGTCCTGACTGTACAGCTGTCGTCGGCTCCAACACATCCAGCTGGAAGAAGAATTTATAGGGCTCCAAGGATTTCGACTTATCTTATGTTGCTGCTTGTTTCTTCCCTTTAGTTTCCTTAAAAGCAATGGAAAATTCCAAAAGTTTCATTTTTCCAACAATGTTTTTCATCACATCAGTGACAGATTCTCCAAGAATCACTGTTTTCTGCCGTTTTAAATAAGACTATGTGCAAGCCCACTACATTATTTAAAGGGACCGCAAACCTATAGCCCATCTTCATTGCTTTTGAAAAGTGTTGCCTTCTGTTATAAGCCATTTAAGGAGCAACTGATTTAAAGGACCTTTGGGGGCACTTTTTTCACTTTAATGCAACTATTTCGGGCTGAAAATCAATTTTGCAACAGGGTTTAAATAAAAGTTTAGCACCATTTGTCTTCTGCAGCTTTCGCATATCACTATATATAGCAAACTGCAGAAAGCATCTCCCTTCAGATCCGTCAGTGTGCTGGACTAATGGCTTGGTTTTCAGCCTCATCTCTCCTCTCCTGAAGGCAACAAGGATAAATGTTGTTGTGGTCATAAATTAGCTGATACGAACATCCAGAAGAGTCAAGAGAAGAGAAAGAACCTAAGGGCCCTTTTACGTGCGCCCATCGTACACTAAGGGCTCCCACCCACTAGCATTTTTTTCTCCACTGCGCTGCGAGAGTGAAAACTCTTGCAGAGCAGTGCGAGAAATCGCAGCAATATCGTTGCGACAGTCTTTTCAATGGGGCCAGCGGCAGCAGCGCTAACCCCATTGAAAAGATATGGAGAATGCCGCGGACATTAGATAGCAATATTCATTAGATAGCAATATATTAGCTCTTCATGAATGAATAGCTAAGACCTATCTGCCATTGGCTGAGCGCTCAGCCAATAGCTAAGCATTAGCTGCTATTGGCTGAGCCCTCAGCCAATCTGCACAGCCCTTTCAGGAGGCGGGGATTTTTAAATCCCCGTCTGCTGAAAGAGCTCAGTAGCAGTGCAGGGGAGCCAGCCGGAGGACGCGGCTGACAGCAGGAGAGGTGAGTAACTTATTTATTATTTTTTTAACCACTTTTTTATGATTATCGGGGAAGGGCTTACATTTCAAGCCCTTCTCCGATAATCATTCTGCAGGGCTTGTCAGAAACCACTGCTTTCAATGGGATTGGCAACAGTGCCGATCCCATTGAAAGCAATGGGATAGCATGCCGCTGACTTCTGCCACAGCTGTGACAGTGGGTTCCTTCAGGAAACTCCTGTCACAGCTGTGGCAGAAGTCAGCGGCATTCTCCATATCTTTTCAATGGGGCTAGCGCTGCTGCCGCTGGCCCCATTGAAAAGACTGGCGATGTCGCAGCGATATCCCAGCGATTTTGGGATATCTGCCTGCGTTTTTCTCGCACTGCGATGCGAGACTTTAAATTTAGAATCGCATTGCAGTGGAGAAAAAAATGCGACTGGGTGGGAGCCCTTACTGTGCACATTTCGTCCATCGCTGACTTCAGTCCACATAAAATCTTCGTCCCTCAAGACGATAAGATAAGACGGACTGCATGCTATGTTCTTCGTGGGCAGCGCTGATAACAACTGATAACATCCTTTAACAGCTGTTAACAGCTGCTGTCCCACTGGATAGCAATAGTGTTGTATTTAGAGAACAGACCACCCGCTGTTCTCTAAATACATGCAATAAAGTACTAAAGGGCTGATTTAGCGCATTAGTACCTATGCAAAATGATCGCTCAGAACTGTTAGTTTCTGATGAACTTTGAGCGATCTGTGTGTGTAAATGCACCTTAAGGGGCCTTTAATATTGAATGATCAGATTCTTGCTAGATCACTCCAATCTAAACGATAATCGTTCAGTGTAAATGCCTGCACGATAATTTTTTCGTCGTTCGGATTGAGCAGGCATAAAAATAAAACAATAATCGGCCCGTGTAAGCAGGCGGTCGTTCATCTATGGCTCGAACATATATGGTCTATTCTTAAGATAGGCTACCGGTTTAAAAGAAAATATGGATAACCCCTTTAAATTGATGCAGCGCTAGATGACAATTCTTGCTCTGCTACATCTGTATAAGTAAAAGATACATTTTTCATTTTTGGTTTACTTCTGGCAGAACATTTGAGGATCTAATTTCCCATCAATTTTGCACTTGCCAATTTGAGATGTATTTTGCTACATCAGTCTCTGGTTTATGAGGCTCGTGTCACTTGTGGTTTATTAGCACGTTCAGTATGTCATAAAATCTATTGTGCCAAAAGCCAAGAGAAGTCTAGAAACTGAGAACACACAATATAAAGGGTCCGAAACCGTCACAGAGAACTGGATGTACCAGGCGGAACAGCTCACTAATGGAGGCAAGAATTAACCTCTCCATGCCCACATAGCTATAGACTTTTTTCGTTTAGTGCAGAATTTCCAGTGGCATCTCAAATCTTACAGGTACAATTGTGAAACTGCAGAGCTTTGCCCAAGTGCCTTTCATGAAGGTGGAGTGAGCCGTCGCCCCATAGCAGTAAATGTGCCTGCGATTGTGGTACATTCGCTACAGTCTACAGCACAAAATTTATCATCAGTTGCGTTATCATTTTGTAAGATTCTATTGGTTATAATACTGTAAAATTCCATTAACCTTGAATGACCGTTACATGGCGCATGCATATTACACAACGCTTTACATCACATGATACTAGATTTTGCCCCAATTGGGGCTAACAATCCATAATCACCTATCTGTATGTTTTGCAGTGTGGGAGGAAACCCATAAAAACACATAGAGAACATACAAACACCATGCAGAGGTTGTCCTTTGAATCCAGGACCCCAGTACTGCAAGGCAACAGTGCTAACCACTGAGCCACCATGAGAGTAATTCCAAAATTAATAATGAGCTCGAGAACTACCAAAAAATGTAACAATTAAGTCTGCACGCCAGTGCTCTTACACCATCTCTATATAGTAACGTGTCGGCCCTCCTTTTGCTTGTATTACAGCGGCAGCACATTGAGGCATACTTTCCACAAGTTCTCTGTAAGTCTAGGCAGGAATAGCCAGCCATTCCTTCTGCAAGGCTGTGAGAAGAGATTGTTGTGAGGATGGCCGTGGGTGGCAGGGTTGTACCTGTGTTTTCCAGTTCATCCCACAAGTGCTCAATCGGATAAATGACTAGTTATTACAAAATGACCAGCTTTTTCTTTTATCCAGGCCCTTCCCAGCATGGCGTTCGGCAAACTCAGTATTTGGATATTTGCTAAATTTGCCTTCAGTGTCCAAATACTTTTGACCATATAGTTTTATGAAGAAAGATTCAGTATAACTTGTATTTCATTAATTTATATTTCTGCACGTTCTAAGCTGAACAGTCCAATGGGCGGAGCTATCAGTGACAGCTGTGTATGACTGTACATACAGGGGTAGCTGTCAATCACTGATAGCTCTGCCCATTGGACTGTTCAGGTCGGAATGTGCAGAGATATAAATGAATAAAATACAAGTTCTACTGAACCTCTCCCAATAAAACTACAGTGGGGAAAAAAGTATTTAGTCAGATACCAATCGTACAAGTTTTCCCACTTAAAAAGACAAGAGAGGCCTGTAATTGACATCATAGGTAGACCTCAACTATGAGGGACAACATGAGAAAACACATCCAGAAAATCACATTGCACATCACACATTTGTAACTAATTTATTTGCAAATTGTGGTGGATTATAAGTATTTGGTCACCTACAAACAAACAAGATTTCTGGGTCCCACAGACCTGTAACTTCTTCTTTAAGAGACTCCTCTGACCTCCACTCATTACCTGTAGTAATGGCACCTGTTTGAACTTGTTATCAGTATAAAAGACACCTGTCCACAACCTCAAGCAGTCACACTCCAAACTCCACTATGGTGAAGACCAAAGAGCTGTCGAAGGACACCAGAAACATTGTAGCCCTGCACCAGACTGAGAAGACTGAATATGCAATAGGCAAGCAGCTCGGTGTGAAGAAATCAACTGTGAGAGCAATAATTAGAAAATTGAAGAGATAAAAGATCACTGATAATCTCCCTCGATCTGGGGCTCCACACAAGATCTCACCCCGTGGGGTCAAAATGATCACAAGAACGGTGAGCAAAAATCCCAGAACCACACAGGAAAACCTAGTGAATGACCTGCAGAGTGCTGGGACCAACGTAACAAAGGCTACCATCAGTAACACACTACACCGCCAGGGACTCAGATCCTGCAGTGCCAGACGTGTCCCCCTGCTTAAGCCAGTACAAGTCCGGGGGCCAAATGAAGTTTGCTATAAAGCATTTGGACGATCCAGAAGAGTATTGGGAGAATGTCATATGGTCAGATGAAACCAAAGTAGAACTGTTTGGCAGAAACACAACTCGTCGTGTTTGGAGGAGAAAGAATGCTGAGTTGCATCCAAAGAGCACCATACCTACTGTGAAGCATGGGGGTGGCAACATCATGTTTTGGGTCTGTTTCTCTGCAAAGGGACCAGGACGACTGATCCGTATACATGAAAGAATGAATGGGGCCATGTATCGTGAGATTTTGAGTGCAAACCTCCTTCCATCATCAAGGGCACTGAAGATGAAACATGGCTGGGTCTTTCAGCATGACAATGATCCCAAGGACACTGCCAGGGTAAAGAAGGAGTGGCTTCTTAAGAAGCATTTCAAGGTCCTGGAGTGGCCTAGTCAGTCTCCAGATCTCAACCCTATAGAAAACCTTTGGAGGGAGTTGAAAGTCCGTGTTGCCCAGCGACAGCCCCAAAACATCACTGCTATTAAGGAGATCTGCATGGAGGAATGGGCCAACATACCAGCAACAGTGAGTGCCAACCTTGTGAGGACTTACAGAAAACGTTTGACCTCTGTCATTGCAAATAAAGAATATATAACAAAGTATTGGGATGAACTTTTGTTATTGACCAAATACTTATTTTCCACCATAATTTGCAAATAAATTAGTTAAAAATCAGACTGTGATTTTCAGGATGTGTTTTCTCATGTTGTCTCTCATAGTTGAGGTCTACCTATTATGACAATTACAGGCCTCTCTCATCTTTTTAAGTGGGAGAACTTGTACAATTGGTATCTGACTAAAGACTTTTTCCCCCCACTATATATATAAATCTGCTCGGCTCCTCCTGCTCTATAACATGATGCCTGCAGTTTATAAAGTAAGTTCAATCTGACAGATTCCCTTTAATGGCACAAATGATTTATATGGGCTTTTAACATATATGAAGTTGTAATATACCAGAAAATTTAATAATCTAGAAAACTCTATTAATGCTAGATTAACCCCTCAACGACCAAGGACGTAGGGGTACCTCCTGGAGCATCAGAGTATGTATGAAGAGAGGTCGCGGGGGGACCTCTCTTCATACAGCGTGGACGTCAGCTGTTTATTACAGCTGACACCCGCGGGCAATAACTGCAATCGGCTGTGCGGCCAATCGCGGCTATTAACCCTTTAAATGCCACTGTCAATTCTGACAGCGGCATTTAAATCCCCCGATCGGCCTTCTGAAAAGCCCCAGGGCTGCCTTAGCAGACTGCCTATCAAGCAATCCTCAGACTGCCTGTCAAATGGCAGTATGACGTAATGCTATAGCATTACCATGCCTGGTCATTATCATTATCATTATCATCTGATTCCGGAAGTGACGTCAGACGCCAGGAGCAGCGGCACGAGACGGAGGCATGAGCGGGGAGCTGAAGGGGACAGCGGAGCAGCTCAGCAGCCGAAGCAGGTGCGGGGGCAGCCGAAGCAGGTGCGGGGGCAGGAGTGACCAGTGAGACCGGAGCGCAGCAGCCAGCGCCAAGAAGCCACCAGGAGTTCAGCGGAGTAGCTGAGACAGGAGGGCAGAGTGAGCGGCCGCCGGGACAGCGGGTGACGTCACCAGGAGGAGCGGAGGAGTGGAGGAGCTGATAAGTATCTTCTGTGTGTGTTTGTGAGCTAAGTGTGTGTCTTCTGTGTATCTGGTTAGTGGTGTCTTCCGTGTGTGTGTGTGTCTGGGGGTCTAAGTGTTTGTGTGGGGGGTATTAAAAAAAAATAAAAAAAAAATTTTTTTTGACTGGTTGCGCATAAGTGTCAGCGGGTAAGAGGTTGCGCGAGAGCGGCAGTGTGTGAGTGGTTGCACAGAGGTAGCAGCGGGTGAGGGGTTGCAGCAGCGGGTGAGGGGTTGCGGCAGCGGGTGAGGGGTTGCGGCAGCGGGTGAGGGGTTGCGGCAGCGGGTCAGCGGTTGCGGCAGCGTGTGAGCGGAGTGTGAACAAGTCTATCTTCACTACTTCCACAAGTAAATTGTAGATCCCCATTAGGATGAGCTCCATGCCTGGCAATGTCATCCAGTGTGCTACTTGTGCAATGTATGCGGTCCTTGATCAGCCGATCGAGGGTGCATACTGTTGCGCAAGATGCGTGCACGTCGCACATTTAGAAGCCCAAATTCTGGATCTAAATGGGCAACTAGCAACACTGAGAGCCATTGACATCATGGAAAGGAGTTTGGTGCTCACTGAGCAGACACTCGCTGGTGTAGAGGCGGGGGCGGATGGTGCTACGGAAGAGCGGGGGGAGCAGGCAGTCAGCTGGGTATCAGATAGAAGGAGGCGTAGAGAGAATAGATTCAGGGAGGCTGGTCCTGAACTGGCACAACCCAACATGTCTGCAACGTTGGCAGATGAGGGCGATGCCATTACAGAGCCAGCACCACTGCAGCACGACAGGCTCTCTGAACGCCAGGGGGATGACTGCTCCAGTGAGACGGGGACGGGGAGTGCAGGGCAGGCTAGACAGGTCCTAGTGGTGGGGGACTCAATTATTAGGGGGACAGAGAGGGCAATCTGCCATAAAGACCGGGATCGTCGAACGGTGTGTTGTCTTCCTGGCGCTCGAGTTTGACACATCGCGGATCGGATTGACAGATTACTGGGAGGGGCTGGTGAGGATCCAGCAGTCATGGTGCACGTTGGCACCAATGAACAAGATAGAGGTCAATGGAGGGCCCTCAAAAATGATTTCAGGGACTTATGGTCCAAGCTCAGGGCAAGGACCTCCAGGGTAGTTTTCTCGGAAATACTACCTGTACCTAAAGCCACACTAGAAAGGCAGCAGGATCTTAGGGAGGTAAACAAGTGGCTCCGGAGTTGGTGTAAGAAGGAGGGATTTGGGTTCCTGGAGAACTGGGCTGACTTTGCGGTCGGCTACAGGCTCTACCGTAGGGACGGGCTGCATCTTAATGGGGAGGGTGCAGCTGTGCTGGGGGAAAAGATGGCTAGAAGGCTGGAGGAGTGTTTAAACTAGGGACTGGGGGGAGGGTAAAATGAGAAATAGTCGGGTAGCCAGTGTAATTAGCGATCCGGGTCCAAGCAAAGGGAATGGGGGACGAGCAGGGGGTGGGGTTAGTACAGTTAGAACTGATAGATCAGCCATAAGTACGAATAGCAACAAAACAAATTTAAAAAACAAAAAAAATGATATAAATTGTATGACCACGAATGCACGAAGTCTGATCGGTAAAGTGGGTGAGCTTGAAGCGAGAATGACGGATGAAAGCTATGATATAGTCGGAATTACTGAAACATGGCTTGATGATAAGTGCGATTGGGCGGTGAATTTGCAGGGGTACAATCTCTTCAGAAGAGACCGAAGGAACCAGAAAGGGGGAGGGGTATGTCTGTACGTCAAATCGAACTTGAAGCCGAGGCTACGGGAGGATATAGGGGTAGGAGACGAACAGGTGGAATCTCTGTGGGTAGAAATACAGGGAGGAAAAAATAACAAAATCCTGATAGGGGTCTTCTATCGACCACCAAAAGCAACAGAAGAAACTGAAAACTTACTACTAAGGCAGATAGAAGAGGTGTCAAAACGAAATGAAGTGATTATCATGGGGGACTTTAATTATCCAGATATAACATGGGAGAACGAAACCTGCAAATCTCACAGGGGTGATAAGTTCTTGAGAGTAATTAAAGACAATTACCTGAACCAACTTGTGCAGGAACCAACAAGAGGGAGGGCCATTCTGGACCTAGTACTAACCAACAAACCGGAACGTATAAAGGGGGTGCAGGTTGAGGGGCACTTGGGGAACAGCGACCACAATATAATCAACTTCCAGCTGTCAATCAATAGGAAGCCTTATCAGGGAGTGACAAAGAAACTAAACTTTAGTAAAGCAAAATTTGATGAGCTTAGAACTACTATCGGTAACATTAATTGGGACAACATCCTCAAAAATAACGGTACATAGGACAAATGGGAAAAGTTTAAAAGGATCCTAATCGCCTCATGTGAGCAGTTCATTCCCTTTAAAAAGAAAAGAAACTCAGCTAAAAGGAAACCAATGTGGCTCGACAAGACGGTAAGAGGGGCAATAAACGAAAAGAAGAAAGCGTTCAAACTACTAAAGCAAGAAGGCAGCGAAGAAGCGCTAAAATCATACAGGGAAAAAAACAAAATATGCAAAGATACAATAAAAACTGCCAAGGAGGAAGCAGAAAGACAGATCGCAAAAGAGAGCAGAAACAACCCGAAGCTATTTTTCAACTACATAAACAGCAAAAGGATTTGCAGGGAGAGCGCTGGCCCTTTAAAAAACAATGCAGGAGAAATCATTGATGATGACGAAGGGAAAGCAAATCTACTAAACAGTTTCTTCTCAAGTGTGTTCACCAAAGAAAAGGAAATGCCACACGGGATGCAGGGGAATAAAACGAACCCCTCACAAAATATCTCATACCTAACACAGGAGGAGGTGCGGAAGTGTCTAAAGAAAACTAAAATTGATAAATCGCCGGGCCCAGATGTATAACACCCAAGGATACTAAAGGAACTAAGTGACGAGATAGCTAGGCCGCTATACCTAATATTTCTAGACACTATCAAGACCGGAGTAGTACCATTGGACTGGCGCATTGCCAACGTGGTTCCAATTTACAAAAAAGGGAGCAAAAGTGAGCCTGGTAACTACAGGCCAGTAAGTCTCACTTCAGTAACGGGAAAAATTTTCGAGGGGATTCTGAGAGACACCATCGATGAGTACCTCAAGGAAATTAAGGGAATAACTCCTCACCAGCATGGATTCATGAAGGGTCGCTCATGTCAGACAAATCTGATCAGTTTCTACGATGAAGTAAGCTCTAAGCTGGACCAGGGAGAATCTATTGATCTTGTATATCTGGACTTCTCTAAAGCCTTTGACACCGTGCCACATAATAGGCTAATATACAAAATGAGGCAGCTCGGACTGGGCGAAAACGTGTGTAAGTGGGTAAAAAATTGGCTCAACGATAGAAAGCAGAGGGTGGTAATAAATGGCTCATACTCTGATTGGACTACAGTCGCTAGCGGGGTGCCACAGGGTTCAGTACTAGGCCCCACTCTGTTCAACATATTTATCAGCAGCCTGACAGAGGGGCTGCACAGCAAAATATCAATATTTGCAGATGACACAAAATTATACAATATAATTAATGCAACGGAGGACAATGTACGGCTACAAACGGACCTGGATAAGATGGGGGCTTGGGCAGAAAAATGGCAAATGAAGTTCAATGTTGAAAAATGTAAGACTATGCACATGGGCAGGAGAAACGGATGTCACAAATATTCACTTAATGGGGTACCACTAGGGAAAAGTGATATGGAAAAGGATCTGGGGGTATTAGTGGATAATAGACTAAACTGGAGTAACCAATGCCAGTCAGCTGCTGCAAAGGCAAATAAAGTCTTGGGGTGCATTAAAAGAGGTATAGGGGCGAAGGACGAGAACATTATCCTTCCATTATATAAGGCACTTGTCAGACCTCACATGGAATACTGCGTACAATTCTGGACACCGGTGCTCAGGAAAGATGTCACAGTGCTTGAGGGGGTTCAAAGAAGGGCAACTAAACTAATACATGGAATGACGGGACTGGAATACCCAGAGAGGCTATCCAAATTGGGACTATTTACTCTAGAAAAAAGAAGGTTAAGCGGCGACCAAATAACCATGTATAAGTACATGAGGGGACAACACAAGGATCTCTCCCAAGATCTGTTTACGCCCAGGACCGCGACGGTAACAAGAGGACATCCGCTACGATTAGAAGAAAGTAGGTTTCATCACCAACACAGAAAAGGGTCCTTTACTGTAAGAGCAGTTAGACTGTGGAACTCTCTACCGGAGGAAGTGGTGATGGCAAAATCCATACAGGAGTTTAAAAGGGGACTTGATGTCTTTCTGGAGAAGAAGGATATTACAGGATATAAATATTAGGTTAAGTGTCAATCCTGGTATACAGGCAGGTAGGAACTATTAGGGGTTGATCCAGGGAACAGTCTGATTGCCATTAGGGAGTCGGGAAGGAATTTTTCCCCCAAAAGGGCTAATTGGCTTCTGGCCTTGGGGTTTTTTGCCTTCCTCTGGATCAACACAGTAGGATAGACAGGCTGGACTAGATGGACAATGTCTTCATTCGGCCTTACATACTATGTTACTATGTTACTATTACATCATACTGCAGGAGCGATCAAAGCATTGCATGTTGTAGTCCCCCAGGTGGGCTTAAAAGAAAAGTAAAAATAAGATCAATAAAGTTTTATTAATTGTAAAAGAAAAAAAAAAGTTTTAAAAGTTTAAATCACCTCCCTTTTTAATCTATAATTAAAAAATCTAAATCATAAAATGAAAATATGTATTTGGTATCGCCGCGTCCGTAAAAGTCCGATCTATCAAAGTAGCACATTATTTACCCCGCACAGTGAACGTCATCCGAAAAAAAAATAAAGAACGCCAGAAATGCACTTTTTCAGTTACCCTGTCTCCCAGAAAAAAATGCAATAAAAAGCGATCAAAAAGTCATATGTACTCCAAATTGGTACTTACAAAAACTATTGGACATCCTGCAAAAAATGAGCCCTCGCTCAACTACGTCGACAGAAAAATAAAAAAGTTATCGCGCCCACAAGATGACGGGAGAAAATAATTGAAAAAATTAAATGTCTTTGAAAAAAAAAGAGTAGTACAGTAGAAAAAAAAACTATACAAGTTTGATATCGTAGCAATCGTACTGACCCATAGAATAAAGATATTTTTGTCATTTGTGTTGCAGTTTGTGCGCCGTAGAAACAAGACGCACTGAAATATGGTGGAATGTATTTCTTTTTTTCATTTTACTCCACTTAGAATTTTTTAAAAGTTTTTCAGTACATTATATGGCACAATAAATAGCACCATTGAAAAATACAACTCGTCCTGCAAAAAACAAGCCCTCATACAGCGATGTCGATGGATAAATAAAGGAGGTTCGATTTTTTTGAAGGGGGAGGCAAAAACGAAAATGAAAAAAGAAAAAGAAGCCGCGTCATTAAGGGGTTAAAGGAATTTAAACTTACAAACTGATTTTTTTAAATTAGTTCCAAAGAAGTTAAAACAATAAAATAAACGCTACTACTTACCCATCCTCGGAAAAGGAACATAACTCATTTGGATCTAATTTTAAAAAGTCAGTTTCCAACTGGACAACTCCTTAAACTATAAGAGTGCAATGTTTAGTCCTAATGTCAGTCCAGGTCATTATAAGACCTTCATATAAAAGTATGAAGCATATCAGCACTACATGAATGTCGTGTCTGTACTAAAAATGTCTCTTAAAGGGTTGGAAGAACTCAGTAGACGGTCTGAATAAGCATTTAATTGCTTTGGAGAATCCAGTTATCCGGTAATTTACTGTAATAGAAGTAATGACATTTCTGCATGAAGGCCCATGACCCAGCTGTGCTCCTATTCTTCTAGACGCCCAGCCAAAGGCCTTTATTCTACAGATGCAGGAAGCCATTAACAGAAATGGAGCAAGGTGTTTGAGGCACTTTTCATAGTCCGGTAGCTTTATACCACATAAGAAGGTTTCGTGCAACCATTCTTGAACCAAGAATGGTGGTCCCCATAATTTCGTCCTCACCTCACTATGACCCGTGCCCACCACGCAGAAAACAAAACTCTTTGGGATTGTATCCAAAACCAAAATTGAGAATGTGGAACAGACTGTAGACCATCTAATAGCTGAACTAATTGTGGTATGCTGTGGCCTAGAGGGGGCTGCTTAGACCACCCTGGTCTCTGGGTAGACCACACACCTAGAAGACATGAAGTCAGGGAAGAGTGCAGATACTCTCTATGGAAACAGCAACCCCGCTGGCAGCATTTCTACATCACAATAGCCTCATAACGTTGATGAAGAGGCTTATTCATATTGCTAATTGCTCTCCTTCAATCAGGATAAGTAGGTTGAACCTGTACTGAGCTCCGGCCTCAATCTTCTCCACTTCCTTAGTTGCCATGAACACAGCATGAGTTGTTTTCTAAGAAAATATAGAAGTACAGGAATTCTAGGTACTTAGTAAGGATGGAGAAATATATTGCTGTGAGACAGTAAAACTCAATGCCTGACTGGTTGTCACAAGTTACTGTACAAAGTGAAGTGGTGTGACCATAGCTAAGCACAAAAAAATCACAATGACCAGTACTGGGTTTACAGGAATCACTGCAATACCCCCATAACCCTGCAGTAACTACAGCAATGTTCTCTCCTCTCTCCAATGTTAACTCTGCTTCCCTTTCCACCATTAGTCATGGCAATGTTCTCCATTTGACAGTACATTGGTCTCTCAACATACAACATTAATTGGGTCCACGACGACCATTGTATGTCGAAGATATTGCAATTGTTGGAAAACTGGAAATCGGTTCCTGAGCACCAAAGTGTCAACCAAGAGCATACTGTGTATCGGAAAACTCGATGGAGCTGCCATCACTTGGAGCCGCTCATCCTAGCACAGGTAAAGAGCAGTATAGGACATGCAGTACCACACTGTACTATAGAGAGGCGCTATTAGAGAGCCAATCAGTGCATACGCTTCAGTAATACAGGGGTTTTACCAGTGAAAGGTCCATACTGTCTGGCTGTATTTTCCAGCAAAGTGGACGTGCCGCAGATCCGGACCATCTATGACGTTGTATGTTGGCTCACGATAGATCATTGGATATTGATAATATTGTAATTTACTGTTACACTGCCAATGTAACAGTGCTCCTTTCCCCGGGCAGATACAGCAGCACCCTCCCACCCGCACTAGGTAAAACAGTGCCCCGTTCCTTATCAACGTAGGGACTATACTCTCAGTAGTCACTGCAGTGCCCATCTCCACCTGTTATCACAGCATTGACTACTCTCTCTTTCTCCCAGTTATCACATCAGTGGCTACACTCTCGTTCTCCCAATACCCACATCAACATGTCCTGTAAGTCAAGACTAGTGTTGAGCAATTATTATGGGTCGGAATTAAAAAATAATTGTGAATCTGGACTCCCGATTTCGACTTCCATTACAATCAATAAGAGTAAAAATTGGATTCTCTAATTTGGCCGCCTTGAACAACAGTGGAGGTGGCCCAGTGGTTAGCACTGCTGCCTTGCAAATCCCTATCAAGGTCAGATTCAAACCAAGATCTCCAGCACTGTAAGGCAACAGTGCTAGGCCAACACACCTGCCAACGCACCTTATTGCTTTTTTGCTAAAAATCAGACCAACTCGATTTTATCACCTGGCTGACATCAAGGAACAACACTAGTCAAGACAAGTAAATAGAACCTGGTACAAAACATAATGCTCGATGTTCGTAGAGTTAATTACTACATTTTCAAACTGTTCTGATTAAATGCGATGGAAATTGCACTAAAATGTAAGGATTTGAAGGAGCAGAAATATTAAAAGTCAACAGATATTGCTAATATGACCTACTGATATCACTCTCAACCATATATGCAAATATTTCTGGAGGTTCTCTGAACTGGAGTTTTGTGAGATAAAGCAGTGATCATGGGCCTTCTGGGACGTCTTTGAGCTTAGTCCTTCTACTGAGTCCAGTCCTTTTACAGTATGGCAAGCCCACAAATGTGTTGCAGAGCAGGCAATAATTGAAGACGGCGCTCGGCTTTACCGTGAGCTGACTTTAGCTGTTTTGCACTTTCTCAGTGAAGGCCACACTGGAAACCCAATATAAACACTCACCTACTGCAGACAATCTTCTCTCTCTTACCCAAAAACACGCCGCACTGTGTAACTTCTCATTATTAAATCTGAGACCTTTCTTGCTAAGTGTTGGTGTCATTATTACAGTTATGTTACCAAATGCAGCCAATCTCTTGCCAAAACCCTTAGAGCTCAACAAGTCCATACATACGTTCCTGAGGTTTTAACGTCTACGCTTGAACCTAAGCATCTCTCCAATGACATAGCTGCAGTGTTTAGGAATTGCTATGCCTTACTATACTTGGTTGATACCTAAAATCCTGAAACTGGGTGCAGATTTTTGCTCTTGGGCTCAAGCCTACATCCATTCCTCTGCATGTCTTCCCTTTAAAAATGTTGATATAGCAGCTCTCGAGTTTCCCAACACCAACCTTGAACTTTTGGCTGCAATTAAATAGTCAACTTTGTGAAAGGCTCCAGGCCCTGATGGCTTCCCTCTTGCATATTATAAGTCCTTCTCTGAAGTCCTGATGTCATTTTTGCTGGTCTAGTTTAATGCACTTCCACAAGGTTTGGCCTTCTTGATGGATGCTCTTCATGCACATATCACTGGTATCCATAAATCTCAGAAGGAGTCTGCTTTGTGCTCTAGTTTTGCAAAGATCTTGGCCTCAATATTGGCTGCTCTTCTTTCAGGCAACTATCACCCCGTCCCAGATTGGCTTCATGACCAGTAGGGAAGCTTGTCCCCTTTCCTCTCATTTTCAGCCTTACCCTTAAACATTTTCTTTGCCATATTCAGGTGAAGGATGATATTGCAGGTATTTCTACTCCTGGATCCTCCTATAAAGCGGTGGTCTATGCTGACAACCTTCCATTCTTCATCTACAACCCTTGCATATCTTTTCATTTTTTAGGTAGATTGCGGAAAAAAATAAATAACGAGATAACATTATTTTCCGTGTCAGTATGATTCCGATGATACCAAGTTTATACATTTTTTTTTTAAAGTTTTGCTATTTTTGTACACAAAAAACATTTTTTTAAAGATTTTCTCTCCTGCCGCATTCCAAGAGCCATAGCATTTTTATTTTTCCATTAACAGAGCTCTATAAGGGCTTATTTATTGCATTTATCCCATTTTTGTGAACATTTTGGGTCATTATGAATATGGCGATACCAGATTTGAGATGGTTATTTGTATATTTTTTACATAGTAAGGGGGGGGGGGGAAACGTAGGGGTTTCGATGTTTTCATTTTTACTATATTTTTAGACTTTTTCTATAGTTTTTTTTTTTGTCACAATAGGGGATTTAAATATCACCCAACTTGATTGGTCTTACAATCCACTACTATACTTCAGTATTGGAGTGTATTATATGGCCTATCAAGTTCAGCCGGGGGCTGAGCCTCATAAACTGACGCAGTTGGCAGACCCGGAAGCCATATTTAAGCCAGTTGGTGCCATAGCCATGGGCTTCGATGGGTGATAGAAGGAGCACCCTCCCTCTGGCAGCCCTTTACATGCCACGGTCGCATTGACCACTGCATATAAAAGGGTTAAACAGCGGGGATCGTCAGTTTCCATGGTCCCCACTTTTTGATAAATTCAAATACATCAAATACATCAGAATAAGGCCTCTTAACGGCCGCCATTAAAAGGTGTATCGGGTTAATAGGTTGGAGTCATTGAACATTTCACCCCCTAAGGTCTCATGTCCACTAGGGGAAGGGACACCGCAACATTTTACTAATGTTTGTAGTGCAGGCTCTGCTAGCAGAGAGCTGACAGAGACTGCATATGGGCAGCGAGTATACTGCGCATGACTGCATATCTCACGCATAAGGTCAGGCACAGTGTGACTCTGTCTTTTTATTTTAAGTTCCCGGCTCTGTTCCATAGTGGGGTTGCATATGAATTGCTGCCCATTTGCAATGTTTTGCGCATGGACAGTGTTGCATATGCTGCCCATACAAAAGTATAGGGCTCATGCTGCGTGGTACTCGAGAAATAGAGTATCCACATGCAGTTTCTAGATGCTCATGTAAATGGATCAATGAAAATCAATTTACTTTCATTGACTCCATTCACCGCATATCACGCGGCCGTGCATCAAACCAAAATACGCAGTGAAAAAATGCCCGTGGACATGAGGTTTAATAGTTTGACACACTTCCTGCAGGGTTCGTTTAGCTTTATATGGGGCACCCAGTCCATTACCTATTTGAGCAATAAAGGGAGTTTGCCAGTTTAAAGGGGTTGTCCCGCGAAACAAAGTTGGGGTATACACTTCTGTATGGCCATATTAATGCACTTTGTAATGTACATTGCGCATTAATTATGAGCCATACAGAAGTTATTCACTTACCTGTTCCGTTGCTAGCGTCCTCGTCTCCATGGAGCCGTCTAATTTTCAGCGTCTAATCGCCCGATTAGACGCGCTTGCGCAGTCTGGTCTTCTCCGTGTTGAATGGGGCTGCTCATGCTGGAGAGCTGCTCCTCGTAGCTCCGCCCCGTCACGTGTGCCGATTCCAGCCAATCAGGAGGCTGGAATCGGCAATGGACCGCACAGAAGACCTGCGGTCCACCGAGGGTGAAGATCCTGGCGGCCATCTTCGCAAGGTAAGTAAGAAGTCACCGGAGCGCGGGGATTCGGGTAAGTACTATCCGTTTTTTTTTTTTCAACACATGCATCGGGTTTGTCTCGCGCTGAACGGGGGGGCTATTGAAAAAAAAAAAAAACCTGTTTCGGCGCGGGACAACCCCTTTAAACATACTGTCGAAATGCAGGCATGATGTTATAGAGCAGGAGGAGATGAGCAGACTGATATTTAGTTTTGTGGGGAAAGATTCAGTATTCCCGGTTCTAAGAGTCTATTTACAATGTCTTACCTCGCTGGTCCAGGGTTCTGATCCGTTTAGACATGTGCAACCATCCATAGACCCTACATGTTGGCGATGTGATGAGGTGGAGGGTTCATTACTCCACATTCTCTGGTCATACATTCCTGTGTTATATGTTGCCTCAGGCCTTTTTTGTTCCTGCTGTTCTGTGCTGCATGGTTGTTTGCACTTTGACTGCTTAGTATTTTCTCTTTATGGGGGTTATTCCCTCCAGCCTTTGTTATCCTATCTCAGTTTATAAAAAAATATTTTATATTAAAAAAAGTATGGTGTGTTGTCTTCCCGAGGCTTGAGTTCGACACATTGCGGATCAGATTGACAGATTACTGGGAACGGCTGGTGAGGATCCAGCGGTCATGGTGCACGTTGGCACTAATGATTCATTAGTAATGAACAAATT
This sequence comes from Eleutherodactylus coqui, assembly GCF_035609145.1. Classification (NCBI taxonomy): domain Eukaryota; kingdom Metazoa; phylum Chordata; class Amphibia; order Anura; family Eleutherodactylidae; genus Eleutherodactylus; species Eleutherodactylus coqui. Next base: position 63,783,735 of record NC_089837.1, read on the forward strand.
AGAAGTCAATGGAGGACTCTCAAAAACAATTTCAGGGACCTAGGATCCAAGCTTAGGGCGAGGACCTCCAAGGTAGTTTTCTTGGAAATACTACTTGCACCAAAAGCCACACTAGAAAGGCAGTAGGATCTTAGGGAGGTAAACAAGTGGCTTCGGAGTTGGTGTAGGAAGAAAGGATTTGGGTTCTTGGAGAACTGGGATGTCTTTGCCGTTGGCTACAGGCTCTACCATAGGGACGGGTTGCATCTTAATGCGGAGGGTGCAGCCGTGATGGCTAGAAGGCTGGAGGAGTGTTTAAGCTAGGGACTGGGGGGAGGGCAAAAAAGAGAAACGGGGGGGGGGGGGGGGGTAGACAGTGTAAATAGCAACCTGGGACCAAGAAATGGGAATGGGGGTAGTACAGTTAGAACTGACAGAACAGCCAATAGTACCATTAGTAGCAAAATAAATATAAAGAACAACAACAACCGTATAAATGGTATGGCAATGAATGCAAGAAGTCTGATTGGTAAAGTGGATGAGCTTGAAGTGAGAGTGACGAAAACTACGATATAGTGGGTATAACCGAAACATGGCTTGATGATAAGTGCGATTGGGTGGCAAATTTGCAGGGTTAAAGTCTCTTCAGAGCAGACCGTGGGGAACAGAAAGGGGGAGTGGGTATGTCTCTACATTAAATTCTACTTAATGCCAAGGCTGTCACTCAAAAAGAAACCTTATCAGGGAGCGACAAAAAAACCTAAATTTTAGTAAAGCAAAATTTGATCAGCTCAGAACTACTATCGGTAACATTAATTGGGACAACATCCTCATAAATAAGAGTACGGGCGGCAAATGGGAGAAGTTTAAAAAGATCCTAATCACCTCATGTGAGCAGTTCATACCCTTTTAAAACAAAAGAACTACAAGTAGAAAGAAAGCAATGTGGCTCAACAAGAATGTAAAGGGGGAAATAAACAAGAAAAAAAAAGTTTAAACTACTAAAACAAGAAGGCAGCGAAGAAGCCCTAAAATCATACAGGGAAAAAAACAAAATATGTAAAGAAAAGATCACAATTGCTAAGGAGGAGGAAGAAAGAGCAAAAATAACCCTAAACTATTCTTCAACTATATAAGCAGTAAAAGGATATGCACTGAGAGCACTGGACTTTTAACAAATAATGCAGGAGAAATCATAGAAGACAATGGGAGGAAGGCAAATCTATTAAATAGTTTCTTTTCAAGTGTATTCTCGAATGAAAAAGAAATGTCACATGGGATGCAGGAGAATGAAATTAACCCCCACTAAATATTGCATATTTAACACAGGAGGAAGTGCAGAAGCGGTTAAAGAGAATTAAAACCAATTAATTGCCAGGCCCAAATGGAATACACCCAAGGGTTTTAAGGGAACTAAGTGATAAACAGAGTGCTATTCCTCATATTTAGGGACACTATCAAGACTAGGGTTGTACCACTGGATTGGCACGTTGCCAATGTGGTTCCAATATATAAAAAGGGGTCCAAAAGAGAGCCTGGTAACTACAGACCGGTAAGTCTCACTTCAATAATTGGAATAATATTCGAGGGGTTCCTGAGAGACACCATCCTAGAATACCTCAAGGAAAACAATGGTATAACTCCTCATCAGCACGGGTTCATGAGGGGTCAATTATGTCAGACCAATCTGATCAGCTCTACAATTAAGAAAGTTCTAGGCTGGACCTGGCAGAGTCTATTGATCTTGTCTATCTGGATTTCTCTAAAGCATTTGACACCGGGCCGCATAATAGCTTGATATATAAAATGAGACAGTGCAGTCTGGGCAAAAACGTGTGTATCTGGGTAAAGAACTGGCTCAGAGATCGAAAGCAGAGGGTGGTAATAAATGGTTCATACTCTGATTGGGCCACCGTCGCTAGCAGGGGGCCACAGGGTTCAGTATTGGGCCCCATTCTGTTCAATATATTTATCAACGACCTGATAGAGGGACTGCACAATAGAATATCAATATTTACAGATGGTACAAAATTATACAAGATAATGAATACAATAGAGGACAATGTGCGGCTACAAACGGACCTGGATAAGCTGGGGGCTTGGGCAGAAACATGGGAAATGAAGTTCAATGTTAAAAAATGTAAGGTTATACACATGGGCAGGAGAAACGGATGTCACCAATATACACTAAATGGCGTACTGCTAGGGAAAAGTGATATGGAAAAAGACCTGGGGGTACTAGTGGATTGTAGATTTAACTGGAGCAATCAATGCCAGTCAGCGGCTGCAAAAGCTAATAAAGTCTTGGGGTGCATGAACCCCTTCCCGCTCCATGACGTACCGATACGTCATGGGAGGCGAGTACTTCGCGCAAAATGACGTACCGGTACGTCATCAGGATAGCGCGAGATCATGACTGACCTCGCGCTATCCCGCAGCCGGAGCTGGCTGTCAGTCACAGCCGGCGTCCCGCTGCAACAGCGGGGGGGCATCGGAGATGCGCCCCCCGCTGTTAACCCCTTCCCTGCCGCGATCTAAGTAGATCGCGGCAGGGAAAGAGTTCACATAGGGAGCGCGCTCCCTCTGTGTCTCCGGCCATCTCTCACGATGTTATCGCGAGAGCCCGGCCTGTCACCATGGCAACAGGACGCCAGACACTGGCGTCCTGTATTGCCAATGCCTATGCTCGCTGTATAAGCGATAAGGCATGGCAGAGCAGTAGCTCTGCCATGCCTTATGCCAGCGATCATAGGCACAGTGCTGCAAGTCCCTCAGAGGGACTCAAATTGTGTAAAAAAAAAGAAAAGAAAAATGTAAAAAAAAAACCTTTTTTTATGCTTTTTCTAATATTAGCATAAAAAACGGTAAAAAAAAAATTAAAACCCCACATATTGGGTATTGACACGTCCGTAACGACGTGTACAAAAAGTTGAACATGCTTTTTATTTTGTACAGCAAAATCGTAACAAAAAACGCTAAAAAACAGAGGCAAAATGCTCATTTTTAGCATTTTGCCTCCCAAAAAATGCAATAAAAGTGATCAAAAAAGCCGTACATTCCCCAAAATGGTACCAATAAAAACTACAGCTCGTCTTGCAAAAAATAAGCCCTTATAGAGCTCTGTACATAGAAAAATAAAAAAGTTACAGGACTTTGAATGCAGCGATAGAGAAAAAAAAAAGATTTCCACAAAAAAGGGTTTTTATTGCAAAAAAGTGTAAAAACCTAAAAAAAAGTATAAGAATTTTTGTATCGTTGTAACCTTACCGACCCGCAGAAAAAATTTTGTGTGTGATGTATGCTGCATGATTAACGCTGTAAAAAAAAAAAAAAAATCTATGGCAGAATTAATGCGTTTTCTCTCCCTGTTAGCATGAAAAAAAAATTATAAAAGTTTTGCTATATAGTCTATGTACCCGATAGTGGTACCAATAAAAACTACAGCTCGCCAGGCAAAAAACAAGCCCTCATATGGCCGCGTCAACGGAAAAATAAAAAAGTTATGGCTTTTGAAAAATGGAGATGGAAAAATACCAAAAATCGCTTGGTCCTCAACGCCAAAATAGGCCATGTTCTTAAGGGGTTAAAAGAGGTATGGGGGCGAGGGACGAGAACACTATTCTACCACTATATAAGGCACTTGTCAGGCCCCACATGGAATACTGTGTACAGTTCTGGACAACGGCGCTCAGGAAAGATATTGCAATGCTTGAGGGGATTCAAAGAAGCGCAACTAAACTAATAAATGGAATGAAGGGACTGGAATACCCAGAGAGGCTATCAAAATTGGGTTATTCACCCTGGAAAAAAGACGGTTAAGGAGCGACCAAATAACCATGTATAAATACATTAGGGCACAATACAAGGATCTCTCCCATGATCTGTTTATACCCAGGACTGCGACGGTAACAAGAGGGCATCCTCTACGTCTAGAAGAAAGCAGGTTTCATCACCAACACAGAAGGGGGTTCTTTACTGTAAGAGCAGTCAGACTGTGGAACTCTCTGCCTGAGGACGTGGTGATGGCAAAATCCATAGAGGAGTTTAAAAGGGGACTAGATGGCTTTCTAGCGCCCTATGATATTACAGGATATAGACATTAGGTGACCAGCAGGGTTGTTAATCCAGGTCTTACAGTCAGGTACAAACTATCAAAGGTTGATCCAAGGTTGATTCTGACTGCTATTATGAAGTCTGAAAGGAATTTTTCCCCCGAATTGGCTAATTGGCTTCTGCCTCATTGGGGGTTTTGCCTTCCTCTGGATCAACAAGGGGGGGTAGAAACAGGCTGAACTTGATGGACATTGTCTTCATTCAGCCTAACATACTATGTTACTAAGTAGTGATTGAGTAGAGCTGGGATAAAGGCCCATTTACACAGGACGAGTGTCAGGCAAACAATGCCCCACACTCGTCCCTGTGTTTCCTTACTCCTGCACGGGAGCTAGCAGAGCTGTCTCGCTCACAGAGCGGCCATCAGGGGGGTGGGGCAGTGCAGGAGATTTCTCTCCTCTCGCTCCCCCGCCCCCTCCATTAAGATAACACAGCGACCGTTCGCTACTGAACGGCCGCTGTTTAAACTGCATGATGAGCGATGAGCTTCATCGCTCATCTTTTATGCTGCATAAAAGATCAGCGATGAAGCTCATCGCTGATCATTTAGTTTAAACAGCGGCCGTTCAGTAGCAAACGGTCGCTGTGTTATCTTAATGGAGGGGGCGGGGGAGCGAGAGGAGAGAAATCTCCTGCACTGCCCCCCCCCCCTTTGGCCGCTCCGTGAATCAGCCAGGACTGCTAGCTGCCATGCAGGAGCATGGGAGCAAGGAAACACATGGAGGAGTGTCGGGCATTGTTTGCCTGACATTCCTCCCATGTAAAAGGAGCCTTTACTCTGAATCTGCAGCCACTAATCCCATTGATATGCAAATGGGCCTTGTATAACACCTCTCCAGTACCAACTCTTGGAAGGTAGCTTTTTACAATATAGTGTCCGATCTTCTAACAGGACTTGTCAGCATGACAAAAGATGTAAGCCAAACCAGAATGTTTTCCATAAGATGATAACTATATACATACAGTTGTTTCAATGTTCTTGCCCCTCAGTGGACCATAGCGGACCATATCAGTGGACCATAGGGTTCTAGTTGGTTTGGTGGATGGCCTGCGATATGGGTCGACAGAAGACTTGTTTCTCCAAGTAGGTGTATGGAGACTTCCCTGGAAAATTTGGTATGAAAATGGGAGATGGTATAATGCTTCTGCAATGCCATCTATTGGAAGGTGGCTTCCTAATTAATTGGTGTCCATCTTTCTAACAGGTCATGCAACATGACTGAGGATATAATCTAAATTAGAATGTTGGGATGTTGAAAAGGCCCATTAGAAGGTCGAACATTGACTTGTAGGAAAGTTACTTTCCAATAGGTGGCACTGCAGTAGCATTATACCATCTCACATTTGCATACCAAATCTCCCAATGGAGCACTGCATGGCCTATAAGTCTCCTTGTATCTATTTGGCACCCTTTACAAAATCAAGCAGTACCCCTCCCTCATCCCTTTGAAAGACATTACAGTCAATTTACTGCCAGTCCATAGACTGTATTCAAATGCGCACCCAATGAAGATAGATTAGACTCTTGGTTTACTACTCCTTTAATTTGAATTGCTATCCCCCTATAATACCTAGGAAGAGACATAAACAGTCTGGCCTTAGACTATACAATCAGTATGTTGTGCAGTCACCTATATTGCTTCAGGCCGTATATACTTGTATTTATCAGGTCTAGAATTACAGGTTATTGCAAAACTGGTGGAAAACAGAAGTGCAGCACATAAAGTAAGTGCACGGTCATTTTACGATGATGAGTGTGTCCTAGGCATTGTACCCATAGGTACACACAGTACTCGGGCTTGATTGTGACAGCTCTGCTTATGTTTTGTCTGACATTACCATAGTTACTGATAACTAATGTTAGGAAATACTGAATTTTTGACTTGTAAAATAGTCAACCTACAGTAGAATGCATTATCTTAAAGGAAAGGTCTAACCAAGACCAGAACAGGCAGTTTTTTTGGAGACTTTACTTATCTATTACCTAAAAAAGTTGTACACATGATGAGTTCCATGCACTAAAGACCGGTGGTGTTGTCTTCTGTCTCTCTAAACTCTTGTTGGCCACCAAATGGACACACCCTCGCCAAAGACATCACTTGAAAAGTAGTTTTGCCAACCCAGTGAGTTCAGGAATTGATACCACATTAAGGTTGTCTCTTGAGGATGGCTCATGTCACCAACTCATACTGCAATAGTAAAATCCTATAACTTGTTGGTTAGTTACCCCTTATTTTGGACACCACCTAATGGACCACCCATCCATGGACATCATGGCTGTCACACGGAATGTCTCAATGGTAGTTATGCCCTTCGTCATGAATGGAACTACTGCAATAGTAGCCACTTTAGGTGCCAATCAAGTGTAGCCACTTGGATTCTGCCAGCCAGGCGTATCAGTATACTGCAGCCTAACTGTAACGTGTTGCCTTGACCTCATGTCGTGCCCCCTTGCTCTCCTGCCACTCTATACTTCCTGGTTGCTGCTGATCATGTGACTGCTACAGTCAATCACTAGCTATAAAGGTCACTGCTATAGTCAATGATTGGCTGCAGCAGTCACATGTTCAGGACAGCGGCAACCAGGAAGTAAAGAGTGGCTATGGAGCAATTTTAGGTAATGGGAAAACCCCTTTAAGTTCATGTGTGAGGGTGAGCAAAGTAAATGATTGATCATCTTTCAGTGCAAATAAGTGAGTGTCTGCCTAAGGGGACAAGCGCCAGTATGCAGGGGAGAAAGTGTTAGTAAGCACAAGTGGTTACAAGCTCCATTTACAGCAAATCCCCTAAGTGTTGACTTGTGTAAGTGTTCACCTGACTGAGTGCATGTTGGAATGAGTCTGTAAGGTTGTGTTCACATGTCATGGGTTTTGGCGCAAAGCTTTGCAGTTTTACACCCAAAGAGTATATTTGTGGACAAGTTGTAGAGTGCCTACACCTTTTATAAGATGCACAGAGAGGTTAATCGAAGATTGTGTTGTGTGATTGTGACTGAAAGAACCCTAAAATGGTCTAGTATAATAGTTGCAGAACTCAACGGACACAAAGTATGTGTGGGTGGCTTTGTAGATGGGCATCGGGTATAGGCTGGGTTTCTTCCCTGTCCATCAGAGGGGTGAGCTGGACTGGTTGAGCATCCAGGGTTACTTCGGGAAGCAAGAGGCCTAGCTCCTTCATGGTCACCATAGTATCATGGCCAACATAAATAGGGGTTGACATCAGCAAGGCCTTGTGGCCAGGTTCTTGCAAGTCAGTTTATTGGTAGACCTCATTTTGAAGTAAGCCCGTGAAGTTGCAGTAGACTGCAGGCATCGGGAGAAACAGTGGTATTCTCCAATCTCCACAATGCTGCAAAACTTTTATTTAACAGATAACTGTGGTCAACTGTAACAGGTGCCCAAAGGCAAACAACAAAATTAGTCTCTTTCCCATCTCTGGGTACAGTCCTACAATGAAGTCCTAGGATGAAGAAAGCCCAAGTGCAATTATCTGCTTCACCTGAGAATCAGGAAGTGTAACCTGGATACTGAATCAATAGCTTACAATGCTTAGCAGGGTCTACCTCCTTGCTTGTATCCACAGAAATTGGGTCGAGGCCTGCCACCATCAGCGAAATGCATTCTCCAGGCAACAGCGAGGGAGCAGCTAGTAACCGACAATAGTGCAGCAGCGGTACAATGGCACCAACACGTGCCATAGGGCAATTATTTCTCATAGGACCTGCACTCTTTAGGAAATACTCTTTATATGTCCTTCCCCTTTGTGAATCCCCTTGCCACTCTGCCCAGTCAGTGATTGCAGCTCCGACCCAGCTGTTCGCCATGCCCTTACCCTATAAAAGGGAACACATCAGCTATCCAGCAACCGCATCTTGAACAGTGGTGCATCAACAAAAAATGCTTCTTTAAAGCTGAGCAAGGGATCACTTTAGTGCCTAAGTGAGAAAGCCAGCATCTCAGCAAATTACTACCTAGTGCAAGAGGCCCCCTGGTACTTGAACAATGCAAAGCATAGGATGAAGTCCACAGTCAGTATGCAGCTCAGTCCATGGAAGTGATGTTGTTAGTAGAGATCAGTGAACGTGCTCGTTTAGAGCAATTACTCGATCGAGCATCACTTTTTTTGAGTAATCAGGCGAAAAGATTCAGGGGGCGTCGGGGGTGAGCGGGGGGTTGCGGTGGGGAGGAGAGAGAGAGCTCCCCCCTGTCCCCCCCTGCCACCCCCCGCTCCACCCCGCCGCCCCCCCGAATCTTTTCGCCCGAGTAGGCAGTTATTCGACAAAAGCCATGCTTGATTGAGTAATTGCCCTAAACGAGCACGTTCGCTCATCTCTAGTTGTTAGGTCTTACCAGAGGAGCGGTATTCCTCTCCATGATGAATTCATCTCCCCCAACAGGCAGCTGTCTATTATTACAGCTAAAAGCAGTATATGATAGAGGAGATGTCAACACGTGCAGTAAACATTGACCTTGAGGAAAAAACCATCAACAGGAAAAAGCCACATTATTACATTAGCGTCTGCATGATTTCCTTTCCTATAATTGTAATTTAGTGTTTTGTAATTACGTCTTTCAAGGAACTCACGAACTGCAGATACATATCCTACAGTCTGTGATAGATCCTATATATCCGGGCATTATAAAGAAGTAACGCGAAGATCGACTTTGTAGCCCCCAATTTAGAACAGATACTATAGATACATTGTAACTAATATCGATTTATAGCGTTCTTGCGTTTAAGAATTCATTGGCTTTGGGAAGCCATGTAGGACATCAAATTTATGAATTTGGCTCGAGCAGCATTGTTCCACTCACCCAAGAACCGCTAGTCATAAAACGCATGTGGTTTTCCTGTAAATTGCCACGTTTATTTTCAATGCGGTCTTTGGTTGTGCAGCTAAGGGCTTAGTCACACGGGCGCATTCGTGTTCCTGCACTAAAAGAAGGCCACAATGCAGATGCGGACAAATCTCCGCACCGCCGGAAGAAAGAACATGTGACCAGCTCCATTGCCGGTCATGTGTTCTTTCTTCCAGCGCTGCGGAGAGACGTCCGTCCTGAAGTGTGGCCGTCTTCTTCGTGCAGTAACACGAACGCCGATGCGTCCGTGTGACTAAGTCCTAAGACAGTGGAAGTACGTGGATTATGACAACCGCATGGCAAATCAATTCACTTTACAAGAAAATCACAAGTAGTTCTCCGCGCGGATGAATCTGTGTCGGATTTTTCTTGCACAGATACTGCCTCTAAAACGCTTCGCTTGTTTTCCGCAATGCGCCGTGAAAATAGTGATGCAGATTTCCCATTCAAATGAATGGGCCACATTTTGTAAATGGATTTTGCTGTGGATTCAGTGCCAAAATCCACCCCAAAATCCGCCATATGTAATATTATATATGCCAAGTGAGTCAAAGCATAAACACCTGTTTACACGGACCTATGATCAAATAAACAAACATTCCTTCCCAATAACTGCTTCTCCTTCCTCCTTTTTCTTCTTCCTCCTCCTCCTCAGGAGGAAGAAGAGGAAGAAGAATGCTGGCTAAGTGGTTAGTACTGTTGCTTTGCAGCTGTAGGGTCCTAGGTTCAGATTTGACTGAGGACAACATCTGCATGGAGTTTGTATGTTCTCCTAAACATGCTGATAGGTGAACATAGACTGTGAGCCCCAATAGGGACAGAAAATATCAAGTGATGTAAAGTGCTACATAATATGTAAGTGCTATAAAAGTAAGGGTGAACACCCACTGGCTTTTTTTTTCTCCACTGTGCTGCGAGAGTAAAGGTAAAGTCTCGCAGAGCAGTGCGAGAAAAAAACCTGCATCACGGCGGGAATATCGCCAGTCTTTTCAAAGGGCCAGCGACAGCAGCGCTAGCCCCATTGAAAAGAGATGGAGAATGCCGCGGACTTCTGCCACAGCTGTCACAGCTGTGGCAGGAGTTTCCGTCATCCCCGTGGGAACCGCGGGGATGAAGGACTCCTCTGCCACAGCTGTCACAGCTGTGGCAGAAGTCTGCGGCATTCTATCCCATTGCTTTCAATGGGATCGGCACTGCTGCCAATCCCATTGAAAGCACTGCTTTCTGGCAAGCCCCGCAGTATGATTATCGGGGAAAGGCTTGAAATATAAGCCCTTCCCCGATAATCATCAATAAGTGGTAAAAAAATTTTTAAGAAAATTACTCACCCCTCGGCGTTCAGACGCGTCCTCCGGCTGGTTCCCCTGCACTGCTGTTAAGCTCTTTCAGCAGGCGGGGATTTAAAAATCCCCGCCTCCTAAAAGGGCTGTGCTGATTGGCTATGGGCTCAGCCAATAACAGCTAGTGCTTAATTATTGGCTGAGCGCTCAGCCAATGACAGATAGCCCTTAGCTATTCATTCATGAATAGCACTATCTTAGCTAGCCCCATTGAAAGCACTAGCGATATGCCGCTGAGAGTTTTCTCGTGCTCTTGCAGCGCAAGAAAGAAAATATCGCTAGTGAGTGTCCATCCTAAATGTGATTATTCTGAAACACAGAGAGAACTTACAAACTCCATGCAGATGTTGTCAGAGTTGAACCTAGAACCCAAGCACTGCAAGGCAACAGTACTAACTACTGACCTCTTCCTCTGTTCGGGTGCGTTCTGAGCTTTTAGCAAAGTTTGACTGGTTTTGTTCGCTCATCACTAATGGGGATCATTTCACTTTCATCCCAAAACTCATCAGTCAATGCAAAACCCAAAGGATGCCAAGAGACCATCATAATCCGATATGTGTTATATTTCATTGTTATCTTCCAAATGGGTATAATGTGCAGTAATGGATAGAGGGACAACAAAGGATTAGACAAGTCGTCTACATAACAGCCTCCCTGAAACTCAATTACATTGGTAATAATGTAACACAATGATTACTTACTGCAAATGACATTACCAGATTGATTTTCTAAGGAACGAGACGCAAAATAATAATAAATCTGTTTACAATTATTAGGATCCGTTCTTCTCAGTTACTCTGTAGGGTTCTATCGGAACAGGAATCTGTTAATATGGAGAATCCACTATATATCATATTAACGAGGTTAAACAAGGTGAAATGTTACAAGGATGAACAGATTACTGCAGGGTTTAGAGACCCATCCGATGAATCCAGAAGTCATCTTAGTTTTTCAGCTGCTGATTGTAAGAGCTTTTATAGGCATTAATAGAAAACAACTCAAAAAGTTGGGTGCCTGCCCGCAAATTTCTAGGTGCACTGGCTACTTGGCTTATGGAAAGGGTTAAGTCTTGGCAAATGTTATGGTCATGGAAAAGTCATTGATCAATGATTGCAAAGATGACTAAAACTGCATGACTGTTGCTGGGCCGGGGGGTTAAAGGGCTGATTCAGGGAGGAGAAATAATTATCTACTTAAAAAGGAAGGCTGAGAGGAGCTGTCTACAAATATCTGAAGGGTTGTCACAGTGCAGAGGGATCAGCCCTATTCCCATTTGCACAAGGAAAGACTAGAAGCAATGGGATGAAACTTAAAGGGAGGAGACACAGATTAGATATTAGACAGAGAGGGGGATCAATGAGTGGAACAGGTTGCCACGGGAGGTGATGAGTCCTTCTTCAATGGAAGTGTTCAAACAAAGGCTGCACAAATATCTGTCTGGGATGATTTAGTGATCCTGCACTGAGCAGGGGGTGGGACCCGATGACCCTGGAGGTCCCTTCCAACTCTACCATTCTAAGATTCTAAGGCTTACACTCAAGATAGGCCATCAATATCTGATTAGTAGGTGTCTGCTACTCGGGATCCCTACCAGTCAGCTGATGAAAAGGTATGTGCCCCTCATGAGTGCTGCAACCTTTACAATGATTACATCTGAGCACGATCTTATAGTGGTCGTTCCGAGTTCTGCAGTTTTGTCCCATTCACTTCAATTGGACATGCATGTAGCACTCAGAATGGGTCATATAAATAATACAGTGTTTTGAATACGAACAGGGCCTGGCTCAAAAGTAGATATCAATAAGACTGTGGCGCTCACACGACCACCGCAGCCCCTTCAAACTGCTGATCATCAGGGACCTGGAGTGGCGGCCCCCCACGATCAGTTATTGATGGCCTATCCTGCACAGAGGCCATTAATTTTAAAGGCTGGATAACCCCTTGAACAAGGAATCATGGATGTCTTCCAAAATATTTTTATGTTGTTAAAGGGGTTGTACAGAGTAGACATGGTTGCTTTCTGCTTAAGTCAATAGGACTGAGCTGCAGTACCGTAGACTACCTATGGTCTGGTGTGACGCTGTTTTTGGAAGAAAGCAGCCATGTTTTTGTAATCATGGACAACCCAGTTAAACCTGTTTCGTATGGAAAAATCTGTGTACCATATAGCAGATGGTACCTTATGTGGTTAAACAGTCTGAAGTATGGTACAACTGCAAGCAGAATAGAAATATTAGAGGGGCTGCAAGAGAAGAAAGAAACGTAGATTCTGCAAGGATACATTATTTTTTCACTTTGTTATCCATTTAATGTCATATTAATAGCCTTTACCAAATCTAATTCTCCTTGGTTTGGCTAAGATCTCTGGTCATGTTTCAAGGCTTTTTAATGAGCTGGACATTGACTTACAGGCTAAAGCCCAATAGGAGATTTTAGAGAAACAGTTTTCTTCCTTCTGAAGAAAAACTAATTTGCATACCCGTACCCTGAGACATTGTCTTTGAGATTCCCTATGCCTGCTGGCAGTCTCCACAAGTGTACTCCGCGAAACCTATCATGGTAAGTAATGGTATATAGCAAGTATATGCCATAGATGGCTTACTGATTAGTGAGCATCTGATCTCCATCAAATTGCTAGAAGTGCAGTCTTTAGATTAGGGCCTTTGTCATGGGGGTTGGTCAGACCCCCATCTATCAGTAAGTAATAGTAAAACTACTTTAAAAGGGTTGTACCATGTCAATGACGCTTTCAAGCTGTAGTGTTGAAGAAAAGCTCTACAAATCCCCTGGACAGCTAGGGTCACCAGTCCTGGACCGTATCAAACCAGATGTGTCCCTGGAAGGCAAGATCACGAGACGGAGACTGACTTACTTTGGACACGTGATGAGGGCGAATTCACTGGAAAAGAGATGCTACTTGGAATGGTCAGCAGTAAAAGGAAACAGAGAAGACAAAAGACACATTGGCTGGACACCTTCAAGAAGAACACGGGAATGGACATCAAACAATTGAAAGCAGCCGTGGGGAATAGAGAAGCATGGAGAGGACTGGCCTACAGAGCATCCAAGAGTCGGACATGACTGAACGGATAGAATTGGAATTAGACCATATCCATAAGATAGGTGATAAAAGTCTAATAATTGGGGTCTCTGAGACCCCCACCGATCCTGAGAACTGGACTTCCATGACCCATCCTCTTGTCCCTCTAGGTAGGCTTACTGCACCCACCCGCAGTGACGCCAGATAGATTGGAGCGCCAATTGCATATGTGTGGCTTCACTCCATTCATTTAAATGGGGCTGCCAAAAATACCAAATAAAAGCTCTCGGCTATCTGGCGGTCCCATTGCAAATGAATAGAGCAGCGCCTACACATGTGCAACCATTCAATCTCCTCCTCACTGTGGGGAGTGTAGTGAGCCAGCAGTAAGGAAGAGTGGGAGACACGAGATCCCTGTTCTCACGATTGGCAAGGGTCTCAATGGTGAGTCCCCACTGATCAGACTTGTATCACCTATACTGTGGATAGATGATAAAAAGATAATTATGCTCCAATCGCTTTAAGAAAAAATGATGACTGGGCATATAATAAGTGACTTTCGGCAGTTATTGTGTTATCACACACCGACTTCTCAGAACATTTCTAAATCCTGTTTGTGCAATGTTACTTCCAATTACATCCTGACATGACGAGCCGTGTAACAAACGGATTAAAGTTTAATTGAGTAAATTGTTGAAAAAGCACTTGCCACACACAGAGCTTGCGGATGACCTTTGGCTGACCGACCGATTATAAATTGTTCCTAGCTGTTTGTTGTATAGCGGCACATACATGCTGAATGCTGGGAACAGGTCACACATACACAATAAAGCCCTATGACCCTTCCCAGCCACAAAGGAAAACACGTAGGGGCACAGTGTCGCCTCAGCACATTGCCATGTCTGCGAGAGTCCCGGCTGTCAGACCTGTCTGTGCCAAATTTATTACCAATCTCATTTCATAATTATGCAAAGGTGTTCCTGGGAGGACGGGGTACGGCGCATGTAATGTACACGCTATGTCTTCTTTGAAATGGCGCACATGGACAACAGATCAGAAGAGTTGTGCATGATGTTCACTAGTACTCGGAATATAAGCCAAGTTGCACCCTTCCACCGTGGGGGAAATTTACAAAAAACGGCATTTCCAACACCAGTCTTAGTACAATTTTCCCTTGTTTCCCTGAAAATAAGACATACCCTGAAAATAAGACATAGCATGATTTTCAAGAATTTTTGAGGTTGCAAAATGAATTTTCAGGCTTTTTGAGGATGCTTGAAATATAAGTCCTACTCCAAAATTAAGCCCTGCTAACAGTTAATTTAAAAAGTCAATTTAAATAGTGTCCAGGCAGCTATACATGTAAAAAAGTTAAACCTTTTTGAACAAAAATGAATATAAGACACTGTCTTATTTTCGGGAAAACACGGCAATACATGAAGCGACACATGCTTCTCCATGTATTAGGCACATCCCACCAGCTCTGTGTGCCTGGTCCTGAATTTATACATGAATCCGTCGGTCGGGGGCGGCCATGCCCCTCCCTAAGCCCACCCACATTTTGGGAAAGTGTCAAGCCAGAACATAAGGAAAAAAAGTTACAAATGTTTTTCTAAATTCCCCTTTAGATCAGTCTTCATAGTATGGAAGAATGAAGAGTATACAGCCCGCATTCCATAGCAGCATTTAGTCAAGTGAGTTGTATTAAAGTGAGTGAATCGTTTACATTTTAACTAGATTATGAAACATTTCCATTTTTTTCATTTTTCTAATGTTTTTATTTTCTTACTGTAGTTTTTTTAAATTCCATTCTCTGTACATGACTATGGGGGCGTCCATGTTGACTGAGTCGCAGTTAACAGCATTTTGAGATATGCTTTACAGCAGAACTCATTGGCCATAGACACAATGGACAAAAGCTGACAAACTAGCGTCTATTGGAGACTGCTACAGGCATAATCTGTGGCCTGTGCAGAGGTCATTGTGCATGGACGGGGAGGAGGTGTGCTGTGACAATCACCAATTGTTAATGGTGGATCCTGTGTTATCTATGTATAGAAGTTACCTGTCATAGTAATTTAACCTGTGATGATTAAAATGGAAGTGTCAGACTATTATGAGGTTTAGTGGTCATTGTGAAAACTACAGGATTTTAGTTTTTTTTTTTTAAATATAGATATTTTCATTGAAAAATTTGAAAAAAATCTCCAAAAAATCTTGAACAATATTCCTAACATAAAAACAACAAAAGGTTATTTTTTGATGACACATTCCCTTTAAAATAGTGAGATTATCGCAAGGCGATTTCAATGTTTCCTATGAGAATAAAAGGAGTGAGTGACTCTGAAGCAGAGGTCCTCTACACAATAGCATTATGGTTTCCATAAATACTGAAGCCATGATAGTTATGATGGATCCATTGTGTAATGGATCGTAACAGAGGTGAATGAACAGCCTATCCTACGGAAAGCTAAAGACCCCTTCTAAGCAGGTTGCCCCGCCCCTTCCTGTCAAACTCAAGCTACTATTTAGAAAAGCGGTGGAAGCAGAAGAAAAGGGCTAAAAATTTGCATTTTTGTGAAAAAATATTGGACTTGCATACGTAACAATAGTGGCGCACTACGCTTGACAGGCTCCCCCTATATAAGCCGTATAGAGATAGACTGTATTAAGGAATGAATTGGCACAGAATATCCGATGATCGAAACCTTGTGTTCACTGTAGAGTCAGAGATTTCAATTGCAGAACTGAATTTGCAATCTGCTGCAACAGTAGTGGTAGATGGGATGTGAACCCGAGAGTTTACAACAGTTGTTCTGTTACGTAACAGTCTCTGCATGTCATAACCTCTCAGAGAACCTCGTCTGAAGACAAGCCGCATAATCATATCTCTCCGTGCCACTTTTCCTTAAATCAATATTTTCTTGATGTACCAAAGCCACAAAATCAACGTCTATTGCCTAATTGCCAGATAAAGAAGTGTTGTAGCTAGCATTTCCTTCCCTCAGGGCAAAGGTTCAGCATTCTGCCATAGCCCTGTAGTTAATTACACTGCCCCTGACGATGCTCGATGGTCATGGATGAAGTTGGAGCCACTGGCACGTTTTTTGCATTTTAACTGCCATAATGTGTTGAAATGTATTTTGTAATAGAGCACCTACTCAGCTGCTCCATATAGGCAAGTGTTGGCTGTCTTTGACAGCTGACATCCGGCCACAACAGCTGCGATCAGAGAAAATGCTGATCGCAGCCACTAACCCTTAAGATGGCACTGTCAATTCTGACAACAGCATTTGAATGATCTAACAGAGGGAGCTCTCTCTGTCTCCCAAACAGCCTCCCTCGCAATAAAATCGTTGTATGCCATGGCGTTGTATGAAGAACACCAGGGCTGACATGCATTTCTGCCTATTAAGCCCTGTCTGTGGCACGTATTAATAGAATGCCTGCTGAAATACAATGCACTGCAATACTAAAGTATTTCTGTACATTATAGAAGTGATTAAATGATCATTAGTTCAAGTCTCCTATGGGAATAAAATAAATAAATAATTGAAACAAAATTGTATTATTTTGAAAGATATAAAAACATTAAAAGTAAACATTTTCTAAAGCTTTTCCGTACGTTAAATTGTACATGAAAGAGTACTGCTGTAAAAAGCAAGCCCTCAGATGGCTATGTTGATGATAAAATGAAAAAAATGTTGATGCGGAGGAGAGAACAAGAATTAAAAAAGGAAAAATGGCCACATCCTTAAGGGGTTTAAACACAATTTGGTATTCTAAGGATGTGTAGACTTTTGCAACCAAGTGTTTTTGGATTATTTGCACCTGAAATAAAGAAAAAAAAACAAAGCAATTTTGTGATTATAATTTTTTGTATACAGTTTTTATACTAATCTAACTTGGTTACTCTACCCACTCTGCCCCTTTACATTACTACAGACAGTAGAAGAGGGGCAGGTGGAAGATCTCCTGGGATGAGCCGTTAAAGGGGTATTCCCATCTCAGAAAATGATGGCATATTCACAGGATATGCCATAAATGTCTAAACAGGTGGGGATATCACTTCTGGGACCCCAGCAATGGGAAGGACAGGGGTCCCGTATTCCAGCAGTCAAAGCAGTCAATAGCTTGTATAGACATAAATGGAGAGTGCTGTGCACAGATATGCACACCCACATGCCTTCAAGAAGCTGTAATGGAAGCCTTATTGGATCTCCCCCAGCTTTCTCAGAGACAGATATAGATAAGAAATGGCTGAATTGACATTGGATGGGCTGGAAAGGAATGTAGTAAACTATGTTCCAAGAAAGGAGGGTTGGAATATGGAAGGTCACAGGTATATCTGCGCAGTTTGCGTAAGAAGAGAAAACTTGCACAACGACAGATCCGTTGTGTTCACATCTTCTCTTCCCGTGATTGCACATATGGCTTTCCCTTCTACTAAATGGTAAACTATAGCTACTTACATGTCCACATATCCCCACACCCTGCACAACACAACCATCATATGATATGGCCAACCACCTACCAACAAAGAACACTTGGAAGAAGTCTTCTAGACTGTCTACAGACCTTCTTCTCCTTCCCAGTTCAGTACTTGTCCGGTGCCTTTTGGGATGGTTAATGCTATATATATTTATCTATACCGCATTAGCATAATGAATATAAATGGGTCTATTACAGTGTAATCAATCTTACTGCTTATCTAATAGGTTCACTGATATATTAGTTGTAGGTGCAACAACGCACACGGAACATTAAAAGCTTCTATCTCCGCTGTTCGATAAAGAATATTGATTCCTTTAGTTAGCTGAATAGTAAAGTCCAAGACGTTATCTCTCCTTTCATCACCAGGGTGAGACTTTGTTTTAGTGGGACTGGGGGATGTTATCTTTGTGTCACAAAATCAATACACTGGTAGGATATGTAATGGACAGTTTAAGTGGACATTGATCATGACGCTTCGAAGACAAAGACCACTCTAAGGGCCAACCCTCAGCTAACCCTGCGGGATCACTTCGAAACTATATTTCTATAGATTAGAAATCATATAATGGATTATGTGTCAAGCAGGAATGGAACCTCTGGTCCACCGGCGCTGACACAATAATGGGGCCATAATATGGATGATATGTGCAAGAGATAGCAGGTTGGTTATTGTGTGATGGTGTGGTGGTGACAGGCGGAGGCCATTCATTGCAGCAAAATAAACTTTTACTAAACAGCAAAAAAACTATTAATTACATTCCAGCACTCCACTGGAGGCCACAATGGTTTAAGATTACATTCAACACAAGGCAAGTGGCAATTTAATTTCTTAACACTACAGGACATAAGTTTACGCCCTGGCTGGGGAGTACTTAACGCAGCAGGATGTAAACTTACGTTCTGTGGCTGGAACGGGCTCAGAAGTGGAAGCCAGCTGTGATTAATAGCTGGCCTCCCGCTGCAACAGCGGGGATCGATGTGAACAGCGATCCCTGCTGTTAACCTCCTTCATGCTGTGATCAATGTACATTGCAGATTCTAAAGGGTTCACAGAGAGAGCATACTCCCTCTGTGGTGTAATCAGCGCTCTGCAATATAATTGTGGAGGTCCAATGGGTTGGTAACTGGACGCCAGAAACTGGTGTCTGTGCCTGACATAGTCTGTCATCGCTATTGTAAGTGATAAGGCATTGCATTACAGAAGTACTGCAATGCATTATCATAGAGGCCCTTACAGTGTCATAAATAATGTGAAAAAGAGAAAAGCTGTGTAAAAGACAAAACATAAAAAAATAGCAAAAAAACAACATTTTTCAGCACTTTCCCCTGTTTGCATAAGAAAAATTCTAAAACTTCCACATATTTGGTATCATTGTGTCATTAACGACCTGTGCAATAAATTTAGCGTAAAAAAACTGAACAAAATAAGTGGAGGAAAATGATATTTTGTTCATTTTGCCTCCCAAAAACGCATCACAAATGATCAAAAAAGCCCTATGTACCCCAAAATAGTACTAATAAAAACTACAACTCGTTGCGCAAAAAAAAAAAGCCCTGACAGAGCTCCGTCCATGGAAAAATAACCCCTTTATCCGTAATTATTAGAGATGAGCGAACGTACTCGTCCGAGCTTGATACTCGTTCGAGTATTAGCGTGTTCGAGATGCTCGTTACTAGAGGCGAGCACCACGCGATGTTCGAGTTACTTTCACTTTCATCTCTGAGACGTTAGCGCGCTTTTCTGGCCAATAGAAAGACAGGGAAGGCATTACAACTTCCCCCTGCGACGTTCAAGCCCTATACCACCCCCCTGCAGTGAGTGGCGGGCGAGATAAGGTGTCACCCGAGTATATAAATCGGCCCCTCCCGCGGCTCGCCACAGATTTGTTCTGACATAGAGGGGGGAAAGTGCTGTTGGTGCTGGAGCTGCTATAGGGAGAGCGTTAGGAGTATTTTTGGCTTCAAGAACCCCAACGGTCCTTCTTAGGGCCACATCTAACAGTGTGCAGTACTGTGGAGGCTGCTTTTTGCAGTGTTGTACATTTTTTTTTTGTATATCGGCCGTGCAGAGCATTGCGCCCTGCAGTAATTATTCATACTCCAGGGCCAGAAGTGGTGGTGAGGCAGGGACAGAAGACATATATTGTGAGGCAGGGACAGAAGACATATATTGTGAGGCAGGGACAGAAGACATATATTGTGAGGCAGGGACAGAAGACATATATTTATTGAATATAGGCAGTGGGCCTTTCCAAAAACATTTGGGGAAAAAAATGTATTTGGGCTGCCTGTGACTGTCCTCAGTGTTCTGGGTCTGTGCTGGGTGTAGTTGTCCTCCTAATTCATACGCAGCCAGCTAAGTGTTACAGCAGGCTTGCGCAAAATTATTTCCTGGCTCTGTGTTGGCTGTTACATCACCGCTGTATTCCTGTCCACAGTGCAACAGTCTGCAGTTATTTTACATACTCCAGGGCCAGTAGTGGTGACGCAGGGACAGAAGACATATACAGTGTATATAGGCAGTGGGCCTTTCCAAAAACATTTGGGGAAAAAAAATCTATTTGGGCTGCCTGTGACTGTCCTCAGTGTTCTGGGTCTGTGCTGGGTGGAGTTGTCCTCCTAATTCATACGCAGCCAGCTAAGTGTTACAGCAGGCTTGCGCAAAATTATTTCCTGGCGTTCCGTAAGCGAAGTCAGCCTCCAACCACAGGCCAATAAGCGGCACATTTAATTACAGCGTTCTGTTTCTGCACTACTGGTAATACACCATGCTGAGGGGTAGGGGTAGGCCTAGAGGACGTGGACGCGGGCGAGGACGCGGAGGCCCAAGTCAGGGTGTGGGCACAGGCCGAGCTCCTGATCCAGGTGTATCGCAGCCAACTGCTGCGGGATTAGGAGAGAGGCACGTTTCTGGCATCCCCACATTCATCTCACAATTAATGGGTCCACGCGGTATACCTTTATTAGAAAATGAGCAGTGTGAGCAGGTCCTGTCGTGGATGGCAGAAAGTGCATCCAGCAATCTATCGTCCACCCAGAGTTCTGCGCCGTCCACTGCTGCAACTCTGAATCCTCTGGCTGCTGCTCCTCCTTCCTCCCAGCCTCCTCACTCCATTACAATGACACATTCTGAGGAGCAGGCAGACTCCCAGGAACTGTTCTCGGGCCCCTGCTCAGATTGGGCAGCAATGGTTCCTCTCCCACCAGAGGAATTTATCGTGACTGATGCCCAACCTTTGGAAAGCTCCCGGGGTCCGGGGGATGAGGCTGGGGACTTCCGGTAACTGTCTCAAGACCTTTTAGTGGGTGAGGAGGACGATGATGATGAGACACAGTTGTCTATCAGTGAGGTAGTAGTAAGGGCAGTAAGTCCGAGGGAGGAGTGCACAGAGGATTCGGAGGAAGAGCAGCAGGACGATGAGGTGACTGACCCCACCTGGTTTGCTACGCCTACTGAAGACAGGTCTTCAGAGGGGGAGGCAAGGGCAGTAGCAGGGCAGGTTGCAAGAGGCAGTGCGGTGGCCAGGGGTAGAGGCAGGGCCAGACCGAATAATCCACCAACTGTTTCCCAAAGCGCCCCCTCGCGCCATGCCACCCTGCAGAGGCCGAGGTGCTCAAAGGTCTGGCAGTTTTTCACTGAGAGTGCAGACGACCGACGAACAGTGGTGTGCAACCTTTGTTGTGCCAAGATCAGCCGGGGAGCCACCACCACCAGCCTCACCACCACCAGTATGCGCAGACATATGATGGCCAAGCACCCCACAAGGTGGGACGAAGGCCGTTCACCGCCTCCGGTTTGCACAGCTGCCTCTCCCCCTGTGCCCCAACCTGCCACTGAGATCCAACCCCCCTCTCAGGGCACAGGCACTACCGTCTCCTGGCCTGCACCCACACCCTCACCTCCGCTGTCCTCGGCCCCATCCACCAATGTCTGTCAGCGCACCGTCCAGCCGCCGCTAGCGCAAGTGTTGGAGCGCAAGCGCAAGTACGCCGCCACGCACCCGCACGCTCAAGCGTTAAACGTGCACATAGCCAAATTTATCAGCCTGGAGATGCTGCCGTATAGGGTTGTGGAAACGGAGTCAAAAGTATGATGGCGGTGGCGGCCCCGCGCTACTCAATTCCCAGTCGCCACTACTTTTCCCAATGTGCTGTCCCAGCCCTGCACGACCACGTCTCCCGCAACATTGTACGCGCCCTCACCAACGCAGTTACTTGCAAGGTCCACTTAACAACGGACACGTGGACAAGCACAGGCGGGCAGGGCCATTATATCTCCCTGACGGCACATTGGGTGAATTTAGTGGAGGCTGGGACAGAGTCAGAGCCTGGGACCGCTCACGTCCTACCCACCCCCAGAATTGCGGGCCCCAGCTCGGTGGTGGTATCTGCGGCGGTGTATGCTTCCTCCACTAAAGCACCTTCCTCCTCCTCCTACGCAACCTCTGTCTCGCAATCAAGATGTGTCAGCAGCAGCAGGTCGCCAGCAGTCGGTGTCGCGCGGCATGGCAGCACAGCGGTGGGCAAGCGTCAGCAGGCTGAAACTACTCAGCTTAGGAGATAAGAGGCACACGGCCCACGAACTGCTGCAGGGTCTGACAGAGCAGACCGACCGCTGGCTTGCGCCGCTGAGCCTCCAACCGGGCATGGTCGTGTGTGACAACGGCCGTAACCTGGTGACGGCTCTGCAGCTCGGCAGCCTCACGCATGTGCCATGCCTGGCCCACATCTTTAATTTGGTGGTTCAGCGCTTTCTGAAAAGCTACCCACGCTTGTCAGACCTGCTCGGAAAGGTGCGCCGGCTCTGCGCACATTTCCGCAAGTCCCACACGCACGCTGCCACCCTGCGCACCCTGCAACATCGGTTTAATCTGCCAGTGCACCGACTGCTGTGCGACGTGCCCACACGGTGGAACTCTACGCTCCACATGTTGGCCAGGCTCTATGAGCAGCGTAGAGCTATAGTGGAATACCAACTCCAACATGGGCGGCGCAGTGGGAGTCAGCCTCCTCAATTCTTTACAGAAGAGTGGGCCTGGTTGGCAGACATCTGCCAGGTCCTTGGAAACTTTGAGGAGTCTACCCAGATGGTGAGCGGCGATGCTGCAATCATTAGCGTCACCATTCCTCTGATATGCCTCTTGAGAAGTTCCCTGCAAAGCATAAAGGCAGACGCTTTGCGCTCAGAAACAGAGGCGGGGGAAGACAGTATGTCGCTGGATAGTCAGAGCACCCTCCTGTCTATATCTCAGCACGTTGAGGAGGAGGAGCATGAGGAGGATGAGGAGGAGGGGGAAGAGACAGCTTGGCCCACTGCTGAGGGTACCCATGCTGCTTGCCTGTCATCCTTTCAGCGTGTATGGCCTGAGGAGGAGGAGGAGGAGGAGGAGGATCCTGAAAGTGATCTTCCTAGTGAGGACAGCCATGTGTTGCGTACAGGTACCCTGGCACACATGGCTGACTTCATGTTAGGATGCCTTTCTCGTGACCCTCGCGTTACACGCATTCTGGCCACTACGGATTACTGGGTGTACACACTGCTCGACCCACGGTATAAGGAGAACCTTTCCACTCTCATACCCGAAGAGGAAAGGGGTTCGAGAGTGTTGCTATACCACAGGACCCTGGCGGACAAACTGATGGTAAAATTCCCATCCGACAGCGCTAGTGGCCGAAGGCGCAGTTCCGAGGGCCAGGTAGCAGGGGAGGCGCAGAGATCAGGCAGCATGTACAGCACAGGCAGGGGAACACTCTCTAAGTCAAGGCTGAGTCGGCGGGAGCACTGTAAAAGGATGGTGAGGGAGTACGTAGCCGATTGCATGACCGTCCTCCGTGACGCCTCTGCCCCCTACAACTACTGGGTGTCGAAGCTGGACACGTGGCCTGAACTCGCGCTGTATGCCCTGGAGGTGCTTGCTTGTCCTGCGGCTAGCGTCTTGTCAGAGAGGGTGTTTAGTGCGGCTGGGGGAATCATCACAGATAAGCGTACCCGCCTGTCAACCGACAGTGCCGACAGGCTTACACTCATCAAGATGAACAAAGCCTGGATTTCCCCAGACTTCTCTTCTCCACCAGCGGACAGCAGCGATACCTAAACAATACGTAGGCTGCACCCGGGGATGGAAGCATTGTTCTCTATCACCATCAAAAACGTGGAGCTTTTAGCTTCATCAATCTGTGTATAATATTCATCCTCCTCCTCCTGCTCCTCCTCCTGAAACCTGACGTAATCACGCCGAACGGGCAATTTTTCTTAGGCCCACAAGGCTCAGTCATATAATTTTTGTAAACAATTTTTATACATTTGAATGCTCATTAAAGCGTTGAAACTTTCACCTGAACCAATTTTTATTTTAACTGGGCTGCCTCCAGGCCTAGTTACAAATTAAGCCACATTAACCAAAGCGATTAATGGGTTTCACCTGCCCTCTTGGTTGGGCATGGGCAATTTTTCTGACGTACATTAGTACTGTTGGTACACCAATTTTTTGGGGCCCTCGCCTACAGTGTAATCCAATTAATTTTTTGCCCACCTGCATTAAACATGACATTACCTCAGCTGTGTTGGGCACTGCAATGGGATACATTTATGTACAGCCGGTGGGTTCCAGGGAGCCACCCATGCTGTGGGTGCACACGGAATTCCCATTGCGGAGTTGTACCTGCCTGTGACTATTTATAAAAAAACGCGGTCTGACTGGGGCATGCAGACACCTTGACAGAATTAATAGTGTGTGGCACATAGGTTCCCCATTGCTATGCCCACGTGTGCAGCTCCTGATGGAGGTGGCACAGGATTGGATTTCTCATTGCTTCTGTACAGCATTGTGGGCTATCGCCCCGCCCCTCTTAAAGAGGGTCACTGCCTAGCCGTGCCAACCCTCTGCAGTGTGTGCCTGCGGTTCCTCCTCATGGCAGACGCACTTATAAATAGACATGAGTGGCGTGGCATGAGGGCAGCTGAAGGCTGCGCAGGGACAGTTTGGTGTGCGCTGTGGACACTGGGTCGTGCGGGGGGGGGGGCAGCATGTAACCTAGGAGAAGTGGCAGCGGAGTGTCATGCAGGCAGTGATTGTGCTTTGTTGGAGGTAGTGTGGTGCTTAGCTAAGGTATGCATTGCTAATGAGGGGTTTTCAGAAGTAAAAGTTGTTGGGGGGGGGCACTCTTGCCGGTATTGTGGCTTAATAGTGGGACCTGGGAACTTGAGATGCAGCCCAACATGTAGCCCCTCGCCTGCCCTATCCGTTGCTGTGTCGTTCCCATCACTTTCTTGAATTGCCCAGATTTTCACAAATGAAAACCTTAGCGAGCATCGGCGATATACAAAAATGCTCGGGTCGCCCATTGACTTCAATGGGGTTCGTTACTCGAAACGAACCCTCGAGCATCGCGATAATTTCGTCCCGAGTAACGAGCACCCGAGCATTTTGGTGCTCGCTCATCTCTAGTAATTATCCTTTAAGTAATTAACCTTCAACTGTCAGTACTCTCGGTACCACAAGTTTAACACTCCAACGTAGTCTCTACAACTGGGTTGACTGCTCAAAATTATACTGTATGTCCTCTAATGATTCAATGACCGGAGTATTGGCAACTCTACGGTCTCTTGGTTCTCAGTCGCTCTCTTTTTTAGCAGGGCTTTCTTTTTTCGCTGCTTTTCTCTTTCTATCTTGTCAGCTCTCCTCCTCGTGTACATATGGCACTCTGACTCGCTTCCAGTCCTACGTACGGGAGCACTTAGCACTTGGTTACTGGCTTTCTGCATCTGACTTCAGTTTCATCCCATCTCTCAGCAGCTTGTCTCTCTGCATCCTAGTGTCCACATCAGCATGCACACACTGACCACCAGCTGTCATGACTCTTCTTCTCTTGTACCGAGGTATTCGGAAACTTGCACTCACTGGACCCTGGAACATCTTCTTCAGCTGCGGGAGGTCTCTGGTTACTCCCCACTTGTCGGTAGGTGTAGGTGACACAGGTACCAGGATACGAAGCAGACAATGAAGTTTAGAGATGAGCGAATCTACTCGGTTCGGGTGTTTTTGAACTCGAGCACCGCTTTTTCCGAGTAACTCACTACTCGGACGAAAAGATTCGGGGGGTGACGGGGGTGAGCGGGGGGGAGTTGCATAGGGGAGTAAAAGGGGGTGGAGAGAGAGAGCTCCCCCCTGTTCCTCACTGCTACCCCCGCTCCACCACACCACCCCCCTGGTGCCCCCTGAATCTTTTCATCCGAGTAGTGAGCTACTCGGAAAAAGCGGTGCTCGAGTTCAAAAACACCCGAACCGAGTATATTCGCTCATCTCTAATGAAGTTACAAAAGATCGGAAATTTTATCATAACTAATAAACTGTGAAGGAAAATGGGTATGCAAATTCTAGAAAACAGTAGAGAAAGAATTACACATTAACTTAAAACTAACCAGAAATAATAACGGTTATTATCTGCGTTATAACAGTTACCAAATGCAATATAAGCAATGCACATCATAGATGGAACAGGCGATGTAAACTCGTAATAACGGCTTGCCTCCCACAGTATGTAAATTACAAGGAACTGTCCACAACCAGCGGAATTATAACTGTAGATATACAGAACGAATTTTTAGAAAGTCCCAGGCATGTTTATAATAAACTCTCAGTCCTGTTACTACGTGTTCGGGACAAGAATTTACTAGAGTCCCATCAAACAGTGTCCTATGACTAGTAGACCTGCATAGTCCCTAACAGTTGCTACACATATACACACGTTCGACTTTTATTAAGATCAACCTCACTTACGGTCTTTTAGTGCAGCTTCCATGCTAAATCAGTTAGTCCATCTACAATTTCTGCTCTACTGTGTCCCGAAGTATATAGGAGCTCTGAAGCCTCTTGAGCAGTACTTATCCCAGCTCTAGCACACCTCAGGAGCTCTGGCACTCAGAATTAGTTTCTCCAACAGCACAACTCTATAGTTCATTTAACTGTCTTATGACACTCCTTTACTGTGCCTCCAGTACTACGGTATGTCCAGCTGGCTCACTGTCTCTACTCTTTCATTTGGAGCCCCTGTGCTGCCCCTCTTATGCATCTAGGTCCTTGTTGTTCTCTGCACTGTCCCTTCTGTGACGCAGCTCGCTTTCCCTTTTATATTACACTAGTGGTCTTGTAAATCTTTCTGAACATGTCAGAGGAAGGCTTCACCATAGCACTGAGTCCCTGTATATTTGCACTTGCACATAGATTTTCGCTCACGCTTTCACATATGTCCCTTCATACACATTTATTTACTTTGTAATGCGCAAGAGATTCCTCTTTCACTTTTGCTCGCTGAGATTAACTTGCGCTTGTCTTCATCTGCTACTCAGAACCTTATAAACCCCTTGATCCTTGGGCTCTAGTTACTGTCTGGGCACCTGACCGCTCCTCCAACATAAGAATGGGGCTGCATTGGTGGCTTGTACCACTTCCAAGTGTTTTGATTGGCCTATTGGATTTGGTCTACTGGGCCATGTCTTTTCATTGCTCATAATGCAGTTTCTCTGCATCTTTAGTTACATTATCTGCAGCGCCACTACACTCTTCCCATCTTCTTTCTCTCCTAATGTGTTGGCGTGTTCTTTAAGGGGTGAGCTTATCTGTAGACACATTGCCCTAACATGGGCCCGATCTTCTTATCTTTTGGGTGGTGGCGCACTAGCTGCATCACCGTCACCATCCATGTCATAGAGGGGGTGCAGTCTCCTATACCTGGCACTTGTAGTACCTGTCAGTTCCCCCTGGCCGTGTTACTGGCTGTGGGTGGGGCTTGTTTCCTGCGTTCAGCGCAGCTGTCAGTGTGGCTCAGCTGCCCGTCAAATTGTTGGAGAAGCAGACATACGTCCGGTGTGTACAATGATAATACAGATTATGATACAGATAAAGGTGGAGATTCACATCTCTATAGACAGAGGTTGGACCTCATATGATGTCAAGTCATTCAGCTTTCTAGACCTGAATAGGGTCGAGCTGCGATACCAGATGTAGCACATAGATAAGAGTGGCACTGTTTCTAACACATTTGCAAGTACAAGGGGTCATAGTTTTGAAAACCCGTTTAGAACTAAATGGAGCAATATACTGCAGGTAAATGTGGCGTATCTTTAGATCCAGCCCTAATGTAACTGCGTAGCAGTGAGTGCACAGAGCAGATGGCCAACGGGTAAGGGCTGCTTCTTGTGGCACACTGCTCAGGACACCTTGGATGGTGCAGCTGTTGATGAAGTTGTCTTTGCCGCAGATAGGAGGCCAGTTGCACCATGCCATAGAAGGGTTTCTGTATGAGCGGGACCCAGCTGTCCGTGTACTGGAACTTCTGTCAGCTTCTCTCTTAGTCACTCACTGTTCTCTGCCAGCAGATTAACCAACTCATTACAGAACCTCGATGTCTTTTCTAATGGGGTAAGAAAAAGCAATGTGTCTGGTATGCTTCATATTATATTATCCAACAGACGGAATATCTCTATGCAGAGCATGGGGCAGACCATAAAAACAAAAATTGCTTCCTAGGTTATCAAGATCTGCAGGATGCAGACGAGGAGGAGCCCTAAGACCCATGATTATTGGGGGATCATTTTCACTATTCTGACCTCTCATGATTCTAGTCTGGGGTTTTGGTAGAAGTCATCTATTCAAGGTGGGCAGAGTGCCGAAAGAAAGATGGGTGGAGCTACACCTAGACCAGGTGTATAGGACCTTGTGGTTGGAAGGTGAAGATGATGAAAGGGTCACGAAAGTGCTGCAAAGATTCAGTTGGCTGCCTCCATCGAAATACCCTGTGCAAGGAAGAGTAGTTTGTTGGTACTCTCCTGACACTTAGCGCCCAGGGCACATGCCCCACCCACCTTAGCTACAGTCCTACACTTCTTTATATACTTTTGTGGGAATGTTAGGTGAAAAACAATATATCCCCTATAACTGCTGCCACAGAGGTCGTCGCTCAGCTTTCTTTGTATTCTCAACGGTAAACCTATCTAACTATGCATGCATTGATATAGAGATTTACAGTTTCGGAAAGTGTCCAAGTGGTCAAATTGTTTCTCACCCAGCTTTCCCAGAAACTGATCTATCTAGTTACAGCTGAATAAAAGTTATTACAGATGAAGATGACTCAAGGGCTATTATTTACTGGTAACGTGTTGATTTGAGGGGAACTGTTCTTAATCCTTCGGCTTTTTACCATGACTATGATAATTACAGTGGTGCTTGTGACAGGCCAGACAACTCTTTGGGGCACTTGTGCCCATTTGTTTTGCATTGTAAACTCAGTAAAAGCCTGGGAATGCAAATAGGATGAGCACCTGTGGCATGTGGCGTCTCCCAGACACTAGTTTATTGTGGACGTTTACATTGGCCGTGCGGCTGCGGCAGACTTGGGTGGCAGCGCACCAGAGCAATGAGGAGGACAAGTGTGGAATGACCTCATTGTTGGGAAAAGCGTGGGTGTGCGGTCTCCGGAGGGACACCAATTAGTTAAACAGTACATGCATATCTACAGGCAGCAACCTTACTCACACAGTGCTTGCAAGCTTGCAGATCTCATTCATGCTAATGCATGCTTAATGAGAACCAAGGGCCAGGTCATTCATATAAATCCGTATATGAAGGGTTTTATGACACCAGGCATTCATTACTCAGCATAAGGGGAAGAACAAGGTCTCTGCTTGCACCCCACGCTCTGTCCCTGACGTTCCACGGACAGTTGTAATACCTGTCGGATGGAGTTATTAACGCTTTCCTCACCAATCTCTAGTGCTTTTATTTATAATGTGATATGTTAGGTTCTATGGCCATTGTGCCGACCCTGCGGCCATTGGGCCGGTCTTATGGCGATTGTGCCTGCTTAGCGGCGATCGTGCCTGTTCTGCACCCTATCAGGTATTGCATTTTGGCTCTTTTCCAGTGAAATATGTTTTTGTGTTCCCCTCACCTCTGTGATATTATTTATAATATGAGGGTGACTCGAAAAGTAATGCCTCCACCATCACCACAAACTTATTAATGAATAGATCAAAGCAAAAACAACGTAGATTACAGCTTTACGTCTCCTGTACACAAAACTGCTGTTCGGGATAGTAACATAGCAACACAGTATGTTGGGCTGAAGGGAGACAATGTCCATCTAGTTCATCTTGTTTCCACTCTACTCCCCCTTGTTGATCCAGAGGAAGGCAAAAAAAAAAGAATAAGCAGAAGCCAATTAGCCCCCTGGGAGGAAAAAAATCCTTCCCGATTCCATAATGGCAGTCAGAACAATCCATGGATCAATGTTTAGAAAGTTCCCACCTGACTACAAGACCCTGATCAACAACCCTGCTGTTTATTCAATGTCTATATCCTGTAATATCATAGCGTTCTAGAAACACATCTAGTCCCCTCTTAAACTCCTCTATGGATTTTGCCATCACTACGTCCTCAGGTAGGGAGTTCCACAGTCTCACTGCTCTTACAGTAAAGAACCCTTTTCTGTGTTGGCGATGAAACCTGCTTTCTTCTAGACATAGTGGATGCCCTCTTGTTACAGTCGCAGTCCTGGGTATAAACAGATCATGGGAGAGATCCTTGTATTGTCCCCTCATGTATTTATACATAGTTATTTGATTGCCCCTTAGCCATGGTGAATAATCCCAATTTTGGCACTTTCATGTGAGAGTTTTAAAATGTATCTGTCAATGATTTTTTAAAATTAGTATCAGTTTAGAGCAGTGTTCCCCAACTCCAGTCCTCAGGGACCGCCAACAGGTCATGTTTTCAGGACTTCCTCAGTGTTGCACAGGTGATGTAATTATTGTCGGTGCCTCAGACATTACCACAGGTGTTCTTACTATAGGATATCCTGAAAACATGACCTGTTGGGGGCGCTGAGGACTGGAGTTGGGGACCCCTGGGTTAGAGTATATTACCTTGGGGAGGTTCAGGTAAATGATACACAGTACTGTGCAAAGGTTCTAGGGGTGTGTGGAAAAATGCTGCATAGTAAGGCTAGGTTCACACTGGGCGGATTTGCCGCGGTTTTGCCGCGGATTGCCGTTGCATATCCGCACTGCGGCAAAACCGCTGCGTTTGCAGTGCAATGCAGCACAAATGAGATTTGCCAAAAAGCTGTTCTCACAGTGCAGATTTTTTCCGCACAGCCGCAGTGCGGAAATGCAACTGCGGCACGGTTTTAAAAGGTGCAGCATGTTCATTCTTCGGGCTTTTCCGCAGCGCTTTTTTATCCATAGACCTCTATGGACGCAGCCAAATCCGCACTAAATACATGGCAAATACGCTGCAAAAAGTAAAAAACCGCTTGTGGATTTTTCCGCACAAAAATCCGCAGAATAATCCGCAAGCCCAAATTAACCTTTGGAGCGGTTTTGCTTCTGCGGCAAAACCGCGGCAAATCCGCCCTGTGTGAACCCAGCCTTAGAATGCTTTCAAAATTAGTAGTGTTAATAGTTTATTTTTGGTGACTAAAAAAATGCAAAATGTATAAACAAAAGAGAAATTTAAATCAAACCAATATTTAGTGTGACCGCCCTTTGCCCTCAAAACAGCATCAGTTCTTCTAGCTACACTTGCACAAAGTGGCGCGAGGGCCAATGACAGCTCACCGATATGTTCAGGACATCCTGCAGCCACGTGTGTTCCTCCT
This sequence comes from Eleutherodactylus coqui, assembly GCF_035609145.1. NCBI lineage: Eukaryota > Metazoa > Chordata > Amphibia > Anura > Eleutherodactylidae > Eleutherodactylus > Eleutherodactylus coqui. The sequence continues at coordinate 63,815,216 of NC_089837.1, forward strand.
ATGACGGCGTCGAAGAGGCATTTTCCAGCAGGATAATGCTCGGCCGCACACACAAGGGGTCACAGGAATGTCCCCACAACATTGTCAGACTTCCGTGGCTACCCGGTCGCTATATCTATCACCAATAGAACAAGTATGGGACCATCTGAGACACCAACTTCAACAGCCTATGAGTTTACATAATCTAGAGGTTCAGTTACAGTAAATGTGGACTGATATGCAGCAGTATACCATATGGAACCTGTATGCCTCCATGTCCTCTCGTATCACATATTTGTATCCAAGCTAGAGATGGTACAACAGGGTACTAGAGCCTCAATCTCCACCTATATCACATCTTGCATCCAAGCTAGAGAAGGCCCAACAGGCTACTAGAGCCTCCATGCCCAACCGTATCACATCTTGTATCCAAGCTAGAGGCGGTAAAGCAGGGTACTAGAGCCTCCACGCCTGTCCATATCACATCTTGTATACAAGATAGAGACGGTACAGCAGGGTACTAGAGCCTCCATGCCCGCCCGTATTGCATCTTAATAATGAGTGTCTGTAGGCAGTAGTGAAGCATGGTGGAGAGCAGTACAATAATGAGTGTCTGTAGGCAGCAGTGAAGCATGGTGGAGAGCAGTACAATAATGAGTGTCTGCAGGCAGCAGAGAAGCATGGTGGAGAGCAGAACAATAATGAGTGTCTGCAGGCACCAGTAAAGCATGGTGGAGAGCATTACAATAATAAGTGTCTGTAGGCAGCAGTGAAGCATGGTGGAGAGCTGTAGAATAATGAGTGTCTGCAGGCAGCAGTGGTGTATGGTGGAGGGCAGTACAATAATGAGTGACTGCAGGTAGCAGTGAAGCATGATGAAAGGCGGTACAATAATGAGTGTCTGCAAGCAGCAGTGAAGCATGGTAGAGAGCAGTACAATACTGAGTGTCTGCAGGCAGCAGTGAAGCATGGTGGAGAGCGTTACAATAATGAGTGTCTGCAAGCAGCAGTGAAGCATGGTAGAGAGCAGTACAATACTGAGTGTCTGCAGGCAGTAATGATGCATGGTGGAGAGCGGTATGATAATGAGTGTCTGCAGGCAGCAGTGAAGCATGGAGGAGAGCAGTACAATAATGAGTGACTGCAGGTAGCAGTGAAGCATGGTGAAAGGTGGTACAATAATGAGTGTCTGCAAGCAGCAGTGAAGCATGGTAGCGAGCAGTACAATACTGAGTGTGTACAGGCAGCAGTGAAGCATGGTGGAGAGCGTTACAATAATGAGTGTCTGCAGGAAACAGTGATGCATGAGGGAGAGGAGTATAATAATGAGTGTCTGCAGGCAGCATTGAAGCATGGTGGAGAGCACTACAATACTGAGTGACTGCAGGCAGCAGTGAAGCATGGGGGAAAGCGCTACAATAATAAGTGTCTGCAGGCAGCAGTGAATCATGATGAAGAGTGGAACAATAATGAGTGTCTGCAGGCAGCAGTGAAGCATCGAGGAGAGCGGTACCATAATGAGTGTCTGCAGGCAGCAGTGAAGCATGGTGGAGAGCGGTACAATAATGAGTGTTTGCAGGCAGCAGTGAATCATGGTGGAGAGTGAGACAATAATGAGTGTTTGCAGGCAGCAGAGAAGCATAGTGAAAGGCAGTACAATAATAAGTGTCTGCAGGCAGCAGTGAAGCATAGTGAAGGGCAGTACAGTAATGAGTGTCTGCAGGCAGCAGTGAAGCATGGTAGAGAGAACTATAATAATGAGTGTCTGCAGGCAGCCATGATGCACGGTGGAGGCTCTTTGCAAGTTTGGGGCTGCATTTCAGTAAATGGATTTGGGCATTTGGTCAGTACTAATGGTGTCCTCAATGCTGAGAAATACAGGCAGATACATTTCCATCATGCATTACCATCAGGGAGGCGTCTGTCTCTAAATATATTCTGCAATAGGACAACAACCCTGAACATACAGCGAACATCATTAAGAACTACTAAGATTCATCCAGCTCCGCAGATTCGGCCAACTAAACACTAATGTGTATGAGCGCCTTTAAGTGATGTGAATGGTAACAATTTTTGTACAATGCTGAGGAAAATGTTGGCGCTATATAAGTAACAATAAATAATACAGGACAAATTGAAAACTAATTAAAGAGACAGTATCCCTTTAATTCAGACGCTTTGCCTTCCAGCAGCTGGAACCCAAAATGTTCAGGAAAGTAACTGAGGACAGTGTGGGGACCTTGGGGAACATCACTGCATACAATGTATGCTGGGAGAGTCACATGTGTGCCATTCTTCAGGACTGTGGACCATTTTTAGTCATAAGCTGCTGCATCAGAACGATTGAGATTCCTTGAATCCTGCATAATGCCGAACAGATGAATATCTGCAACATCTATCCCTTCTCGGGTTATGAAAGCAAAATGAGTGCCAGCGGTATGTGTTCTGACTGTATCACCACATTACAATGTGAATCGCAGCACAAATACTGAAATTTTAATTATTTCTTTTTTTAACAGACTGCGACTATTTTTACATTGCCCGGCATTGTTATAAAAGTTAAAGCAACTCTGCGGTTTCAGGGTAATAGTCTGTCCTGGGAACAGAGGGGGTAGGCAGTGTATTACTTACAGTTATTCTTCTCCGCTGTCCCTTTGGTCTGCTGGTTCCGGGTCCTGTTTTTGGCCATCCAAGATGGTTGAGACAATATTCAGACCTTATACTCCCAGTGGATTTCTAGTGCTAGACTACCAATGCTCGATACTTGCTCTCTGATTGGCCAGAGGTGCTCATATGATCAGCAATGGCCAATCAGAGAGCAGCACACAGTGTGCATCAGGTAGTTAGAAAATTGTTGCAGCTATCTTGGTTGGCCGAAAAGAGGACCCGAAACTGGTGGATCAAAGGGTCAGCAGTGATGAGCAACTGCAGGTAATATACCCCCTTTTGTTCTGGGTCAGAATTGGAGTGTCGCTTTAAGAAAGTCTAATGTTATTTGTATATTGACTAGAGATGAGCGAACGTACTCGTCCGAGCTTGATGCTCGGGCGAATATTAGGGTGTTCGGGATGCTCGTTACTGTTAACGAGCACCACGCGGTGTTCGGGTTACTTTCACTTTCCTCTCTGAGACGTTAGCGCGCTTTTCTGGCCAATTGAAAGACAGGGAAGGCATTACAACTTCCCCCTGCGACGTTCAAGCCCTATACCACCCCCCTGCTGTGAGTGGCTGGGGCGATCAGATGTCACCCGAGTATAAAAGTCGGCCCCTCCCGCGGCTCGCCACACATGCCTTGTGAGTTAGCTGAGGGAAAGTGCTGTTGTGTTGGAGCTGCTGTAGGGAGAGTGTTAGGAGTGAGTGTAGGCTTCAAGAACCCCAACGGTCCTTCTTAGGGCCACATCTATCCGTGTGCAGTAGTGTGGAGGCTGCTGTTAGCAGTGTTGCACAATTTTTTTTTTTTCAAAATCGGCTGTGCAGAGCATTGCGCCCTGCAGTAACACTACAGGGACAGAAGTGGTGGTTAGGCAGGGAGAGTGTTAGGAGTGAGTGTAGGCTTCAATAACCCCAACGGTCCTTCTTAGGGCCACATTTAACCGTGTGCAGTACTGTGCAGGCTGCTGTTAGCAGTGTTGCATTTTTTTTTTTTTTCAAAATCGGCTGTGCAGAGCATTGCGCCCTGCAGTAATACTACAGGGACAGAATTGTGTAGGCAGGGCCAGAAGACATATATTATTGATTGAATATAGTCAGTGGGCCTTCCCTTTAAAAAAAAAAGGGAAACATTCTATTTGGCCTGCCTCTGACAGTCCTCAGCGTTCTGGGTACGTGTGTGGTGGGTGGAGAACGTAAAGAAATCATACGCAGCCAGCTACGTTTAACAGCAGGCTTGCGCCAATTTATTTCCTGCCTGGGAAAAATCACCGCTCTGCTGCACTTCATATAACACTGCAGTTCTGTGGAACACATTTCTAATCTTATCTGATTGAATATAGTCAGTGGGCCTTCCCTTTAAAAAAAAAAAAGGGAAACATTCTATTTGGCCTGCAGGCTTGCGCCAATTTATTTCCTACCTGGGAAAAATCACCGCTCTGCTGCACTTCATATAACACTGCAGTTCTGTGGAACACATTTCTAATCTTATCTGATTGAATATAGTCAGTGGGCCTTCCCTTTAAAAAAAAAAAAAGGGAAACATTCTATTTGGCCTGCAGGCTTGCGCCAATTTATTTCCTGCCTGGGAAATCACTGGTAATACAGCATGCTGAGGGGTAGGGGTAGGCCTAGAGGACGTGGACGTGGCTGAGGACGCGTAGGCCCAAGTGAGGGTGTGGGCACAGGCCGAGCTCCTGATCAAGGTGTATCGCAGCCGACTGCTGCGCGATTAGGAGAGAGGCACGTTTCTGGCGTCCCCACATTCATCGCCCAATTAATGGGTCCACGCGGGAGACCTTTATTAGAAAATGAGCAGTGTGAGCAGGTCCTGTCGTGGATGGCAGAAAGTGCTTCGAGCAAGCTATCATCCACCCACAGTTCTGCGCCGTCCAGTGCTGCAAATCCGAATCCTCTGGCTGCTGCTCCTCCTTCCTCCCAGCCTCCTCACTCCACTACAATGACACATGCTCAGGAGCGGGAAGACTCCCAGGAACTGTTCTCGGGCCCCTGCTCAGATTGGGCAGCAGTGGTTCCTCTCTCACCAGAGGAGTTTATCGTCGCTGATGCCCAACCATTGGAAAGTTCCCGGGGTCCGGGGGATGAGGCTGGGGACTTCCGGCAACTGTCTCAAGACCTTTCAGTGGGTGAGGAGGACGATGACGATGAGACACAGTTGTCTTGCAGTGAGGTAGTAGTAAGGGCAGTAAGTGCGAGGGAGGAGCGCACAGAGGATTCGGAGGAAGAGCAGCAGGACGATGAGGTGACTGACCCCACCTGGTGTGCAACGCCTACTCAGGACAGGTCTTCAGAGGGGGAGGCAAGGGCAGCAGCAGGGCAGGTTGCAAGAGGCAGTGCGGTGTCCAGGGGTAGAGGCAGGGCAAGACCGAATAATCCACCAACTGTTTCCCAAAGCGCACATTCGCGCCATGCCACCCTGCAGAGGCCGAGGTGCTCTAAGGTCTGGCAGTTTTTCACAGAGACGCCAAACGACCGACGAACAGTGGTGTGCAACCTTTGTCGCGCCAAGATCAGCCGGGGAGCCACCACCAACAGCCTCACCACCACCAGCATGCGCAGACATATGATGGCCAAGCACCCCACAAGGTGGGACGAAGGCCGTTCACCGCCTCCGGTTTGCACCGCTGCCTCTCCCCCTGTGCCCCAACCTGCCACTGAGATCCAACCCCCCTCTGAGGACACAGGCACTACCGTCTCCTGGCCTGCACCCACACCCTCACCTCCGGTGTCCTCGGCCCCATCCAGCAATGTGTCGCACCGCACCGTCCAGCCGTCGCTAGCGCAAGTCTTTGAGCGGAAGCGCAAGTACGCCGCCACGCACCCGCACGCTCAAGCGTTAACCGTCCACATAGCGAAATTTATCAGCCTTGAGATGCTGCCGTATAGGGTTGTGGAAACGGAGTCCTTCAAAAGTATGATGGCGGCGGCGGCCCCGCGCTACTCAGTTCCCAGTCGCCACTACTTTTCCCGATGTGCCATCCCGGCCCTGCATGACCACGTCTCCCGCAACATTGTACGCGCCCTCACCAATGCGGTTAGTGGCAAGGTCCACTTAACAACGGACACGTGGACAAGCACAGGCGGGCAGGGCCACTACATCTCCCTGACGGCACATTGGGTGAATTTAGTGGAGGCTGGGACAGAGTCAGAGCCTGGGACCGCTCACGTCCTACCCACCCCCAAAATTGCGGGCCCCAGCTCGGTGGTGGTATGTTCGGCGGTGTATGCTTCCTCCACTAAACCACCCTCCTCCTCCTCCTCCTCCTCAACCTCTGTCTCGCAATCTAGATGTGTCAGCAGCAGCAGGACGTCGCCAGCAGTCGGTGTCGCGCGGCGTGGTAGCACAGCGGTGGGCAAGCGTCAGCAGGCCGTGCTGAAACTACTCAGCTTAGGCGATAAGAGGCACACAGCCCACGAACTGCTGCAGGGTCTGACACAGCAGACCGACCGCTGGCTTGCGCCGCTGAGCCTCCAACCGGGCATGGTCGTGTGTGACAACGGCCGTAACCTGGTGGCGGCTCTGCAGCTCGGCAGCCTCATGCACGTGCCATGCCTGGCCCACGTCTTTAATTTGGTGGTTCAGCGCTTTCTGAAAAGCTACCCACGCTTGTCAGACCTGCTCGGAAAGGTGCGCCGGCTCTGCGCACATTTCCGCAAGTCCCACACGGACGCTGCCACCCTGCGGACACTGCAACATCGGTTTAATCTGCCAGTGCACCGACTGCTGTGCGACGTGCCCACACGGTGGAACTCTACGCTCCACATGTTGGCCAGGCTCTATGAGCAGCGTAGAGCTATAGTGGAATACCAACTCCAACATGGGCGGCGCAGTGGGAGTCAGCCTCCTCAATTATTTTCAGAAGAGTGGGCCTGGTTGGCAGACATCTGCCAGGTCCTTGGAAAGTTTGAGGAGTCTACCCAGGTGGTGAGCGGCGATGCTGCAATCATTAGCGTCACCATTCCTCTGCTATGCCTCTTGAGAAGTTCCCTGCAAAGCATAAAGGCAAATGCTTTGCGCTCGGAAACTGAGGCGGGGGAAGACAGTATGTCGCTGGATAGTCAGAGCACCCTCCTGTCTATATCTCAGCGCGTTGAGGAGGAGGAGGAGGAGCATGAGGAGGATGAGGAGGAGGGGGAAGAGACTGCTTGGCCCACTGCTGACGGTACCCATGCTGCTTGCCTGTCATCCTTTCAGCGTGTATGGCCTGAGGAGGAGGAGGCGGAGGAGGAGGAGGATCCTGAAAGTTATCTTCCTAGTGAAGACAGCCATGTGTTGCGTACAGGTACCCTGGCACACATGGCTGACTTCAAGTTAGGATGCCTTTCTCGTGACCCTCGTGTTGCACGCATTCTGGCCACTACGGATTACTGGTTGTACACACTGCTCGACCCACGGTATAAGGAGGACCTTTCCACTCTCATTCCCGAAGAGGAAAGGGGTTCGAGAGTGTTGCTATACCACAGGACCCTGGCGGACAAGCTGATGGTAAAATTCCCCTCCGACAGCGCTAGTGGCAGAAGGCGCAGTTCCGAGGGCCAGGTAGCAGGGGAGGTGCGGAGATCGAGCAGCATGTTCAGCACAGGCAGTGCAACACTCTTTAAGGCCCTGGACAGCTTTATGGCTCCCCACCAAGACTGTGTCACCGCTCCCCAGTCAAGACTGAGTCGGCGGGAGCACTGTAAAAGGATGGTGAGGGAGTACATAGCCGATCGCACGACCGTCCTCCGTGACGCCTCTGCCCCCTACAACTACTGGGTGTCGAAGCTGGACACGTGGCCTGAACTCGCGCTGTATGCCCTGGAGGTGCTTGCTTGTCCTGCGGCTAGCGTCTTGTCAGAGAGGGTGTTTAGTGCGGCTGGGGGAATCATCACAGATAAGCGTACACGCCTGTCAACCGACAGTGCCGACAGGCTTACACTCATCAAGATGAACAAAGCCTGGATTTCCCCAGACTTCTCTTCTCCACCAGCGGACAGCAGCGATACCTAAGCAATACGTAGGCTGCACCCGCGGATGGAAGCATCGTTCTGTATCACCATCCAAAACGGTGACATTTCTGCTTCATCAATCTGTGTATAATATTCCTCCTCCTCCTCCTGCTCCTCCTCCTGAAACCTCACGTAATCACGCCGAACGGGCAATTTTTCTTTGGGCCACAAGGCTCACTCATATAATTTTTCCAAACAATTTTTATACGTTTCAATGCTCTTACAAGCGATGAAACTTTAACTTGAACCAATTTTTCGTTAAACTGGGCTGCCTCCAGGCCTAGTTACCACTTAAGCCACATTAACCAAAGCGATTAATGGGTTTCACCTGCCATCTTGGTTGGGCATGGCCAATTTTTTCTGAGGTACATTAGTACTGTTGCTACACCAATTTTTTTGGGCCCTCACCTACAGTGTAATCATTGTAATTTCTATGTTCTTCGCCTGCACTCATGGTACAGAAAGGTGTGTGGGGTTGGCCTACACTTTTGCTACATAAATGTAACTGGGGCCTTGTCTATACTGCAGCTACTGAAATGTGAAAGAGACTGTTATCTCCCTAAACTGCTGCAATGGGAATTGTTACCGGGGCTTGTCTTGAGTGCTACTATTACTGAAATGGAACTAAGACTGCGCTCCTCCTATACTGCTGCTTCGGAATTGTTACTGGGGCTTGTCTTGAGTGCTACTATTACTGAAATGGAACTAAGACTGCGCTCCTCCGATACTGCTGCAATGGGAATTGTTACTGGGGCTTGTCTTGAGTGCTACTATTACTGAAATGGAACTAAGACTGCGCTCCTCCTATACTGCTGCTTCGGAATTGTTACTGGGGCCTGTCTTGAGTGCTACTATTACTGAAATGGAACTAAGACTGCGCTCCCCCTATACTGCTGCTAGTGATATGTTAGTGGGGCCTGTCCCTAATACTACCGCTGAAATGTGAATAATTCTGGGCTCTGCCTATACCGCAGCTAATGGTATGTCACTGGGGTGTGGAAACAGAGGCTTCCCAAAGACATGATGGCGGCAAGGCCATTTCCCACCAACACTGTTACTGTTAAGGTGCATATAACCACGGACACGTGGAGAGGACACATAGTGCCTCCAAAACATCCCCCTCCTCCTCCAACAATGAAAACATTCTTGCCAAATACCTTTGCATTGGTCCGTCTGGTGGCAGTCCCAGAATTTCACCTTTAACGACACTACAAGAGAGCACCACCACCATCCCCCGCCACGGCCCACTTAATCATGGCCACATTCCGAAAACCAACTACATAAAACCGCGCTACTAGGTCCGCAGTCACCACCACATTACCACCAACGAGGTTACTGTTAAGTACATATTACCAGTCTGACTGGGGCATGCAGTGTGGGCCAAAGCCCACCTGTATTGTATCTGACGTTAGCTCTGCTGAGTAGGGCACTGCAATGGGATATATTTATGTACCGCCGGTGGGTTCCAGGGAGCCACCCATGCTGTAGGTGCACACGGAGTTTAACCTACATCTGTCCACTTCTAAAGAACCCCAGTCTGACTGGGGCATGCAGTGTGGGCCGAAGCCCACCTGCATTAAGCACGACATTACTACCCCAGCTGTGTTGGGCAATGCAATGGGATATATTTATGTACCGCCGGTGGCTTCCTGGCACCCACCCATACTGTGGGTCCACAGGGAGTTGTAAATGCATCTGTGTCCACTTCTAAAGAACCCCAGTCTGACTGGGGCATGCAGTGTGGGCCGAAGCCCACCTGCATTAAGCACGACATTACTACCTCAGCTGTGTTGGGCAATGCAATGGGATATTTTTATGTACCGCCGGTGGGTTCCAGGGAGCCACCCATGCTGTGGGTGCACACGGAATTCCCATTGCGGAGTTGTACCTGCCTGTGACTATTTATAAAAAACCGCGGTCTGACTGGGGCGTGCAGACACCTTGACAGAATGAATAGTGTGTGGCACATAGGTTCCCCATTGCTATGCCCACGTGTGCAGCTCCAGATAGAGGTGGCACAGGATTGAATTTCTCATTGCTTCTGTACAGCATTGTGGACTATCGGCCCGCCCCTTTTATGGGGGGGTCGCTGCCTAGCCATGCCAACCCTCTGCAGTGTGTGCCTGCTTTTCCTGTGGCAGACGCACTTATAAATAGACATGAGGGTGGCGTGGCATGAGGGCAGCTGAAGGCTGGGCAGGGACAGTTTGGTGTGCGCTGTGGACACTGGGTCGTGGGGGGGGGGTTTGGGCAGCATGTAACACAGGAGAAGTGGCAGCGGAGTGTCATGCAGGCAGTGATTGTGCTTTGTTGGAGGTAGTGTGGTGCTTAGCTAAGGTATGCATTGCTAATGAGGGCTTTTCAGAAGTAAAAGTTGTTGGGAGGGGGGGGGCACCGACTCTTGCCGCTATTGTGGCTTAATAGTGGGACCTGTGAACTTGAGATGCAGCCCAACATGTAGCCCCTCGCCTGCCCTATCCGTTGCTGTGTCGTTCCCATCACTTTCTTGAATTGCCCAGATTTTCACACATTAAAAAGAAGCTTAGCGAGCATCGGCGAAATACAAAAATGCTCGGGTCGCCCATTGACTTCGATGGGGTTCGTTATTCGAAACGAACCCTCGAGCATCGCGAAAAGTTCGTCTCGAGTAATGAGCACCTGAGCATTTTGGTGCTCGCTCATCTCTAATATTGACCAAACCGAGAAATGCCCCTAGCCCCAAATGCAAGATCAATCGAATCGATGTACCATTTATAATACTGGTGTCTTCTTTGGACGTACTCTAGCAACAAGGCCCAGTTGTATCTGCTTCTCTGTTCCCTCTGTAGGGGTCTGCATCATACAGATCTGCAACATGGTTCCTATAGCCTTCTAGGGGTCCATATAGGACCTCTGTTTGTATCTAATGGTTTAAAGGGGGTTTAATCACAGATGAGTTGTGCCATATGGATGTCCTTTTTTTTCTTGCCAGAATCACCACATCTGAGAAACGATCATGTGGTATACATAATGGGTTCTTCACTCGTCTTCTGGTTCCATTCTGACGTGGGTGGAGATGTACATTTGATGGGTGGATGGACAGAACCGGATGTCGCAGTGAAAGGCTAGTGCATGTGTAGTTCAACCTGCTTGGATTGCAACCACACATGCTCATTATGCCCAGATGAGCATCCTGGATGTATCTCCTTATGTGATGCTCTGGGCTTGGTCGAACATTGCATGCGCTATTCCGTCCAATCAGACTAACTTTTTTTTATTATGGCATTTTCAGAGGTGACGTGGGCAGGGAATTAGAGTGGGGGTATGGGGGTATCTACTGCTGGCCGTGAAGCAAAGCAACACATAGTGCGATAAGATAGGAAACAGAACAGGTCAAAATTGGAAGTCCAATATGTAAACAGTGCGGGAACCCAGCAGAGAACCTGGAGGAACAGGCAATTATTTTTTTCAAGTACTTGAATGACAAAATGTATTGGGTTTGGCAGCATGCAGCAACTGTTCAATTACTTTTTTAGGATTGGAGAAGCCCTTTAAATTTCATTATAAAGCTTCTAGATTTCTTCTAGTGGTGGCTGTGGTAAAGCAAACAATGAAATCATCTCCTGATAACATGATTGTACAGTAAATATATAAATATCGTCATGCTTTAGGGTTAATTAACCCATTGCTTGTACTGTCATTATATCTCAATAATAGAAGTCTGAGACCTGGAGAATTTGCAGGATGTTCTGCATTTAACGCAACTTCCAAGCGGAATGTTCTCATTCTATGAGGATACAGAAAGTGAGGAGTCACCTGCTGGAACCAGCTCTAACCAGAAGTGTCCAAACTCTTCATTACTCATCTAGAAGTATAATGTGACCATTTTAGGTATAACCCTAGAGATGTTGTGAAGAAGAGTTTGTAACTGAAGGAGAAAATACTGTTCAGTAGTCCTTAAGCTGAAGAATTTTGACATTTTGACATTTCTCCCAAAAATCTATCAAATAATCCTTCAGTTGCTTTCTATTGTGTCTTTAAAAATCAGATTCCACCATCTTTCTAAATGTCTGTTTCTGAGAAAATTGAGTAATAACCAATATGGCTGTCAGTTCCTGTAGGCATATATTGTATTTCAGCCGCACTTCAGTAGCGGTGAGTGATTCCAGTGACCTCCTTGGTTGTTGGGTACAAACCCCCCTTTGGAGATCTGCACAAGTACTAGTTCACGAGACCGGCCGGGGTTTAGGCTTAGGGTTAGGGGTTAGGGGTTTGGGTTTAGGGTTAGCGTTAGGGTTTAGGTTTAGGGTTAGCGTTAGCGTTTAGGGTTAGGGTTTAGGATTGGGGTTTGGGTTAGGGGTTAGGGTTAGTTGCCGACCCTCCTACGGCCGTGCTGCTGCTTATTTAACGGGCCGCCCACTCGTGCACATCTCCAAAGGGGGGTGTGTACCCAACAACCAATCAGGTCGCTGGAATCGCTCACCGCTACTGAAGTGCGGCTGAAATACAAAATATGTTTCCTGTAGAGGTTGCCTTAGATTTCTGGCTAGTAAATGTGGAAACTGGCAGTCTGGGAAAGCTAGGTAAAAGTAACTGTGAAGCCTAATGGCTGCCACATTGGCTGGTACTTAGAAATAGGCATAACTAAGAAACAGCTGTATAGAAGTTTTAATAACTTGATTAAAGAGTGTAACATAAACTTTATCATCAGAAATTCTTCCTAACATCTTTGTCTATGAGCTAGAACGAAGATTTGCTCTGTGTTCTGACACTGATAGTGGCTCAGGTTCTGGAGGTTCCAGCCCATACAGTAAATGTATTATATAGTTGCCATTTTATAAGAATGACCTCCTTGTAACGCTACATGGAACAGTGAACATGATCGAATACTTGTCGGAATGTTCGTTCACAGTAGGCCTAAAGATAGAGGGAATATAGGTCTCCCAGATATTAAAGCTTATCATTTAGCTTCCTATCTAGTTAGAGTCTTAGATTGATGTCGGCACACGAAAGAGAAAGCCTAAGTTCCATAGAACAACATTTTTCAGAGATTTCCCTTTCTGCTATTCCTTGGTTACCCTCCTCCACCCTATCTTTTTTGAAAAATCACCCCACTATTGGTGCCACAATTCACTACTGTGACTCCTCACTAGTCCGTTCACACATTCTCACCATCCCATCCCCCTTGTGCCCAATCCTTGGGAATCCCAAATAACCCATGGATTGGATGATCCTGCTTTAAGATCTTAGGCGATTTGGGGTTGTTTTCGAACCTTTCATTTTGGAGAAGGAGTGAGTTGGTTTCTTCCTGACTGTCCCTTGATTTTATTTAGTCTATGTGTCTGGTTTCTAGCTGGGTCATCTGTTTCTTGCCCTCTTTTCATGTTTGCCCTTCCCTCACTCCTGTTTTTTTTCCTTTTCTCCCTTATATCTTTATCTTTTCTCTCTGACTTACTTGTTAGTATTGTTATATATTTTGAAAACCCTAGGGCGGATCCGGAGGTCTCCAGCTGACGGCTATATCTGTTTTGGTCAACATAGATTAACCAATTTCTAAGCCCATGCGCCACTTGCTGGCGCAATTTAAGACTGAGTTCTAAAAAGAATTAGCGCAATGTATGACAATAATGATAATAATCTTTATTAATTTACCACTCACTTATTCCGCCGCGCTTACAAAACGGGTGGGGGGGGGGGGCGGAGACAAAATACAAAAACCAAGGCTACATGTAGTAATCAGTTGATGGAAAAAGTAGGGGTTAGGGTCCTGCTCCAACGAGCTTACATAGTACAAATAATGGGATGATACAGAAGGTAAAGGGCTGGAGATGTGCACGGTATGGCGAGGTGGACAGTGAGGGATGCAATACACATAGACAATGGTCAGACTTAAGCCATGTGGTGGTTGAATCGGTATGACTGCAGGAGGCGGTTGATTGTGGATAGAGGGGATTGCAATCTGTAGGACTGGGAGAATACTATCAGGGGGAGTTCAGAGTGGTTTAGTTTAGGAGATGTGGTATGCCTCCCTGAAGAGATGCGTTTTTAGAGCACGCCTGAAATTTTTCGAGTCCTGGATTTACTGAATAGCCTTTGGTAGTGCGTTCCAGCGGACCGGTGCTGCTCTGGAGAAGTCTTGGAGGTGGGAATGAGAGGTTCGAATTATAGGGGGACTTAATCTGATTTTGTTAGCAGAGCAGAGGGCACAGGCTGGGTGGTGGATTGAGATGAGGGAGGCAATATATTGTGGCGCAGTGCTGTGGAGAGCTTTGTGGGTGAAGGTAATGAGTTTAAATTGAATTCTATATTTGACACGGAACCAGTGCAGTGACCGGCACAGGGCAGAGGCGTCCGTGTAGCATCTGGACAGGAAGATGAGCCTGGCTGCCGAATTCAGGATGGATTGGAGGGGGTAGAATCTAATGCGGGGAAGACTGATCAGCAGCGAGTTGCAGTAATCGAGCTAAGAGTGGATGAGGGCAACAGTGAGCGTTTTTAACGTGTCCACGGTGAGAAAGCGGCAGATTCTTGCGATGTTCTTGAGGTGCAGATGACATGTTCGAGCAAGAGATTGGCTGTAGGGGGTAAAGGAGAGATTGGGGTTTAATATAACCCCAAGGCAGCGGGCGTGCTGTCTGGGAGTTATGGTGTCGCTGCACACTGAGATGCAGATGTCAGGAGGAGGTCGGTTGGCAGAAGGTGGAAATATCAGAAGGTCAGTTATTGAGAGGTTCAGGTTTAGGTAGAGAGGACATAGTGTTAGAGACAGCGGACAGGCAGTCGGTGGCGTTCTGGAAGAATGGTGTTGTGATGTCACGGAAAGAGGTGAATAACTGGGTGTCGTCAGCATAGAGATGGTACTAAAAACCAAAACTTCTGATGGTTTGTCCAATAGGGGCTGTGTAGATGGAGAGGAGGAGGGGGCCTGAGGACTGAGCCCTGGGGGACCCCAACAGCAATGGGAAGAGGAGAGGAGGTAGAGCCAGCAGAAGAGATGCTGATGGAGCGGTCAGATAGGTAGGCGGAGAACCGGGAAAGAGCAGTGTCCTATAGGCCGATGGAGCGAAGCATATTGAGGAGGAGTTTGTGGTTAACAGTGTTAAATGCTACAGAGAGATCGAGGAGGATCAGCAGGGAGTATTCGCCCCTCAATTTGGCCTTCTGCCAGGAGCTCGTTTGACACTTTTGTAAGGGCAGTTTCTGTCGAGTGTAGTGGGCAGAAGTTGGACTGTAGGGGATCAAGAAGAGCGTTTACTGATAGATAATTTATAAGGCGGGAGTAAACCAGGCATTCTAATAGTTTGGAGATGAAGGGGAGATTTGAGATGGGTCGGTAGTTGGCAGCATCGGTCGAGTCAAGAGTCGGTTTCTTTAGCAGTGGGGATATGATGGCATGAGATTGTTTGAATGAGAGGTTTAATATATTGTGGTGAGGTGGGAGATAACCACCAGGGAGATAGACCGGAGGAGGTGTGAGGGGAGAGGGTCGCTAGCGCAGGTGGTGGGGCGAGCAGCAGAAAGCAATCTGGAGACTTCTTCCTCTGTCGTTGGTCTGAGTACAGACAGTGAGCAGGAGCTAGATGTAGTAATGAAGAGACTAATATTAATAAATAAGTGCCAATGAATAGAGCTACTTGTGGGTTTTGTGATATCGGTAATCTTGGTGGTTTAACTAATCCAAAATAAATAGTTTCATCCTTCCACTAGTGAGGGACTCACACATAGTAAGATGGAATGTAAGGCAGATAAGGGGATTTATGCTTTGTCAGGTGCAGAAGAGGATATTGTGTAATGCAGGGGATAAGGAGTTTAAATTCCAAGGTAATGTGACTGAAAGAGATAGGATTCACATGAAAGAACACTTGAGGAAGGGGAAAGTGTTTATTTAAAATAGAAAATACTTGATAAAGTTGAGGTCATGGAGGAGGATATTTACCTCAATAACTACTTACTGGTCAAGAAAGCTCACTTTAGGGCTCTTTCTATTTGCTGAAACTTCTTCATTGGCAGGAACATTCAGCTTGGCCAAACATGCATATTATTGACATACAGTTAGGGTTGGCAGCTGCCAGTCACCTTTATCCCCACTTATATCCAAGGATCTGAATGGTCCAAAACCTATTGAACTCTTGTTCCCAAAGACATCTCATACATTCATAAAGGAAACTAAAATCATGGACTCTAGTACGTATATACCCAAATCCCACAGTCGAGTCAATAGTACGACTAAGGATGGCTCTACACAGGACAACTATCCTCCATATAGTAGGTTGATAGAGAGACACTTGTTCTATGTAAATACGGTCAGCAACTGGATGAGGGGCGAAAATTAGTTCACTATTCGCTTCATTTCAGCTCACCTAAAAAAAGTTACTGATTAGAGATGAGCGAGCGTACTCACTAAGGCAAACAACTCGAGCGAGTAGTGCCTTATGCGAGTACCTGCCCGCTCATCTCTAAAGATTCGGGTGCCGGCGGGGAGCGGCGGGGGAGAGCGGGGAGGAACAGGGGGGGGCGATCTCTCTCTCACTCTCCTCCCCTGCTCCTCCCTGCTCACTCCCGCAACTCACCGCTCTCCCCCGCCGGCACCCGAATCTTTAGAGACAAGCGGGCAGGTACTCGCATAAGGCACTACTCGCTCGAGTAGTTTGCCTTAGCGAGTACGCTCGCTCATATTGCCAATTGATAATCACCTGGTATAAATAAGATAGTCGCTGACTTTCAACAACTAGTCCACTACTTTGCAGGGAGATGTGCTCATATTCCCTCCCACCGAACGCTGTTTCGCTTCTACCTTTTTTTCTTAGCATTTTGCCCTCCCACTTAAAGGGGTTGTCCCGCGCCGAAACGGGTTTTTTTTTTTTTCAACAGCCCCCCCGTTCGGCGCGAGACAAACCCGATGCAGGGACCTAAAGAAAAATCCACACAGCGCTTACCTGAATCCCCGCGCTCCCGTGACTTCTTACTTACCGGCTGAAGATGGCCGCCAGGATCTTCTCCCTCGGTGGACCGCAGGGCTTCTGTGCGGTCCATTGCCGATTCCAGCCTCCTGATTGGCTGGAATCGGCACGTGACGGGGCGGAGCTACACGGAGCCGCTCTCTGGCACGAGCGGCCCCATTGAGAAAAGAAGAAGACCGGACTGCGCAAGCGTGTCTAATCCGGCGATTAGACGCTGAAAATTAGACGGCACCATGGAGACGAGGACGCTAGCAACGGAACAGGTAAGTGAATAATTTCTGATAACTTCTGTATGGCTCATAATTAATGCATAATGTACATTACAAAGTGCATTAATATGGCCATACAGAAGTGTATAGACCCACTTGCTTTCGCGGGACAACCCCTTTAATGCTCATTTGTTCCCCAAAACACAAAAACTGAATAGTCCCTTCTGGTCTTCAATAACATGAACGAAGGCTCGAAGGAAAAGAAGGCTTTCCAGGCAAGAAGATGGAAAGGTTGCAGCACCGACTGTTCAGTGGAAGAGGTCGGAATGTTTTATCGGAGACAACTCACATGTAAGTATGTGTATTCAGTGGAGTGTGCATTGAGGAAAGGGTTAAACTTTCAAATACATGTGCGTCTAAGCCCCCTAACTAGTTGACAAATTATATTTGGGTTTGTGTAAATGGGCCCAACAATTCATTCAGCGAATGAACAACAATTGCTCTGCCTAAAAACATGCTAATAACAATTGTATGTACACTTTAATGATTATTTCAAACAACTATTCAGACAATAGTTGTCCCGTGTAAAGCCCCCCAAGCCCCAGTGCAGAATGATGGTTTGGCTGAAGAGCAAACAATTATCCCATATAAAATGTATTACTGATGGAGCCATCTCCTGGTCTTCTCCGCCTGTGGCTTTCTGAGTGTCTCTGATTATTGATTCCAGTTGGGTTATGGATCACTTAGCTTGTGAAGCTTGCATCTTTATGGATTGGATAATTATTACAGGATGTCTTAATTAGTTGAAGACTAATTTTAATCTGGCTCTGCTTTCTTGCAATATCATGGCAGACAGAGCTGAGCTGTTTGAGGATGGTTTTAATATTTTGATATTTTTGAATCGCTTATCCTTCCAACTTAGCCGAAGACTGGGAGCCATCATGTATAGCTTTGACTGGCTTTATGGATGGGGCCTCCTTGCCCTGTTCTTTCCTGTTCTTCCATGTGGAGTTTCCACCAAGTTTTGTAACCCACTGACCCAGCAGGTATTTACACTGGGAGGCAAATCCTGGTAATTTAGAATAATAGGACAGTTACTTCTTATTTGGATTCTGTTGCTCTATCCTAGGTTTCCTAGCCTTAGGAACATCTGCAGTGTTTGGTCTAGGTCAAGTGTTGGATTGGCTATGGCACAAGTTTTCAGTGGGCAAGGCAGCAGTGAACCAAAGTGTCATGGCCATCAGCTGCAGCCAGCAGTGCCTCTCCTCATCTCCCCCACCCACCAGTCACAGCAATCATCTCTTGTTCTCTGCTGTGTGCAGCAGATCCTGCACTGCGACTGCTTCTATCAGGGCGACCTGTAGGGTATATGCCAGACCACCTTTTAAGAAGCTAGTGTGTGCACCCAGCTTAACTGCCTCCATCCAATCCTGGTCTCTCCTAGGTTATTTAAGGCTCAATACCCTTGGTTTTGACCCATGCCCACTCACCCAGCTTCTTGTCTTCTCTTATCCTGATCCTGGCTTGTACTTTGACCAGGATTTATCAGATTGCCAGCTACCCTGATGATCAGCCTGTCTTACCATTTATGCAAGAACTCCACCTTTCCTGACCTGGACCTTTGTTATCAATTACATCTCTACCTGTTAGTCCGGTACCATGTTACAGTGTCTCTGACTTGTCTGTGTCAGATGCCATTGTACCAAAACTACTCTTGGGATAACGACCTGGGGGTACCTGCAGCTAAGACCAGATCCCATTTGGAGGATTTCAAGGGTGAAGAACCATGAGACCCTTAGATCCTACTCTCAGGAGTAGCCCAAACTAAATCAGTGGCACAGTGGTTCACACCTGCACCATGGCAGAGATTCTCACATCACTCACACATTCATTCAGATGCCATTTTTATTTATTGGCAGTACACACTATGTAGAACAAGAGAGGCCAATCATGGGGTTTACTTTTTGTGAAGACTGAGTTAAGTGAACTACTAGGGGACTGTAAAACTACAGAAAAGCACATATGACGATTTGGATGCCTTGGTGTCCACATAATAATGATGGCAGCCACAGTTATTACTTGCACTAGGTCAACAGCTAAGCCTTCCATACCTGCCTCTTTCATGACCATGCTGCTCTTTTACTTGGTCCTGCTCCATACAGGAGTTGATATTTCCCATCAGGATGTAATTTAGCCACATTAGCTAACAGCACTAGTCAAACCTCTTGAGATATTACATGCCTCAACAATGAGTATTTTGCTTTAAAATGCCACCAGTAATAGTGAAGATATCGCAAGGCAATTTTTCCACTTGCATATGGAAACTAGCAAAATGACAGTCTGGTGGCCCAACATGGAAATGCACTTCTTCCTGCTACCAAGAGTTCTACCAGCAGATTGAAATCTACTTTAAGGCCACCACCAGTGATGTAGACAATTGTTTCACTACAGAGTATGAACATCATGAGTTGGGTTACCATTAGAGATGAGCGAGCACGCTTGTTTACGGCTGTTGCTCGAGCGACAATCGGTCTTTTCGAGTAACTGACTACTCGTCCGAAAGAAAAAGTGCAGCATGCAGGGCTTTTTCTTCTGGTAGTTTGTGCCGGCTCTATGATGGAACCTTGCAGTGATTATTCATTAAAGAGACCTCCAAGAAAGTACCTTATCTATATTTTCTGCATATAAAAAAAACACAAAATATAGTACTTAAAGAGGCTGTCCAGGATTACAAAATATATAGGGTTTGCTTTGTTTCCAGATATAGCGCCACTTCTGTCCATGGGTTGTATTTGGTATTGTAGCTCATCCCAGTGCAAAGGAATAGGGAATGGGGTTGAACTGCAATACAGGCATGATGCTGTTTCTGGAAAAGTAGTGAACGTTTTAACGATTTAACCGTCTTGCTAAAGGAAAAGATTTTGTCCTTTAGATAGTGAACAAACGAGCAAAAGGTTGAAGGAAACATTGGATTTATTAATGAGCAATCGGTCAAAGGAAAGGAAAGCAAATGGCAGCTCTCCATGGCCTCTCTGGTGCCTAGTAAATCCCCAGCTAGTGAAATGCATACATTCTCCGAACAGCTGGGACAGATCTGGGCAAGCAGTGAAGGGTGATTTCCGCAGTCTTGGAAAGAGTTTTGAAGGGTCGTAGGAAGCCCCTTGGCAGTCATTGTCTATGTACAGCCAAATAGATCTACATGCAATTTGATGCAAAACTATATTTCAGTCAGCTTGAAGACTCTTTGAAACCACATGAATTTCAGAGGTAAAAAAAAGGATAATCTCAAACCAGCTACCTCCCTCCAAGGGCCATGGAAGCTTTCCTACTGCTGTGACCTCTCCCTATCACATATCAAAGACGGGTGAAGAAGAGAAATGGTCATTAAAGAGCAAGGCCTGCTAAATCCTCCTGTAAATATACATTGGTGAGTTGTCTTGTTCCGTCAAGGTGTTAAACCCTTAAATATCTATGACTCAGTGATAGCTAAAACAGCTGGTTAGAAATCAGTGTAGAAACCACCGTAGCTCCAACAGCGGATCCAGAATGGAAAATCTGCCTAATAACTGTTAGTAAATCTCTTATCCATGCCACTACATGTCTAGGTTGGAAGATTCGCCTATCAGGAGTCAAAGAAAGTTGGATAACAAGTTTAGCTCCACTGTGGTCTCCAGGTGTTCACAGTGATTTTACCAGAAACACATAAAATCTAATTAAGAACGGCTAATTAGAAAATTTGACAATTGTATAGAAGAGTAAAATGTAACCCTTTAAGCCTACATGATGTAACAGTATGTCATGGACTGGTTTAGAGTAAGCCAGCAAGATGTACAGTTATGGCACGGTGATCATGCAGAAGCTGTGCCCATGTAATAACCATTGGAACCAGGGGCGTAACTATAGAGGATGCAGGGGATGCGGTTGCACTGGGACCCAGGAGCCTTGGGGGCCCATAAGGCCTCTCTTCTCCATATAGGAAGCCCAGTACTATGAATAAAGCATTATAGTTGGGGGCCCCGTTCCAGGTTTTGCATTGGGGCCCAGGAGCTTCAAGTTACGCCTCTGATTGGAATGCAGCATTAACGGGCAGTTGGGTTCCCAATGTAACAGCCATGATCAGAGGTAACTACTTATATGCTGTGGTTGCTATTGTTCATGGCATCTAAGTGGTTTGACAGAGGGAGAGGGCTCCTTCTTTTATCCATCAGCGGATTATGGACAGACATAAAGACGAAACCAGACCTAGATACTTCCCCTATGTCTGTCTTAACTGGACCTGCCAATAGAGCAGAGTACCTGTCCTGAAAAGGGCAACCCCTAACTGGAACCTAACTACAATCACTAACTGTCCCTGGATGTAAAAGAGAGGAAAGGGAAGATATAGGGGCCAGGCAAGACAGAAAATACACATGAAATAAAGAAGCGTGAGAGCGACATATAATTATTCCAAAGGGAGAAACAGGCAGAAGCCGTCCTAAGTCCAAAGTTTGTAATAGAAAGTCACACGAGAAGTACTTAGAAGCACATGGCTAGAAGCACAAAGCAGGACCACAATACTAATACATTACAACAGTATAACAAGTTATGAGTAGTACCGCCATCCTCTGTTCAGAGGAGCCAGAATAAATACCCCAAACAAGTGATTGATAGGCTGTCTGGGACAATAGACAGCCCAGCCAGCCAATCAGAACCAAAGCACAAGGAAGAAGTTGTTCCCTCTGTGTCTAACACCAAATGACACTGCGAATGTGCTGGTAGGTGCATCACATGGTCTATTGTCGATGTCATGATGTCACATTGGAGCCGCTCATGCAATCAAAGCTTGTTGACCCCAGGGGTACCATGACAAATTATTTTTGAATTGAAATCTCCGAGATATTATAACTAGAGATGAGCGAACTTACTCATTTAGGGCGTTTTTGCACTCGAGCACCGCTTTTTCCGAGTAACTGACTACTTGGAAGAAAAAATTCGGGGGGCGCCGGGGGGCGGGGAGTGGCGTGGTGGAGCGGGGAGTAGCAGTGGGGAACAGGGGGAGCTCTTTCTCCCCCCCCCCACTCCCCTCTGCAACTCCCCGCTCACCCCCGGCGCCCCCCGAATCTTTTCATCCGAGTAGGCAGTTATTCAGAAAAAGCAGTGCTCGAGTGCAAAAACGCCCTAAATGAGTAGGTTCGCTCATCTCTAATTATAACCCATCCCAAGACTTGGCCTATTAAGCTCATCATCACCAAATCCTTCACTGTTTTCAACTAAATATTCTCTTTCTCTATGTAGATTCTTGTAAAATGAATGCACATTAATTAAAAGTCATCCAAACCCACTGACTTTTGGCAAGACTGGTTGACTCTAAGATATATATAGGGCCTCCTGACTTTCCCCAACCGATGATGTTGCAAAGAAGCACTGAGCACATTAAACCTTTCCAATCCACTGTCTGACGTCTGAAGACATTCTGATTGAAGGTTGTACAGCTCCGATGTTGGAAGACTGCCGGCAGATTATTCCTACTGTATATTACTGGCTGCTCTGTTGTCGGGGGCTTCTCCAGCATGTCCCATACCGCAGTACTGGCTCTAGCTAGCAGAAAGATAAAGCCACCTAGGAAACCCTGAATCCAAAATTGGATTGCAAAGGGTTAAATTTCAGTGCTAATCCCTTCGCTCTCCCTTGAGGTAAGGCTGCAGCTTTCTCTATTATTCCTATGGAAAACACATGAACGTTCAGCTAAACCGAGTATTCATGTGTATGGGGGAGTTTGGAGAAATAGCCATCCACCAATAGCTATTGTAGGTGTAAATGGGCACCTTGAGACTCAACCTTACATACTCGAATCCAACATTCGGCCAATAGCTATTGTAGGTGTACATGGGTACCTTGAGACTCAACCTTACATACTCAAGTTTGTGTCTCTCTTTTTAGTATTATGATATATGCACCATGTATACTTTAAAGAAGATTACATAAACATGGCTGCTTTATTCCAACAGCACCTCACCTCTCCACAGGTCACTTGTGGTATTGCAGCTCAACCCCATTTTCCAGTTTCATATAAATTGTATTTGTTGTATAATGAAAAGTTCTGCAACTTTT
This sequence comes from Eleutherodactylus coqui, assembly GCF_035609145.1. Classification (NCBI taxonomy): domain Eukaryota; kingdom Metazoa; phylum Chordata; class Amphibia; order Anura; family Eleutherodactylidae; genus Eleutherodactylus; species Eleutherodactylus coqui. The sequence goes on from NC_089837.1 coordinate 63,838,092, forward strand.
TTAACATACTTTGGAGGAGATTGATGAAACTTTCTAAAATAAAAACTGTCTTAGTTGCCATAGCAACCAATCACAGCGCAACTTTCATTTTATACGCTGCTCCGGTAAAATGAAAGCTGATCTCTGATTGCCCCTGAATGTTTCAAATCATTTCCATTTTTTACCATCACTGCTTGCCGTAAGTGAATAGGGACTTTCACTGCACAGACCGAGAGTTTGCTACAATTGTATATCAAGTGTAGACAATCCTCTGTGTGAGTAAAGCAATCTGCAAGCATTTTACCTGCTCTGATACATTGTAGCAAAGTATCAAGACCGAGGAGAGATTTGTGCTGCTGATGTATTTACCTCCCACAGAATTGTCTAGACTGGATGAAATTGCAGAAAATTCTGGGAAACATTTATTAAAGCATTTAACACCAAAGACTAGCGTAAAAATTACACATTTTGGCACCCACCATGGTTTGCCTTTTCTTCATACTTTTTAAGAGAAGGTGGATGGGCTTAGTCAGAGGCGCAGGGCCTCCCACGGCCCATCAGGTTTATGCCAGACCCTGGCATAAATTATAAAGCTACGCCAACTCATAGCTGGCATATATTTCAGGGAGATGTGCCCAATTTGTTAAGAGTCATGTGCGTCTAAACAAATGAAACGCATGTCTACACCAGTACCCGGCTTATTAAGGCCGTTCTCAAAGAGAAGCTTTTTGCAGCATTTTAGCGGGCGTTTGAAACACCCTCTAAAAACACTGTATAGAGCCTTTATTGATTTCAATGGGGCTTCTCTGATGAGCGTTTTAGTGCGGCATTTTATTTAAAACAGCGATTGGATTGATGGAATGAGTTAAAAAAGCTATTGAACATTTTTGAAACCGCCGTTCCAAAACGCTGTACAAACACCTGTGTGAGACTGGCACATGAAATGCCAGTCTAAAAGGGGTTTTCCAGGATTACACTATCTTTAGGATAGGTCATCAAGGGTGAAAATCGCCATCACTTCTGTCCATACCAGGCACAGTGCTGTACACTGTATAGTGGCTGTGCCTGGTATTGCAGCTCAATCCCATTAATTTATTTGGGAGTGAGCTGCTCTCAGACCATGTGACAAATGAACATGATGTCAGATGCCTGAGTAGAAGCTGCTTTGCTCATCTGGTGCAGCTGCCTTTTCAATCAGTTGATCGACAGCGGCCTAATTGGCAGACCTCCACCAATCAATTTAGGTCATCAATAGTCTAGGAAAACCCCTTTAATAAATTTGCCCCTTTAAGTATTAGGCCAGAACAGGTTTTCGGCTTCTCTGGATGTAAAAAACAGAATATGTACTTTCACTGACAGCAGTGGCAACCATACTTCCATGCAGTTCTGCGCTCCTTGAGAGTGCAATGATACAAAATCCAGATGGTTTTTTTCTTTGTCCCCACTGGAACCATGCAGGGAGAACGTGTGAAGAAGTCCCTTGTTCTCTTGTCATGCAGATGGTTACAGGCTTAGTGGTTCCTGGGGTGCAGTAACATGTTGGCGCATTTTGTAGCTGCAGGGTGGATGCTGGTGTTGTCTGACACCTCGCTAGGTGCACCTGAGAGCACTTAGCACCTCATCAGTAGCCGTGCCAAGTAACACAGTAGCGTTTAGATATCTTCTTTCCCATGAACTAAACTTTTCAGAGCTCCTGTTGCAGCAATGGAGGTGAGGAATATTCCATTAGCACAAGCAAATACCATAATGGTGGTCACACTTGGCTGTGAAGGCCACCTGTCTCGTTCCACCCAAGTAGATCTCGGTGGGCACCCCGGGAGGTTAACTGGAGGAAAGGAAATGTTTGTTCAAAGAGTGATTGTAAACTGATGGAAGGGTCATCTCAGCAGCTTGAAGTCATAGAGGCAAAGCACTCGGGTGCCTTCCAGATGTCTCCACTGCAGAACCACAGCTGCAGATTTATATGTGGTTTGGCCTGCAAGTCATACCCTTTTCATTAACAAAAGATGGATTTCTGTAAATGCTATTTTTGTAGGTCATGTGATTTTCTGTCTCTACATTGCAAAGGCAAAAAAGTTAAAACAAAGGTCATCTGATGGGAAATAAGTGGAAGGACTGTCCCACCAGAGGATCCTCCACACAATGATGGCTCAGCAGAAGATAACCCCGTTCAAGGTGACTTTGGAGACAATAATGCACTGCTAGGGTCTATTTCATATGGGATGATTCACAGATAACCTATTAGATCTTATGGATGATCTGTCCTGTGTGCACAATGATAACAACAAAGATTACAATGCAGTTAAAAGTGGCCTTGAAGTAGGACACACAAGGAAGTGCTACTATCTGGACATTCACTTTCTTTTTTATGCATCTCGTAGAATCATAGAATGGTGGAGTTGAAAGGGACCTCCAGGGTCATCAGGTCCAACCGCCTGGTCAATGCCGGATTCACTTAAAGGGGTTCTATCATTAGAAAAAAAATCAATACTTACCTATTTCTCCCCAGGCAGTCTTCTTACCACATCTTCTCCTGGCTCCTGCAGTCTCCCGGGCACCTCACCTCCAGCTGGCCGTGTTCTCTTCTTCCTGTGACATTATGTCCATTCTCTGCATTTTCCTTCCTGAAGGTCATTGTACGCTACGTCACTTTTGATGTAGCATTTACTAGGTTTTTATTCTTAGGATGGGTGAGAGACAAAAAAAATTCTACACAGAGTGCCATCTAACCAATAGCCGGAACATCCCATGCATTTTACTGGACTCTCAGCAATGTTATGTGACAATTAACTTTGTGGATTAAATACGACTGGGAATGATGTGCTTTCTACAAGGCAATAATAGGATATTATATTGTGGTAATAAATGGATAATGGAAGCTTAACCCTTTCCAATCCAATTTTGGATTCAGGGTTTCCTAAAAGGCTTTCTCTTTTTGTTGTTCTACAACTGTGCCATCTGCTGGCTAAAGCCAGTGTGTGCGAGCCAGAGAGTCTCCGACAGCAGAGTGGCTGGCAATAGATGGTAATAATACCCTGTCGGACGTCTTTTGACATTGTAGCTGTACAAGCTTCAATCAGAATGTAGGAAGACGTCAAACAGTGGATTGGAAAGGGTTAAAATGGCCTTATTACAGAATGGCAGCATTAAAACAGCAATCTACAGGAATCCCCTTCAGTTTTCAGCAGGCAGTATACTGTAAATGCAGTCGGAGGGACCGTAGTAATGGGCTGACGGCTTTCCAATAGACTCTGTGTGCGGTTCATTCACAAGCTGCAGACTTATTGTTAGCATTGGTCACAGGGGTAGAGGTAGACGGCCAAAATATTCCACAAATGCCAGGAGTGCCACATGTGCCAGACTGTTGGAAACGTATTGTTCCTTTTTACAGAATTACAGTAGCAAATTCATCCGTCACTGTCGACTTTAAGCCGCATCACCTCCCATCTATCACCTCCTGAACAGACACCCTACAGTAGCACAAAAGCTGGGTGATGGTTTGTGTATGAGATGCATGAGGCCATCTGTCCACATGGCTCCTCTTGCATCTGTTATGGATATCTGACACTCGGGGAAACTTTTGCTCCTTCTCAGTGGTCTGAAAGGGCAACACAGTAAGATCTCCAATTAACTCTTTCCCGTGTACCAACTGAAAAGCCAGTCTGTAGAGGATGCAGTCAATATACACTGCTCAAAGAATTTAGGGAACACTTAAATCACACATTGGATCTCGAGGATTTCCATCATCACTGGACTTTTTCATGACTGCCACACCTGTTCAGTGTGAAGAGAAGGGGGCGCCCAAGGGCGAACCTCTGGATTATGGTGATTTCTGAAAATTGCCAATCAAGCTGCCTGGTTCTGGGCTGTGACCTGGGTCCCACTACAGGACTTCGGACCCTCATGCCACCCTCATAGACTCTGTTTGTGACAGTTTGTTCAGAAACATGCAGACCAGTAGCCCGCTTGAGGTCATTTTTTGCAGATCTAGGTGAGGAGGAACAGGATGGGCACTGCCAAAGGAGCAGATTGTGATGGGAGACACAGCAAACCTTTGTGCGATGGCGCATATGGATGTGCCAACCTGGAGGAGCAGGACTATATGTATAACCTGATTGGGCTGCAGTGCCACCTCATACTACAAGTAATGATAAGGACACTTGCAAAACTAGAGAAGAATCAGTCAGGAAGGAGAAGGGGAGAGGAATTGTCTCCATTCCCTCTTTGGGCTTGTCTTGCTGTTGCCTTTCCAGTTGTAAGGGGGGTAGTTAGTGCTGCCATGCACCCCTTGCACGCTACAGTGGCTACAGCCATCCGTACTGCAACTCTAGGTGCCATGCCAGACCCTGCCCCCTCCTGCTGTGGGGGAAGGAAGAAATCGGGGAGGGCAGTGAAGCACTATCTCAGAGACGCAGGGGGCGCTATTTTGGTGAAAACTCATGAGGCTGCTAAAAGGAAGCTCTGCCCCCAAGACAGAAAGAGAGACTGCTGCTATATTATCCAGAGAGACAGAGTGCTATAGCCCACAGCCAGTAACACATAGCCCTATGCTTAAGGGAGAGCTACCACAACACTGGGACATTCCAGGGCTACCATTTATAAGAAGCTATAGCTGGAGGGACTACATGGAGTAACACACCGGGAGAGAGCACATTGAAGCTGTCCTGCAGTTCTTTCTACTAGGGATTGCCAGAGGACATCGAAAGTCTCTTCAAGTACACTACAGAACAGCTACCGTTAAGAGTTTGGAAGTGAGGCCGGTCCTCAGTAAAAACCACACACGTGCAAATGAACCAAGATACTGATTGGACCCACACAGGCCTTCTAGTCACCATACATTATTCAGTGAGACCCAAGAAGATTTGGCTCATACACATACTGGAAGTATAAGGATTCTTTGCAGGACTTTTACTTTAGGTGTATACGTCCACCAGTTGCTAACAAGGTTTCAGACACTTATCTTGTTAACTTGGACTGAGTGTGGCAAATCGCCATTGGTGAATCATTACTTATTGTAGATATATTGCCTATTTGTTGTTTGAAGAGCATTATCAATATTGCAACCACTAATTGCTGAGTACATACATAAGGAGTTATTAGTGCCAGTTAGCTAGTGACAGGACTTTGGGAGGGAACTGTTAAAATGACGTACTGTTGTCAACTCGTTACAAATCCCACATAATCATATTTCATTGTTATTAATAGTTGTAATAGACATATATCTTTGTATGCCTGCCGTCTGCCTTAGAGTCTGATACTTGTGTCGCCCACCACCTCCCGCGACACTGTCACCTGCTGTCACTTCTATCAAAACAGCCTCGCATCACTTCGGGGATGAAGGGATCCTACAACGTGGAGTTTCTCCCATTGTTTTCACCGACCCCTTTGAAAACAATTGGTGATGCGAGAGCACGCAGGAAGATAGAACATGCTGTGATTCATTTCCCACATAGCATTGCATTGCGATGCCATGCAGGAAAACATCGCTCACTTGTATGACCCCATTCAAAAGATTGGGCTTAGTATTTGTGCGTCTCACAATGCATAAATCTCACACAATTTTGTCACCTGTGTGAAGGCAGCCTAAAGAGATTTTGCGGGCACAAAATGCTGAAATATAGGAGGTACAGCTGTGATTGGTGCATCCAGCACTGGCCCTGAATGGTTGAGCCTGCTGACACACAGAGGGTTCAGCCAATCAGAGCAATCTGTTGCTGGAGGCGGGATCTTCAAGCCCCGTCACTAGCAGAAGATCCTCTGTCGGCGCTGACAACTGCTGGGAGCTACAGAGAGCAGCAGCAGGGACCCGCACAGGGACAGCTAGGTGAGTATTGTTTTTTCCCCAGCATCCTTGGCTGTGTTTTCAGCTGCAGCCAAAATATTGTTAAAAATGTATGACAACGCTGCTGAAACGCGGCATTGAAAAACGCTGCTTTTCCGCAAACGCCTGTGTGAGGGAAGCCTTAGGCCTCATGTCCACGGGCAAAAGAAGAATTAAAATCCGCAGCGGATTTTAACTCTTCTCCTGCCCGCGGATCCGCATCCCATAGGGATGAATTGACCACCTGCGGGTAGATAAATACCCGCGGATGGTCAATAAAAGTGATTTTTTTTAAAATGGAGCATGAAAAAATCTGGACCATGCTCCATTTTCATGCGGGTCTCCTGCGGTGACGGCTCCCGCGGGCTTCTATTGAAGCCTATGGAAGCCGCCCGGAGACCAAAATCGGAATTTACTTACCTGCTCCGCATCTTCCCTTCGCCGCGGCTTCATCTTCTCTCCATCTTCTCTCTGTCGCGGCCAGATCTTTTTTCTTCGGGCCGGCGCATGCGCGGGGCACGCAGCCGACGTGCCCTGCGCATCCGCCGGGCCGAAGAAAAAAGATCCGGCCGCGGTGGAGAGAAGATGAAGCCGCGGCGAAGGGAAGATCTGGAGCGGGCGAGAGGTGAGTTAATTCTTATTTTTATGCCTCATGTCCGCGGGGCAGGAGGGTTTTTTTTGTACAGCACATATACAAATGAAAACTTGCACCCCAAAATGGATACCCCTGTTTGTCCTGTGCTCAGAAACATACATATTGTGGCCCTAATCTTATGTCTGGATGCACAATGGGGCCCAAAATGAAAGGAGCAACCGGTGGCTTTCGGAACAGAAATTTTGCTAGAAGGAGATTTAGGCCCTATTGCACACTTGTAGAGCCTTTGAGTGACCAAAACGATGGAGAACCCCCACAAGTGACCCCATTATGAAAAGTAGACCCCTTAACGAATTTATCTAGGGGTACCATAACTTTTTTGACTTCACAGTTTTTGAATGAATCTAAGCCAAGCCGAAGGAAAAAAATTACGATTTTCATTTTTTTGGCAATTCTGTCCTTTTAAAAGCAGTTTTTTTGTACAGAACATACATGAATGAAGACTTGCACCCCAAAATGGATACCCCTGTTTGTCTTGTGCTCAGAAACATACCCATTGTGGCCCTAATCTTATGTCTGGATGCACAATGGGGCCCAAAATGAAAGGAGCAACCGGTGGCTTTCGGAACAGAAATTTTGCTTGAAGGAGATTTAGGCCCTATTGCACTCTTGTAGAGCCATTGAGTGACCAAAACGATGGAGAACCCCCACAAGTGACACAATTTTGAAAAGTAGACCCCCTAACGAATTTATCTAGGGGTACGATGACTTTTTTGACTTCACAGTTTTTGAATGAATCTAAGCCAAGCCGAAGGAAAAAAATAACGGTTTTAATTTTTTTGGTAATTCTGTCATTTTAAAAGCAGTTTTTTTTCTACAACACATATATAAATGAAGACTTGCATCCCAAAATAGATACCCCTGTTTGTCCTGTGCTCAGAAACATACCCATTGTGGTCCTAATATTAAGTCTGTATGCACAATGTGGCCCAAAATGAAAGGAGCAGCCGGTGGCTTTCGGAACAGAAATTTTGCTTGAAGGAGATTTAGTCCCCATTGCCCACTTGTAGAGCCATTGAGTGACCAAAACGATGGAGAACCCCCACAAGTGACCCCATTTTGAAAAATAGACGCCTTAACGAATTTATCTAGGGGTATGATGACTTTTTTGACTTCACAGTTTTTGAATGAATCTAAGCTAAGCAGAAGGAAAAAATTATGATTTTCATTTTTTTGGCAATTGTGTCAATTTAAAAACAGGTTTTTTTGTCCAGTGTACATAAGAATGAAGACATTCACCCCAAAATGGATATCTCCGTTTGTCCCGTGTTCAGAAACATACCCATTGTGGCCTTAATCTACTTACAGGACACATGGCTAGGCCCATAATGGAGGGAATGCCCGCTGGATTTCAGGGCAGAACTGAATAAATTCCAGGCCCTATTGCCCACTTACACTACCGTTCAAAAGTTTGGGGTCACCCAAACAATTTTGTGTTTTCCATGAAAAGTCACACTTATTCACCACCATGCGTTGTGAAATGAAGAGAAAATAGAGTCAAGACATTGACAAGGTTAGAAATAATGATTTGTATTTGAAATAACATTGTTTTTACATCAAACTTTGCTTTCGTCAAAGAATCCTCCTTTTGCAGCAATTACAGCATTGCACACCTTTGACATTCTAGCTGTTAATTTGTTGAGGTAAGCTTGTGAAATTGCACCCCACGCTTCTAGCAGCATCTCCCACAAGTTGGATTGGTTGGATGGGCACTTCTGGCGTACCATACGGTCAAGCTGCTCCCACAACAGCTCAATGGGGTTCAGATCTGGTGACTGCGCTGGCCACTCCATTACCGATAGAATACCAGCTGCCTGCTTCTGCTGTAAATAGTTCTTGCACAATTTGGAGGTGTGTTTAGGGTCATTGTCCTGTTGTAGGATGAAATTGGTTCCAATCAAGCGCTATCCACTGGGTATGGCATGGCGTTGCAAAATGGAGTGATAGCCTTCCTTATTCAGAATCCCTTTTACCCTGTACAAATCTCCCACCTTACCAGCACCAAAGCAACCCCAGACCATCACATTACCTCCACCATGCTTAACAGATGGCGTCAGGCATTCTTCCAGCATCTTTTCATTTGTTCTGCGTCTCACAAACGTTCTTCTTTGTGATCCAAACACCTCAAACTTGGATTCATCCGTCCACAACACTTTTTTCCAGTCTTCCTCTGTCCAATGTCTGTGTTCTTTTGCCCATCTTAATCTTTTTCTTTTATTGGCCAGTCTCAGATATGGCTTTTTCTTTGCCACTCTGCCCTGAAGCCCAAAATCCCGCAGCCGCCTCTTCACTGTAGATGTTGACACTGGGTACCTGTGAGGCGTCTGTTTCTCAAACTAGAGACTCTAATGTGCTTATCTTCTTGCTTAGTTGTCCAATGCGGCCTCCCACTTCTTTTTCTACTCTGGTTAGAGCCTGTTTGTGCTGTCCTCTGAAGGGAGTAGTACACACCGTTGTAGGAAATCTTCAATTTCTTAGCAATTTCTCGCATGGAATAGCCTTCATTTCTAAGAACAAGAATAGACTGTCGAGTTTCAGATAAAAGTTCTCTTTTTCTGGCCATTTTGAGCGTTTAATTGACCCCACAAATGTGATGCTCCAGAAACTCAATCTGCTCACAGGAAGGTCAGTTTTGTAGCTTCTGTAACGAGCTAGACTGTTTTCAGATGTGTGAACATGATTGCAGAAGGGTTTTCTAATCATCAATTAGCCTTCTGAGCCAATGAGCAAACACATTGTACCATTAGAACACTGGAGTGATAGTTGCTGGAAATGGGCCTCTATTCACCTTTGTAGATATTGCACAAAAAACCAGACATTTGCAGCTAGAATAGTCATTTACCACATTAGCAATGTATAGAGTGCATTTGTTTAAAGTTAGGACTAGTTTAAAGTTATCTTCATTGAAAAGTACAGTGCTTTTCCTTCAAAAATAAGGACATTTCAATGTGACCCCAAACTTTTGAACAGTAGTGTATACGGAAAAAAAATTGACTTCCTAAAAATAATCCCCCCCCCGCCATCCCCCCGCCATCTTGCTGCGGTGCGGCGTTCTCACACAGAAGGCGCTCAACAAGGTGCTCCTGGAACTGCATGAAGGCGAGCGTTCCAGGGGCTTCTTGTAAATTACGGATTACAGGTAGCGGTCTGAATAACGCCGGGCTCACACGGCCGTAGGTGGAATCTGCTTGCGGAGGCCCGCAGCGGATCCCATCTGTGAGCCCGGCATTGACCCTGCGTACGGCCGCGTAATGTACTGCGCATAACTGCATACTTACACGGGCGGTCATGCGCAGTACACCGTTGTTTGTTTTTATTTCCCGCGCCGTCGCTTAGAGATGACCCGGGTACCCGCAGCCCGTACACAATGTGTTTGCATATGGGCTGCGGGTATATCCGCAGTCATAGAGCACAATGGGCTCTCGGTCGCGGATATCCGCGGTAAAATATAGCATGCCGTGTTCTGTTTCTGTGAGTGGATTACGTAATTCCGACCCACTAATTGGGGGGAATTGTGTAATCCAATGCATGTGATTGATCCGTGGATTACCGCTGATCAAGCGCATGCAGAACCCGTAATTCCTCTCCGGTCATGTGTGACCGGCCTAATGTTAGATCGCTACTTTATCACGTGACCAGGGACCACTCAACGAGGTCTCCAGTCACTGCTCCAAGCACTCAGCGACCGTTGGTCGCTGGGAGCAAGGAGATTTAAAATTTCCTGGGCTCCCCGGCTCCTGCGAATGTGTCCGGCATTTTGCCGGCGGGCGCATGCACAGCAGCCGGAGGGGTTCATGGAGGATAATCGCATCTGGATTCAAATGCGGAAGCCTCCGAGAAGATGTTTCATCTCCTCTCACCGATCACATCGGTGAGGGGAGATGAAACTTCCACTTTTGAAAGAACTTTTACGTGATCGCCATTATGCATTGGATAACGGCGATCACGTGACCAGTAACCGCATACCGCGGCTCCCCGTGAGATCTCCAGGCTCTTGGCTACCTTTGGTAGCCAGCAGCAGAGAGATTTTAAATTTCTTGGGCAATCTTTCACTTTTGTGCATGCGTCCGCCATCATGCTGACGGGCACATGCGCAGAAGCTGGGGTAAGGTCCGCGGATGAACATCCCATCAGGGAACAAATCCGGGGACCTTGGGTACGTAATTTCATGCCCCCTTATAGATACGATCCGTAAGGGGAGATGAAACTTTAACTTTATAAATTTTAACTTTTTTTTTTTTCTTTTTAACTTTATATGATCACCGTTATCTGATGGATAACGGTGATCATATGACTGGAAACCACATACAGCGGTCCGCAGTCATATCTCCCTGCACTCGGCTAACTGTGACAGCCGGGTGCAGGGAGATTTTGAATTTGCCGGGCTCGCCGGCCTTCTGCGCATGCGCGCCACATCGGCACATCGCAGAAACGAGCGGGGGGTCCGGAGACCGGCCGGAGGACATGGAGGAAGCGGGGTGAGCATTTTCAGCTTCCCTCATGGATTCGATCCATGAGGGGAGGTGAAACTTTTCTTTTTTTTACACTTTTCTACACTTTTCCGCGATCTCCGTTATCCATTGTATAACGGCGATCGCGGTACCGCAGACCGCTCACCGCGGTCCCCGCTGACATCTCCTGCCTCCCGGCTACCTACAGGAGCCGAGAGCCAGGAGATTTTAAATTTCCTGCGCCGCCGGGCCTTTTGCGCATGCGGCGGACGTAATGCCGCCTGGCGCGCATGTGCAGAAGGACGGCTACTGGGCCTGGAGCATCAGGAGAGCGGGGAGCAGCGTGCCGGACCCGGGTGAGTAATTTCAGCTGCCCCGATGGATCCGAACCATCAGGGCAGCTGAATATGTAACTTTTTTTCAACTTTTGTTTACTTTTTTGCGATCGGCGGTATCCATTGGATAGCGCCGATCGCAATGCCGGGGGGGGGGGGGGGGTCCAAACAGCCCGGGATGACAGCTCCATGCTGTCGGCGACCTGCGGACACCGACAGCATGGAGCTGTCACGTGCACAGACCGAGGGGCTTTATTCTCTGCAGGACACATGTTTTTACGTCCTCAGAGAATAAAGCCCACTTCGGGAGGACGTAAAAACACTATGGCCCGGTCGTTAAGGGGTTAAGTCAACTAAGAGGTGATATAGCTGCTCGTGTTGAGAAAGGCCCATTCAGATCCAGAAGAGCCACGAGCTACAAACTCAGGTCTAGTATAAGCATAGATCTATCCTCAAGAGGGATGATTGTGATTGGCTGTCTTGTACCATTTGCTACCGTCGTTTGGGGCAAAAAAACACCTAAGATAAGCAACACCGACGTGTCAGGCAATTTCAATTGCAACAATTTCATTGTGACCACAAAAGTGGTAATAGTTTCTGACCTTCCAATAAATGCCCACATGTGTGCCGCAGAACACTAGTTAATCATCCGTTAGCGAAGACGTCATCAATGTGAACTGTGGACTGTCCACCTCCAGGTTAACATGCTACTGGGCTTTCAAATATGTTCACAAACCTCTCCTGAAATTCATTACATCATGTCCATAATGTGGATTCAAAGAACATACCAACGGTCATTTCTGAAAAAGTCTATTCAAAAATGTTTAGATGCCAGATGACCGTCGCGGGTGGTGGCGCGATGCAGAATTCAGGAAACAGTGCAGTAAATGGAGTATCGAAAGTGTACAATATTTATTCATAAACACAGGAATGATAATATGACAATAATGGTTAAGTAACTAAACGTTTACCTTTGAATACCTTGTCGCTGACTATGGCTAATTAAATCCAAGGAATGATACTAGTTTACACACTATAAGAAATAATGCAAGAAGTTGCAGAATTAATAAAGCTGTACAAAATCAGCCCTGGAGAACAGAAAGACAAATCATGTAAAACAGGGTTCTTCTTTAAAAAGTTAACATACTACTAGTATCGATATAGTATATTGGAAGCTCAGCGTTCGAACTCTAGTCTATTATGTAGGTCCTGTAACACTGTCTCAGTCTGTAACTGTAAGGAATGTCAATTTGCTTAATAGCCCAAGTCCATTCACATGGCACCTACTATACAACAGGTTTGTTGCTGAGATCCCTAGCAGTGTGCACATCTAATAGTTGCATTGAGGCCGACCTCACTTACAATTTCTCTGTATGGGAATCCCCACTACAACTAACTTATCCCAAGTCAGGAGTGCAACTATCCCATGTTGTTCTCCTCAAGTACTTAACACAATCATCTCTACTCGACGGGTTATGGCTGTAATACTCTTAGCAGAGGACAGTCTCTGGTTCCTCTGGTCAGCGCTTTTTGTTCTCTCTAAATAGCCGTCCCACATTCAAGCTCTATGTTCCCGCTGCTTGTAATGCAACAAGTAATGCAAATTTTGGCGCACATTGTGATTTTGGTGCATCTTTTAGTGTAGCAGCAGTTTAACCCTTTAGGGTAGCCCCTTACATAAACGCCCTCCTCAGATACTAATATTAAAGGGGATGTCCAGTTACTGGACAACCCCCCTTCAATAGGGTTGTACAGGTTAAAACAAGAAACTGAAACATATGTACTCTTCCACGATCTAGCACTGCAGCTCCGCTGTGGTCCCGGTGGCTACTGTGATAGGTGACATCACAGGAACTCAGATGACCGCTGCTGCCAATGTTCTCCTGGCATTTCACTGCTGTTTTGTTCTATTGCCTATACAAGTCCTACATGATAACCAAAATGGAGCTGCTGTCATTTGACCGCTGCTGTTCTCTCTTTTATATGTCTGAAACTCATCATCTGGCGTCTTGCTAAATCACAAGAATTCTGTACAATTTAACCAAAAAACTCTACATTTTGCAAAAATCATCATACCCTTTTGTACTGTTTGGCCTTGACATAGACATACCATTTAGAGAAATATCACTTGGTCATTTGTTTAAAGCCAGGGCTACATAGTCATTTTGGCCACGACAGGACTAAACCCGCTGTGTAGCACAGTCAGATTGCCACTGAACTCAATGGAATCACAGTGCAGACTATTGAGTTCAATGGCAGTAGGGGGTCGCTGTGCTGCACAGCACTTTTGGTCTTGTGGCCAAATTTGCCACGTAGCCCTTGCCTTAGGCCGGTCTAATAAAAGTGTGAATAAACAGGTCAATGAGCCCAACCTCTACCTTCTCATTATCAGGTACGTGCTACTTTCTACTGTGTGTCCTTTGGTCCACCCTTCCTTAAATCAACATGACCATAGAACTGTTTATCTGCTTCCCAGAATATCACATGTGTAGTAACCCTTTACAGTCTACTTCCTGCTCCTAAATAGATTATTTTTTGTCACTGCTGCCATAAAATGGCCTGAATTAAACAGGTTGACTGACATTCCCAAAAAGGGTTTTCCTTTTCCAGAAACAGCCTTATTCTTGTGCATGGTCAACATCCGACATTGCAGCTTAACCCCATTCATGTGAAGACTGGTAATGTGACTTTCTGAGCCCCATGGCTTCCGTTAGCCCTGCAGCTCACTTTCTGTGACCAGTGGTGAACCAGTCAGCCCTGAGTTGTGTCGCTCAAATAATATTCCCATACACAGCTTCTATGCTATCCTCGTGAAGTACATAGGTAATACCGCCATATAAAAGATAATAGTACTGCATAATAGTACAGAAAAGAAGTCAGGAGCAGAAGGGAATAAGCAGAAACAGTCCTTGGTGGGCAGTGAGCAGGTACTGGAAGCTTCAGTGTGGGCATGACTAACAAGGATGCAGGCAGAGCAGCTGATATGAGGCTCAGCAGCCATGGGTGATTTCCGCTCCATTCGCTTGGGGACAGACTGGACCCCCGTTCTCGCGATCGGAGCGGGTTCAAGTGATCAAACCCCCAGCGGTCATGAAGCTATCCCCTATGCTGTGGATATGAAATAACTTTATACCTTGGCACAACCCCTTTAACTGTTCCTCCATCCTGTTCATTGGTCACAGCCGCTCCAACCCTAGAAGAACTAACCAACTAGATCCCATTCTTAGGATCGTTTGGGGTTTACAGCGGTTAGTAGTAAAGTGATTCCCTATCCTATGCATGGAGAATAACTTTGCAATTTAGCACAACCCCTTTAAGGGAGGGGAGTATAGACTTATTTCTTTATTTTACATGATTTTAATGTAAATGGCATGATCATCCTGATCATGCATCATATCATGCCACACACCTTGCATTTTAGGCTGCAAATGTTCTGAGGGAATATGCAAATCAGATAGGAAAGACTAGGAATATTGGTGATAGTGAAGTCCACCCTCAACTCCAATGGGACATTCTGTACAATGTGGCATTGTGACAATACTTTGGTACAGCTCCATGTACCAACATGTCCGAGCACCACGTCATACAACACGCGGTGTTAAGACTTGGTTTGAGGAGCAGAACATGTAGCTAAAAATCAGCCATTTTGGGCAACTTTTATCCTAAGTGTATAGCCAGCTTCAGAAACTCTATCTTTTCTCCTTAGGGAGAGCACCTAGACGGTGAGTGAGAAGACTCAAAAGACCATGCACGCTCCTCCTAATATGCAAATAAGGGAGATGGAATAAAACCTCCACCGTGCTGTACACTGATGAAGGGCAAATACCCTGAAACAGCTGTCTGTGCATGAAGTCTGGCTTTGCTTTTAATTCCCAGTCATTGTTACAAGGCTTGTATCAAGAGTCTAACTTTGGTTTGAAGGAATGCTGACTTCTAATAGGTGGCACTGTGGAGGTATTATTCCATCCCCCTTATAGTCAGCTTCATTAACAGGGCAAAAGAGTGCAGACCAAAATACTCATAGACCTTTCATGTCCTTACTGTAACTTTCTGCTGATTGGAGTGGGACCGTGTTCCAAATTTACCTATGGAGTTTCATGGCTACGTGGACCTCTGTAAAAGTAGCAGGGAATATTAAAACTGCTCAGTACTGTACCCTGTTCACTACCACTTCTCAATGTGTCCTAGCCAAGTGCCTCATCCACCTACTCCTTGTCCCAGTCTTGTTTATTAAAGGGTTTATCCAGTTGCAAACTACTGATGGGCCTATCTGCAGAATAGGCCATCAATAGCAGATCAGCGAGGGTCCGCTACTTAAAAAAACAACCAGTCATCTGTCTTCTGAGCTGCTACATTCCACAGGAAGCAGACAGCTCTGTTGTCACTGCAGTGGTCAAGGTTGGTATTGCAGGCCAAGTTTTTATTGAAGTGAATAGGAACTTTGCCTGTAATACTAAGCCTGGCCACAGCAGTGACAACAGAGCAGTCCGCTTCCTGCAGAAATCAGTTCTGTACTCCAGTACATTAGCTCAGAAAACAGCTGACCGCAGGGGTTCTGGGTAGTAGAGCCCTATCAATCTACTATTGATGGCCTATCCTGTGAATAGACCCATCAATAGTTTGCAGCTGGACAACCCCTTTAATTAGTAAAAGACATCAACTTTTGACTTTCTCCCTTATTTGTATTCTATGGGGCTGGCGTGTTTCAGCTGTGTGTCCTCTTGTCAGTCTTTTGTATTGCTCTTCGAATTTAATTTGGGAAGGGAAATAAAAAGGGTGCGATGAATTTGTGAGTGAGAAAGTCCTCGGCTAATAATCTTTTTCACAGTCAACTAGTCTTGTGTCAGACTTCTAGAAACACTTCCATCGCCCCAGGCCATTTATCTGCCTAAAATACTTAAAATATACTTATTCTCAAGTGTAAACTGTGAATAGACCTTGCAGGCAGCAGGGATATAGTGGGAAACCTGTTGTAAGAACCTGTTAAGAAGCAGCAAAGAATGGTTGGGGGTTGGGAGTCCGTTGAATCTTTCCACAAACTTGAGACTCTTCTCTTCTTCGGGAGGTTAGCTGACTGTATGCACCTATTTACTGAATGTTATTTACTGACCTTCTGCCTCCAACAATACATCCATTCTAAGATGTTTTCCGGAAAAGCCAATTCATTATTCCACTGCAATATCCTGGGTTAATTTAATTAATTAGAGCACAGCCGTCTTATTAAGTAAAAAAATAATTCCACTCAGAATTACTCTTCAGATTACAGGATGAACACCTTGAGGTTCAAAGAATGTAATCTAGAAGATATCCACATGCTGGTTCATCAAAGAATTGGATGGAAATCGACTTAACTTCCGTCTGACAACCCCCATGAGACCAATAGTTGTGCACAAAGGTTGTCACATCGCTTTTCCCTACAAGTGAAATGGAACAGAGTCCTCTAACCAAGCCAAGCGATGTCTAAAGACAAAGTCCAGCAAAGAAATACAAAGTCTCCTATTAGTTCTTTCCTTAAAGAGGTTATCGAGGACTATTGATGACCTATCCTTAGGACTTCCAAATCCACAGCATGCTCTGTGGAAAAGCAACATTCATTGCAACGAATGAAAATCTGCACCAAAATCCACAATGAAGTCATGTGCGAATTTCGGTGTAGATTTACTCTGCAATGTCTGCACGTACCTTAAGCCGAAGGAGTTGGTTGGGTGCTCCTGGCATCTGTCATAAGACGGATTCATTTAGCCAAGCTAAATGTTCATGTATCGGTGGAGTCAGGGCAATCCTCTGTCATCCGAAAGTTGTTGAAGATGAATAGACACCTTTAATGCCCCATACATCTTCAACAACTGTTGGACAAATGATCGTTCATCCAACAGCTATTTTTCATGGCTCCCCTATGCAGATAAACGTACAGCCAAGCTGAGTGGTCATGTGTTTAGGAAGTTAAAGGGGTTATGCCAAGTTTTAAAGCTATTGTCTATCCACAGGATAGGGGATAACTTTATGATTGGTGGGGAATTGATTGCTGGTTTCAGGTCTGGCAGACGTGGGCGTCGTCCTGCTTCCTGAGTCTGCTTTACTTTGTTCCAACATTCCCAGGGTTATTGTGTTTGGTTCCTCCATCCATCTGGAGGTAACTTGCAATCAGCCTTCTATTTAACCCCCCCAGACCTTTCCCAGGGTGCTTGGGTGTTGTTTTGTACATGTTAGCTGCTATTCTGTCTGCATCCAGCTCCTTGTGTGTGTTATGCTGTTTGGTGTTCTGCTGCTGCGTGAGTCCAGATTTCTCTGTCTTCTGCTGCTGGTTTCCACAGCTTGTTTCTTACCTCTGTGTAGGTCCTGTCCTTTCCTCACATTCACTCCTCCATTCTTGCTTGGCTTGGTACACCCGCCTCTGCTTCCATTCGTAGGTAGGTAGGGAGGACTAGGAGCTAGGGATAGGACAGGCGGCCTGGACCTCCGCACCTTCAGGGGGAACTTCCAGGTAAGGGACATCTAGCCCTTCGCAGTTCAGGATCAGGTCTGTTCTCATCCCATGTACCGAGTACTAGCTTTGCGCAGCCTCCGTCGTGGCGTCAGCTGTCCATCCTGCCGGGTGGTTGCCGACACAGTGGATCCACAACCGCATCGTTACAGCTGGATCCCCCACTGAGCCAGAGAATGGGGTCTGGTTGGTTCCCGAGTGAATACCAGAGGTCATGCAGGTGTGCCCCTGCTCCATTCACTTTAAAAACATCACTGGAGCTTGTCAAAGTGCTTGAACTCGGTAATATCTGGTGCTGTCGTTGACAACCTGCACGATCCCCACCCCATTCGCTAGGGAACCGGCGAGACCCCCTTTCTCAGGATCAGTGGGGTTCCAAAAATCAGACCCCCACCAATCATAATGCCCTATCTTTGGACGAAACAACGCAGCAAGCTCCATAGACTTCTATGGGAGTCTATGGGAGCAGTCAGGAAAAGGGAGGGGGAGGGAGCTTAGCAGCAGCTAGCGCTGCTAGACACTGACAGGTGCCTCTAGTTGAGGCATTTAAAAGTCATTAAAGTAGTTCTGTTGAGGGATTTCAGTGCTGCAGCACGTTCTCCCTCCAGCCAGCCGTGTAAACGGACAGAAAAAATGTGAATAATAGCCACACTTGGTCGCGGCTATTCTTCATTCATACAATTTTCAGCAGAGATAGTCGCAATTTTATTGCGCGACTCATTTTGCCGTGAAAGAGGCCTTACTGTGCATGAATTTTGTATCCCCATAATCATACTGACCCAATGAATAAAGTTAACACATTATTTATACCGCACAGTGCATGCTATAGGAGAAAACAAATATTGTCAGAATTGCTGCTTTTTGGTCATTTGGATGATAAGAAGCATAAGGTGACCAGATTTTTCCAGGGTCAAAGCAGGACAAGGGGGTCTGGTCAGGAAGGGGCTTATCACAACCTATGATTTTTACCTTTGTCATTATAAAAAGTACAGGGCCGCTTCAAAAAAAGACAGAAAGCAAATTCTGCAGCATTTCTGCATCCAAAAACAGTCAAAATACGTATAATTGCTGCGGATTGTGAATAGAAGTCAGCCGCATACCTGCAGCTGACTTCATACTATGCGCCGCTCCCTCTCACCACCTCCATAGGCTTTCCGCTGTCAGCTCTCCCCAGCTTCCGGGTTCCCAATAGCCTGTAGTGGCCTCACCTGACCAGCGATGCCACATCTGACCAGGCCACTGGGAAACAGAAGCCGGGGAGCGCTGACAGTGGGAAGCCTTCAGAGGAGGTGAGGGGGAGCACCCTGTTGTATGAAATCAGCTGCGGATATCTATATCAGAGTGGCCTCAGTAGTTATAGTGTCCCCTATACCAGCCCCAGCAATAATAGTGACCCCTACAGTAGCCCCAATAGTATGATCGCTCCCCTATACCAGTCCCAGCAATAATAGTGACCCACAGTAGCCCCAATAGTATGATTGTTCCCCTATACCAGCCCCCGCAATAATTGTGACCCCCACAGTGGGCAAGTAGTAATAATGCTCCCTTATACCAGCCCCAGCAATAATAGTAACCCCAATAGTAGCCCCAGCAATAAAAGTGACCCACCCAAGGTGGCCCAGGTGGTAATAGTGACCCCCACAGTAGCCCTAGAAATAAAAGTGACCCCCACAGTAGCCCCAGTAGTAATAGTGACCCCCAAAGTAGCCCTAGCAATAATAGTAACCCCCACAGTAGCCTCAGTAGTAATAGTGACCCCCACAGTAGCCCCAGAAATAAAAGTGAACCCCCACAGTAGCCCCAGCAATAAGTGACCCCCCACAGTAGCCCCATCAATAATAGGGACCCCTACAGTAGCCCCAGGAATAATAGTGACCCCCCACAATAGCCCCAGCAATAATTGTGACTCCCCACAGTAGCCCCAGCAATAATAGTAACCCCCCCCCCCCACAGTAGCCCCAATAGTATTGCGCTCCCCTAAGACTCATATACTTACCCTCCTCCCGATCTTAACAGCGCTACTGCTCCTCCCAGTGCTGCCGGTGGTAGTGTGTGCAACCTCAGCAATGCCTTCTCCCCTCTCCTCTCTTGCAGAACCAAAAAGGAGAGGTTAGGGGAGGAGGGAAGGAAGATTCTGGATGCACACACTGCCGTCAGTGTGTGCATCTGGCCGCAGCGACGCAGAGTGATTACCGGCCGGGTAGCTGCAGAGTTTGGATCGGGTGACCTGCAGTTAAGCCAGGATGCACTTCTGTATTACGGACACAAAACGTAGGCCAAAATAGAGCAGTTTGTCGTTGGCCTTATCTTCTCACAAGAATATGGCAATACTACAACTCCCAGCATGTCCTGAATGTCTGGAACTGTCATGGCGAAATGGAAGTTGTAATTCTATCAAAATCTTAACAGATGGAGGACCTACAGTTTGATAGAACTGCAATTTCCAGTATGCCATGACAGTTGCAGGTTGATCTCATGCTGGGAGTTGTAATCAGGTAAACTCCCCCAGCAGCAGCAGCATTTTACCCCTTAATCCTCCCTCCTCCACTGGCATTATCCCCTTCACTCTCCTCTACCCTGATGTGATGCTGGAGGTGGAGGACCTCCTTTCTTACCTATACTGCAGACTGCCGATGAAGTATATGATGAAGGATAAAGTGACCAGAATCTCGCAGGGTCAAAGCGGGACAAAAGGGTATGATCAGGGGGCGGGGCTTATCACGATTTATAATATTACCTCCGTCGTTATAAAAAGTACAGTGCCGGTTCAAAAAAAAGACAGGGAGCAAATTCTGCATCCGAAAATCGTACCATTGGTGCGAATTTTGACTGGAAACCAGCCATGTATCTGCAGCTGATTTCATACTATGCGGCGCTCCCCCTCACTTCCTCCGGAGGCTTCTCCCTGTCAGCATTCCCCGGCTTCCATTCCCAGCGACCTGTAGTGGCCTCACTTGACCAGCAGTGCCGCACCTGACCAGGATGCAGGGAACCGGAATCCGGGGCGCACTGACGGCGGGAAACCTACGGAGGAGGTGCGGGGGAGCGCCACATAGTATGAAATCAGCTGCAGATACACCAATGGTACAGATTTCAACTGTTTTCTTAAATGCAGAATTTGCTGCGGACATTCAACAGTATTTCTGCCTTGTGTAAACATCTCCTATGTCAGCTTGAGGTACGCTGCCACATGCAGAGTGGCCTCAGTAGTAATAGTGTCCCTTATATCGGACCCAGTAATAATAGTAACCCCCCACAGTGACCTCAGTAGTAATAGTGTCCCCTATACCAGCCCCAGCAATAATAGTGACCCCCACAGTATTCCCAGTAGTGTTCGCGCTCCGCTATACCAGCCCCACAGTAGCCCCAGTAATAATAGTGACTCCCAAAGAAGCCCCAGAAGCAATAGTGACCGTCAAAGTAAGGAAGCGCACTCTCTATGGGAACCCTTTACATGCCACTATGTACATTGATCTTGGTATGTAAGGGTTTTGCAGCAGGGAAGGGTGATTTCATTGATCCCCGCTGTTGTAGTGGGAAACTGGCTAACAGTCACAGCCGGCTCCCACTGTGGGATAGCGCAGGCTTACCCCTGAACACGAACTATCTACACAATGTAAGTTTAATTCCTGTTGTGTTAACTACTAGAGATGAGTGAGCACCCAAATGCTCAGGTCCGCGTTATTCGAGTCGAGCTTTTCGTAAAATTTGAGAGCTCTACTCGAGTAACAAACCCCATTGACTACAATGGAAGACTCGAGCATTTTTATATGTGGGACGCCGGGTGCCGAGCTTTTTTGTTCTTCTATGTTCGTTTCTCTCTCTCTCTCGCCTGCCAGACAAAAAATTTGCCAATGACGCACTCTGCATCGCGGCAGGGAGGGGCCAAAAACTGGGGCGGGGTCGAACACGGCATAATGCTCGTTCGAGTAACGGGCACCATCGAGTACGCTAATACTCGAATGAGCATCAAGCTTGCCAGAGTATGTTCGCTCAACTCTATTAACTACCACTGTGCCAGGATGTAAACTTATGTCCGGTGGTGTTAAGGATCCAGTGTTTGTCTTCTGGGAGGCACTGTCACTTTTTCGATCTCCCGCACTATATTTTCTTTGGTCTTATTATATGTTTGTCACGCGCCCCTTATTATAAGAAGAGGTAAGTCGCTCACCTGGGTGAGTGGGCGAGTAATTTGGTATTTGTTGGTCCGAGCTTATAGTTGGGCCAAGTTCAGTGTTCTTTATGGATGAATATTTTAAATGTTGTTAGTAGCTTATTAAACAATGTATCGTTAATAAAGGGCCGAGCCGGTTACCTCCATGGAACATTCCATTTCCATGTGTTCTATGTATTACTCTTCCCATACCTTGGCAGTGTTATTGAGCGTGGCGATATGCATTGTAATCCCATTGATTTCTCCCCCCTTCCCCGGAATATCTCATTGTATCACCAAACATCATGTAGATTGTATAGCTTTTCACATGCTGTAAAGAAGTTGCAGCATGGAGACAGTAAAGTCTTTTGTTCCGTCAGTTGCTTAGCAACGGATTCCACAAGGACAGTTCTGCGGTTCTATCGAAGTGATTCATATTCTAAAAAGTTCTGACTTTTATTATCATGCATGTTTTATGGCAGGGATGTAACCTGACTGGCGTTTCCGCTCAATGTTATTCAGTCAGTAGAAGCTTTAATTCATATTATGCTAAAATCCATACAATTATTAACTATTTTGCTGCCAGCTGGTGCCGCTCTCATCCTCACACCATTATTTTTGGTGGTTTTGCACTGTCTGCAGTTTTGTCTAAAATACGTTTTGTGTACTTTCTGGTTTGCATTATGTGACCTGTCTATAGGAAGAAAGGGTCAGTGAATATTGAAATAGCGCCTCTGGTCAGTATGGCAGGCGCTTTCACCTGGGACTCAATATTCTGAAAGTCTAGTTTACGGGTTTTGATGCAGAATTGAAAATGGCAGAATTCTGCTGATAATTCTGCATCAAATGCACATTTAGATCGCCTTCACACGTACGCGTATTTGCACGTGCATTAGCATAGCATGATTACGGAATAAACAGTGCTTTTTTTGCGCTTGCATTGTCGTAATTTACTGTACTTTTTGCACCATCAAGATATGTTGATTTGTGCGTGACAAACGAAAATGCACCTGTTAGGTTGTGCTGCTGGGACCTTTAGTACTATGGTTTCTAGGAGCACCTTTCTACAGGTGTGGCATGATTGTGCTGGCTGGGTGTGGTGATATCCTGCTAGCCAATCCCCCGGGTCTTTGCCCTCGTATATACCCAGCTCCTGTCAGTGTCTGTTTGGTGTCCAGGGTGAGCAGTCCTGTTACTTCTGTGTTGCAGCTTGTGGTGAGACTTATGTCCTGTTGTTTGTGCTGTTGCTGCTTTTTGTGTGAACTGTGTCTGCTGCTGCTGGATCATGTGTCTTGTTAGAGTAGGGACCGCGAGAGACAAGGACCCTTGATCACTGGGCTCTCGGCTTAAGTGACTTGGCCTATTCACGAACTAATCCCTCGTATTTATATAACAGCAATTCCATCTGCTTTAGCATGCCGGGATGTTTGGTGAGTGTGTTGGTCGTTTGTCCTATGTTATAGCTGTCCGTTAGTCCAGTCCACAGTATGCAGTTCTCTGTCCTCTTGGTGTTACTGTCAGCACGTTCAGTCTGAATTCCGTTGTAGGTCCCTGTGTTTGTGTTATATCCCCATCTTTGGGCACGTTTGTGTGGGCCTTGTGCTTATTTGCCCACATGAACGTAACAGCACCAATTTAAATGGCTCATTAGTCTAGTTAGTTCAGGGTTCTTTTTCCAGTGTCTCGCACATCTGCTAGCTTATTGCACGTACATTTGCGCACCCCCATTGACTTCTATGGGATCTGTGGTGCACAAATTTGCAGGAAAATAAAGCATGTTGTGGTTTTTTTTCATAAGACCTGCTTTATTTCGCCCAATTTAAATATTAGGTGGTGTAGATGTAGCAGAGTTGAGCTTCTCAACTCGTATGTTGAGAAATATGGTTATGCACAGGAGTGCAGGTAATCTAAACTTTATCTTTAAAAATTTCAATAGCAAATTCATCTCTGCTGCATCCTAATTGTTTGGAACTGAAAGGGGTTAAATTGAATTTCTTCTTCCGCACTAGTCCCAATAGGAAGCACAGCGCCTATACACAGCGGGAAGCACTCTCACTATACTGACTGAATAGAATACCCGTCTGACTGCTACGATATCCAGAGGAGCTGACAGGACAAACATAACCGCCCAAACCCCACAACCCAGAACGTGCAGGGCGGCTGTATAACCAGTACGGCCAGTAAAGCTTTTAACAAGGACGCCAACAGACTGACATTGAGGCGAAGGCTGGAAATGACGTAATGCGTTTCGCTTAATCCTATGTTAGTGGTGTCAATGCATGCGGTTAAGAGTGTAACATGCAGAGTCCTCGTGTATCAGTGCTGCCATTTGTATTCCACTTCAGATCTTGTTACGTTGTATAGGCAATACTGTAATATCCACAGGATGCAGTTGGAGCTTGCACTGGTTGGAAGCCTTATAGTTAAAGGGGTTCACTGAAACTTTTATTATTGATGACTAGAGTTGAGCGAACGTACTCTGACGAGCTTGATGCTCGTTCGAAAATTAGCGTACTCGATGATGCTCATTACTCGAACGAGCAACAAATCGTGTTTGACCCCGCCCCAGCTTTTGGCTCCTCCCCACCGCGACGTGCCCGTTTTGGCCCCTCCCCGTCGCGATGCAGCGCGCGTCATTTGAAAAATTTTCGTCTGGCAGGAAGGGGAAGCAGAAGGAGGGGGGAGGAGAGAGAGAGAGAGAGAGACCGACCCGGCGTTTCACATACAAAAATGCTCGAGTCTCCCATTGTAGTCAATGGGGTTCGTTACTCGAGTAGAGCTCTCGAATTTTACGAAAAGGTCGACTCGAATAACGCGGACCCGAGCATTTGGGTGCTCGCTCATCTCTATTGATGACCTATCCTCAGGATCTACCTACTTTTATTAGTTTAGTCGGCACTGACTCTTGGACACTTTAACCCTTTAGTGACCAAGCCTGTTTGCACCTTAATGACCAAGTCAAATTTTGGAAATCTGACATGCGTCACTTTAACATGGAATAACTCCATAAAGGTTTTGCATATTCAAGTGATTCTGACATTGTTTTTTCGCCACATGTTGTACTTCATTTAGGGGGTAAAAAGAGACCCATGGAATTTGTGTATATTTATTAAAAGCGGCAAAATTAGCAAAAGTTTGAAAGAAATTGTCATTTTTTTCACATTTGTAACTGTAATATCTAAAATATGTCCATAATATAGAAATTTTTGATAAGATATATATTTCTGTCTGTTTACTTTATTCTGGGCACACATTGGAAAAACTTTCTTTTTTTTAACCATTTGGGAGACGTGCAAATTATTAACATTTTGAGAAACACTTTGTTTTCCGGCACCAAGTCAAGATTGCAAAGACTCATAAGAGTCAGAATGATAGACACCCCCACAAATGACCACATTTTAAAAACTACACCCTTAACCCCTTCCTGCTCCAGGACGTACATTTACGTCCTGGAGTGTTGGGGTTTGTATGAAGAGACCTTTTCTTCATACAGGAAGTCAACTGTTTATTACATGCGGCTGATTGCGGCTGTTAATCCTTTAAATGCCGCTGTCAATTTTGACAGCAGCATTTAAATCCCCTGAAAGATGTTCGGGGGTCCTGTACGGGCCCCCCACGGTGAGATCGGTGGAGCTGTAGAGATGTCATGGCGGCTGGGGGCCATGGCAGCCGTGGGCTGGCTTGATAGGCTGCCTGTCAAAAAGCAGTATGATGTAATGCTGTAGCATTACGTCATACTGCTGGGGTGATCAAAGCATCGATAATGTAGTCCAACAGGGGGACTTCAAAGTAAAGTTTAAAAAAAATCAATAAAGTTTTTTTAATTGTAAAAAAAAATGTAATAAAAGTTTAAATTACCTCCCCGCCTCCTTTGTCATATCTATAATTTAAAAAAATAATTCAAAAAATAAAAATACGTATCTGGTATCGTCGCGTCTGTAAAAGTCCGATCTATCAAAGTAGAACATTATTTACTCTGCATGGTGAACGTTGTCTGAAAAAAGAAAAATGAACGCCAGAAATGCACTTTTTCAGTCACCCTGTCTCACAGTAAAAACGCAATAAAAAGGCGATCAAAAAGTCGTATGTATTCCGAATTGGTATTATCGGAAATTACAGGACATCCTGCAAAAAATGAGCCTTCACACAACTATGTAGATGGAAAAATGAAAAAGTTATAGCGCGCAGAAGATGGCAGGAGAAAATAACTGAAAAAAATTAAGTCTTTAAAAAAAAAATAAAAGAGTAGTATAGTAAAAAAAAAAACCTATACAGGTTTGGTATCGTAGCAATCATACTGACCCATAGAATAAGGTTATCATGTCGTTTTTGTTGCAGTTTGTGCGCCATAGAAACAAGACGCACTGAAAGATGGCGGAATGTTGTTTGTTTTTTTTTTCATTTCACTCCACTTCGAATTTTTTAAAAGTTTTTCAGCACATTATATGGTACTTTAAAGAGCACCATTAAAAACTAAAACTTGTCCTGCAAAAAACAAGCCCTCGTACAGCAACGTCGATGGATAAATAAAGGAGGTTCGATTTTTTTTTTTTTTTTTTTTTTTTAAAGGGGAGAGGGGAAAAAAATGGGGGAAAAAAAGGGGAGCGTCATTAAGGGGTTAATATATTCACTGAGGGGGGGCGGGAGTATTTTTACCCCACAGTTTCTTTTCAGGAATTAATGCAATTTAGAGGAGAAAAAATAAAATTTCATATTTTTGCAAATATGTCATTTTTAAGACAGGATTTTTTTCTATAATGCACATCAAAATGCGGTGAAGGTGTTTCAGGCCCCATTGCCCACCTGTAGAGCCTTTGAGCGGCCAAAATGATGGAGAACACCCACAAATGACCTCATTTTGAAAACTAGACCCCTTAACAAATTCATCTAGGGGTGTACTGCGTATTTGGACCGCACAGTTTTTGAATGAATCTAAGCAAAGCAGAAGGAAATAAATTTTGGCAATTGTGTCATTTTAAAAATAGTTTTTTTTGTAAAGCACACATAGAAATGAAGACTTTCACCCCAAAATGGATACTCCTGTTTGTCCCGTGTTCAGAAACATACCCTTTGTGGCCCTCATATTCTGTCTGAATGCACAACGGGACCCAAACTGAACGGAGTATCAAACTTTAACTCTTTGAACTTTTACGTCATCGTCATTATCCATTGGATAACAGCGATCACGTGACCGGAAACCGCTCACTGCGGCCCTAGGTCACTGCTCCAGGCTCTCGGCTACCTTTAGTAAGGAGATTTTAAATTTCCTGGGCCCACCCCAGCTTCTGCGCTTGCGTCAGCCATTTTGGCAACAGGCGCATTCGCCAAAGCTGGGGAAAGGTCCACAGATAAGGATCCTGTCAGGGGACATCACCAGTGTCCTTAGTTAAGGACGGGAGGTGAATCTTTATGTTTTTTTTACTTTTACGTGTTCGCCATTATCCATCGGATAACCGCGTACTGCCACCTCCCCCCCCCCCCCCACCCTGTGAGCTCTCCAGGCTCTCGGCTACATCAATCCAGGGACCTTATGTACCTAATAGCATCTTCTCTCATAGATATAATCAATGAGGGGAGATGAAACAAACTTTTTTTTTTTTCTTTTACACTTTTTTTCAACTTTTTTATGATCGCTGTTATCCATTGGACCGGGAACCGCATACAGCCGCTCCTTGTGACAGCTCCCTGCTCTTGGCTGCTCATAGTACCGGGGAGCAGGAAGCTCCTAAATTTCCTGGGCTTCCCGGCCCTCTGTGCATTACGTAATGACATCTGGCATGCGGACACCGGCATCAGGTCCTGCAGGACTGCAACTCCGGGGGACATCGCGGAGGACGGGGGGCAGACACTTTAACTTTTATTTACTTTACATTCACTTTAATGCGATCACGTGATCGGGGGGGGGGGGGGGCAAAACACTGGAATAAAAAGCACTACTGGGGAGCTGAGCGGAAACCGAAAAGACTTTATTATAATCAATGGGGTCCGTTCAGCGCTGTTCCGTCCCGTCATAAGATGGACCTGTTCGGCCAGGGGAATCCCCTTTCCTACTCCCCAAATAGTAGGAAATAGTACCCCTGCTGCAGACGTGATAGCAGCCTAACATTAGCTGACCATGATGGCGTTCAGTAGGGAAGTCCCATGCTGATCAATCAAACTCCTCTAGATTATGGGGGTGACGTTTCAGCCATAAATTAGTTTATATGGAGCATGTGCCATCTGTGCCAATCTCTGGAGACCTGTCCCGTTAAACAAGTAGGCAGAATAAGACGGGCCGAGATATCATTCAGATCCAGCGAGAATCTGAAAGATAATCATTCAGTATAAATGCATGCAAGACGGAACGGCAGATCGGCCGTGTAAACAGACAGTCGTCCATCTATGAATGGAGGCAGATGGCCGTAACGATCCACCTCCGTTCATTAGCGGTGACCGTTCCTCTATAAAAGCACAAGAATGATCATCGCTAGGATGACCAGTCAGGCAGCTGCACCCAACAGGCCGTCCCGTGTAGAAGGGCTCTAACTACAACACTAATAACAAGGTTATGACTCTATAAATTTGCCTGCCGTCTCTTTGCCTATCTGGAAATATCCACATAATGATGATTCACAATTCCTCGTCCCACAAACAAATAATGTGTTATGGAAAGTGGAAAACATGTAAATTACAAAGTGCGCAGCTCTGCCAGACAGCCTGTCACGAAACAGGGAGGGGGGGGGGCAGTTCGGAAATGCTTTGTATGAGCGATAGCTCAGCAGATAATAAACTTAATAATAAGCCTCCATGTTTTTTTTTTCTTCACTTTAGGCCTTATTCACGCAGCTACTTAGGCGCGGCAAAAAAACGCCCAAAAATCGCGACCGTGTGAAGCACTGCATTCCAATGTATTCATTCACATGAATGATTTTTGGGCACGTAAACCAACGTTTTCGGTCGCCAATTTTATATGCTACATCAAAAGATAGTTCTTGCCCTATCTTTTGCCGAGATACACTAGAAGCTCCCATAAACTCCTGCATCCAATAATGGAAAAGAAGACAGCTGGCTCTATTTAATCATTAGCAGTCATTCCAAGGATTTCTGCCGTTCAAGGTATTTCCGCGCAGCAGCATATTTTCCTGCCGATTCGACAGAAAATATGGGGCTCAAGTTTGGGACTCAATCACAACAATTCTTCATTTATGCAATTTTATGCCGCGCGACCATAAAAACACATACCGTCGTGTGAAAGAAGCCTTTTTGGGTCCATGGCGTTTCTATGGTCCTTTTCCAAAGGCATTCAGGAAAAGTGGAAACTATACACGCTAATTAAAAGGCTTGGGGCAGGCAGGGAACTAGGGTGTATGACAGATATGGAGGCAGCCGCTCCTCTACGGATGCAGCAAAATACACATACAGTCAACACTTCCTCTACTAAATGTGCACGTACGTCATGTCTGTTTGTACCTAAGGTGTATTGACTCCTCAGTGATGCGGAGCTCCTAAATTGGTATATATTCTGGTGTATGAGGCTGCGAAGTTGCCACGCCATGTACCTTTGAGAATGTAATTCGGAGTACGATATTGAGTATGTAGTACTTACTACAAGAACAGTCATTATGGAGATGCAGAGTGCCTTGTTCCGCCAAGGTGTTCCTCGTAGATGGAAATGAGGATAAATATGTTACTTCTGGGTTGTGGTGAAAGCACCCCCTTACAACAAAACACTACAAGCAAAAAGACGTGACAACAGCACTCATACACATCTGAGATCTGAATTAAAATTGCATAAATGTTATATTTACTAACTGGATAAAAATACAAGATCAAAAAAATACATGATCAAAACATGTGAGCCCATCTGTAATGTCCAGGCAATTTTAAGGCCCATTTACACGGCCCGATGATCGCTCAAAGCTGTTACTCAAATTGTCATTTGAGCGATTATTTTGCATTAACTTTTAAGTAGCTACTCAGCTACTTAAGAGCAATTAACTGAGCAAATGAAGCCTTAGCTGAAAGCAGTTAATAGCCCAGGGCTCTTATCTGCATTCAGCTTCTTTGTTCTCCAGGAGGAAACAATGCTATCAGCACTCCCTGTGGAGAACTGCTAATAAGGCTGAACAACGAGTTTTAGGCCCCCCTGTCCACGGGCGTTGCGGGAACTGCTGCCAAATCTCTGCCGGTCAGCCCTATCTGATAGATAGGCTGACTAGGGATAATCGGGGCAATTCGCAGCATGCTGCGAATTTCCCGCTGCGAGCGCAGAATCGCAATGATTCTCCGCTCGTGGACAGTGTGCCGGCGCTTTCCATAGCAGAGCTATGGAAAGCTTCAGAGGGCGTGAAACCGCCGGCGAAATCACGCCCCTGGACAGGAACCCTTAGATTGGACTGAATTTAATGATCAGCTAGCAGTGCACGAAACGTGCACGATGGGCGCACATTTAGACGCAAGGATTATCGCTAAAACGATCGCCTTTTAGCAATTTTTTTTCTTTAGCGATCATCACTCCGTGTAAATGGGCCTTTAGTTAGATGGGAGCCTACACCGATAGGCTCACCCCTCTTTAGGTTTAGGCCTCCAAATGCTTTTACAGCAGGATCCCACTTTCTTACATTTGGAGGTCTAGGGCTTAAGAGGGGTGAGCCGGCTGCTGTACTAATGTGCACTAAGAAACTTGCCTTTTTATGCAGTTTAGTAAATAAAACAAGTTATGCAATTTTCATTGAGATAGTAAATGTGTATGTTACGTCCACTCGGTGCACTGAAGCACTACACCTCCGTGCAGACGCAGGACTGTGTCCTTTTAAAACCGCAAACACTCACATAGCATTTGCATTAACAACTTGCACCTCTCCAGGCAATGATGGAAGGACCCCTGACCCTTACTAATCAGGGAAAGTGGGGAACCCCTGCCTAAAAGCAGGGTAATCGTCCCGATAAGGTCGGACCCAGTGTCCTTATCTGGGACCTGGTTATTCCTGATTAGGGACCTGGAGAGATGCACTAAAAACACAGGAGACAACACTGACAGACAAGGGGGATTGGCTGGTGAAGAATACCACACCACCCAGCCAGCTCAATTAACCCCTACCTGTGTAGGTGTGCACAAGAAAACCTGTAGAACCACAGGTCCCAGGCGAACAACCTTAACAGTGTATGGGTGGTTTCACATTTACGTTGGAACCTCAAGTGCGCAAATGTGCAGGAAAATAGAGCATGTGAATGAACCCCTTGAAATCATTGGGTTCTATTCTTTATATATGGCACGCATAAATTTTGCACTCGCAAATACATCTGTATGAATCTAGGCTCAGTGAACGAGCCAACGTTAATATTTATCAGTGCATGATCCGGGTTTTTTTTTTTTGACTATTCAAACTTTGCACTGTTGCATGCGAGTTTCAGATAAAAAGTGGGAAAATATGTCCTGTAGTTTTTCTACACTTTTTTTTTTAACTCGCATGCAATAAAAAAATCCTGTTTCAGTTCATGCACTAATACACTCTGTAGTGGCGAGCGTTTTAGCATATGCGCCCATCTGTTTAAGCTCTAAACTCCTATGAGCTCTTCCAGTAAATACATTGTTTTATCACCCTTGATTTTAAGCAAATAAAAGGGATCCATGTTATTTGGCTCTTTTTCCGGCATGAAAATGGTGAAAATACACATAAATAGTGCATGGACGCATATCAGTGAATACCATATACTGAAGCCCCCACACCCCATGCAATAAACATTTACACTTTGTAGGACATCAACATATGACTATACCTTCAATGGAAGCACATCCAGGAGTTTGGAAGTTTTCTAAGCTCTAAATGAACTTTTTGTTTGTTTTTGGAAGTTTTTGCAGCACAATGCAGACTGCCAGCACAAAGCCAGCATCAAACAATGGGTAGACATGTTCAGGCAATGACCGGTCCCAGTGACGCCCATGATATAGGTCAGTGCAGGGCAATGCTGAGACATGTTAGAAAAGCAAGGCCTTATATTTCTGCAGACCCTGAGAGGACAAATATAGCTCTTTAATTAAAATGCTTGTTTTTATTCGCCGACTCAGCATTTCCAAACATCAAGCTCTTTGAATCCCCTACAGCTGTTGTAAAAGTGATGGAAACCATGGGATAAGAGGCCGAGCCGCTGGCGCCCTCACGGTAGGATAATACCAACAAGCATAGTAGTAATCCACCAACAGGTGTGTCGTGTTGGCCAAGTCTTCATTAAAATCCCATTTTCTTAATGTATACTTGGCCTACACACATGGCAGGCAGCCAATCCGTGCAGTTTACTGTCCAATGAGGTGTGAGGCACAAATTTCCTTATTTTAAAATGATTTTACGTATATTATGCTGCTGGGACAATGCCTCGACTTCTAATATGGCCGGGTCACACGGGCGTATTTGCGCGCGCAATATGCAGAGAACAGATCCCGTTGATTTCAATGGGTTCGTTCACATTTCTGTATCTTGCGTGCGCATCTTGATTGCAAAAAAAAAAAAATACAGCATGCTCTATTTTTCTGAATATTTCCACACCAAAGGTCCCCATCAATAGGGATGTGCGCAAATTCAGCGCTGTCCCCGTATAGACTCGTATAGCAGAGCGCATGCACAGGACTCTGAAAAGAGTTGGATTTTGTAGCGCCGTGCAATCTTTGGCGGGTGATAGTCCTGGATTGCAGGAGCCAGTGAGTATTAAAAATTCATCACCCGACTCCCTGTCACCTCCCCTAACCGCGCCATAACTTAGTTTATGGTGCTATAGAGACGTGGCATGTTCCCTTTAATTAAAGGGGCATACTATGGTATGAAAGGCATTCTTTTGGTGCAAATTGAGCTAGAATTCTAAGACATTTAGCTTAATTCTCCCCAATATTTTTGTTACTATATTTAAATATATATATTACTTTTTAATTTCCCTGTAGACGGCCATTTTGGAGACCCCCTTCCTGTACTTTTGGTTTAGACAGTGTAAAAAGTATGTGATGAATGATAAGTGAAGGAATACGAGCCAGCCGCTCCCCTAGAGATAAGGGAGTAGCAAGGGAGCTGCTTACAGAGCCTTATCTGTGATTGTAGTGTTAGGCCATAGTTACACAGGCGTATGGGTGTTGTGCCCATGAAGCTCAGGTGCATCAAGCATCAGACACGGATGGAGTGTTCGTGTCCTGTGCGTTGGGAATCGCGCTCAAGAATGCAGGGCACATCTCGCGCTCGCCTATGTGAATCCGCCCTAAATTGTGTATCACTGACCTAAATATCTGCTCATTCAGGCTTAGCAGTCCAGTGGGTGGTACTATAAGTGATTGACGGATAACACTGATAGCTCCGCCTACTGGACCTCAGACTAAGCAGAGATGTAAGTGGGGAAAATACAAGTTCTACTGAATCTTTGCCCATAAAACTATATATCAGTCTGCTCGGCTCCTCCTGCTCTATAATGCCTGCAGTTTGGATATATGTTTGACTTTCCCTTTAAAATAAAAACTCAATATAAATATTATGTTTTTTCTGCCAATGCATTGTCATGTTATTTAGGTATGTAAGACTACTCATCTGACATTAGTGTTCCTACGGGTCTGCAGTCTCAGGGCTGTTCATGCGTTCTACTGTAAGGTTAATTATCTAATTTATTAGTTAATCATTAGTGGGTATGACCGTGCTTGGCAGGTGGTAGACATACAGTGCACTGACTCATGAAAATCAGTGCACACCAACAGGGTTTCTAAGTTTTAAAGGACATTAAAAAAAAACGCCACCACGTATCCCACGTAGTAGTACTTTCATAGTTTACTGCCGGTCTGTACAGCCATCCAATCAGATTATAATTCTGTTTGTAAACTCCTCATGATGCTTGAGGTGAGCACCAGAAGACGTGACTTGTTGGCTCATTGACTACATTCATTTATTATGTGTTTTAGAAACTTTTTGCCCTTACTTAATAGTTTTGAAAAGTTTTGCCAGATTTGTTAGTGACAGGCACAAAATATTTATATAGCGTAAGCTAGCCAAGAGGTGGGTTAAAGAACAGTGTCTAACACTTCTAGCAAAATGTATCTAATTTATCATCACGTGATGTAGACAAGGAAAGATGGAATGATAGAGGAATGAGGAATATTCCCCCAGACCTATTACAAAAAGCTGATAAAAATCTCATGTATTGTTACTTATGATGAGACGAACTGTTGGACTTAATTGGTATAGATACTGGACCACAAACCAGTTAGCACAAGCACGATTGAGGTGAGGAGTCTAAAGAAACCCCATGGCCTGCTTCAACCTTAACACCTTCAAGGAGGTATGGACTTTGCCACTAAGTCAATTGGATCCAATCGATTTGAGCTGCCAGGATGGAGATAAAACTAGAATCTACTATGTAAAAGACAAGATAAGATTCAGAAGCTATAGCTACAAGGTGGAACCATAGCACGAGTCGTAGCCAAGAGTCAAGTCCAAAGAACTAACAGGACCAAATGGCGCACAAGAAGCACAACCAGGAAATGCAACAGCCAACATCACAAGTAATAGGAATAGTATGTATGGCCCCCTGTCCACGGGCGAGGCAGAATATCGCTAGCGATATTCCACTGCGGTGGAGGAGGGGGGAGCACTGACAGGTCCCTGTGATGAGCCTGTCTGATTAATAGGCTCACCGCGGAGAATCGCGGCAATTGCGGCATGCTGCAAGCTAAATCCTGCGAGCAGGAGAATCGCTATGATTCTCCGCTTGTGGACACTGGCACTGCGCTTTCCATAGCATCCCTATGGAAAGCTTTACAGAGAGTGATCCGTGAGCAATTTATCGCCTGCGGATCGTCGCCCATGGACAGGCAGCCTATGAGTTTAAAATCAGAGCAGAAACCTGAAGCATAGACAGTGAATGTCAGGATGGACTAGGTTTCAACAATCTGCTAAGGGATGATTCAATTGCGGAAAATTGAACCCCTTCCCTGCCGTAGGCCACCAGAGATGGAGATGTTAAGCCCTTACTGTCCTAGACCACCAGCGATACTGGCAATAATGCCTTCCTGCCCTAGACCAGAAGCGGTGCTAGCTAAGAATAACCCCTTAATGTTAAAATATTATTGATCTAGACCACTAGGGATATTGATATAAATCCCTTACTGCTCTACAGCACCAGTAATACTGATATTAACCCTTTACTGCCATAGACCACCAGGGATGTTGATGTTTACAGGAGCTGACTAGCAAATTTAGCCTGGAGGCAAGTACACAGCACTGGCCTACAAGTTGTGAGCCAACCAAAGGGTCAAACCATACGATGCAGCTGACCACACACAGCCAAACCATGCCCACCTGAGGCGGCCATTGGTGGGAAAATCGCTGTCAATATTGGCCAACAGGATGGGCGTTGTCTGGCATGTACAGCCAGTTGCACTTTGTGTTTCCACCCTTAGAGTACGTTCACACATAGTGGAAATGGGGCAGATTTTCCTGTCATACCATTTTCCTGCGTCATTACTGCCTCTGAAAACGCATCAAAATCCGCCCTAATGATCTTGATGCGACTTTTTCTATGGATCCGCAGCAGACTTCACCAGTTCTACTGAAAGGGTGAAATGAACTGCAGATCCATACCAGAATCTGCAGATTTTTATGCAGTTTTTGATGCAGAAATGACAAGGGTTTTGACTCTTTCCGCAGCAGAAAATCCACACCACTTCCACTACATGTGAATGTACCCTTAACCTATTTATCTATTTAACATTAATACTGCACCAAAACTAACTTCAGTGTATATATACAAAGCACCAGAATGACACTCAGAACATAGATATGACCCCAGAACCAAACTCAGAACATAAATACTGCATCAGAACCAGGCTCATACCATATATTCAGCACCTGACCTATACGATAAATACAGTACTGGAACCAAGACCTAGCCATGTCTAAGTAACAGTAACCCCCCTCTAACCCCTTTTAGGTAATAGTGACCCTTCCTTTGCGTCCCCCTTCCTCATCGCTCATCGTTCAGTTTAAACAGCAGCCGTTCAGTAGCGAACGGTCGCTCTGTTATCTCAATGGAAAGGGGCGGGGGAGCGAGAGGAGAGAAATCTTCTGCGTTGCCCTGCCCCCCTGCTGGCCGCTCCGTGAGTGAGACAGCTATGCTAGCTCCCGTCGAGGAGCACGGCTGCGAGGAAACACAGGGACGAGTGTTGGGCAATGTTTGCCCGACATTTGTCCCGTGTAAATGGACCTTAACCAGAGGACCCCTTTAAAACCTTACTGCCCTAGACCACTAGGGATGCTGACATTAACCACTTCGCTACATTATACCACCAGGGCTGCTTATATTTACCAATTCACTGCTCTAAACCACCAAAGATTTTGGCATTGCTCCCTTTAATACATGAGACCACCAAGGATGCTAGCATTGAGCCTTTCAATGCCAAGACCACTAGGAAACCTAATATTAACTGTTTACTTACCCTAAACCATTAGGAATATTGGATAGTGAAATGGTCTACATGAAAGCACACTCCCAGAATCCCACCCTCTTTTTACCTGGATGATTACAACAATTATCTTTCTAAAGATGTCAAAGATGCCAGTATATAGACCTACAGGATATTTGATCATTTCTCTTTCTACAAAGAGCACTCTGTATTAGACGTTGTGGTGTCAGTAACAAAGGGCATGACCATTACAGACCAATTATTTGGGACATTTGTACATTACTGGCTCCATCCAGACAATGGTCCTGCATTTTATGGCGTTTGGAGAAGTACATTCAGCGAAATTTATCGACAGTCATTAGGGCTGCAGTTATTACAACGGGCAACAATTAACCCAAGGATAAACTCTGAACACACTGATCAGGGCTCGAGTTTGCCACTTGCACAACCATCACATATTTTAAAAAAGGGTAGAGAAAGTTTTTTGTAAAAAAACAACTACTTTACACTGAATATTAATGCTACTGGATTAATAGTAGTATTTGTAAAAACAGGAGCAAACATGAACACTGCTGGACACCATAGCAGCCACCCCTTTCCTACCAGCTGGGCCACCATTACCCGCAGGGACAACTCATACTACTTTTCCTCCTGTAAAGCCTGCAGTGAATCCACAGCACAATATCTGAGCCAAAGGTGTGTTTTTTTGTTTTTTTTTACTAAAGTTTCACTGACCCAGTATAAACGTAACTTCAATCTTCTTGCTAAACTTTCTATCCAGCTGATGTGCTTGGCCAAAAGTACCAGTCACTGAGGTCTACCTCCAGCCATCATCAGTTCTTGACATAATGTTCTACTTACTCGGCTCCTATGTGTACTCTCTGGGTAGTTTGTGTGCCCAGATCTTGTTACCACTTTACCACCATTGACCTTGAAATCTTTCCACTTCTCAATGGACATGGAAGAAGTACCAAGCCAAGAGTACTGGAAAAGCTTTGGATGAAATTTGCTGTGTCTTTTAGCTTTATTACACATGATCTAATACTTTGCTGTAGCCGTTGTGTCTCCTACGGCTTACATGGTGCTGAATCTGGAAAAAGAGGCAAAATTTGAAGCTTCTGGGCCTCAATGCAAAATCTGTATGAGTTCCACTCACCTACCATGTATAGTATATAGTACTGATGTCTTCTTATGTGGCAGAAGGGTCTATAGACCCCCTTAGATACTATGGCCCTAGTGTACCCTCTAGCCTAGCAA
Organism: Eleutherodactylus coqui; assembly: GCF_035609145.1. NCBI lineage: Eukaryota > Metazoa > Chordata > Amphibia > Anura > Eleutherodactylidae > Eleutherodactylus > Eleutherodactylus coqui. Next base: position 63,875,634 of record NC_089837.1, read on the forward strand.
TATGATTAATTAGTATATAAAAAGGGAAGTACAGTATATGACAGAAGAAAGGTGTACAGTAGAATGAAGATCTTCAAGGAGAACTTCGAGAACAAGTATCTGAAGGGATCTTACCGTGGTATCAATGTCCAATGGAGTAATTAACATACAATAGACTTCAAAGTGCACAGATAATTGCAGCCAGTGTATGGTCATCAAAGGATCTGTGCATCGCCTTAGGGGCCTTTTGGTGAATATCATCTGAAGACCTTGACGAGGAGTTGAAGGTCAAGTGTTTAAGAAGAAAAACATCTGGATAGTAGAATATTGAGTGTATTTTAAAGGCTTTCAAGCTGACATTGAGCGTTATGACCTCAAAACAATTCTTTTCTTTGTGATACATGAAACATGAAAGGATTATTTCATTGTATTACAACTTTCCACAAGGACTAGAACTTTTCTCACGTCAATCTTAATTTGGCATGAAAGTCCCAGACATTATTACTTAAGACTGATTTGTGGCGTTTGTCTAAATAATTGCATAAATTTATTAAATGGACACAAACTTTATGTTTGCCTAGCAGCCTGTGTGTGTCATCAATCTTGCATTAATTTTATGTTTGTTTTACGACTGAAAATCTAGTTTGAAGTGGCTGCCACTAGGTATCTCCATTCCAGCACCTTTACAACCCATTGCCAGTTGTTAGAAAACCTCTTTAAACACGTCTCCCTGGTTTAGAGAACCATTTTTTAAAGATCCGATTGGGAAACTGTTAATGACGGGAATACTCATTTGTAACGTCCATCGGCTCTTCTTGATATGGAAGACCTGACATGCCTATTGGTTTCATGGGGAATGGTGTAATACCTCATTTCTCCTGTGGTAGAGCTATATGGAAATTAAACACTTGTTGTCAGGCTCCTCCATAGATTACAATTGATGACTTACTTCGTAAGGTTGCCTGGTCCACAGCACCCCTCAATCCCAGATGGCGTGTAGTAAATCAGATAGGGGAGATGTTTTCAAGATTTCCAGTTTGAGTCTCAAGATTTCCAGTGAGTCTTATACATTTTTGAGAACATTTTTTTTGTATTATAATTATCATCCCTAACCATCGGAACGCTACCATTCTGTTTTTTGTTTTTTCATGGATTACAATTGAGATCTGTTTATTTTTCGTGAAACCCTTCTATCATAAAGCGGAAAACGGCTTTAAGTACAACAAATCTTATTGCTTTCTAATCTGGGCTTAGTTATGGTAAATACATGTTCTCCTACTACATTATAACACTTTCAAGGGGATGAAGATCAAAGCTGAGGACAAATATGTCTACTTTTGCTTCCAATGTCCTCCCTCACATCCATGAATACTTGGCTTTGAGGACCCGCAGTAAATGTACACTTGAAGTATCATACTTTAGTTCTCTAGGCGTCCATCTCATAATACAAGTAACCAACAGATTGCAGTGTAGACCACAGTGACCTTCAACCTTCCTTTTATTGCTGCTCCCACTATATATAATGTGCTATATGGTATATGCTATATACAGTGCTGGCCTTAGGTTAGATGGAACCCTGTGTAGAATGACACCGCCATCATAAAAAAACATATATTGCACTGATGGGCAGTCTGCCTGTATTTTGTGTGTACAGAAAGCAGCAAGATAGTAGTATATCCACACAAGAAAAGCTCTGTGAATAAATACTATACCAGACCCAGGCTTAGTACATAAATACAGCACTAGAACCAAGTTCATAACATAAATACAGCACCAGAACCAAGTTCATAACATAAATACAGCACCAGAACCAAGCTCAGTACATAAATACAGCACAAACCAAGCTCAGTACATAGTTACAAAACCCGAATCAAGCTCACAACATAAATACAATAGCAGAACTAAGTGATTGTGTTGCAGGGATACCAATAGGCTGACAGCGGCACCTCAAAATATCAGAGGGGAGGAGACGGAGCTTGGAGTAAGACGATTCATGTAGCTCTAAATGACGCTGTCAAATGAAGGAAGATTGTCCAGCGGGGCAGACCTAAGAGAGCTGGTCACCCCAACCTACAGTACACCCACTTGGTGCCCCACCTACAAGCTGGTAGCTGGCGCCATGGCTATATACAAGTGCCATTACTAGTGCTACCAACATTGAAGGTCTTCAATTCACAGTTATAGCTGATCTCTATTGACAGTATTTCATATGGATGATATTGCTACATCTAATGTATTATTGAAAATGATAGTAACTACACAGATAGAAACATTAAATAAAAATATACACCGCCAAGAGTCATCTGGGACTGCAGTCAAGACAGATTTAATCTACGAATCATTGATCAATAACACAATGGACGGAATACGGGCCAGAAATAGCAGTCTCGTTGTCTCAGCATAATAAATGGAGATGACTATATGAATGCACCGATCTCAGTGTAACCCTTTTGTGAGGGGGTATGGTCTTGGCTACTAGCTCTTGGCTTCTGCTTTGCTTAAACCACCTCCTAATTTTTGCTAAACTGCAATTTCCACTTGCAAGAGTCTCTGAGCAGCCATAGAGATAGTCAGGACAATGTTATCAGACTAGTATCAGACTAGCATCCCTCACCTGATAGCTGACACTTGCCTATTGGGCCACCAAGAACCAGAGACAATGAAAGGGAAGCAGAGAGCTGAGTGAGTCGCCAGGAACTACATCCTATTCTAATAGGGGCACCTGGAAATTACATGTTTGTTCTACCAGCTGTAATTGTCTTTGCATATGAAATAGCGCTCATTAGTCTTTCTAGAAAGTTCTTGGTCCTTATCAGTAGGAATTTGAATGATTCCAAGAATTTGTACCTGAAATGCTGGATAATTCTATTATTATTTTACATCATTTGTAACTAAAAAGCCATGAACACCTTTGGGAGATCACCTTTTTTTCACTTATATGCATATATTTGAGCTGCTGATCATTTTTGCATTGGGGTTTCATTAAAAATTTTGCACTAGTTGTCTTCTGCAGCTTCTACATATCACTGTATATAGAAACTGCAGTTTAAGTTTCAGTAGGAGGTAAATCAGCGAGGTTGGACTGAAGACTTGGAGCTCATTCACATCAGTGTTTTGATTTCTGTTTTTATTGCATCCTTTTTAAAAATTTTTACATGAAACGAAAAGCAAAACGGATTTAAAACTGAACCAAACAGAAACCATACTTTCTTTTTTTCTAACAGATGCGGTAGACAGATCTGTCCAAAAATCACAACACTTCCTATCCGTTTTTTCCATGTACATCCATTTTTAATTGATCCATTTGGTTTTCTTTTGTTTTACTCCCCTTCTGCACATTTAAAAATGGACCCGTTAGACAGCAAAAACAGGAGTAAAAGGAAACAAAAATGCTATGACAACTGCAGTGTGTGTATTGGGAGGTCTGCTTGGGTGGTGTTGATTGAAATCTGCAATGATGACACATGTGATTCGATCCCCTGACATAAGGACGATCTCAGCACATTCTGATTGAGATAATGCCATCATTCAAATAGCCTGGAATGAAGAAAATTCACTGTGTTAACGTGCAAACAAATAAAGTTATGTTAAAACGAAGCACACCATTGTTCTTCTGGTGAAATTCTCTGCTACTTTGATATATCACACACCTACCTTCCTATTTGACAAGTTGGAGTTAAATCCAAGATGGCAGCATTCAAAATGGCCGTCATTTTGTTAACATGGACTAACAGCTTCACAGCTTGTATGCAAAATGGATCACCGTCTGCCAAACTGTTTTCAATCTATATGGAGGTTTCCATACATTTAAAAGTCATTCCCCATGTAAAAGTCAGCTTGACATGACGGTTTTGGCTGGATTAAGTCATGCAGCGATGATATGATATTGTGAGCATGAATGGGGGTGGGGTCCACTCGTTTGGGACAAGGTGAACACCACTGCTGCTTGTTCCCATTGAAATAAACATGAAACCTCAGACAATCAATTTACAGAATGCTATAAACCAATTAAAAAAGTCAATTTTATAAAAAGCCCCATATGGTGCTTGAGGAGTAACACACTTTAACAAGCGCCATAAAAAGGTAGGATCAATTTTCTCATTTTCTGCTGAGCAATCCTGAAAATCTGAGTCATACAGAATCCAACAGAAATACATGTCCTTGGTGTTTGGGAGGTTTCCTCACCTGAAGGCCAAGTACAGAGCCCTAGGCAGTTCTGCTATGTGTATGGCACCTAGGGCTGCATTAACAATTTCAGATTTACTGCAAAAAATCCCAAAAATGCAATAAACATAATTTACAAAAATATAAATTCACATAGTACGGCACAGAGCTAAGCAGTTGGCGTGGCAGGTGGGAAATAGAAAAAGTATGAAGGTAGCTATTCAATAAGTCAATGTCCAACTTTTAACAAGTCACTTGTTTGACTTGACTATAGGGAAGCTACCTCTAATAGGGCCATTGGATAAACAGTTTCCTTCTTCCTGAGGCTGGGTTCACACGGGGCGGATTTGCCGTGGAAATTCCGTGCAGAATTTCGCCACAGCAAATCCGCATGCGGCTTTTGAAGTAGCCGTTCTCCCGGCGGAAATCTCCCGGTTTTTCGCTGCGGCCAAACCGCGAGATCTCCGCCGAGAATCCACCCCGTGAGAACCCAGCCTGAAGGAGAGCTAATTTGCATACCCTTTTCCCCAAGAAGCATTGCCTCAGCAAGCACTATGCAGGCTGCAAAAGAGAAGACAGAAGACATTATTAACCACTTCTTTCTTTTCCTCAAGGTTCCTGGCTGTCAGATTGCAGGAGCAGGAACCTTAACCCCACACCATATGTTTACACAGATACAAGTTTAAACCTAGGACCAAGCTCCATAAGTGTACAGACCTTGGTCAATGAGATAATTGCTGATTCATGGGGGTCTCACTTGTAAGACATCCCTTCTCCCAAACTCAAAAACGGTTCCTGTGTTCCCTGTCCTCCTCACTAAAGGTTTACTGCACCCTGTAAGGACAAGACGGAATGAAGCGCTGCTCCCACAAGTGTACTAACGCTCCATTCACTTTCAATGGGACTGCCCAGATACCTCAGCGGCACCCGCTCAGGTATTTCCGTCAGCCCCATTAAAATGAATAGAGTACTTACCGCGCATGTGCGGCCAGCGCTCCATTCCGAGTGACCTCACTGCAAGGGAATAACTTGAAATTCTGGTACAAACTCTTTAATTAGATAACGTATGAAGTTAACCCCATATGGAAAGCACATTGCAGAGTGCTTCAAACAAGTTCATATCAAGCGATCATGGAACACACATATATACCAGTATATATATTGCATAACCTGTTATTTTAAAAACTACATAGGCATCAGGAAATGATGGAATCCCACCTGTGGTTTGGAGACACGGGGGCTCAGCACTACATACTGAACTTCATCAGTCCTTTGTCTGCTGCTGGGAACAAGGCACATTGCCACGAGACCTCCATGATGCAGTCATCATCACCTTATATAGGAACAAAGGGAAAAAGATGGACTGTTCCAACTATCAGGGAATAACTCTGCTTTTCATCACAAGAGAAATTTTTACAAGGGTTGTCCAGGATAGCCGGGTCTCCACCATCGCTGAACAAATCCTCCTAGAAAGTCAGTGTGGCTTCAGAGCTAATAGGAGAACCACAGACATGGTACTTGTTCTCCGACAGCTTGAAGAGAAATTTTGGGAGCAAAACAAGGCATTGTATGTGACTTTTGTTCTCCTCACTAAAGCATTTGACACCGTGAGTAGGAAAGGCCTATAGCAAATTTTGGCACAACTTCGATACCCTTCAAAATTCTTCAATAGGATCATCCAGCTGCATGAAGGCTAGCAAGGTTGAGTCAGTTACAACAATGAACTCTCAGAGCCCTTTCCAATATACAGTAGTGTAGAACAAGGCTGCGTTCTTGCATGTTCCCTCTTCACGATCTTCTTTAGCATGACGCTTTAGGAGATCTAGATGACCAGGATGTTGTTCACATTCGATACCGAAGTGAAAGTCACCTGTTTCACCTGAGGGGACTAAACGCCCATACTAGGACATTGGAATATCTCATCCGAGAGCTACTTTTTGCTGATGACGCTTGGAGGCAGTGCTGCAACGTTCACCAGTGCTTTGCAGAAGCCACCAGACTACTTGGGCTGGAGATCAGTTTGTAGAAAACAGAATTTCTCTGCCACCAAGATTGCTGTCCTCCCTGTGCCATCATTGGTGAGTCAGAACTGAAGGCTGTTCATCAGTTCAGTTACCTGGGGTGTATCATCTCCTCAGATGCCAAGATTGATAAAGAGATTGTCAATAGACTGGCAGTGTATTCGGCAGACTATGCAAAAGAGTATGGAGGAACAAACACCTAAAGAAAAGCACAAAGATCAGTGTGTATAGAACTGTTATATTGACAGCTCTTTTATACAGCTCCGAGTCATTGGACATCTATCATCATCATCTACCACTCCTTGAGTGCTTCCATCGGCGCTGCCTTCGAACCATTCTCAACATTCATTGGTACAACTTCACTACCAACACTGAAGTCCTCCAATAGGAAGAAATCACCACGAAGCCAAGCTGTGCAGGACACATTTTTCCACAATGGAGAATCACCGTCTGCCAAAGATTGCACTGTATGACGAGCTCAGAACTGGTCAAAGCTGAGGGGCACCAAAAAAGAGGTATAAGGATTCTCTGAAGAAGTCCCTTGAAATCTGCCATATTGATTACAATGAGTGGTCTACACTATCTTCTGATCGCAGAGCTTGGAGGCACCTCAAGTACCAAGCTGCCTCCTCTTTTGAGAATGCTCGCTGGGCTGCTATCAAGGACAAGAGGAGACGGAGAAAGAAGCAGGACACTGCAACATTGAATTAAGGACAAACTTTCTCTTGCCATCACTGTGGCCAGATCTGCCTATCCCAAATTGGACTCACCAGTCACCAGCGAGCCTGTAGTAGATGAGGAAAGCCTCTTACCTAAATATTCGTTTGCGTAGCCAAGAAATACTATTATATAACCTGTCATTCTAATAATTATACATGAGGTGTGTATTAAGATTTAATCCCTTTGGAGGTCTACTATCCAATAATAGGAACCACTGAGCCTCTATTACGTAACTTCTTCTCCCAGTCACCACCTGGAGCCGGCTTAGAAACTCTGCGTCGTAGAGGCGTCTAGTGGTCAACAAGCTCCACACAAGCGGAAGAAGAGGTCACTACACACAAGGAGCCTCCGAGAGCCTTTTATAGTCCAAGGGGGAACCACTTTTAGTGCCTCCGGTGACAAGACCGTTCATCTAATCACCACAACTCTCATGATTTCCATATCTGCCTGAGATGTATATGCATGCCGAGTCTGCAACAAAACGACAACGTCTTCTAAGGGCGGGATTTTTTTTTTTTACACAATATGTAATCTAAAAGGAAATCAAACTAGGAGCAGTTTTGCTTTAAGCAGCTCTTCTGCGGCATACTTAGCATGCACATAAAAGCAGCACACAGGCTTCCATAGATCTGAGGCTGCAGACATAATGCAGCATTTGTTCTCGGTTCTGTGAAAGGGTTAACGTCTGGATGCAGCGGCCTCCCATTCACTGATTCATTGTTGGTTCTGGGCCTGGTGAGGCTGAGCTCATAGGAAAGTGCTGACGCTTGTTTTCTTGTTCAGGGGTCGGCTGGCACTAGGCTCCATTGTGTGTGCGCTGCAGCCTGTGGCTGTATTTTTCATCCAGCTTTCCTTTATGGGATCACAGGCTTGTGTTTCCCTTGATAAACATGGAAACCAGTTCTAAGACCAGGAAAAAAAAAACTCCACTGCAAAAAGACCAACTCTGCAGTAAAAAATAACATTGCGTGTGAGGATCCAGCACGGTGCAGCTTGTACCCAAACGAAGGCTTTGCCCAAACACACGCCAGGGCTGCTGCCATCCCTGTGTTGGAGGGTATAATGAAAATGTCATTTTGTATATCATTTATATTTATCTGGCCACTTTGCATTTTATTAATCTTTTCCTTTTTTTCAGCCATATACTGGCATAATATACATATTGCTCCATCTGTTATAGCGCTTGTACTTTATTCTCCTTCTGCTCCCATATGGCAATGGCTATTATGTGTTCTCGGATCTTACGCCCTGCACCCTGGCCATCTTGTCTTGCGTCTTCTTTCTAGATCTGATGCAATATTCTAATAAAGTTTGTAATATATTTCTACTGGTCTCATTATCTTTGTAGGGGTGTATTGGTTGTTGAGAATCTCATATATGGCTCAGGAGCCACGTGTGGCTCGCGACCCCTTGATGTGTAGCTTGCCAAGGGAGTCCTGAGTTGTAAGCATATGAACTGGCAATTGACATTATTGCAGACATATCCGAATCACCAAACAGTACCAATCCGGATGACATAATACTAGACATAATACGTTCTTCATAGGTAGGTCTACATGGGCGCTTTTTTGCGACACATGTCGCGTGGCCAAAGATTGAACTATAGCGCAACAGGTTTGGATTTCTTTCGGTTTGAGGTCGTGGCAACTTGCTACACAACATAACTACATTTGCTTACATTAGGTTACGATGTACGTAGCAGCGCCATGGTGCAATCTCTGGCTGCATAACAAGTGTTGCGCCCAAAGGGCCATGTAGCCCTAGCCTAAACATTTATCTTTGACTTGAAAATGGCTCCCAACCAACATTAAACGTTGAATGTGGCTCACACGGTATAAAAGGCTGGGGACATCTGCTATATGGGGTCTTATACTGGGCCATAAAGTACCTAGATAAAGGGTTGTCCCATGAAAACAAGTTAATCCCTATTCCCTATCCCATTGGGGGGGGGGCTACAGTATTCTACTATGAGGGTAGCAGCAGTCGCAGTCTATTCATTGCAAAGGGACTGCCAGAGAGAGCTGAGTGCTTGAACTTGGCTATCTCTAGCTGTCCCGTTGAAATAGAGTGGTCGTGCACATGCACAGCTGCTACTGCCTGCAATAATTTTTGTGGGACAACCCCTTTAAGGACTTGAAAGTATTCAGTGTGTCTCAGAGAGACATCAAATTCTCCCATAGATGTTTCTAGAGGAGAATACAGTGCCTCCATAATATGCAAAGGGCTCATGCAGTAGCGTACATAGAGTAGAGAGGGTCCCATAGCAAAGATAAGAATGAGCCCCTTATTACGATGCTGGATTTGGGCACCCATGATTGCAGGATCTGGTGCTTATTTACCCTTTCACTCCCTTTCCATGACCCTTAAGACATTTTTCAACATTGCTGTTTTTCCAATTCCTTTGGAGAGAGAGTCTTTCACTGGTTCCTGTTCCCCAGTAGAGAAGGGAGTAGACTATGGTAGCCATATAGTCTGTCTCTATTTTATGTATGTCCTTGGGCTCATGCACAGCACACTGCCAAGGCTATTTTGTGCTAAGCCATAATAGGAATACTACAGAGGTCTATGAGTCCTCAACTTCCATATCCCTTGGATTTTATATGCATTAGACATGATCTATTGGATACTACAGGGCACACTTATAAAGCTATTTACAGCACTCTCTAGCTTAAAAAATTGACATATTTATATATATATTAGGCCAGAAACGGGCAGAAATTATACCAGAAATGTACGCCAGGTTGAGTCAGAGCTAGTGTATATTTCTGAGAAGATGAAGTGTTATGGCTAACATAAAACGTATCTCTTTGAACTAAAGGAGGATTAACACCCCTCAAAAAAGAAACCAAGTTTTTTCTACATTGAAGAAACTCAACTCTTTGTACGAAACAAACTTCAGACACAACTTCAACAAGTTGTTCCACAGCACACGCACTTCCACCTCTAGAGGAACATCAACCGCCATTCAAAAAAATATTTCCTTTCTCCTCTCAATTTCCCTATCAGACCCAGAAGGACATTATATCTTCTAAAAAAAAGTCTCCATGACACACACCAAATGTTTTTGCTAACCTCTATACTCCAAACCAGAAACAAGTTCGCTGTCTGATACACATGCTCAAAAAGTTTATGGAATCTGCAGAAGGCCTGTTGATTATAAGAAGAGATTTTAACATGGCCTTGGACCCAACATTAGATACCACTTCACATACATATTCAATTTCCCAAAACATACATGCAAAATAATGAACACCCTCTCCGAGTCTTGTCTTAGAGATTTGAATCCTGAAGTTAGGGACTAAACTTTTTACTCCCCATCCCATAGAATTTTTAGCTAAAAATCACATTCAGGCTCTTATTAACGCTAACATCAATTCTGTTACCATTTCAGACCATGCTCCAATATCAACTACAATCTCTCTAAGCAGCCTCCCGATCAGGGAGTGGTCATGGCGTCCCAATGATACACTCATTGAACATAGCATGTTAGGCTGAAAGAAGACAAGGTCCATCAAGTTCAGCCTGTTTCCACCCCCCTTGTTGATCCAGAGGAAGGCAAAAAACTCCCATGAGGCAGAAGGCAATTTAGCCCATTTGTCGAGAAAAAAAATTCCTGCCCGACTCCATAATGGCAGTCAGAATAATCCCTGGATCAACCCCGCTGGTTATTTAATGAAGATGAGGGAAACTCACTGAATTTTTTTAGCTTAATGACTCTTTGGAGATCTCTTCGGCTATAATCCATGAATCACACCAAGCATACATGAGAGGAGAATTGATCACACTAGGGTCACGAGTCTAGAAACAAGAGAGATTTAGAAATAAATTTCCTCCTTGCCCAAGTCTCTAGTTTCGAACAATTACGTAAAAATTCTTTAGAAAGACAACACATTATCTGATCTCAAGAAACAGATTGAAAGACCTTCTTCAGCCACTTCAGGAGATTCACCATTATCTCTCCTTTCACATGCAAAGTACTTAGCAAAAACACTCCTCATCACTATTCAGACCTTGGGCGATCACTATTTCTCTTCTTCCTCAAGTAAACCGCCATTGTCTTCATGAAAGCCATTGTTTCCTACCTCCCAGCAATTCACTGCTTTGTAATTCACCAATACCAGTCATTTACATGATCGTTTCAATGTGTCCAGTGACCTACAGTGCATGTGCTCTCATAACACATCCCTGATTATTGATGAGCCATGAACTGGCCCATGAAATGGGGCTTCTAGGACTGTAGTACTGAAATGATGGTATCTGTCATTGAGGTATGTATCATGGAGGCACCCCCTGCAGATGCTCCTAATATGTAGAGCCAGATGGCTCCGTCCCCCTTCTCTATTGACATTGTGAACCTGCGCCAAGCTCCTACTTTCCAAAAAACAAAATGTAAGGAACAAGGGAGAGGGAAGCTGCCCCAAGGGTCATACTAACAACCTCTTCTACAAGGAAAGAGGGGGAACAAACAAGCAAAAAGACTTCCTGTCCAATGGGAGAGGTTCCAAGGCACATACAGTATATGCTCAATATCACAGAATATCAGTATAGGGTTAAATAGGGTAGGGGGCTGCTTAGGAACTATTGGAAATAAAAGACCCTCTCTCTTTAAATTTGTTGCAACAAATCAGATACAGCTATTGAGGGTTAAACGAGTGCTCCCTCTGACCTAAAGGGAAACATTCATGGATGTTGGCACTAGTTACACAAAAATTGCTGAAATTGACTTTTGCAGCGGCAGCAACTGCACACAGTTGACACTTCCCTGTAGAATGAGCAATGGTAGTGGGGGGCAAATTCCGAAACCCCTGCTTTGGGAACCAAGAGATATTGTCCTGCCCCTGACTATATGTTTTTGGAATTTTGGAGGAGAGAAGAGACGCCTACTAACTGATACACGATACTACTTATTAATGTATCATTACATTATATGAAAGGGGTTGTGTCATTTTAAAGGTAGTTCCGCATCTGATTTGGAAACCCGGCAGAGCTTTTTCTTCTGGTGAAATGCCAGGCAGCTGAGTGCAAATCGAATGGACTCGATTATAGTCAATGGGGTCCGTTTGGCGCTGTTCGCTCCGTCATAAGGCAAACCGATTCAGCCAGGGGATTACCCTTTCCTGTTCCCAGAGTGGAGCAGGAAATTGGAACCCCCGACGCAGGTCTGAAATCACTCCGAGTAAGTATTGTACTGTTTATAATGGCCTCCTAACATAGCTGAAGGCAGGAATCCTAATCTGTGCAATGTAGAACCTGAACAGTTCTGTTAATTAACTGCGCATAACTAAAGGTTCATTTACACGCAAAGAATCTTTCAATGGATTGAAAGATTGACAGTTCTAGTGATCACTTTGCCTAAAGTACTAATTGTCACTAATGCCCATTAGCACTTTATCAGCTTCATTTGCATGTAAATGAGCCTCTAGCAGCTGTTTGCAAATTTCAGCATGTGGTCTGGACTTTGCACTCAGCTGCATTGTCTTTGCAAGGGCTGCTGCTAGCTGTCAGCTGAATACAATGTAATCAGCTGCACCCATGGAGAACACAGCGTGCAGTTCCTGCTATCTCTCTCTGGCTGAACGATAGATTTTATATTCACTAAAAATCATAGCCAAAAAGTGAAAGATGGAAGTGTTTACACCCAACGATTATTGCTCAAAAGCCATCGTTTGAATGTATTTTAAGTGATAGTCGTTGCTTGTAAATTGGGCTTAAGTAACCCAAATCCAAGGAGACAGGCAGTTTTGTAATTACAAGAGAATGTGTAATGTGAATGATATCAGGACATGTGTCAAACTCAGAGCCCAAGGGTCGAATCTGGCCTGCAGCGTCATTTTATGTGGCCCGCAAGGTCCGGATGTAGAAAAGCCTCTTCTAGATGGGAGGGCCCTGAGCTGTGCCAGGAAGACCCTCTGGCACACTGTGGACTTGTTTATGGCCTGCTGCTGCGTTACAGGATCGCGACAGCCATCTTGAACCTACACTGCAACATCGGTGCATGGGGAGTGAGCACTGTGGCTGTTACCCTAAGGCGGCTTGTACATCCCGGCTACCATCCTGCAGAGGACAATCTGTTCTAGCCTCCTGTCCATATCCTGTGAGCCTGCTGCACGGATCAGAGAGGACGTTGTGTTATAATGCTGCTAAGGGCTCTGCCCTAAGGAATTTTTAGGAAACTTTTGCCAGATTTTGCTAACTCCCATAATTTTTCCTTTTCTCCAACTATATACTATCGACACCAAGTTGGGAAAAGCCAATGGAAGCCATTACATGGGGCCATTTACAATCGTACCTGTCAACTACTATTGCAATAATTGCAAGTATAAGGTAATAAATAAGGGACTAACGAACAGTGGAAAGAAGCCTGGAGGGCTACTTTAGTGTGCAGCCATAAGGCTTTGTTGTAGGGAAGAATAGCTAACTAAATGAAGCATGCTACACCTGATTCAACCCGAAAACAACTTCTGCGTGCAATCGGGGGTCTACGAAGGTGCATAGACTTCTGTAGCAACACTGTGACGGCTGTGTTCAAAATGGAGGTATCCTATACCCATGTGGATGCGGCTTTAGGGTAGGTTTGTTGGGGAAACAGGGTGGGGACACAACTGATCTGCACCAAAGACAATGAGACCAGCTGCGCCATCAGTATCCCTAAAACATTGATAGACGATTTGGAGGAGGCTGTAATCACACCTCACCTCCAGCATGTCCAGAACCCAACAATACCTTATGTAAGGCTGAAGGTTCATGGAGGAAATCAGTTTCTGTCTTTTTAGCCCATAAGAATAGGATGATTTGGGGCAAGGGCGTAACTAAAGGCTCAGGGGCCCTGATGCAAAACGTGAGCTGGGCCCCCCCTCTATCTGTATCTGTACCCGTACCCATACCTAAACCATGCTGCACAGAGACATAACTTGAAGCTCCTGGGCCCTAATGCAAAACTTGTAACAGGGCCCCCAACTATAATGCTTTATTCATAGTACTGGGCTCCCTATATGGAGAAGAGAGGCCTTATTGGCCCCCTAAGGCTCCTGGGCCCGGGTGCAACCACATCCCCTGCACCCTCTATAGTTACGCCCCTGATTTGGGGGATTTTCATCTTCACTTTTTCAAAAGTTATAACTTTTACATTTTTGTGCCAATCCAGACGTCTGAGGGCTTGTTTGTTGCTGCAGTTTTTATTGGAACCATTTTTTGGTAAATATGATTTTGCGATCGCTCTTAGGCCGGATTCACACGAGGGCTTGCGTATTGACGTGCACATTTGCGCCATGTTTTTGTGGAATGGGCGTTGCACATTTGCAAATACATGTTTTACTGTACTATTTGTGAGCGCAGCCAGGCTCCCATTCATTCTAATGGGCAATAAAGTTAATTAAATATATGCAATACACTGTATTTGTACGAAAATGTGCAGGAAAATGGCTGCATATGTGCATGTGAACTAACCTATAGGGTCCTATTCTCTGTGTACTGAGCGCGCAAATACGTCCGAGTGAATAAACCGTTATTGCTTTTATTGGGAGGCGAAAAGAAACGGAAAAAAAGCCTTTTCACTTCTTTTTTGTGTTGATTTTTCATAGCATTTGCCATGTAGGATAAAAAATGTGTTCAATTTATTCTATGGATCTTCAAAGATGTGGCGATATACTAAACATGTACTCTGTTAAAAAAAAAAAAAGCAGAAAAGGGCATAAAAAGTTTTTTTTTAAATTTATTTATTCTTGGATTTTTTTTTTTTGCTACCCTATGATCACTCAGTACTGCAGTGTATTATCTGTTAGCATTGCCATTGCATGCTATGGTAGACTCGGAGGCCATTGTTAGGCAAATCATCTTCTGCGACTGGATAGCGGACGGCTGATGATGTCACAGGGGGCGCTAACTCCCTCTGTTAGATACTTACATGCTGCAACCTTCATTCATTGTGGCATGTAAGGGGTAAACGGTGGCGAATGAAGGTATCTCTGGAATCCCGGCTGTCAGTTACAGCCAGCTCCCACTGCAGATGGGGGGGGGGCTCACCTCCTGAGCCTGCGCCATTTACATGCCGTACATGTACTGCATTTCGCACTAACAGCGTCCCTCCAACGACATACTTGTACTTAATGGGTGGAAATGGGTTACGGAGATTAAAAGGTCGCGGCCCTGTACAGATGTAATCATATATTCATGCCACATGGCAGATCTGGCCAGAATTATTGTTAGAGAGCCCGAAAATGTTTATTCTGCCGTAGTCGTCGCTAGGGTGATATGAGACAAAATGGCTGCCAGTGAAGACAGGAGAGCGTTTTGTGTCCTTGATTTTCATGTCATTTTTGAACTAATTTGGTAAAGATTCCCCCAGCGGGAGCACAATTTGTATGTGGTACTCAAATTTTAAGGATAACGGTTGCATCTGTAAGCAAAAGTCATCCGTCCGTCCACCAGTAAGCGTGGAACCAGCGGAGCGCATCCGTACAAGCTTAACATGAAGTCCTCAAAAATCCATCATCCATACATTTATCAAATCTGGCCTTGTTGCCCCTAGCAACCAATCAGAGCATAGCTTTCATTTCTGAAACTGCTGAGGTAAAATGAAAGCTGCGCTCTGATTGGTTGCTAGGGGCAACAGACAGTTTTACTGCTAGGCAGATTTGTTAGATGAGGCCTGGAGTGATAAGGCCTCATGGATCCAGACCTTGTTACCTGCCGCAACCAATTACAGCTTCCATCACATAACCTGCTGTCGAGAAGTATAAGCTGCGCTGTCATTGGTTGTGACCGGCAACAAGGACAATTTGGACAAATGAGAACAACTGACTTCGGTGGAAGTAGTGTATCCAATATAGGGCAGTGGACAAAAGAGCACCACTCCCATACAGACGCAGGACGGATGTCGGCTCAGGCGCGGCGGCCGCTTGTCCGGACACGAAGCGTTCACACGGACGTTCTCTGCTTCTTGGTTTTTCATTACACTAAAACAGGATTATGGAGCGATGCTGCACAAAAAGGCCGCAGGCCGCTGCACACGGGTGTATATGCACATTTGGGCGCGCAATACGCAGAGAATAGAAACCATTGATTTCACGTGAGGAAAACCGCGGCATGTCCTATTTTGGTATGCATTACGCACCACAATAGGCTATGGAAGAGAATGGGCCGGCGCATTCATTGCGCATTTACGAATACATGACTTGTACCAGGATGGGATAAAGTGTTGATCTGTGGGGGCCTCAGTGGTGAGACCCCTACTAATTTTAAGAATGGGGGTCCCATTCCTCTTTGGCCTTTTTTCCCTGCACTTGGAATGAATGGTGTGCTGCCCGAGCATGTGTGGCTGGCGATCAATTCATTTCAATGGCGGAAATACCCAAATACGTGCCACTCCGCTCTGTCTGCAGCCCCATTGAAAATGAATAGAGCGCCAGCGTACTTGTGCGACCCTCACTCCAGCCAGTCTCCTGCTCACTACGGGGATACTGTAACCCTACAGTGAGGAGGCTGTGGACAAGGGATCCCAAATCATGAGGTTTGCAGGGTTCTCACCCCAAGGCGTCGTTTACACAAGCGTCATTTTGACGCCAAGTAGGTGCATCAAAAAATTGCATGTAAAAGAACCGATGGTTTTCTATAGGTTATTTTAGATAAACGATTTTTTGACGGACAGATTTTTTTTATGCTGAGATTTCTCTCTGTCAAAAGATAGGATAAGTCCTTTCTTTTGATGGCAGAATGCCGGCGGCTCCCATAGACTCCTATGGGAGCCGGCCGGCAAAGGGAGTGGGAGGAAAGAGGGAGTGGCATACTCGTCGCGACGGGCTCACTGCTGCTATTCGTTCACATGATTTAACACTCCAATAGCCGTGATGGTTTATCGCAGCCATCTGAGCGTTAAACCGACGGTCGTCTGACAGAGGCCGAGCGGATGATTCCAGATTGAATGGAATTCCGGCAGATTTTACCTACAAGCTTACCCAGGTAAAATCCCGCCAGATTACGGTACCAGGCAAACAGCTGATATGCTACAAACCTTACATGCTGAATATTTTTTCAATGTGGAAATTGGCATGGGGTGCAGATTTTAAAACATGGAGCATGGCAAATTCTGATTTTACACCTTTCAATTTAGCAGGGGCAAAATCCACATGTTGGGCCCCCTAGATAGAGGCCATAAAGAGGCTTCATGTTTGTTCATGTGAGCGACACCGGCCCATCCAAGAGTAGGTATACTGTAGCACATAGGTAAACCTCATCCAATGCACGGTGAGATTATGTCAGCTGAAGATCAGGACATATCTTGGGTGGCTGAACCAGGACGCAGAACCAGCAGACCAGACAGACACCCAGCGCAGGTAATATAACCCCTTCCCCAGGCCAGAATTTTGTTCCAAAAACTGGAGGATCGCTTCAAACAGCCAAGATACATCCCATTTCCAGGATTTTAAACAAAAACCGTAATAGGACCCATGGATGGAGGCCATAATGAGGTCTTTCCACATGTAGATTTTGCTGTGCATGGACTTACCATAAGAATAAATTACATGCACAAAAATGGCAGATCCTGCAGGGGAGGTTTCACACCTACAGTATATACTGCAGATCGTAGGTTATGAAATTTGGACAACAAAAAAAAAAAAAACTTGACATGCCAGGGGTGTAACTTAAGGCTCAGGGGCCCTGATGCAAAACGTGAGCTGCCCCCCTCCCCCTATCTGTACCCATACCTAAGCCATGCTGCACAGCGACATAACTTGAAGCTCCCGCGCCCGATGCAAAACCTGTAACAGGGCTCCCAACTATAATGCTTTACTCATAGTACTGGGCTCCCTATATGGAGAAGAGAGGCCTTATGGGTCCCCTAAGGCTCCTGGGCCCGGGTGCAACCGCATCCCCTGCACCCTCTATAGTTACACCCCTGTGACATGCTAAACGTTTATAAGATCTGGGTGCAGAGACCCCTGCTGATCATTGAAATGAAGCAGTTGCATCACTCACCCGAGCACAGTGCCCTTTCCGCTGTCATCATCGCTTGTCAGCTCCTGAAGACAGGCGCATACAGTAGAAGTCTACACATCTGTCTTCAAAAGCCAACGATGACTGTCAGAGGCACAGTCCTTCATTTCAGCCATCAGATGGCTTCTCAGCAGCTGGATCCCCACGGATCAAAACTTGTGACATGTTACAAGAGGTTTTTTTGTTTTGTTTTTAGTGCAGTTACTCTTTAAGACACTCACAACACAGTCCAACCCATCCCTGCAACATGAATAGCGCCCATACAGCCCTACAGAACAGACACTATATAGAAAATGTCTTCTCCCCCCCCAGCGCCTGTAACCCCACCTTCTGCTGGAGAACTATTACCACTACAGTTTTGTCTCCTTGCCAGGACAGCAGCGCTCCTTCATTTTGGCAGATCCCATCAGCAGATCATATATACTCTTCCCAGGGAACAGGGCCTGCACTGTGAAACGGAGCGTGGAAACTTTTCCAAGTTTGAGGGGGATGGGAAAACTTTTGTACTCAACTGAAAAGCACTGCAGGCTTCCCTGCTTCCTCTGGAAGGGCTGGGCCTTGCAGGAGATTATGTACAAATATCACAGCAGCAATGTCAGGAATGTGAGAGCTCTTCTAAACAGGCAGAAATGCTAAAGCAACCGTAGATGTTCTGTTTCTGTATTGTACTAAAGCCATATAGACTGATACAAAAGCAATATCCCAATAGTTAGTAGGGATGTGGCTCCTACACAGGGTGCAGGGGTATGACTTCAGGAATATGGGTCCCAGAATGGCACCCATCAAAATCATACTGCCATATAGATTTTAGAATTATACCTGTGTATAAGGGTGGCATTGCACATTATAGTCATAGCATAATATGGCAGCAACACATAGCTGCACCTTAAGTGAGCCCATAATGTTCAATGCACTAGGGTTATGGGTGCAATGTCCAGAGATATGACTTTCATACTCTCCTGCCTCTCCATTGCCTTGTATCTGCCTGAAAAGCTGCTTATCTATACATTGAGTTGACTCCTTTTCATTGCATGCACACATGTACGTACTCTCATTCTGGACTGTGTGCTTGCACACAACAAGGCTTTGTCCACACAAACAGAATGACAGACTTGCCTGGACTCAGCAGCCCCATTCTACGAGTCCATAACCTTATGGTATTCATAGGACATGGCAGGTTCCCTTTAAGAGCACCATATACAATTATTACACAGCTCTATTATAATAGGTCACCACATTGCTACATTGTTCCTTTGCAATACAGATGCCCTTCAGCAACAACCTTATACACCCAACATCTCTGTCAGTATGAAACTAGACACCATGTAGACTTTAAATTGTTCCAAAGGGCTTTTCTTCTTGTCCAGAACCAGCGCCAAGTCGTAGCCGTAGGCCATATCCAGAATTGCAGCTCATCCCCTTTACAAGTGCATGGGACAGAGTTGCAATATTAGTCAAAGGACACAGATAAGACTGGTGCGGGTTATGGCAAAAGGTTTTAAATGTTGTCTTGAACAACTTTACAGAACCTCAAAAAAAAATAAATAAAAGCAACACAAAAAGATCTGTTTATAGATTTTAATATTTCACATAAAAACCTGTATATACACATATTAAACTTCATGTAAACATTGAAACGCATCACTTTACCGCCAACAGCTTGTGTTTTCAAAAGTTTTAACAGTTTAGTACCACTGTCCAAAAATATAACGAAAAACAGCATAATAGTCACCTCTGTAACCATAAAAAATAAACCATATATTAACGACTGTTACTTTCATTAGGAAACCTGATTATGCCAACTTGGCAAGTCTTGGAAGAGATCCTGCAACACTGATTACAGGTGTAAGAAGGGAGGAAACCTTGAAGGTCATCATGTAACCTTGCTCCATAATAAAAAAAAAAAAACTATATACAGATGTAGCAGAGCTGAGAGTGTCAGAAACCATTCCGTTTATGCACTTAATGCAGTAGATTTACTTGTTCCAAGTAAACCTAGAAACAACCAAGACCTCTTCATCCATTGTGCCACGTAACAAACTCAGCTCCGCTTCATCAGTATTTCTAGATTAGAGTTTCAGAACGCTACAGTGGTTTTCAGTCTTCTCAATATAGCAAATGATCCCAATGAGGTTACATGTAGTGATAATGTTACAGTGTCTATGCAGATGGCAAGTGCATGAGTGTCAAAAAAATGTGCAAAAAAACATGTTTTCACAGGAAAACTTAAATAAACAAAAAAAAATGCTACAAAAACAAATAAAAAAAAATTTGAAAACTTCAGCTGCAGAATAGGCGCCGAGCGCAAGTTCATAAGGTACAGTGTCCCCTATAGACTATACATAGATATCATACAGAGCAAATGTACAACATTGTGGAAATCGGTCACCGCCTTGGCAGTCCAGGTAGAGGAACCGGCAACACTGGTTAAGGCCATCAAGGCAATGCGTCCCATTATCGGTTGAGGGCATAGTGTGCCAAGCCCCAGGTGGTAAACGACAGAGGGCACCAGCTATACCTCCCAAGGAAATACTGTAGGCGACTTGCTGGGCACAGCACGGTCTAGAGTTCACAGTCTCAAAGTTGACGACCCTTCACAGTGGTCGCCATCAAAGCTGGGCATTACGACCATACCACCCTCTTCAAGGGGGCACTAGTCAGCAGTATATGGAGTCTCAAGTCCACTACCCCAGGGCATCAGAGCAGTTTGCAGCAGTTCATGCACTCCCCACTTGGCCCATGCCTTTTCTGCAGCGCCGCCCTAGTGGCCGTTTCGAACACTTCTCTCACTCCATCCTTGGTTTTAGCAGAACATTCCAGATACTCATAAGCAGATATACGGATGGCCATTGCACGTCCGTCTTCGGTCCGCACCGGCTCCTGTTTCATCCGTGCCAGTTCGTTACGGATATGCTCATCGTTCCTTAAGTCCTTCTTATTGGCCACCAGGATGATGGGCACATTGGGGCAGAAGTGCTTCACCTCGGGCACCCACTTCTCAGGGATGTTCTCCAAGGAGTCCGGACTGTCCACAGAGAAGCACATAAGGATCACATCGGTATCCGGATAGGAAAGTGGCCGCAATCGGTCATAGTCCTCCTGCCCAGCCGTGTCCCACAGTGCCAGCTCCACTTGCTTGCCATCCACCTCGATATCTGCCACGTAGTTCTCAAAGACGGTTGGCACATAGACTTCGGGAAACTCGTCCTTACTGAAAACAATCAGCAGGCAGGTCTTACCGCACGCCCCGTCTCCGACCACCACCAGCTTCTTGCGGATCGCTGCCATGGCCACTTTGCTGCTGTTGCCGGCGGCTGCCCGGCGCTTTCTCAGGTTGCCTATGGTTCTAATGGTGGCTTTGCACCCTGCAGAGGGGAGATCAGTCGCCGGTCAGGAAGCACAGAGAGCAGTAGAGGCTCAGTGACTGCAGTGCGGGATAGATGCAAGCACCGCGGCTCTCACAGTCCCTTTAAATCTCGTCCACGCGGCGCCTCGGCTATTTAAACCCTCATACGGCTTTCTTAATATAGCCAGCCAATGGGAGAGCAGGCAATGACGGCTGGTAGTGGGGAGCCGCGCTCTGATTGGTGGAGGGGAGGGAAGGGGGCGTGCTTGGTTCCAACAGCAGTCTGGGGATCACGTGGTGATCTCTTCTTCCTTGGTTTCATCCTGGGAAATGAGGGGGAAGCGCCGGGGGTCTCCGCACAGGGTCGGCGAAGGGAGGGGGTCTTGTAGAGATCCTGGACGTGGGATCGGTTTATGCTGCGCTGTAATCTGCTATACGGTGTTCTGTCACCTCCTCCTGCTGCATGGGTGTGATGACATAAGAGACTACAGACTTCCTTCACATTGCGGCTTAATGCATTTTTTTTGCATAAAAAAGGAAAAAAATTAAAAAATTAAAATGCTCGGTTTTTAATTAAAAAAATCACATATATATATACTGTGTATTGCAAGCATTTTGTACCGCTTTTTCCGTGGCATTTCTGCCAAATAGTGTGTTCTGGTACTTGCATTTTTTTTAATTGGCTTTTTTTTTTTCGTTTAGACTCATTCACACAGATTTTTTGGCCCGACCAAAATGCACACAGATTTTTTTGTGCGCACATATGTCTCTGTGAATCCCGCCTTAGGGCTTACGCACACGGACGTATTTGCAGAAAACAAATGCGTGCTCAGTACGCAGTTAATAGAACCCATTGATTTCCATGGGTTTATTTCCATTTTTCGCTCGTACTGAACATAGAAAAATCACGGAATGTCCTATTTTTGGGCAATTCTGTTCAAGAATCGCCCATTATTTCCTATGGGAGCAAAAAAAAAAATCACTTGGCGTTTTCTTTTTTTCGCTATTGAAACAACATGCGGTTTTCAAGTCCGTAAAAAACACGCATAAAAATGGCAGTGGTGTAGTGCAAGAAGAACCGGCACATGGCAGAAAAAGAACAACGCCTGAGGAAGTCCATTTGCTAAAGTGGGGTTCACGGGGGTCCCGTCATAGGTCATCAATAGTTGATCATGAGGGTTCGCCACTTCACCTGATCACCTGATTGAAGAGGCTGCGGCACTCCAGTGGGGGGCGCTACGTCCTCTTCTCAGCCCAGTGACATCACATTCACTGATAACGTGGCCTGGAACAAGCTCTGTCCCGTTCGAGAGAATAATTTATTGCTGGGTCTTTTTGCATAACTCCAAGGTTGCAGGTTTTTGGGGGTCCTTGGATAATAGACAGTCACAGTGGTCCTCGTCTGCTCCGACCATCGTCCTTGCCCAGATCAATCTGACTGGGACCTGGCATTTGCCTAGTCTTGTCTGATGCTGACTAAGCCCAGTTCTCAATACTATAACTAAAGGGTTAGAACAACATGGCTGCTTTCTTTCAAACACAGCGCCACCCTTGTCCATAGGGTCGTGTGAGGTATTGCAGCTCAGCTCCACTGGATTGAAGCTGAGCTGAAATACCAGATACAACCCTATGGACAAGGATGGCGCTGTGTTTGGAAGAAAGCAGCCATGTTTTCTAAGCCCAGACAACCCCTTTAATAATGTAATATAACACCTTTATAAGGATCTTTATGATGCCGCTAGAAGTTGTGGATCCACTGAGGTAAGTTGATCTCTAAGGCCCCACGGCAATCAGGGGTGTGAATATTTATTACATTCCACCCATAGATGACAATGGATAAGGTGGCTCTTGGTTCTGATTATTGAGGGGTCCTGATCAGGGGGATTAAACATTGGCTGGTGACGGATAAGCATATCCTTGCCTCTGTACTATAGACGAGTGTCCTGGGGGGTATTGTGACCCGAACTTCAAGAATCATAGATTCCTATGATGCTGAGAACAAGGGGTTGTTCACCACAGAGAACGAGGTTATTGTGGCCGAATTAAGCAGTAGATGTCCAAAAACGTTCCAACAGAAATCAATGCTAATGTAGGAGAAAGCTAAGAGGGGCCGGAATCAAGTTGTGTTGGATAAGTTCTTCACTTTTTCTTTGCACCAGTTTGGATAAATCCCCTCCTGTGACCAGGAGCATATTGGGGGTTCATGTATGCTCCCATAATGCAGATGAGTGTCTGGGCTTGTCCATGGGTCTATTGACCCAAACTCAAAGCATTGTAGGGATCTCAGTAGACCTGAGTCTAGATCAGTCAGTAGACCTGCGTCGGACCAGGCCGCTGGCCTTTATTACATGGGGAAATAAGTGTGCCACAATACGCTCATGTGAAGCTAGGCTATTGGTAAAGGGATATTTTCATCTCAGCAAGTTATACCCTATCTACAGTATAGAGGAAAACTTGCTGATCGGTGCGGGTCCGACTGCTGGGATCTCCACCGATCCAAAGATATCTCCCGTGACACGTCCCTAAATTTCGATAGCATGTGTGCACGGTCACTGCTACCACTCGATTCACTTCAATGGTAATTCCCAAAGATAACCGAGTTCAAGTGCTTCGCTATCTCTGGTGGTCCCATTGGAGTGATTGGAGAGGGGCTCGTGTATGGCCACTGCTGTCAAAATTTAGGGACTTTTGAGGAAGAAATCTCTGGATCATGGGAGTCCCATTGGTCAGACTTCCTCCAATCAGCTACAAGTTATCTTGTATACTTTGGATAGCGGATAACTTGCCAAGACCCTTCTAGCAGATAATCTAGGTGTCAGTCTTAGAGAACCATATAGATACATTCCACATCTATGGATGAGTGTATATAACCACTGAGCCACGTCTGTGCTTCCCTCCACCCGGCAGCTGGAACCCTAGATCCTCCTGAGGTCCATAGTTTAACATGCAGAACGATGGATTCTATTGGATTCTCTGCGTATTGCGCGTTCAAATATGCCGAGGTGACGCCGGCCTTAGGCTAGAATCACATGCATTTTTTCGAAGCCAAAGACAGAAGGGGATCCATTACTAGTTTTGGCTCAAAAAAAAGTGCATCAAAACTTGTATGTGTGATTCCGGTCTACAAGCGGTTGCAGCAGGATGCGGTTTGCCTTGACGGTTATCTCTCCTCAATCAGCCTTATCTATACTGCATGGCGCACAGCATTGCATAGAGCTTCCTTATCTGGTACAACGAGGATGTTCTAATTACTGGGGATGTAACAGTTCTTCCCGTCTGTCCCAGTGCTTCGCCTTCCCCTCTTGTGCAGCAGTGAGCTGCCAGCTGCAGTGATTCATCCCAGAGGGATCAGTTTGTTTTGTTCCCTGGCTGCTGTGCAGGAAAGTACTGGCGCTGCTCTAGTGGTCAGCGCACCGACCGGATATGGGAGCGCGGCCTTCCATAATGCATTTTTTAAAAATCTGCAAATGCCCTGAAGCAGTATGCTGTTATATATATATATAGTAATGTATTGTGATGGATGAGGGGGTCTGCCTTTTCTCCCAATGCATCTTTTAAAATGCTTACCCCACCCATTGATAGATAGCAGCATAGAGGCAGACCATGCAGCTGCTAGGGGGCCCCCGGAGAAAAGGGCCCAGCCATGGCTCATTCCAGGTAGCAAGAACCTCTGCAGGACTCCCTTCTACACGCTGATTGCATTATTAGTAAGGGGGTGACGAATTGGCTCAGGTGTCATAAAAACATTGCTAAAATAGGCGCCCTGTATGACTTGCTATAGGGCACCTTCTCTTCTATGCATGCCCCAGATATATAGCAGGAGAACCCCACCTGGATGTATCAGTGATCTGTTCATGTCAGGACCAAGAGAGGAGTCTGTAAGCCGTGTTCCACTTTAATGGGTTGTCCAGAATCACAAAAACAGTGCCACAGCTGTCCAGAGGTCGTGTCTGGTACTGCAGTTCAGCTCCATTGCATTGAATGGGAGCTGCAGTACCAGACACAACCTTTTGACGGGCGTTGCGTTGTTTTGCCATGTTTTTCGAACCTGTATAATGCCTTTAAAGTTGGATTCACACATATATATTAGCGCAATACGCAGTGAATAGAACCTATTGATTTCAATGGGCTCGTTCACATAAACGTATTTTGTTTGCGCAAAAAAATATGTAGCAAGCACAATTTTCTTGTGCATTTGCGAAAGGATAGAGCACAAAGTGAATGGATTACACTTATTGCCCATTTCAATGAACAAAGTTGGGTGTTTTTTTATTTGCGTGCGCAAAAGTACAGTAAAACGCGCACATGTGTGCCAAATATGTCCATTGCGTAAATACACTGTGCAAATGAACGTATCAATGTGCTTACGCCAATTTACAGAAAAACGCCTTGTATCCGTCAGTGCATCACGCATGCACGAGCGTGATATTGGGCGGAGCTTCACAGCGCGAAACAGCGCTCGGCCATGTGTAGGATGCCTTAAATAGTGATGGCATGTCCTGACTACCGAGAAGTCTTCTGCGGGTGATCTCACACAGGAGAGATTATTCTGTGACAGCGTTGCGAAATATGCTGTCCTGCGGAGTATTCAGCACCAAAATCCGGAATATTGTGTCATATTCCGTCCTGCGTGAAATCACCCTGAAAGTTGTTTCCACAACAGGACGGTAGCGATATGTTGGAACCCATCATTTCCTATCTTCACAGGTGACACCTTAACGTCCAGTTCCAGCGAAAGTTTGGATAAGGCGTGTAAGTAAAATAAAGTGGTCAGTAAACTTTATAGCAAAAGGAAAAAAAACGTTCCTAGTCTGAACTGTGCAGCGCAATCCTATATACGGATACTGGAGCTCGCGGATCGTTGTACAATGTCGCCATCTGGTGTCCACAGACCAACATTACTACATGTGTAATTCTACAAATGCTGGGATTTATTTTCGTTATGGACGCACAAAGATTCTTTCCTGTTCCAATCTTTTTCCTCCTCCACCATAAATTGTGCCAGAAGTGTCTGACAGCCAGTCTTCTTCCCCTGCGCCTGCTTTTATCTCTTAGTGGGAAATTGTTGACTAATAGGTCCTTGATGTATCAATGTCTCATTGTTAAAGGGCTTCTGCCAAGATGCACAACCCCTCCACTCCTCCAGCAATCAGCTGATTTTGCTTGGGGCAGCCATGGTCACTTTTCCCATAGTGGCGGCTGCAGACAAAATGTAATATTATAGCACGGAAATTTACATAAATGACCATCCTGTAATAATAGGATTGCAGAAGCTCCGCCAGAAGGAGGCGCTGTTCTTACTGAGGGTCTCTCTGTTCTGGGTTATAGAGGGCCATATACTAGGTAGCTATTTATTGAGCTTAAGCAGTTTATATCACAGTGACCTAATGTGTAGACATTTAACTTTCAGGTGTCATAAAGATGTTCTGCAGCAACTGAGATGTGTGCAGGGTAAATTTCAGCAGATTTAAAGGGGTTGTCCAGTTGTAAACTATACTTTACTTAGGATAGATCATCAATAGTACATCAGTGGGGGACTGCCACCTGGGACCCCCACTGATCAGCTGCTCACAGAGCCGATTTCTGCAGGAAACAGACAGCTCCGTTCTCACAGCAGTGGGCAGGCTTGATATTGCAGGCCAAGTCTCCACTGAAGTAAATAGGAACTTTTATTGTAATACCAAGCTTTGCCACTGCAGTGAGAGCGGAGCTGTCTGGTTCCTGTAGAAATCAGCTCAGAGCATGAGTGCACCAACCCAGAGATCAGCTAGTGAGCGAAGATCCTGGGGGGCAGACCCCTGCCAATCCACTACTGAAAGCCTATCCTGAGTATAAGCCATTAAAAGTTTACAACTGGACGACACCTTTAGGAAAAAGAACAGGATTAATATAAAATATCACTTATCTGAAAAATCTATTAAATGTGTTTTCCAAACAATTTCTGTCCTCAAGATGGGTCATCAATAGTTGATCAGCTGGGATCTGGCATTTAGGACCCTGTTCAGGCGCCTGCTGTCACTGGCAAAACACACAAAGTAAGGAGCGGAAGCAGATCACTCCAACCTCTGTGTAGTGGCCGGTGCTGTTATTTGCAGGCACAGCTCTCATTGATTTTAATGGTAGCTGCGCCTGCCATTATCAACACTGGCCACTGTTTCCGCTCTGTACCGTATGTGTTTTTCTGGTGACAGTGGATGCCGAAACAGCTGATTGGATAAAAAGATCAGTGGATTAGCGCTCCAATCTCAAGGATTCCTTAAGGTGCATTTACACACACAGATAATCGCTCAAAATTTGCCAGAAACTGACAGTTCTGAGCTATCATATTGCATAAGTACTAATGGGCTAAATCAGCCCTTTAGTACTTTATTGCATGCATTTAGAGAACAGCGGGTGGTCTGTTCTCTAAATGCAGCACTATTGTTCTCCAGCGGGACAGCAGCTGTTAACAGCTGTTAAAGAATGTTATCAGTGCTGCCCGTGCAGAACACAGTGTGCGGTCCGTCTTATCTTATCGTCCTGAGGGACAAGGATTTCATGCGGACCTGAAGTCAGCAATGGACAAAAAGTGCACGATGGGCCCACATTTACATAGAATGATTATTGCTCAAAAGATGGCTTTTGAGCGATCATCGTTGTGTGTAAAAGGGCCTCTAGAGAAGGTGACCATGAAGTGATAAGTGAGTATTTGAAAATACAAAGTAAGGGACTCACCTGGTGTCCATTTTTCTCTTTAGTTTGTACCAGGATATAATTGCCCCGGCTCAGGCCTAATAGGCAATAATCATAGTGATATTTTATGATGTGACTGTAATATTGATATTTTCTTCAAGGGAGCTGCTTTTTAAATAAACCATTTAGGTCTGTATAACACGAACATATTCAAATAAGAAAGCTGGAACAATACCTCTGCAGCGCCACCTATTGGAAGGCAGCATTCCTGCAGATCAATGTCCAATTCTTTATATAGGTCTTTGTAACAATGTTTGGGAATTGAAAACCAAGCCAGAATCCATACACAGACAGCTGTTTCGGGGTGTTTGCCCCTCATCAGTGTGCAGTAGGATCCTTAGTTGGCTAGTGAGAGACCTAGGACGTGGGTCTTACTACTGCACACTAATGAAGAGCAAAAACCCTGAAACAGCTGTCTGTGTATTGATTCTCGCTTGGTCCATGACCACAAATTGGGACATGCAGGGGCTGCATTTTTGGGAAGGTCCTAGCAGTTGGACCCACCAGTCAACAAGTTTTGCCCCATCCACAGGATAGGGAATAGACATGCACCAATAGGAATACCCCTTTAAGATTTGCTGTACTTAAAGGGGTTGTCCACTTTATATAGTTCCCCTTGAAAGGATGGATGGATGATGAATTTCAAACCTGAAGGTGTTTACTCATAGCCTACATAATATGGAAAGCAAACAGAAATTATATACACTCCCTAATTGCACCTCCTTCACCTGCAATGACACCTATTACATCATTGTAAAAGCAGGTAACATAGAAAATCCAGTTAACAAAAGTGATGCATATCCTGTAGACACAGTGCCCACTACACAGGTGTCACAGCTAACTGCTTGCACTCTGTACCCGTGTGTAGCGGCACTGACTACGAGTGCCCAATCAGCTGATCGACCAGGGTCCCAAGTGGCAGGCCCCAGCCGATCAACTATAGATCACCTATTCTGAGGTTATGTCACCAATAGTACTTCCCAGCTCGATGGGATTCATGCCACTCAAAAACATTAAACAGGGGTAACCACTGTGCACTTTGAGCTGTTGGATAGAGAAACCACTGAAACTGGGTTAATGAGGATTTCTGGGACTTTAACCTCTTCCCACCCCAGGGTGTTAATGTATGCCCTGGTTGAGAAGCAGTTACTGTGAGTGGGCGTACATTTATGCCCTATGCATAGCACGGGCTTAAAAGCTGAGCCTACAGCGGGAGCATGTAGACCACCAGTTTCCCACTGTAACAACAGGGATCGGTGAGAACACCGATCCCCACTGTTAACCTTTTACAAGGCGCAATCATTGCTTATCATAGCATGTAAAGGGTTCACAGATTGAGGACACTCCCTCTGTGATGTCATCGGCCCTCCGCCATGTGATTATGGAAGGCCGCTGGGTTGTCATGGCCAACAGATGCCGCACAATGACCTTTGGGTCTGCTATAGCCTGTATCAGTAGCGATAATGCATTGCAGTAGTCCCATCAATAGCAAAGTCACAGAAAACCTCTTTAAGGCCATCAAGGCAAGGTGACACAGTACCTGTTGGGGGCATAGTGTGCCAAGCCCCTAAAGAAGAGTACACATCAGGTCACTGGTGGTAAAGGACATATAGGACACAAGCTATACTTTCCAAGGAAATATTGTAGGTGATGCTGCTTTGCAAAATTGGACGGTTTACAGTATATGTGATCACTACCAAGGGTGAAGAAACCTGCCACCACCTTATGGCCACCAAAACCAAACCACCCTCCTCAAGATGGTACCAGTCAGCAGTATATGGAGTCTCAAGTTCGCTACTCCAGGGATCAAAGCAATTTGCAGCCACTACTACACTTCCCACTTGCCCCACGCCTTTTCTGGACCGCCACCCTAGAGGCCATTTGGGACAGTTCTTTCACACCATCATTGGTTTTAGCAGAATACTCAAGATATTCATAAGTGGATATTCGGATGGCCATGGCTTGTCCATCTTCGGTCCGCACCAGCTTCCGTGCCAGTTCTTTATCGATGTTCTCATTGTTTCTCAAGTCCTTCTTGTTGGCCACCAGGATGATAGATACATTGGGGCAGAAGTTCTTTACCTCGGGAACCCATTTTTTGGGGATGTTCTCCAGAGAGTTCGGGTTGTCCACAGAGAAGCACATAAGGATCACATTGATATCCGGATAGGAAAGTGTCCGCAATCGGTCACAGTCCTCCTGCCCAGCCGTGTCCCACAGTGCCAGCTCCACTTGCTTGCCATCCACCTCTGTCTCTAACACGTCCATTTAAAAAGGAGGACACATAGTATTCAGAGAACTCCTTCCCGCAGATGACAGACAGCAGGCAGGTTTTACCGCACATCGCGTCCCCGATCACCACCAGCTTCTTGCTGATCTTCTCCATGGCCACTTTGCTGCTGTTGGCAGCTGCCTGGCTCTTTCTGTGGCTCCGATGGTGGCTTGGAACCCTGCAGGAGGAGCAGCACTGTCGGAGCTGTCACTGGTGAGCTTGCCAGGCAGCACAGCGCGATCAGATAGCTGTCAGAGCTCGGCGATGCCCTCAGTGACTGCAGTCCCTTTAAATCAGCATATGGTGCTCCAGCTATTTGAACCCTCTGCATCCATTTCCTGTATGGTGTTGTGTCACCTGCATCTGATTGCTCTATGTGATGATATAGTAAACTTCCATATGCTCCCTTCCTGTCTAATAGACAGTGTAAACGTACGATGGACAATAGGGGAAGTAGTTGCTATAAAATCACAACATTAAAAAGTTCTACATTTTTGCTCAAATTGTACTTAAGTAAAAATTTGAAACTTTTTGTTCTTTTTGCTCACCACGTTTTAAAAAATGGACAATGCAGGGCATTGAGCTCCCGCCCCCTCTCCGCCCCTCACCCCTATTTGCAATGGGAGGGGGCGGAACGGAGGCGGAGCTAAGAAATTTTCCGCCACAAAATCGCTGTTAATTCTAAATCCACATCATGTCTATTTACGCTGCCGAATTCAACCCATGAAATACAGCGGGTAAAATCCATAGCAGATCCACAGCAAAATCTGGCGGAAATTCTGCACCATTTAGGTTTTTAGTGCATTTGCTACAGGTTTGCCGTGGTAGCCCACCTCATCCGGTGGCATTTTTTCAGCGGAAAAGCCACAGCAGATACGCGCCAGATCCACAGTAGCCAAATCCTTACCTAAATGGTACGGATTTTCCCGCATGCTTAATTGTGGATCTGCTGCGGGATTTAACCCTTGTATTTCAGGGGTCGAATTCCGCAGCATAAATAGACATGTTGCAGATTTAGAAGGCGCAGAGTTTTCACAAACCTTGCAACATTAATCAAAAGAGATTTTAGTATTAAAAACCTGAAGGGATCTGCCTGAGAGTCGTTATGCAATGTACAACGCATTGCCTGGTATGCAATGCAGAGGCAACAGCACTTGCATGAGCACTATCGCTACTTCAAAGAGTTGATCGTAAAGGGGAGTCGGGAGTCAGACCCCCATTAATTTGATACTGATGTCCTATACTAAGGATAATTCATCAATTGTTAGGTACCATAAACCCCTTTAAAGTTTTTCCTGCGCAGAACATATCACCTACGTCCCTGCTCCTGGTACTGCAGTAGCTAAGGGCATATAAGATATGTCATTGCTTCAACAGTTATATCTCAGGTTGTATTGCAGGTTTAGCTTTGGCTGCGCTCTTGTTTAAAGGGGTTTTGTTATTAGAACAAGACCCCATCCCTCAGGTTGGACACTGCATTAAATTAAAAAATAAGGGTATACTCACCTCTCCTTGGACTCCTGGACGCAGCTGACAGCCACTGCCAGTAGTTGACCGGTGGAAGCACATGACTGCTGCAGCCAATCAGAGGCTGCAGCATCACAGTCTGTGCTCCTGGCGTCAACACATATCCTGGTTGCCGTGATGCCAGGAGTTTAGGGACATGACACAGTGGCCTCTGATTGGCTGCAGCAGTCATGTGCTCCCTCCAGCGGACTACCCGTAAGTCTCCATTGATACTGTCGGCGACTGTCATATGCATCCAGAGACCCCAAGAGAGATGAGAATACCCTTGTTTTTTGTTTTACATAAAGCCCAACTGAAGGATAGAGTTTTGTACTAATGACAAAACCCCTTTAATGCACCCTGGCATTAATACATGACCTAAATCAAAGGTCTATCTACAATGCAGCCTGAGGTACAGCCATTTGAAGTGGGAGTTGCAATTACCTGCCAATATAAGTACCCCTGACTGCCAACTGTATTTCTACAGTCTGTATCTCAGACTGTATGGCAGATAGAGCTTTGATTGTAACGAGACCTCAATGACTGTTCTAAGCACAGTACAGCCTGACATACAAACAGATTTGGTTCAGACAGAGCGGTTTCTTCAACTGCGCATTCAGCCGATGTCCATGTTGCCATTATGCTGAGCAAACAAAGAGTATTACAAATACAATGAATGGGAAACAACATTGCATGAAGTCTTTTACCAATTGCAACAGTTCATATGTGGTTTGTGGCATTACATGTATATATCTTTTACACATAGGGTGCGTTACTGGAAAGTAGAAGAGCTGGAAATATGATGGTAATCCAGTAGCTGTTAACCCTTCCAATGCCTCTTACCATGCAGGAAATTTTACTGGTTTTGCTTTTTTTTTCTTTGGCATGGAAAGAGTTAACCGGCCCAAAAGAAGTGGGGATTGGAAGAGGGTTTTGCTAAGCTGCAAGGCTTTCTTGATACTTATGTGTAATAACAGGGGTGTAACTAAAGGCTCAGCGGTTTGGGTGCAAAAGTTCAGCTCAGGTTCCCCCCCCCCCCCCGCACCTGTACCCGTACCCATACCTAAATGACGCAGCATACAGCTGCAAAACAAGTTTACATACATGCTCTCCCCTTGGCATAAGCTTTCCAAGCATGACTTATTTCCTGGACTGCGTGAATATTTCTTTGTAGCCCCTTAGGCCGGGTTTACTGTATGACTACTGCGTATATAGCGCAGGCGCTGTACATGCATGCGATACATGGTAATTCGCAGGCAATTAAATACATTGCCATACACAGTTCATTTGTGAGTAGGAATTGAGTAATAGGCGAGTGTAAGAAAGAAAGCAGCATGTTCTATTTGCGGTGTATTACGCCTGAGAGAACCCATTGTTCTCTACGGACGCGTAATCAACGCTGACCATACCCAATTACATTAGGACTACAAGGGAAATATTAAAAAAAGCAAAACAGGTGGACTGCACATGGCAGTGTGTGTGAGATAAATAGTTGTAGAATTGCAAGCTGCAGAGACGAGACATTCTGCAGACAAGAGGGTGAGTTTATCCATGTATCAAGGTTGAAACTGTGTTTATGCAAGTCCTGCTGTTTAATATTCTTGCAGACTGACATGTTCAATAGTAAATTGTGTGCCTGCAGTTTACTTAAATATGTGTGTTAGTCTTATTTCGCTACTAATCACCAAAGAACAAATGAAATTAAAACTACTAACTTTATTGAAAATTCCTTAAAAACTATTTATGGACAGACTGAAACATAGATTTTTCAAAAA
Organism: Eleutherodactylus coqui; assembly: GCF_035609145.1. Classification (NCBI taxonomy): domain Eukaryota; kingdom Metazoa; phylum Chordata; class Amphibia; order Anura; family Eleutherodactylidae; genus Eleutherodactylus; species Eleutherodactylus coqui. The sequence goes on from NC_089837.1 coordinate 63,909,141, forward strand.
TAAGGGGGTGGAATTTATTGGTGATTGGTGGCCCAAAAAGAACCCCCCACTTCAAAGAAACCCGTTCCTCTGATCGTACTATTATTCCAAATACAGAGTGTCAATCCACTTTATTATTAGTGTTTATACTGTAGGGGGACCAATAAAGTTAGTAGTTTTAATTTAATTTCTTCTTCGGTGATTAACTCTAAATTTAATTGAAGAAATATACTGTATCGGTCACTCTATTTTGCTACCAAGATCTTTTAAGTCAGGCACTGGTGTCATGTTCACTTAATTCCATTAGTTGACCATATCCTATACCTATCACCACCGTGCCATGGATCTGGCCGGCTGGAGGTGATGTGACCTGGGGCACTAGAGGAACCAATTAAAGATTGGTGAGGTGAAGATCTGGTAAGAAGACTACCTGAGGAGGAATAGGTAAGTATAGAATTTTTTTTTAATGACAGAACCCCTTAAATGCCACAAAGGCAATATCTCACATTACAGTTTGTGGGCCCGTAGTGCTCCCAAGCCACTAAAGTAGTGTATACATCAGATCACTGGTGGTAGATCTCATACAGAACACAAGATGTACCTCCCAAGGAAATACTGCAGGTGACTCTGCTTTGCAAAGAAATTCATAGTCTCGAAGGGAGGACCCTTCACAGTATGATAGTCACTACCAGAGTCAGATGACCCTCCTGAAGAGAGCACCAGTGAGCAGTATATAGAGTCTCAAGTCCACTACCCCAGGGCATCAGTGCAGCTTGCAGCAGTTCCTGGACTTCCCGCTTGGCCCGTGCCTCTTCTGGAGCGCTGCTCTAGTGGCTGTTTCAACCACTTCTCTCACACCATCGTTAGTTTTAGCGGAGCACTCTAGATATTCATAAGTGGATATACGGGTAGCCATGGCTTGTCCATCCTCAGTCCTCAACAGCTTCTGCTCCATCTCTGCCAGTTCATTATGATTATGCGCATCATTCCTCAAATCCGTCTTGTTGGCCACCAGGATGATGGGCACATTGGGGTAGAAGCGCCTCACCTCGGGCACCCACCTCTCAGGGATGTTCTCCAGAGAGTTCGGGTTGTCTACAGAGGAGCACATGAGGACCACATCAGTACCCAGATAGGAAAGTGGCAGCAGTCGGTCATAGTATTCATGGTCTTCATCCACAGCTGTGTCACACAGTGTCAGCTCCACTTTTTTGCCACCAACCTCAATGTCTATTGTAAAGGTCCAATATGTAAGGATATTGAAATAGTGATGGTCGAACTTCTTCTCAGGGATGACAGCCAGCAGGCTGGTTTAACCGCACATCGTGTCTACATCGTGTCTCCGATCACCACCAGCTTCTTGCTGATCTTCTCCATGGACACTTTGCTGCAGCTGCCTGGCACTTTCTAGGGCTCTGATGGTGGCTTGGCACCCTGCAGGAGGAGGAGCACTGTTGGAGCTGTCACTGGTGAGCGATCAGACAGCGGTCGGGGCTTGTCGATGCCCTCAGTGACTACAGTGCAGCTGGATACAAGCCGTACGGCTCACAGTCCCTTTAAATCTTTACGTGGCGCTCTGCGTATTTAAACCCTCTGCGCGTTCCTAATATAGCCAGCCAATGGGTGAGCAAGTCGTGACGGGAAGCTGCTTTATGGTTGGTGAAGGGAGGAAGGGGCAGCCCCTTGTCATCAGGGACTTTTGATCCAGTTGATTGGCATGCATTTCATGTGTGCTGTTCTGTCACCTCCAGGTGACTGCTGGATGTGGGGATGTAGGAAACTTCCTCATTCTTTCTTCCTAATCCCTACTATAATCTGGTAGTGTGGGGGATATATTAACCGTTTTAGTGACATGGCCTATTTTGGCCATACGAACGTGATTTTTTTGGCAGTTTTCATGTCCACTTTTCAAAGGCCATAACTTTTTTATTTTTCCGTCAGCATAGCTTGTTATTTGCATGGCAAACTATAGTTTGTCTACACCGGACGTATGGGTGGAGATATGGGTTTGCCAGGTTGAGATGCTGTGGACGTCCATAGGTGTTGATTGGCTCCAGCGGGGGGCCCGGCTGTCACTTGCCCTGGTGGCGTTCCATTTCACCTTCCCACCCTGCTGTTACTGTCCCCGTCTGCCTCGCATTTCAGGATCACCTTTTCAATGGCGCTTTCACTGTACCCGGCAAACTCAGATTTTTCCTTGCGGCTACTTTCTCCCCGATTCCCCCGATGCCTATGTTCCAGTGGTTTTGTTGGTCGCTGTGCCCCTAGCATCTCCGTTCCGGTAAATGCTGCACCTGTCTTCTCCCTGCTTTCCCCGGTGCCCTCCCATGTCGCCTCCGGACTGCAGTGTTTTTCTTACTATCTGCGGTCGCCAACCCCATCTCATGGCAGCTGCTCCCGGCCCAGCTGCCCCTCTCTTCGTTGGCTGCACATCTCTGTTCGGCCCAGCAGCAACGGCTGGTGGAGGAGCTCATGTTGCAGTGCATCAACAATCTACTGCCACGGAGCCACTGTAAGTGTCCTAGCTGGCACAATCCCATCACAGCTGGTTCTGCCCCGAGTGTCACTGTCTCTGCCGGCCTGATATCTCTCTTCGCCACAGCAGCAGTGGCTGCTGAAGGATATGCTGTGGACATCTCCTCCAGCCAATCCAGTTCTTAGCTGTCAGTCAAGGACTCCACCCATAATTCTGATGGAGACTTTTCTTAATTTTTTTTGGATGGCAGGTAGAGAAAACACATCAATTTTGCCATTATTTTTTTTACAGTGTTAATCCTGTAGCATAAATGACATGATACATTTTTTTCTTCAGCGAGCTGGTACGATTACAGCAATACAAAATTATTACTTTTTTCAACTTTTCCATTTTTACACAATAAGGGCTTATTCAGACAGGCGTATATCGGTCGGGTTTTCACGCCCGACCGATATACGCTGCCCCCCACTGTTTGCAATGGGAGGGGTGGGATGGGGGTGGAGCTGAGCTCTGCCCCATCCCGCCCCTCCCATTGCAAACAGTGGTGAGGGGCGAAGAGGGGGCCGTAGCTCAATGCACTAGCTCCTGTCCCCTCCCACCTCCTCCCCTTGCAGAGAGGGGACAGCGTATATTGGTCAGGCGTAAAAAACCCGACCGATATACGCCCATCTGAATAAGCCCTAAAAGTTCTTTTTTTGGTAAATAGCTTTTTTTTATATTGTTTCATTCAAAGTCTGATAACTTGTTTATTTTTCCACAGACTGAGCTCTGTGAGGGTTTGTTTTTTTATGTGACGAGCAGAAGTTTTTTATTAGTTCCATTTTGGGGTACATAGGGCTTTATTGATCACTTTTTTAGTGCGTTTTTGGGAGACAAAATGTACAAAAGTACTTTGTTTCATTTTTTTTACCGTTTTCGCAATGCAGGATAAATAGTATGTTTAATTTATTGTACAGGTCGTTACACAAGATAGGGAAATACGTAGAAAAAGGTTTTTTTGGTTATTTTATTTTTTGTTTACTTATTTTTTTTTTACATATTTATTTATGTCTCTGCAGAGAACTTAAACCATAAAAGCTCTGATCACTATTATAATGCACTGCAGTACTTCTGTAATACAATTTATTATCGCTCACAATAGTGATCACAAACCACGGCAGGCTCAGATATCACTGTATGGCATCAGGTTGCTATGGCAACCCATAAGTACTCCACCATTATATCGCGGAATGCCGATTACATCACAGAGGCAACGCGCTCCCTCTGTGAACACTTTACAAGCTGCAATGTACATTAATTGCGGTATGTAAAGGGTTAAAGGGGTTCTGACCCGAATAATGTTTTTACGCTTTAGCAGCCATTGTTCCCTGGTCTGCCTAATGGACACAGGGAACCCACGATTTTTGGCTGTTAAAGCATAAAAACATAATAATTACCCTCTGTTGTTGTTGTCATCAGGGGGGTTATCTCCCAGCAGGCTCTTTTCTTCTTCCTACGACAAGCCGCCCCGCTCCGGGATTGCGCGTATGCGCAGAGGAGAGGTGCCCTTTGACAGGAGTCAGGACGGACCGCCTCTCCACTGTGCATGCGCAGAATCTCGGAGTTCAGCCATGACGGACGGGCTGCCCACATCAAGCACTGCTTGTGACGTGTTTGCTATGGGCGGACTGTCCGTTCACCTCGGAAGTGGCCGACGGATGGAGCAGAGCAGGAAGCAGTCATTTTGACCGCTCCTGCTCTGCTTCTACAAGCCACAGATGAAGAAGCCGGATGGAGGGGACATACCTGGTGATCGGTCCTGGCCAGGCAAGGTGAGTAAAAAAAATTTTTTTCATGTCAAAACCCCTTTAAGTGTTCGGATCAATGTTCTCATTGATCCCTGCTGCAGCTGAAGTCCGGCTATCAGTAACAGACAGCTCCCGCTGTAGGATGGTGCAGGCTCACTTCTAAACCCCTGCCACCCACAGGACGTACGTTTACATCCTGTTGCATTATGGGGTTATAGAGGGGGACCAGACGTACTGATTTAGGCGGGACAGTCCCACTTTCCGCCGGAACCCCAGCAGGACAACCATTTGTGCCGCTTTTGGGACAGTTGTCCCGCTTTTGTCCAGCTTTCAGGACATCTGGTCCCCAAGAAGGTGATTACCAGCCAGGGTGCTGCAGCTCCACCGCTGATAATCACTTTGTGGCCCCTTGGCCGGATGCACACCTTGACGGCAGTGTGTGCATCCGGGATCTTCCTCCCCTTCCTCTAAAGAGAAGAGGTCAGGTGAGGAGGCGCTGCTGCGGGCGCACACACTTCCACCAGCAGTAGCGCTGGGAAGAGGAGCGGCGGCGCTTGGAGGACCAGGAGTTGGGTAAGTATGTGGGTTTCAGGAGGGATTCTATTAGTACTGGAGCTATTGTGGGGTTCACTGTTACTACTGGGGTCTGTATAGGGGACACTATTAGTAATAGTGTTCTCTATATCAGCTGCAGTAGTAAGAGTATCATAGAATGGTAGAGTTGGAAGGGACCACCAGGGTCATCTGGTCCAACCCCCTGCTAAGTGCAGGATTCATTAAATCATCCCAGACAGATATTTTTAAGAGTATTACCACTGAGGCCACTGTGGGGGTCACTATTACTACTGGGGCCACTGTGGAGGTCACTATTACTACTGGGGCTACTATGTGGATCACTATTACTACTGAGGCCACTGTGGGGGTCACTATTACTACTAAGGCTACTGTGGGGGTCACTATTACTATCGAGGCCACTGTGGGGGTCCCTATTACTACTACGGCCACTGTGGAGGGTACTATTACTACTGGGACCACTGTAGAGGGCACGTTTACTACTGGGGCCACTGTGGGGTGTCACTATTACTACTGAGGTCACTGTGGGGGTCACTATTACTACTGAGGCCACTGTGGGGGTCACTATTATTACTGAAACTACTGTGGGGGGCACTATTACTACTGAGGCCACTCTGGGGGTCACTATTAATACTGAGGCCACTCTGGGGGTCACTATTATAACTACTGAGGACACTGTGGGGGTCACTATTATAACTACTGAGGACACTGTGAGGGTCACTATTACTAGTGAGGCCACTGTGGGGGTCACTACTACTACTGGGGCCACTGTGGGGGTCATTATTATTACTGGGAGCGATATAGGGGGCACTATTATTACTGGGGCTACTGTGGGGGACACGATTACTACTGAGGCTACTATGGAGGTTACTATTACTACTGGGGCCAGTATAGCAGACACTGTTACTAGTGAGGCCACGCTGCACGTGGCAGCATATCTTAAGCTGACTTAGAGTATGTTTACATGTGGCAGAAATACTGCGGAATGTCTACTTCCCACTGCAAATTCCGCAGCATTTCTGCATCCAAAAAACTGCATTCCGTACCATTGATGTGTATTTTGAATGAAAATCAGCCACGTACCCGCAGCTGATTTCATATTATGCGGTGCTCCCCCTTACCTCCTCCTAAGGCTTCCCGCTGTCGGTGCTACCCGGGCGGCGGCTGTGAGCTCCGTAGCAGCCGGCGGATGCGAGCTCTGTTGCCGCCGGCACATGGGAGCTCCGTTCCGGCCATCAGCTGCAAGCTCCATGCTGTCCATGTGCCGCAAAAGTGTGCACTGACAGGGGGCTTACAGGCTCAGGCCAGAGGCAGGGGGACCTACTTGCAGCTGTGACTGGAGGGCTGGTGGCCGATTTATCCCTTTTCTATCGTTTCTTGCAGGACCTAGTGCACAAGGCACTGTGCAGCCATTCAGCTACAGGGGGCATGACCCCCCTGTCAATCTTGACTCTACCAGTCACCAATTGCTGGTGGCTTCAAGGTACACTAATACCGCCTCTGTCAACCATCAGAAATCTTTGATGTTATCAAGTTGCCCTGGTGGGTTGCCACGGCACCCAGAGGTATGAAGATGGACTCCTGGTCTGCCATTGTAGTGGCCCAGAGTTTGGGGTCCCCTCCAGCACTTTAGAATCCATGTTTTATGTATGTCTTGTGTCATTGTAATGAGTGTTTTAGGAGTTAGTATTATGTGTATTAACAACTCCAGACATGAAAGGGTTATTGTCTGGTGATGTCTGGAAAATGTTTCGTTTTGTCTAGTTATGTGTATTTGTCTATTTGCATGTGAGCTAGTTGGGAGTGTCAGGAGAAGGTTGTTAAGAGTTGGAGGTTGAAGAAAAAGGAGGTTGAGTCATGGAGATGGAGGAGAGATGTACTGTTGCTCCTGCTGGAGCTGAGCCATGTCAGAATCCCTCCTTATGAGAAGCTTGCCCTTTTGAGGTTTTGGAACCCAAGACATGCAGAGAACGTGTGTCTGTTAAAGCGCAAGAACCACATGTTCCTATGCAGAACTGCAAGTTATGCGAGAGCAGTGAGTAACCACCTGATGATAGCCACAAGTGTGAATGTGTTTCGGAATCTGTCCAGTTGAGAGAGTTTCATCCAAGAGAAAGAGATCCAGCAGATAACTGTGACTGTGGATATGTGTGCCTTGGGAAACCCGAACTGCACAAGAGTAAGAAAAGATGCGAGAGATGTAAGCCTACAAATAATCTACTACTGTTAGAGTTACTACATACATGTTGTTTCCTTGTTATATGGAAGAAGAGACATTTAAGTAAAAGAACAAGACCGAACGTTCCTGGTTCTTGTTGAAAAAGTACATTCTGTGTGTGGACTACTCTTTATTTAAGCTGAATTAGGAACGTTGGCGTCACAGTGACAAAACAGGAACTTAAAGGGGTTGTCCCGCGCCGAAACAGGTTTTTTTTTTTCAATAGCCCCCCCCCCCTCCCCCCGTTCGGCGCGAGACAAACCCGATGCAGGGGTTAAAAAAAAAAACGGATAGTACTTACCCGAATCCCCACGCTCCGGTGACTTCTTACTTACCTTGCGAAGATGGCCGCCAGGATCTTCACCCACGGTGGACCGCAGGTCTTCTCCCATGGTGCACCGTGGGCTCTGTGCGTTCCATTGCCGATTCCAGCCTCCTGATTGGCTGGAATCGGCATACGTGACGGGGCGGAGCTACGAGGAGAAGCTCTGCAGCACGAGCGGCCCCATTCAGAAGGGAGAAGACCAGACTGCGCAAGCGCGTCTAATCGGGTGATTAGACGCTGAAATTAGACGGCACCATGGCGACGGGAACGCTAGCAACGGAACAGGTAAGTGTATAACTTCTGTATGGCTCATAATTAATGTACAATGTATATTACAAAGTGCATTAATATGGCCATACAGAAGTGTATACCCCCACTTACTTTCGCGGGACAACCCCTTTAAGATAACCCAGGTTACTAAACATGATCTCCCCCGGTTAGTAACGAGGTTGGGTTCTTAGAAAGCCATTGGGAGGACTCAGTAGAGCCTCTCTGACAGGTTGTTATTTTGTTACCCCGCTGTCTCCTCGGCTTATAGCCTGTATGTAATAATATATATTTTTTAAATGTCAAAACTCCACCATTCCCACTTAGGTTGGGTTCATATGGGGCGGAAATTGACAGCGGAATGCTCGCAGCAGACACCCCGTTGCAGATCGGCCGCAGAATGCCTGCCTCCAGTCCCGCACCTGGTGGTGCAGGTTTTGAAGCAGGTTTCATCGCCTATTCCTCCTCATTCAGAGGCGGTGAGTTCCTGGGTGGAGATGGCGATACAATTGAGATATATTGTAAGATTGCCCTAGGAATACTCCGGGTTATATAAACATAATTCTAATTGCAAAAGGCAAAAAATACCCATTAGGTAATATCTCGTAAAATATAAATGCTTTATTATTCAAAAGTAAACAAGGGTAACATCAAAAAATATTATAAAATAAAAGGCAAATGGTGGTAGCAATATAGTGTGACCAGCAGTCATTAATTAGTATCACGTGTGTAATTGTGTATGTACACACTAAGACAGGCCTGGAAGACCAACTTGCAAAAGCCTATGTGGAAATTAGTAGGTCAGCACCACCAGAACTCCATTAAAAGTCTAAGGGCTCATGTCCACGGGCAAAATAAGAATTAAAATCCGCAGCGGATTTTAACTCTTCTGCCCGCGGATCCGCACCCCATAGGGATGCATTGACCACCCGCGGGGTAGATAAATACTCGCGGATGGTCAATAAAAGGAATTTAAAAAAAAAAATGGAGCATGAAAAAATCTGGACCATGCTCCATTTTCATGCGGGTCTCCCGCGGGGACGGCTCCCGCGGGCTTCTATTGAAGCCTATGGAAGCCGTCCGGATCCGCGGGAGACAAAAATCAGAGTTTACTCACACGCTCCGGTTCTTCTCTTCGGCGCCGCGCCATCTTCTCTCAGTCGCGGCCGGATCATTTTGCTTCGGCCCGGCGCATGCGCGGGGCACGTCACCGACGTCATCATGCACATCCGCCAAGCCGAAGAAAGAAGATCCGGCCGCGACGAGAGAAGATGACGCCGCGGCGAAGAGAAGAAACGGAGCGGATGGGAGGTGAGTTTATTCTGATTTATTGTTATTTTCAGCGCTCATGTCCGCGGGGCAGGAGGGCCCCGCTGCAGATTCTCCATGGAGAATCTGCAGCGGATCTGATTTTCCCCGTGGACATGAGGCCTAAGGCCCCCTGTCCATGGCCGGGGCGGAATATCAGCTCTCAGAGGTGAGCCTGCAGAGAATCACTGTAATTTCAGTCCGTGTGAACCTAGACTTAGTATGTAAAAAAAAATTGAATAAAAATTACCACAGCCTTGGTTTTGCCACATTTGTAATGACCCATGTAGAAAAGTATATTATTTAACATGCATGGTGCTCACTATGAAAGAAAAATATATGGCGAAAATAGCTAATTCTGTATATCTCTCCTCATAAAAAACAGAATAGAATAGTCCCATTACCACTGCTGGCATAGAAAGACCTCCCTCCTACAACAACAGCTGTGACAACTTCCAAAGACGCCTCATCCTGTCCTCCTTAACTCCCGAAACGCATCCTGACTGTAATCCTCCTCCGGGAGTGTGGGCGAATGTCTTCCACCTGATCCTGCTCTACCGCTGTCCTCCTCTTCCTTCTTCTTCTGCTTTCTCCATTTATTCCTACACCAGCTCCACCTCTTCCTCACTAAGGGTGGCTTCACACGAGCGTGCATATGTGCACACCCGTGTACGCGCAAAAACACGCATGTATGCAGGTGTGCATTGCCTTCAATTGAGCCGCATTTCCATCAGTGAACCACATTGGTACTGCCACCCTGGGCTCCCCCTGGAGTCTTAATGCCACACTGCATGTGAATGATAGATAATAAATGCAAGGCATTGAATGTTGGCCAAGATACAGGGACCCACTACAACGCAAGGAACCGTGAAGTGGTTAGTGGGCTCATGTATCTTGGCCAACATCCAACCAATGCCTTGCATTTATTATCTATCATTCACATGCAGTGTGGCTTTAAGACTCCAGGGGGAGCCCAAGGTGGCAGTACCAATGTGGTTCACTGATGAAAATGCAGGGCAACCCGCCGAATTATCATGGCGTCATTAACCCTTTCCAATCCAATTTGTATCCTGGTATTCCTAGGGAGCTTACTCTTTTTCTGCCGTTATACAATGGCGCTATATGCTGGCAAAAGCCAGTACTGCATGAGGTGACATGTTGGATAGGATCTGACAGCAGAGAGTCTGGCAATATACAGTAAGAAAACCCCGACGGACGTCTTCCAACATCAGAGCTGTACAGCCTTGAATCATAATGTCTTCAGACGTCAGACAGTGGATTGGAAAGGGTTAATATCATGGCGTTTCATCGTGAATTCCTGTGCAGAATTCACCCCCTCATCAAGAGGGGGCAAGTTCCGCAGCGGAGACGGCGATATAATTGACATGTTGCGAATTAGAATTCCGCACCGCAACAACTTTTCAGCACAGGTTTCGTGGGGGTGTATTTCGCGGCTTTTGGACAAGATTTTCAAAATCTCATCCACTTTACTGCTACTGTAAATGCAGCAGAATATCCGTGCGGAGGGTCCATATGGAAATTCCATGGAAATTCCACCCTGTGTGAACCCAGCCTTAGTATGTAAAAAAAAAAAATAAAATCACCACAGCTTTGGTATTGCCGCATTTGTAATGATCCATGTAGAAAAGTATAATATTGAACCTGCACGCCATGAAAGGAAATTAAATTTATGGTGAAAATAGCTAAATCTGTATATCTCTCCTCAGAATTACCAGAATAGAACGCAATCAAAAGTCATATAAAGCATCATGCAACTCGCCCCACATAAAAAAAAAATCAAGCACCTAGAAGGAGTTGTTGTTTTGCTGCAAAACTCAACATACAGTTACATCTCAGGCAGATATGCAAATGCTTAGATGAACGGTCTTGTCACCTGAGGCTGTAAAACTGCTACCCCCCCATGGCCTATAAAAGGCTCTATTGTGTGTAGTGACCTCTTCTTCCACTTGTGTAGACCTTGTTGACCACTAGACGCCTCTACGACGCAGAGAAGAGATTTCACCCAGTTACCAGAGTCTGAGAAGGACGCACTATTGGGATGTGAGAAGCTTCATGGTCATATCAACAAATTGCCAACACCTGGGCCGTTCTGGCCAGACTGTTAGGAGGTGTTGGGACCAGTGTATAGCTAAGGGCACATAAGGCGACCGGGCTCAGGATGTCCTTAACAGACCACCAGTAGAGAGGATCATCTGATTGGATGACAACTTGAGCCACTCCAACTGTCCAGAGACAGGTTGCACCATCTTTACAGCCCCTGTGTCTGTCGGAACCATTTCCAGGCGCTTGGCTGAAGGATATTTGGTCTCCAAGAAACCCATTACATGTACGGTCTTTGACACCCACCAACCATCACCTCCATTTACAGTGGTGTTGTGAGCAACGAAACTGGACTGCTATGAAGTCGAACTTGTTTGTCTTTAGTAATGAATCCAGGTTTAGTTTAGGCCCTGACAACAGCCGTGTTTGTGTATGGAGACCTAGGCATGAGCACCTTAATCTTACCTTTGCTGTGGAGCGGCACACTGTCCCATTGGTGGTGTAATGGCCTGAGGTGGCCATCGCACACAACTGGCCCTACCACCATGAAGTAGATCACATATGTAAATTTGTTCTGCAGCTGTATGCAACACGGTTTCGGTATGGGTACAGGTGTGGGGTAGGACTCGAGCTGAGCTTTTGCAGCCAGACTCCTAAGCCTTTAGCCTTTCAACACAAGTCCTGCACAGTGGTGTATAACACTGTCTAAGAACCACAAAAGCCTCATATAACAATATTTTATGGAGTTTATACATGTCCGAAGCAAACTTTTTGCAAAAGTTTGGCAAACCTGCCAAAACGAACTTTTCAAAAAGTTTGCCTAATCACAAAATGAGGATTTATTCAAAATCTCCATCACCCGTGTGAAAAATCAATACCTGGCAGAATTGTTTTATTTTGGATATATAACAGGGTTTTCAAGCATGTACTGCCTGTTTAAGGTCTTGCACAGTATCTCAATGGAATGCAAGCCAGGACATTGACTCGGCCAGTCCAAAACAGTAAGTCAAGAGCATGAGGGTAAAAGTGTGCAAAAGAGATTTTCATAGAAAAACAAACTGAAAAGGCTACAAAAAAATTCAAAATCTAATCTATATAAGGCACAGAGCATCAGCACATAAAGTACAGTGTCTTGTATAGACTATACATATACTGTCATGAGACAAGCGAAGTATATCCTCTTTGAAGTCTACGGTTTTTGCATATCAGAATATAAAAAAAACTCTAAGCCTTAGGCCGCCTGCAGACGGCCGGATCGGATCCACAGTGCAGAATGAAGACACCAGACAGGTTAGCCGGAGGAAACTGCAGGGGAACAGGGTCGCATCCCGCTGCGAGAATCTCACATCGGAATCCGACTCAGCCGTCTGCATTCGGACTTAGGTCACAAAATTAGGCAAATACAACCTCACATTAACAACACATGACACATTATACGGTGTCATTATTTAACAAAAACTAGGACAAAATGCAGAAGCAGTGTGTGAAATATTAAAATACACCCTTACTGCTTCCATAGGAATTAAAACAGTAAGTAGCAGCAAGGTGCTGTTAATCAAATAACACCTCTTGTTTAATTGATCAGTAGCAAGTGTGACCACCTCTATAAAAGCAGACATTTTGGCAGTTTGCTGGTCTGGAGCATTCAGGCATGTATTAAGAAAGTGCAAAAGAATAAAGACAATAAACAGTGATCTTAGGCCTTTTTCACACGAGCTTCACATACATGCGATTTGTAGCTATGTTGCATCGCTACAAAATCGTGTGATTTTATAGCCCATGTGAAAGAGGCCTTAAGGGCTCTCTCGCATGAGCATCTTTTTGACTCTGCTTTTGTTATAGGTTCTTTCAGGTGAACAATTTTTTGAAGCAGCAAAAGAAAAAAAACTTTTTAAAAATTGCATGTCAAAAGATTTTTTTAAGCAAAGATTTCTCTCCATCCAAACATTGGACATGTCCTATCTTTTGATGACACAGCACCGGCGGCTCCCTTAGATTCCTATGGGAGCCAGCCAGCAAAGGGAGGGGGCGGGGGAACGGTATACTAGCTAATAGCATACAGATCAAGGTATAAGGTAAATTGTTGGGTAGAGAAACCACCACCCTGAGTTAAGGCCACCGAGGCAATGTCTCACATTACGGGTTGGGGGCTATAGTGCGCCAAGCCCCTAAAGTGGTGTATACATCAGATCACGGTGATAGAGGTCATACAGGACACAAGATGTACATCCCAAGGAAATACTGAAGACAATTCTGCATTGCAAAGAAATCCATAGGTGGTCGGGGCTCGGCGATGCCCTCGGTGACTGCAGTGCAGCATCTCCATGGCGCTCCACCTATTTAAACCCTCTGCATTTTCCTAATATAGCCAGCCAGCAGGAGAAGCCGCTGAAGTGGGGAGCTGCACTCCGATTGGTGGAGGGGAGGAAAGGACTGCAGTTACCTTCATCAGGGACTTTGGATCCAGTTTTTTGGCATGCATTTCCTTTATGCTGTTCTGTCACCTCCTCCTGACCGCTGTATGTGGTCCTGTGAGGACCCTCACAGTATGATAGTCACAACCAAAGATTAATACCCCCTCCTTACCAGAGCCAGATGACCCTCCTCAAGAGGGCACCAGTGAGCAGTGTATAGAGTCTCAAGTTCACTACCCCAGGGTATCAGAGCAGCTTGCAGCAGCTCCTGGTCTTCCCGCTTGGCCCGTGCCTCTTCTGGAGCGCCGCTCTAGTGGCTGTTTCAAACACTTCTCTCACACCATCGTTGGTTTTAGCGGAGCACTCCATATATTCATAAGCAGATATATGGGTAGCCATTTCTCGTCCGACTTCAGTCCACAACAGCTTCTGCTCCATCTCTGCCAGTTCATTACAGATATGCTCATCATTCCTTAAGTCCTTCTTGTTGGCCACCAGAATAAAGGGCACATTGGGGCAGAAGTTCTTCACCTCGGGCACCCACTTCTCATGGATGTTCTCCAGAGAGACCGGGTTGTCCACAGAGAAGCACATAAGGAACACATCAGTACCCGGATAGCAAACTGGCCGCAATCTGTCATAGTCCTCTCGCCCATATGTATCCAACATTTCCAGCTCCACTGTTTTGCCATCTAGTAATGAGAAGCTTTGATAACTAAAGATACGAAGCCTGTAGTCATCGGGGAACTCCTTTTTACAGAAGACATACAGCAGGCAGGTTTTACCGCACATCGAGTCTCCGATCACCACCAGCTTCTTCCTGATCGATTCCATGGCCACTTTTCTGCTGCTGGCAGCTGCCTGTCACTTTCTGTGGCTCTGATGGTGGCTTAGCACCCTGCAGGAGGAGCAGCACTGTCGGAGCTGTCACCGGTGAGCTTGCCAGGCAGCACAGCGCGATCAGACAGCGGTCGGGGGGCGATACCCTCATCGACTGCAGTGCAGCTGGATACAAGCCGCGCGGCTCACAGTCCCTTTAAATATCCACATGGCGCTCCGGCTATTTAAACCCTCTGCGCGTTCCTAATATAGCCAGCCAATGGGAGAGCAACCCGTGACGGGGAGCTGCACTCTGATTGGTGGAGGGAGGAAGGGGCTGCAGTGACTGTCATCAGGGATTCGGGATTTAGTAGTTTGGCTGTCAGGTATTTCCTGTCTGCTGTTCTGTCACCTCCTCCTGACTGCTGGATGAGGGGATGTACTAAATTTCCTCATTCTTCCTCCTAATCCACAGAGTAATCTGTTAATGTGGAGGATTTATTAACCCCTTAGTGACATGGCCTATTTTGGCCATAAGAACTGATTTTTTTTTTGGCAGTGTTCATGTTCACTTTTCAAAGGCCGTAACTTTTTAATTTTTTCGTCGATATAACTTGTTTTTTTTTGTGTGTTGCAAACAAAATTACTACTTTTTTCAAATTTTCCATTTATACATTAAGGCGGAGCTAAATTCCAGAACTTGTCTCCGCCCCCTTCCATTGCAACTAGTGGCAAGGGGAGGAGAGGGGGCGAGAGCTCAGTGCACTGCTCCCAGCTCTTCCGGCTTCCTCCCCCTGCAGAGAGGGACACCGTATATTGGCTGGTTGTGAAAACCCGGACGATATACGGTCGCCTGAAGCCGCCCTCAGCATGTTTTTTGGGAGGCAAAATGAACCAAAGTATTTTATCTCAGTTTTTTAGTTTTTTTTTACGCTTTTTGAAGTTCAGCATAAATATTAGGTTTAGTTTATTGTATAAGTTGTTACATAAATAGGGGAAATGCGCAGAAAAGGGTTTTTCTTGTTATTTTACTTTTTGTTTACTTATTTTTTTTAACACATTTTTTATGTCTCTGTAGAGAACCATGAAAGCTAATGCACTGCAGTACTTCTGTAATGCAATTTATTATCACTCACAATAGTGATCACAAACCACGGCAGGCTCAGACATCACTGTATGGCTTCCGATTGCTATGGCAACCCATAAACACTCAATGATTATATTGCGGAATCACAAAGGCAACGCGCTCCCATTTGAACACTTTACAAGCTGCAATGTACATTGATCCTGGTATGTAAAGGGTTAAGTGCGAGGATCGATGTTCACATTGATTCCTGCTGTTGCAGCAGAAGACCGGTTATCACTGCGGGATGGTGCAGGCTCACCCCTGAGCCTGTGCCATCCACAGGACCTACATTTTGCATCCTGTTGCATTATAGGGGAAGGATTACCAGACGTCCTGATTTAGGTGGGACAGTTTCGCTTTGGGGCCCTGTGTCCTGCTTTCCGCCGGTACCCCAGCGGGACAGCCATTTGTCCCACTTTTGTGCAGCTTTCAGGATGTCTGGTCACTAAGAAGGTGATTACCAGCCAGGTTGTTGCAGCTCCCTGGCTGATATCACTTTGTGCCACTGTGGCCAGATGCACACTGTGACGGCAGTGTGTGCATGCGGGATCTTTCTTCCTTCCCTCCCCCCTGACCTCTTCTCCTTAGTACCGCAGGAGAAGAGGTCAGGGGAAGGAGGCGCTGCTGCGGGTGCACACACTTTTGCCCGCAACAGCGCTGTGATGAAGAGCAGCGGTGCTTGGAAGACCAGGAGGAGAGTAAGTATGTGGGTTTCAGGGGAGATTCTATTACCGGTAGTACTGGAGCTATTGTGGGGTTCACTGTTACTACTGGGGTCTGTATAGGGGACACTATTAGCAATAGTGTTCCCTTTATCAGCCCCAGTAGTAATAGTATTACCACTGAGGCCACTATGGAAGTCACTGTTAGTACTGAGACCACTGTGGGGGTCACTATTACTAATGGGGCCACTGTGGGGGTCACTATTACAACTGAGGCCACTGTGGGGGACACTATAACTATTGAAGCTACTGTGGGGGTCACTATTACTACTGAGGCCACTGTGGGGGTCACTATTACTACTGAGGCTACTGTGGGAGTCACTACTCCTACTAGGGCCACTGTGGGTCACTATTACTACTTAGGCCACTGTAGGGGTCACTACTATTACTTAGGCCACTGTGGGGGTCACTGTGGAGATAACTATTATTACTAGGGATGATATAGGGGACACTGTTACTAGTGGGGCCACTGTGGGGGACACTAAGGCGGGGAGCACTGATAGCGGGAAGCCTTTGGAGGAGGTGAGGGGGAGCGCCACATAGTATGAAATCATCTGCGGGTACGCAGCTGACTTCCAGTCAAAATCCGCACCAATGGTACATATTTCGACTGTTTTTTGGATGCAGAAATACTGCCCAGTACATTTCATAATGTAAAATCATATGTCGTGATAAGCCCCGCCCCTGACAACACCCCTCTGTTCCGCTTTGACCCTGGAAAAATCTGTTCACCTTAGGTTAAAGGGGTTGTCCGGCTGTGACGAATACATGTATACACTTATGTATGGCCATTCCAAAGCACTTTGTAATAAAGTGTGTGCTTTGTAAATGAGCCATATAGAAGATGTATAGTCACCTGAATGGGTGCCAGACCCCCTCTCCGGATCCTTGGATACGACAAATCCAGCCAGCTCCATTCTTCTTTTTTCGCGCAGGCGCAGTAGCGCTTGTCGGCTTCTCGGGAACGCGTGTCTGATTCGTCGCACATGTGTCGTCCAATCAGAAGTCCGGAGCTGAAGCCGATCCACAGCAGCGTCCACCGGCCGACTGAAGGGTAAGTGGGGAGTCACTATTACTACTGGAGGCAGTATCGGCGGTCACTATTTCTAGTGCTGCCACTGGAGGCAGGGGGAGGATAGGGTTTGGAGGGGTGTCCCTATTACTACTGGGGCAACTATTGGGGGTTACTATTACTACTGGGGAACTATTGGGGTCATTATTACTACTAAGGCAGCTATGGGGGTCATTATTACTACTAAGGCAGCTATGGGGGTCATTATTACTACTAGGGCAACTTTTGTGGGTCACTATTGCTACTGCAGCCACTTTTGGGGATCACTATTACTACTAAGGGCAACTGTTGCGGGTCACTTTTACTACTTGGGCAACTATTGGGGGTCACTATTACTACTAGGGCAACTATTAGGGGTTACTATTACTACTGGGGCAACTATCGAGAGTCACTATTACTACTGGGGCAACTGTTGGGGGTCACTATTACTACTCGGGTAACTATTGGCGGGGGACTATTACTACTCAGGCAACTATTGGTGGTCTTTATTACTACTGGGGCAACTATCATGTGCAATACCATCTGCTGAGCAGATGTATCACACATGATCGGCTTAGATACATCTGCTCAGCAGACGTATTCCACAGGATCTGCTTAGATACAACAGATCAGCACACGTATCACACATGATCGGCTTAGCTATGTCTGCTGAGCTGCTATATCTAAGTAGATCCTATGTGATACGTCTGCTGAGCAGATGTAGCTAAGCAGATCCTGTGTGATAGATCTGCTCAGCTGACGTATCACATGATCGGCTTAGATACATCTACTCAGCAGACCATGATCACATAATGCTACAATAATGTGATTGAAAATAACACTATACAAATTCCAGTATTACAGCAAACTCCAATACAGTGACTATATAGCAGGGCCTCTGTGCTCCCGCTGACGGTCCTGTCACCCAGGCGGCAGGGTGCGGCGCAGGGGAGTTCCTGTGTTGGTGATCTCCCCTGGCCGCCGTAGCCCTGTTCGCTGCTGAGTTGCTAGGAAAGTTGCTACGGCAGATAGGCACGCGTCCTCTGTCTCCGCCTGCCCAGCAAGTGCTGGGGGCGTTTTTTTCCAGCACCCCATGATTGGCTCCTGCGGCTGTCAGGCTCCCTGCCCCAATCAGCGGCTGGGGCGGGAGTTCTGGCAGCATTTAAACCTTTCAGTTCCTTTCCTGTTTGCCAGTGTATGTTTGGTCTTCAACTGCACCCGTGTTCCCTGTTTTGGACTCCTTGCTTTGACTCACTTGCTCTAAACCCAACTTCGCCTTTGCCTTTTGTACTGTGTTTTCTTTCGTTGCCGACCCGGATTGCCTGACCTGCCTTGTGTTTTGTTTGTGACCCATATTTGTCTGTAAGTCTGACCTCTGCCCTGCATCCTTAGCCAGGCTAGGGGATGTCGTCCAGTTGTCGCTCTAGGGCCTAGCCTAGGGGGGCAAGTAGGTAGGGTCAGGGGTTGCGGGTCGTAAGAGGGACTTCAAGTTACCCGGACCCCGGCCCTTGACATACAGACCATATAAATGATTACTGTACCGTTATATCCAATGATCACAGTTGACGTCCTCCGACTGGAGTAATTAACTTTCCCTTTTTCTTAATCTGGCCCTGTCCACCATGATTCCTTGTCCCAGTCTGCAGAATTTGGCACACAGACATCTTTAACACTCCAATTTTAAAGGGACGCTCACTCACTCATGTCACAAATAGGCTCCCACTCATTCAGCATCTGACTGGTGTGAACAGATCTTCTAGCCTGATGACATCCAATAAATCTGTTAAGTGGGCTTCTAATGTAGAATTATGAGATTATGAGACATCACTAATGACGCCCCTGTCTAGGCCTTCTATTAGCTGCAGCAGTCACATGGGTAAACAACCCAAGTGATCGCTGCCGCCAAAGTAAAGGAAAGACCGGAGAACCTGAGTCGCAGCAGGCAGGAGGTGAGTACAAGGTTTATTTTGTCTCATAAAATGCATCCCCACCCCCTCACTGTCACCAATGTAATAACTACTCGAACGTCGTCTTTCTGGGACTAAGGACGTGACAATTTTGGGGGATTTTCATCTCTTCTTTTCAAAAGTCATAACTTTTTTATTTTCCCATCAGCATGGCTATATGAGGGCTTGTCTGTTGCTTAGTGAACTGTAGTTTTAATTCATTCACTCAATCCATCACCCAGTCCGGGCTCTCCGCTCGGCAAACGAAACTAGACTGCACACCCCTCTAATTTGAACTTCTCACTCCCGCCTCCAAGACTTCTCCAGAGCAGCACCGGTCCTCTGGAACGCACTACCAAAGAACATCCGGGCAATCCAGGACTCGAAAAACTTCAGGCGTGCTCTAAAAACGCACCTCTTCAGGGATGCATACCGCATTCCCTAAACAAACCCTTCTGTACACCGCCTGATAACATGTTTCCTGACCTACTGACTGCAATCCCTGCTAGCCATCATAAACCGCTCCTGTAGTCATATTGATCCTGCCGTCGCATAGCTAAATGTCTGACTGTTGTCTGTATATAGCATCCCTCACTCTCCACCTCGCTATACCGTGCACACCTCCAGCCATTTTACCTTCTGTATCACCCCATTACTTGTAGTATGTAAGCTCGTTGGAGCAGGACCCTCACCCCTATTGTTTCCATCAGCTGATTACGATTGTAACCGTGGTTCTGTAATTTTTTGTACTTTTGTCTTTCTGTATTTCCCCTGTCTATGTAAGCGCTGCGGAATATGTTGGCGCTATACAAATAAAGATTATTATTATTATTATTATTATTTGTACCATTTTGGGGTACATATAATGTATTGCATAATTTTTATTACTTTTTTGGGAGGCCTTTTAACGGTACGCACTATACAGTGTACATGACACAATAACTTTTTCTGCAGGTCAGTGCGATTACAATAATACCTAAATCATATATTTTTATTTTGGTTTTTCTACTTTTCCATGATAAACCAACTTTTTTTGGAGCATATATATTTTTTTGCATTGCTGCATTCAAAGACCCATAACTTTCACATTGACTGAGCTCTGTGATGGCTTGTTTTTGTGTAACGAGCAGTAGTTTTTATTGGTACTATTTTGACGTACATATGACTTTTTATGATCATTTTTATACATGGGGATAAAAAGTGTGTTCAGTTTCTTGTTATGCATGCCAAAGATACCAAACCTATTTATTTTAAATGTATTTAACAAAAAAGGCGAAAATGCACAAAAAAGGTTCTTTTTATGTTTTTTGATTGTTTGTATTCTTTTTTTAAAAATTTTTTGTGTCCCTGTAGACTTGAAATTTGATCTCAAGACTTCTCAGATAATACACTGCAGTACTTTATTATTTGTATTCTTTACCATTAGAAGTCATGGCAGACCCAGAGGCCATTGACTTGCATTTGGTTGCCTTGCACTCAATTGGTCCTTAGCAATTTCATGACGGAGGGCTGATGATGTCACAAAGGGATCAACATGGCAGCGGGAGGTCGGCTGTCACTCAAGGTCGTCTCTCGCTGGGGATAGTGCGTGCTCAGCTCCTGAACCTGCAGTATCCAAATGACGTCAATGTATATCATTTCATGGGAACCCCTTTCCACTCAGGATGTGTATATATGTCCTGGGGTGGGAAGCAGTTAATAAGCAGGGGTCCTCCAGCAATTTAGAATCCATGTTTAATGTATGCCTTGTGTCATTGTCATGAGGGTTGTATGAGGTAGTCTTATGTGTATTAACACCTCCAGGCATGAAAGCGTTATTGTCTGGTGATGTCTGGAAAATGTATCGTTTTGTCTAGTAATGTGTATTTGTGCATGTGAGCTAGTTGGGAGTGTCAGGTGTCAGGGAAAGGTTGTTGAGAGTTGGAGGTTGAAGAGAGAGTAGGTCGAGTGATGGAGATGGAGGAGAGATGGCCTGTTGCTCCTGCTTGAGCTCAGCCATGCCAGAATCCCTCCTTATGAGAAGCTTGCCCTTTCAGGGTTTTGGAACCCAGGACATGCAGAGAACGCGTGGGTCTGAGAGCGCAAGAACTGCATGTTCCTATGCAGAACTGCAATTTACGTGAGAGCAGTGAGTAACCATCTGATGATAGCCACCAGTTTGAACCTGTTTCGGAATCCGTTCCGTTTGAGAGAGTTTCATCAAGGAGAGAGAAAGATCCAGCAGATAACTGTGACTGTGGATATGTGTGCCTTTGGAAACTCGAACTGCACGAGAGTAAGAAAAGAGGCGAGAGATGTAAGTCTACTAATAATCTACCACTGTTAGAGTTACTACGTGCAAGTTGTTTCCTTGTTTTATGGAAGAAGAGAAGTTTAAGTAAAAGAACAAGACCGAACGTTTCCGGTTCTTGTTGAAAAAGTACTTTCTGTGTGTGGACTACTCTTTATTCAAGCTGGGTGATCTGCTGCTGAATTAGGAACGTTGGCGTCATGGTGACAGAACAGGAACTTAAGGTAACCCAGATTATTAAAAGTGGTCTCCAGTTAGTAATACAATACACTGATTTATTGAGGCATAAACCTTTGGGATCTTGTACACAACTGTGCATTAAAGGGGTTGTCCCGCGCCGAAACGGGTTTTTTTTTTTCAAAAGCCCCCCCGTTCGGCGCGAGACAAACCCGATGCAGGGACTTAAAAAAAAAAAACGCACAGTACTTACCCGAATCCCCGCGCTCCGGTGACTTCTTACTTACCTGGTGAAGATGGCCGCCAGGATCTTCACCCTCGGTGGACCGCAGGGCTTCTGTGCGGTCCATTGCCGATTCCAGCCTCCTGATTGGCTGGAATCGGTACACGTGATGGGGCGGAGCTACGAGGGAAGCTCTCCAGCACGAGCAGCCCCATTCAAAACGGAGACGGGACTGCGCAAGCGCGTCGAGATTAGACGCTGAAAATTAGACGGCACCATGGAGACGGGGACGCTAGCAACGGAGCAGGTAAGTGAATAACTTCTGTATGGCTCATAATTAATGCACATTGTACATTACAAAGTGCATTAATATGGCCATACAGAAGTGTATAACCCCACTTGCTTTCGCGGGACAACCCCTTTAAGTTTGGTGGCCAAAATCTTGGTGATAGGTTGCCTTTAACCCCTTAATAATTGCCAATACGCCTTTTTTATGGCAGTCGTTGAAGGGCCTTATTCTGATGCACACACCTTTTTACAGCACTATATCATAAGCTGGGAATGGGTCTCCTGGGAGTGTGAGGGTATATATATATATTGCCATATGTGTTTTTTATGCTTTTATACCTATATGCAAGTTTTATTCAATTCCAAATGAAAAAAACTTATATGTCGCCTTACATCAGATATTCCAAGAGAGATGTTCTAGAAATTCAGAGAAGAAGAACCAGACATGAAGGACGCATGTACTTGGCCGTTTTCCCAGAAGCCCATATCAAGATGTTCAAATGTACATAATTTTCACTGTCTTAGGCCCGAAATCCGGACTTCTTAGAATTGAGTGGGTGATTCTTTGCACTGGAGTTAATTGAATACGTGATTTTCTGTACGTAAGCCAGAGGCGCCAGTATCAAGATAATGACTGTTATATGATTTTCACTGTCTCAGTCCGCAAATCCGGACTGCCCATATATGGTTATGAGCCCATCACCCCCTAGTGGGGATGGGACAAAGGGTATAAGATCTCATGTAATCTGTAATAAAGCACGTCGACGTCGGCAGCCGCAGCCATGTCCCGTGTGAGAAACTATACCAGACCTCTGTGTGGTGTCTCTTCTTACGGCCGGCAACGGGGCAAGTGGGGTGGGCCCGATTGGTGCTGTATTTAGAATTTTAACCCTGATAAATGGCGCCCGAACGTGCGGCAACAAAACCGGAGCTTACAACGCATTCCACCCGGATCCACGCCACTGAGAAACCGTCCTGCTGCAAACCGAGCCTGATCAACTCACTTAGAACTCCAGGTAAGACCGGCATATATTTATGTTGTGTTTTACACTGCGAAGTCTTGCAGCAGGACTGACTATCTGTGGTTTGTGACCGGACGGGTTGGGTTAAGAGTTCTACACGGTAACTCGTGTGGGCTCCGGGTTTGCCGTCATGGACCACTGACCGTGATATGCGCACCAATGGCTCACCCAGAAACTAGTCTGTAGTCTATTTGTACTTTGAAGTCCGTAGCGTTTTAGCGATAGTGGAGATTGTTTGATTGTTTGTTGTATCTGCAGAAATTTTTTTTCTCTTTCTTTTTATTTTGTCTCACAGAAAGAGGAACCCTCGGTTAGTTTAGTTGTTAATGGTTTAGAGGAGAGGGAAGCACTCTGTAAGACAGGTCCCATTGACGAAGGAACCCTCCGTTTTAGGTTAGTTTAGTAGTTAATGGTTTAGCTGAGGAGAGGGATGTACTCTTTGGGACTGGTTCCATAAGAAGAAGATGCCTTCGGTTGTATTGCCATATATAAGGGGCTGACAATTCGGGTCAGAAGGATGCACTCTATGGAGCGTGTTATTATTATTATTGTTGATGTTGTAATATGCGTAAGACCTTATTAAAGAAGATAGAGCCCCTCAAGGGCTGCCGCCGTGTGGATGAATCTGTAGAATGTAAGAAAACTCTAATGAAAATGTGTGACACCGACCCGCACGGCAGATTACAAAATGGTGTCTGGGAGGAGGTCTTTAGGACCGAGAGGTGCCTTGGAAGACCAAGGTTTGCTAGAAGCAGAGAGAGAGACAGTCAGAGAAAGTATGTACACATTATTTGTTTAAGAAAGTATCCGTAAGTGAAATGTTGAAAAGTACAGTAAGTGATCAAGAGGGCGTCAGGAGAGTGTCTATTAAAGGTTATATTGGCAGTTAGGTAGGGGAGAGAAATAAGGGGAGCAGGCAAAGTCGATAAGTAAGTTACAATGCATGTGATTTGTTGGCAGAAAGAAAGAGATGAAAATGTGTATAATACAAGATAGATAATAGATATAGATATATGTGTGTATATATATATATATATATATATATACTGTGTGTGCAAATAGTTAACTGAGCTTGCTTTTAGGGGAGAAGAGTTTGTTGACATGTAGCTGCGAGCTTGTGTTCAGTCTTCAAGGTCGGAAGATAACAGCGAGAGAGAAAATGCAATAACAACCTTGGTTAATATCTTGGCTTGCTTACAATGAATTGAAATGAATTTAATTAGTTATACTGTCTTAGTAGGCAGGGAAATATAGTAATTTCTAATGTATATTCTTACTTATACAGGGGTTGAAAATGAATGTTGCAAGGTCCCAGGATATGTGTTAATTATGATTTCAAAATGCAGGCAATAGTTTAAGCTAAAACTTATTCAGTATGTGTTTCATATTCGCGGAGAGATAACAGTCAGGGTCACAAGGGGGGCTGAAAAATACCCAGAGATTCTAAAATACTTCAGCGTTTAATACAGCATATAATAGCTTCAGTAGATAAGAAATATAGAATATTTCAGTCACTCAGCAAACTTTTTTTTCACATAATTTGTCAAAGATAGCGCTCATTCACAATCTCATCTCAATAGAATCATGTACTTTATAAAAGCACTCACCTCAATGTTTTTCAACTGATGTATGTATGTTTGTCAAACTTTTTTTTGTCCGTGCATCTGCATGTACTGGGACACCTCCAAGGGGGGTGACGGAGCAGACTTGAGAGCATGGATGGATGTGAGCTAGATGACCCGTGTCCAAGCTGTGGTGGAATGTGTGATGCAGGTAATGACTGGGGATAAAAGTCCTCCCCATGCATGGGACTTTGCTTGGTTGAGATGTGGACGTGTGGACTGTTACGCTGAAATTAAGCTGAGAAGACGGACGCAATGTGCCAATATCGAAGGGGTGGAGCTAGATGATGTAATAGTACGTAATGTTTCATCCTTCTTGTCCAAGGGAGGGGGTGAGGATTTTGAGCAGCTAGTAAAAGTTTGTTTTGTTTTTTTTTCTCCTGTCTGAAATTTGATAAAGAAATTGCAGGCAGGAACAGACTAATAATGAATTCACTTAAAGGGATATCACATTTCAAATATGAATAGATGTTTTGTAGATTATTCTGTCCCGGTGTAACTCATGTTTCTGTTATAGGTGCTAACATTTTACAGGCCTTATCTGCATCCATCAAATCTTTTTACAATGTTATACTAACTTAAACCCGGCTACTATTGTTCCAATTGAGTACCCTGGTTTAAAGGGGGGGAGGAGAAGGCATAGGTGATCTAGGTATTGCAAGTCAGCCATTTTAGGTATTGCAAGTCAGCCATTTTAGGTATTGCAAATCAGCCATTTTAAAATTTTTTTTGCAAGTCATTTTTAAATTTTTAAATTTTTTGCAACAAGATTCTGATCTATTTGAAATAGAATACCAGCCTGATTGTCTAGCAGTGATGCAACAAGAAAATTTAAGTTTTAAAAAGTTACTGAAAGCCCTTGTTAATAATGCATATTTTGAGTTGTTTTTTATAGATTGTACCCAGGGTGATTGACGACTCCACACTGGATATACGGTGGTTACACAACAAGATGTCCTAAAAAGCAGAATGTCTCCGCATGTCGCAGTACAAGAAGCGGAATTAAAAGCACTCACGGAGGCGTGTAGAGTGGAGGAAGGTAAGACGGCAAACATTTACACTGACTCCCGGTATGCATTTGGCATAGCTCATGATTAAGGCCCAACATGGAAGGCCAGACAGTTTTTTACCTCAGCAGGACAGCCAATTAAGAATGATGCAGCGGTGCAGTCTCATGGAGGCTCTACTTCTACCTGACAAGGTGGAAAGCTCACACCAATTCCTACACCAAAGAAGCAAGAGGCAACGCCATCACAGGCCACACAGCAAAGGCAGCGGCCCTCAAGCCGTGAAAGAAAGAAGAAAAGAAGAATTTAACAATAATTTTGGACTTTGATAAAAACTTGGACTTTGATAAAAACTTGGACTTTGATAAAAACTTGGACTTTGATAAAAACTTGGACTTTGATTTGAACTTGGACTTTGATAAAAATTTGGACTTTGATATGCTAAAGACTTTACAGTTACAAGCCAGCAAGGAAGAAAAAGACAAATGGACTAAAAAGGGACGGCGTATGGTGAACAGTCAACAGCACTTGCTTACCATAGTCCCTGTGCCCCATGATGGCCCAGCTGACGCACGGAAAGAGGCACCTCTCAAAGCAGTAATGATGTCGATGCTTGAACGACGACGGGTGACTCCTTGGTTTTCTGTAGCTGCTGCATCATTTGTCCAATTTTGCATGATCTTTGCCGTAAAGCAACAGGGCAGAAGTAAATTTGCCACATCACACTTGCCTAGGCCACTCTACCCATTTCAGGGATTGCAAATTGGCTACACTCAGCTCCTACTTGTTGGGAAGCATGAAAATGTGCTTGTTGTTGTTAATGTTTTTCAGGTTGGAGACCTACCCTGTTACCAAAGTAAATAAGCAGGTAATCGCACAGAAGCTCATGAATGAGGAAATCCGCAGATATGGGGTACCGGAAGTGATTGAGTCAAACAAAGGTACACACTTCACAGGTGAAATAATGCAACACATCATGTCTGTTTTGGGTATATTCCAGGCTTTTCACACACCCTACCATCCGCGGAGTAGTGGGAAAGTAGATACAAAAGACAATAGAGAAAATGGTCAAATTTTGAATTGAGTGTCTTCCATTAGTTTTTCTTTTTCTCCAGGAGGATACATGGGCCTCTCCAAGGAATTGTTAGTAATGTATTCTGCAGTCTCTGCTTTTCTCCCAGGTCCTACAGATGAGTGTCACAATCTAAAACCAGGTGACAGGGTCTATGTGAAAAGGTTTGAGAGAGAAACCCGGTTTGAATATCCCTACCAGATGTTGCTCACCATCCCAACTGCAGTCAAGCTCTAAGGAAAGCCCACTTGGATCCACACTTCGCACTAAAAAACTTAAGATCCTGCATATCCTTTAAATGCTATAATGTGGTACAATTCCTCTAACACACACCTTTGACTACTGTACACTAGCCCCGTGTTTCACAACAAATTAATATAATCAAATGTGCAATATGAAGAGTACACTGAGGGTGAGAATCCAACACCGCATCGTGCTAAGAGAGAAGTTGACGCTCCAGGTGGTAACTTTGACCCACATGTATACATAGATGCAATAGGAGTGCCAAGGGGGGTGCCAGATGAATTTAATTCTAGAGATCAGGTTAAAGCAGGTTTTGAGTCCTTATTTGCTATTTTCACTGTTAATAATAATGTAGATTGGATGAATTATATCTATTCCAATCAGCAGAGGTTTGTAAACTACACCAGAGATGCTTTACAAGGGTTAGCTGACCAGTTAGGGCCCACTGCATCCATGGCGTTCCAAAATAGAGTGGCCCTGGATATGATTTTAGCAGAAAGAGGTGGGGTATGTAATTTCCTGTATGTGTATTATCCCTTTGATCAAAAAGAGTATGAGTATGAGTAATGTGACACCAAAATTTCCCTTGTTTGAAAAAAGATGAAGAGCCAGTTCCGATAATGCCAACCAGATACGTTACCAGAAGAATGGAGAGATGGACTAGTACTGTGTCTGCCTCAGTCTCATAAGATGGACTGTCAGTGGACTTCCCATTTGCCTAGGGAAAGTGCAGAAGACCTTAGGTTCCGGCGAGGGCACACCCTGTGGGGTGTTAACTTGTACAGATAGAGGGTATGGATGCCCGGAAATAAGCCTAGGGAATCCATGGCCTCCTTCTGAGGTGAGGTAGGGATCCCTCCCCTTTAGGAGTAGGGACTTACGGGCAGTGGAGAAACCCTGACGCAAGGGAGAGACGACCGAGGAAGAGTACAAAGTCTGATGCTTGATCTCCATATTAAGTTTTTTAGGGGGGTTTGTGAGGGTATATATATATATTGCCATATGTGTTTTTTATGCTTTTATACCTATATGCAAGTTTTATTCAATTCCAAATAAAAAAAACTTATATGTCGCCTTACATCAGATATTCCAAGAGAGATGTTCTAGAAATTCAGAGAAGAAGAACCAGACATGAAGGACGCTAGCAACGGAGCAGGTAAGTGAATAACTTCTGTATGGCTCATAATTAATGCACAATGTACATTACAAAGTGCATTAATATGGCCATACAGAAGTGTATAACCCCACTTGCTTTCGCGGGACAACCCCTTTAAGTTTGGTGGCCAAAATCTTGGTGATAGGTTGCCTTTAACCCCTTAATAATTGCCAATACGCCTTTTTTATGGCAGTCGTTGAAGGGCCTTATTCTGATGCACACACCTTTTTACAGCACTATATCATAAGCTGGGAATGGGTCTCCTGGGAGTGTGAGGGTATATATATATATTGCCATATGTGTTTTTTATGCTTTTATACCTATATGCAAGTTTTATTCAATTCCAAATGAAAAAAACTTATATGTCGCCTTACATCAGATATTCCAAGAGAGATGTTCTAGAAATTCAGAGAAGAAGAACCAGACATGAAGGACGCATGTACTTGGCCGTTTTCCCAGAAGCCCATATCAAGATGTTCAAATGTACATAATTTTCACTGTCTTAGGCCCGAAATCCGGACTTCTTAGAATTGAGTGGGTGATTCTTTGCACTGGAGTTAATTGAATACGTGATTTTCTGTACGTAAGCCAGAGGCGCCAGTATCAAGATAATGACTGTTATATGATTTTCACTGTCTCAGTCCGCAAATCCGGACTGCCCATATATGGTTATGAGCCCATCACCCCCTAGTGGGGATGGGACAAAGGGTATAAGATCTCATGTAATCTGTAATAAAGCACGTCGACGTCGGCAGCCGCAGCCATGTCCCGTGTGAGAAACTATACCAGACCTCTGTGTGGTGTCTCTTCTTGCGGCCGGCAACGGGGCAAGTGGGGTGGGCCTGATTGGTGCTGTACTTAGAAATATAACCCTGATAGGAGGAAACAGTAGAGCCTCCATGACAGGTTGCTTTTCCGTTACCCCGCTGTCTCCTCGGCTGAGGGCCTGCTCCTCGGATGCTGCAGGGCGGAGCTTAGCATCACGAACAGGATGAATAACTCCATGCAAAGTGAATTAATGAAAAAGTGAATTAAATCTTTCCCCCGCGAGATGCACAGACCAAGTGAGAAACATTATTTGAAACTGAAAATATGTTTGCAGTATGCCTATCAGGTTGGAGAGAAACTGTTTGATGTTACTAGATAAAGTTGAGTTGCCAGATTCGTGTGCCTGAATGGAGAATTCTGGTGACGATATGGACTTTTAAAATGGCACTCAGCCTTCACTACCCTTCTCTAAAGAAAAGCCCGCAAATCCTTCCTGTGAAGAAGTTCCCACCATTGGTGAAGAAAAAGTAGTGGGGGACACACCCACTGCGGAGCTGCATTTGGAAAATGGCTGGAGCCGCCTTGAAGTGGAGTCTGAAGCTGGGAAAAAAGTGCAACAAGTGAACCCTCAGCAGAGTGAGGATAACATACCAGAGACACCCATGGCTACAGCAAGAGTGGCGAGAGGAATGCCAGCAGCATACCCGCCACCAAAGTCACAGTTCTGCTTCAGAGATGAGAGAAAGGTGATGGACTTACTGCCCTTCCTTTCTCCAGTGTCTCCCAGAGCAGCAGCTGTTGACGAGAATACTGAGGAGCTCTATCTCAACTATGGAGCTTAGAGAAGGATCCATGCCCGATGCAGCGGCTGTTGCTGTCTCTGCAGAAAGTCTACTGACTGTTGTGGGACCAAGTGTTGGAGGACTGGTTTGTAGGAATACTTCTGTTGACTTTGCCCCTGGAAGGAAAAGGGACTGGACTGTAAAATTTTCTCCACTCATACTGGATTTGTATCATTCTTCTATCCACCATGGATACTTATCCACCAGGACAATCTTGCAGCGAAACAGGCTTTGCCAGAGCACCTGTTGCCCTATGTGGTGGAATATGGCAACAAAAACTTCTCCTTTGTGTTAGTGGACGATAGAGACCATTGCCCTAAGGGACCGCGGCGGCAGTCTTAAGGCTTTTCACTGCCTCATCGTTCAGAGGAGGAGGACCATACAGAGGAGGACCAAGAGGTGAGAGACTGTACTCTTGTACTCTTTATGCTCATCAATAGGGATTCGTTCCTGGGAGAGTGGTGTCGGAGACAGAGGAGCCTACGTTCCCAATGCCATGCAAGGTGACGTGGTGCTAGAGACTCTCTGTTCCTGTCCTAACAGAGACATTTTGAACTTAATTTTTTCCTTGTTAACAACTTCACAGGGGCAGAACAGGTCCAGCAACGAAATTTCAGGCTTACTAGTTGGACCGACAGACTAATAATGCTAAAAATTTGACTTTTATTTACTAAATTTTAAATTCTATGAATAAGCAAACCAAATGGACAAACATATACACAAGTGAGATTATATGTGGATAAATCCCAAAACAAAAAAAGAAAAGAAAAATATAATAATACGTGAGATCTGGTCCAGATTTCGTGTTACTAACAGCTCAATTCTGAACGTTCGAAGATGCCACCCGTTAATGGACCAATCCTAACTTTTTGTTCCAATTAGCAACACGGTTTATGGATTCAAGCCAAAGTCGCATACAACTGTCGTCATATGTCAGGAATGACAGTAAAGTATGCCAATATTCCCTACGCGTTTCGCACTAAAGTGGGCTCATCAGGGGCCAGAATCTACTCCAGAATTGATACACTGGAGGGTGGCTAGTATTGCTTCCGTATGAACTGTATTGAATGATCTAAAATGACTAGAAAGAGTCAGATGTCTCACGTTTACTCTCAGTTAGAGCAATGACTTTACTGTCTCTCCAAACTTCATAAATATGATGGAGTAGCCTAGAGTCAGTTTTGGCAAGATGTTTGATTCATTTAACTTGCCTAGAGAGCAAATCTCTCCAAAGTTATAAACTACTGGTTGACGAGAGCTTGATTCAATAGCTCTGCCAAATCAGTAGTACTGACACTAGCATGTAGACCCAAGATATTACTGCCATAAAGTAGCTGCGCTTGTACTGATTCCCTAGCCGTTACTAATATAACATAGACGGACTACAATAGCTAGTCCTGTCTTGTAAATCTTTCTGACTAAATCTATGAGGCTAGC
The DNA here is from genome assembly GCF_035609145.1 of Eleutherodactylus coqui. Classification (NCBI taxonomy): domain Eukaryota; kingdom Metazoa; phylum Chordata; class Amphibia; order Anura; family Eleutherodactylidae; genus Eleutherodactylus; species Eleutherodactylus coqui. The sequence continues at coordinate 63,940,360 of NC_089837.1, forward strand.
GTATTACCGCCAAAGATAAACTATGCAATCAATGCCTTAGCGATAATTATTCTGAAGATACATTAAGGTCAGAAAGGCTTAGGTGTATACATAAAAATAACAAACAGGCAGCATGTCAGTCCTGATGGTGGATGCTGTCTGTCCACCATCAGGACTGACATGCTGCCTGTTTGTTACACCCTACTAATTCCATTACTCCAGTGTCTGCTTGTGTTTTATCTGTTTTAGGGGGCACATCCTCGGTTGGGGAGAAGAATTATGATTGGGTCCCATAGCGTATGTTGGTGAATCCTGAGTTCTGCTAAGCCCAACAGTAATATTCTAGTGACAGGCCAGTCCGTTTCTGTTACAAGCTGTCATGTATTACAGTTTGACACCAGAAATGAGATCCCAGGTAGTCATTGTACATCAGGATGGGTTCAATATGAATAGTAATGAAAGGAGGTTGTGTGTAGCGGTCTGTCCTGCACTCTCCAAGACTAAGATAGATAGTCCATAAGTGATAATGACATAGAACACTGCTGATTTCTTGTCTCGGACATATTTTCCATTTTAAGGAGGCGTCGAGGTCAGCTTTCTTTAAGTTTGGGGTCCCCTCTAGCACTTTAGAATCTATGTTTTATGTATGTCGTGTGTCATTGTCATGAGTTTTGTATGAGTTAGTATTATGTGTATTAACACCTCTAGGCATGAAAGAGTTAATGTCTGGTGATGTCTGGAAAATGTATCGTTTTGTTTAGTTATGTGCATTTGTCTATGTGCGCGTGAGCTAGTTGGGAGTGCCAGGTGAAGGTTGTTGAGAGTTGGAGGTTGAAGAGAGAGGAGGTCGACAGTACAGCCTCCGTTGCAGGTTGCTATTTTGTTACCCTGCTATCTCCTCGGCTGAGGGCCTGCACCTCGGAAGCTGCACCATCTACGGTGGCCTGTGAGGCTCAGCCTCCTGTTGAGCTTCACAGAATGTATTATACAGAACTATACTTAAGTATAGCCGTGTAGGGTAAGAACAATCAAGCATGCTGACAGTCAAAAATGAAAGCTAGAAATGTGTAAAGAAAATGTAAAAAGATTTTTAAAATCTCAAAACTTCACCATTCCTACTTAGGCTGGGTTCACATGGGGCGGGAATTGACAGCGGAATGCTCGCAGCAGACACCCCATTGCAGATCGGCCGCAGAATGCCTGCCTCCAGTCCCGCACCATTTGGTGCAGGTTTTGAAGCAGGTTTCATCGCCTATTCCTCCTCATTCAGAGGGGGCGAGTTCCGCAGTGGAGACGGCGATACAATTGAGATATATTGTAAGATTGCCCTAGGAATACTCCGGGTTATATAAACATAATTCTAATTGCAAAGGCAAAAAATACCTATAGGTAATATCTCGTAAAATATAAATGCTTTATTATTCAAAAGTAGACAAGGGTAACACCAAAAATATTATAAAATAAAAGGCAAATGGTGGTAGCAATATAGTGTGACCAGCAGTCATTAATTAGTATCACGTGTGTAATTGTGTATGTACACACTAAGACAGGCCTGGAAGACCAACTTCCAAAAGCCTATGTGGAAATTAATAGGTCAGCGCCAACAGCACCTTGTTAAAAGTCTAACCTATAGCCACCCTGACATGTTTCACCTTACAGCGTCCTCTGGGGGTACAACAACCAGGGCTGTAGGCTATATAAAGCATTTAGATTTTAGGGGATATTACCTATGGATATTAGATACAATTGACGTGTCCCGGATTTGAATTCTGTGCCGCAACGAAGTTTCCGCACAGGTTTTGGGCGGGTTTTTCCTGCAGCATGTGGACGAGATTTTCAGACTCTCATCTACTCATCTGCCACTACTGTAAATGTAGTGGAATTTCCGTGCGGAGGGCTGCATGGAAATTCTGCGGTAATTCCGGCCCGTGAGAACCCAGCCTTTGTATGTAAAAAAATAAGTTAAAATTACCACAGCTTTTGTATTGCCGCATTTGTAATGACCCATGTAGAAAAGTATATTATTTAACGGTGCACACCTTGAAAGGAAATTAAATATATGGTGAAAATAGCTAATTCTGTATATCTCTCCTCATAAAAGCCAGAATAGAACGCAATCAAAAGTCAGAAAAAAAGTCAACTGATGCCATTAAGCATGCAGCTCTTCCCGCAAAAAAACCCTCCTCACAGACCCCCATTGACAGGAAAAAAATGCGGCAAAAGAAAAAAATATATTTTTTTACAGTTTGAAAAGGTTGCAAAAACCCAAAATCTATATAAATTTGGTGTAGATGTAATTGTACCGACCTGCAGAATGAGGTTCACATATTATTTACAGCACACAATGAATTCCGTAAAAAAGAAAAACCATGCTAAAATTGCAGAATTTTTTGTTAATCTTGCCTTAAGAAAAAATTGAATAAAAAGTTATCAAAATGTTATATGTTCACCCTGCAAAAAATGGATTATTTAGTACAAAATTTGGACCTACAATGCAGGGTGAGCAGAGAACATTTGGTGGGGTTTTCAGTAGGGAACGGACTCATTCTTGTTTTTGCTATGTAACCCTGTGATTTCTATGTACACTCCTGGCTCAATAGTCTGTAATGTGAATTACTGCTCCTTCCTTGGACATGCAGTCTGTATCCACACTCAGAAGCAAAGTTCTTACATAGCAGGTGAGCACAGGGGTGGACTGAAGGCCACATTGCCATACTGAACCTTTTCCAAAGGCCGCAGGGGTATTACTATCTGAGACATTTATGGTAGATCCTAAATACACTCAATTAAAAAAAAAATCTAGCACCTAGAAGGAGTTGTCATTTTGCTGCAAACTCAACATACAGTTACATCTCAGGTAGATATGCAAATGATTAGATGAACAGTCTTGTCACCTGAGGCTGTAAAACTGGTTCCCCCCTTGGCCTATAAAAGGCTCTCGGAGGCTCCTTGTGTGTAGTGACCTCTTCTTCCGCTTGTGTAGAGCTTGTTGACCACTAGACACCTCTACGACGCAGAGAAGAGATTTCACCCTGTTAACAGAGTCTGAGAGGGGCGCATTATTGGGATGTGAGAAGCTGGATGGTCGTATCAACAAATTGTCCCTCACCTGGGCCATTCTGACCAGACTGTTAGGAGGTGTTGGGTTAAGTAGCTGCGTGAGAGCATTCACACAAGGCAACCAGGGTAAGGATGCCCTCTACAGACCACCAACTGAGAGAATCATCTGGTCGGATGACAACTTGTGCAGCTCAAACTGTTTTGCAATCCAGAGACAGGTGGCACCATCGTTACAGCCCCTGAGTCTGTCGGAACCATTTTCTGGCGCTTGGCTTTGATTGTTCTTCCTTTGACACCCACCCTCCATCGCCTCCGTTTACAGTGGTGATGTGAACGACGAAACTGGACTGCTATGAAGTGGAACTTGTTTGTCTTCAGAAACGACTACAGGTGTAGTGTGGGCAATGGCGTCGGCTATGTTCGTGTCTGAAGACCTTGCCTTTGCTGTGGAGCGTCACACTGCCCCCATGGGTGGTGTGATGGTCTGGGGAGGCCATCGCATACAATAGACAGTCACCCTTACCACCATGGGGTAGATCACGTATGTTTTGCAGCTGTATGCAGCACGGTTTAGGTATAGGTACCGGTACAGGTTGGGGGGGGCTCATTTGTAACTTCCATCTTTCACACAGAACAAAGATCAACTGGAAAAGCTTTTCTTGTTCTGGAGGACGCGGCCTACCTCATACCACCTTACTCATACCACCTATTAATTTCAATGGGAACTGGGCAAAACCTTATTTTCACTGTGGTGACACTATAGGGATATTCAGCACTTGCTCACAGATTACTCCACACGCTACGGCTGTGATCTGCTAATTTTTTTTTTTCAAGAACCCTTTTTATCATATACGGATTGTCCAAAGCAGATAGCGCCTTTAAGTACAACAAATCGTATTGATTACCAATAGTGTTGAGCAAACTGAACCAGAAGAACCCAATTCGGATCGAACTTTAATAAAAGTTTGGTTTGACAGGAACAAGAACCGAGCTTTTAGCAAAGGTCTACCCAAAATACTAGTCCTGAACACTGGTGTATAACACTGTCTAAAAACCACAAAAGCCCCATAAACAATCTTTTATGGCTTTTAGACAGTGTTATACACGTTTTAAGTGTTTTAGTGAACATCTGGTTTAGTTCGAACTAATTCGGTCCCAATCGAACTTTTTGAAAAAGTTTGGCAAATCTGCCAAACCGAACTTTTCAAAAAGTTTGCCCATCACTAGTTACCAATTTGGCCCTAGTTGTGGTGAATTTATAGATTTTCTTACTACATTATTTACATAAATGTTGAGGTCAAATAAATCTACTTCTCCATCATTACTTGTCTTGGAGGATCATGCGGTATTTGGACATATGCAATTAAAAAGTATTTGAACCTCATACAATTTTTCTATTTTTTGCTAATTTTTCACATTTAAAGTTTTGTATCTTCCAACTGATGTAAATATAAGACACAGACAACATGAGTAATCACAAAATGTTGGTTCCATTTATTAAAAATAAGGATTTATTCAAAATCTCCATCACCTGTTTGAAAAAGTAATTCCCCTCCCCCTAAACCCAATAACTGATTATACCAAAAAAACTGCAATCAAACATTTAGGCTGGGTTCACACGGGACCGTAATCCCACGGTAATCTTGCGGAATGACCGGACGGAGAAACAGCGAGATTTCCATGGGATAATCGCAGCTTCAAAACCTGCGGCCTTCAGACGGAGTGCTTAATTCTACACTGAGAAAGGTTATTCACAAGTAGAAAACATTAAGCTGACAATCTTCTCAGAAGTGGAAGGGTGAAGATTTGGGCTTGTTTTGCAGCCACAGGATTTAGGCACCCTGCAGTCGACTGTGAACCATATTTTATAGAGGGAAATGTGAGGCCATCTATCCAAAAGCTTGGCAGAAACATGGGTCATGCAAGAGGACTAGGATTCCAAGCACACCAGCAAATCTACATTAGAATGGATGGAAATGAATAGAGTCAAGGTGTTGCAACAGCCCAAAGTCCAGACTGCAAAGCAATAAAAATGCTGTGGCGGAGCCTTAAATCAACCCTCCGGACCTGAACAATAAAATATGGCTAAACAGCTTTATTGAGTACCTGACGCACAATATGTATCAGTAGTCTGAGGCACTACATGCTGCTCTAACGGGCCAGCAATACTTATGTGGGCAGCTCTGGTTAATCAAAGCAGGTGTAGTGTTTTAGGCTAATGATACATACTAATACACATTAAAGAAATAAAGTATTAGGAGGGCTCTCCAGCCGGAATCCAATACACAATGGGAGCAGGTGAATTGTAAACTCAATATAACTTACCCGGTGACTAGTGAGGTCTGTAGAAACCCCACTATCACCTCCACATCCAAGTAAGCCTATAGTATTATATATATACTCCTGTATATATGTACCGCGGCAAGGATCCGTTTCGCCAATCCAGGGGGGGCTAGGTCCGGAGAGCTGCTGATATGGTGGGTCCTATTTGCAGATAGGACCCACTATGGATAAAAAAGCATAAGTGGTTGCACATAAGTGCAAAAAATATATCAGCGCTGCTTACAGGGAACTGTAATGGCAAAAAGAATCCACAAAAGAGTGATAACAAAAAAGGATTCTTTATTGGGACACACAGGTCCTAGGTGCAACGCGTTTCGTCTAGCAGGACTTTATCAAGCACAAAATGTATACCTCATGTCATTTTGTGCTTGATAAAGTCTTGCTAGACGAAACGCGTTGCACCTAGGACCTGTGTGTCCCAATAAAGAATCCTTTTTTGTTATCACTCTTTTGTGGATTCTTTTTGCCATTACAGTTCCCTGTAAGCAGCGCTGATATATTTTTTGCACTTATGTGCAACCACTTATACATACTAATACACAGTGTGCATCAGGTAGTCAGAGAAGTGGTGTGGCCATCTTTGTTTCTCCAAGCCCGGAGGGTCACTTTAAGAGTGCTGTGCATAAACGAATACACACAAACGTCAGTGAACTGCAGTAATGTTATAAAGGTGTGAGCCAAAATTCCTTCACAATTATCGAAGAGACTGATAAAAAGGAAAACAATTATTTAAAGTTATTGCTGGTAAAGGGGCTTCTACAAGCTATTGATTCAAGGTATGTACTTCATTTTACACACCCTGCTTCTGCATGTTGCCCTAGTTTTTGTTACATGGATGATGACACGGTGTAATCTGTCATCTGCTGTTCATCACCTCATTTTAAAATCTTCTAAGGACCAGATGTTTTTTCATTATGTCCTGATTAGTAAAACCAGGATTCAAAGAGGGTGTACTTAGTTAAGGCCACCAAGGCAATATCTCACATTACGCATTGGGGGCTACAGTGCCCCTAAAGTAGTGTATACATCAGTTCACTGGTGGTAGAGGTGATACAGGACACAAGATGTACCTCCCAAGGAAATACTGTAGGTGACTCTACTTTGCAAAGGAATTCATAGCTGGTCGGGGCTCGGCGATGCCCTCAGTGACTGCAGTGCAGCTGGATACAAGACGCACGGCTCACAGTCCCTTTAAATCTGCACGTGCCGCTCTGGTTTTTTAAACCCTCTGCGCCTTCCTAATATGGCTATACCAATAGTAGAAGCGGCAGGTGTGGAGAGCTACACTCTAAATGGTGGAGGGGAGGAAGGGGCTGCAGTGATTGTCTGACTTTGGATCCAGTTGTTTGGCATGCATTTCCTATATGCTGTTCTGTCACCTCCTCTTGATTGCTGTATGTGGTCCTCTCAAGGTGAGGACCCTTCACAGTATGATAGTCACTATCAAAGTTGAATACCCCCTGCTTACCAGAGCCAGATGACCCTCCTTAAGAGGGCACCAGTGAGCAGTATATAGAGTCTCAAGTCCACTACTCCAGGGCATCAGAGCAGCTTGCAAGCGCTCCTGGACTTCCCGCTTGGCCCGTGCCTCTTCTGGAGCACCGCTCTAGCCGCAGTTTCAACCACTTCTCTCACACCATCGTTGGTTTTAGCGGAGCACTCCAGATATTTATAAGCGCATATACGGGTAGCCATGGCTCGTCCATCTTCGGTCTGCAACAGCTGCTGCTCCATCTGTGCCAGTTCATTACGGATATGCTCATCATTCCTCAAGTCCGTCTTGTTGGCCACCAGGATGATGGGCACATTGGGACAGAATGTCTTCATCTCGGGCATCCAAGTCTTGAAGATACTCTCCAGAGAGTCTGGGTTGTCCACAGAGAAGCACATGAGGACCACATCAGTATCCGGATAGTAAAGTGGCCGCAATCGGTCATAGACCTGCCCAGCCGTGTCCCACAGTGTCAGCTCCACTAGCTTGCTATCCACCTCAATGTCTATTCTGGTGGTCTTATAATGAGAGATTTCAAAACAGTGGTATATGGGGAACTCATTCCCAAGCATGACAGTCAGCAGGCAGGTTTTACCGCACGTCGTGTCCCCGACCACCACCAGCTTCTTCCTGATAGCTGACATGGCCACTTTGCTGCGGTTGCCTGACACTTTCTGTGGCTCTGATGGTGGCTTGGCGCCCTGCCGGAGGAGGAGAACTGTCAGAGCTATCGCTGGTTAGCTTGCTGGGCAGCACAGGGTGATCAGACAGCGGTCCAGACTCTGCAATGCCCTCAGCGACTGCAGTGCAGAGGAGGAAGGGACTGCAGTGATTGTCATCAGGGACTTTGGATCCACTAGTTTTGCATGCATTACGTGTCTGCTGTTCTGTCACCTCCTCCTGACTGCTGGATGTGGTAGTAAACTTCCTGATCCTTCCTAATAGACAATGTAATTTGTTAGTGTGGAGGATTTATTAACCCCTTAGTGGCATTGCCTATTTTGGCCATAAGAACATGATTTTTTTTGGTGATTTTCATCTCCACTTTTTTATTTTTCCGTTGTTTTCTGCATGGCAAACTGTAGTTTTTATTGGTACCATTTTTAGGTACACATAATGGGTATTAGTGTATCTTGACGCCACCAGGATGTCCTGTTGGAGTCAAGAGTGACAGGGGGGTGACGCCCCCTGTACGTGATTGGATGGCCAGCTGGCAGGGCTGTAGGTCCCGGAAGTCCACTGTACCTGGTAAACGCATACTGTAGCCGTAGCAGGGGGCTTCATTGCTAGGGACCTAGTAGGCACAAGCTACCTGATTAGGAACCCTATTCTCCTCTGCCGCCGCCGTCGTAGCACGACCACAAGAGCCCCACCACCCAGCTCTCTCCCTGCCCATGTGAGATTCTGTCCGCTGCAGGGAGGCCAAAGGGACGGCCACCGCTAAGCTGCAGCACTTGCGGCTGCTAGGTCTCACAGTGTTTGCCGGTCATGTGGCCTCCCTTCAGCGGCAGTGATGTAAAAGGTGCGGGACTGCAGTAGTGCCCGCTTCTCACTTGGGACCGTTGTGTGTTGCAACAGTGTGCGGACGTCGGCAGTGTGTCCTCCCTAGATCGGGCACAAAGTAACATCACCGGGAGGGGGGGGGGGGGAAACGGCATAGGGTCATGAGCAGCCGCTTCACTGTCAGGGGGGTTGCGGCTACAGGGTTCCGTAGCGAGAAAGCCCCTTAGACATGCTGCATGGGGGGTCTGCTGTATGCACTTCTCGGACACTATTGCTAGTCTTCCACGAAGTACACGGCATGTTCCTGTGCATCCAATCATGTACAGGGGGCGCATCCAATCACGTACAGGGGGCGTCACCCCCCCTGTCACTATTGACTCCACCAGGACTTCCTGGTGGCGTCAAGATACACTAATACCCACATAATGTATTGTAAAACTTTTATACATTTTTTTTGGAGCGCAGGGATAGAAAACACATCACTTCTGACTTCTGCCATAGTTTTTTTTGCAGTGTTAGTGCTCTTACACACGGGCATCAGCATTTTTACGTTCGCCCTCCGGCGCCGTAAAAGCGCGTGAACGAGCGCACAAAACCAACGTTTCTGTGCCCGTTCAGACAGCCTGGGTCAGGTGCATTTACGCGACTTAGTAATGCCTTTGGTTGGGGGGAGACAGTTTAGGTCTGCTAAGCTGTCTCCCCCTCGCCGGCTTTCTGCAAGGAAAGGGTGCGGGAGCTAGTGTGCTAGCCCCCACCCCTTCTCTGCCCCTTGTTAGCAGCCAGCAATGGGAGGGGACGGGACGGTGCAGGAGCTTAGCAACTAACTCCACCCCCATCTCTCCTTCCCATTGCAAACAGCCAGCAAGGGATGGAGAGAAGGAGGAAAAGGGGGTGGGAGTTTAGCGGTCATTGTGCAGGTCGTTACGGATATGATGATACCAAGTATGTGGGATTTTAACTTTTTTTATTTTTTTGATTATACAAACATGGGAAATGTGCAAAAAAAAAGAACTTGAAGCATAAAAGCTACAATAAAGCATTGTAGTACTTGTGTAATGCAATGCAATATCATTCACAATAGTGATGGCAGGCTCAGACACCAGTGCTATTGCAACCCATAAGCACAATTATATCGCGGAATGCTGATGACATCACAGAGGCAACGCACTCCGTCTGTGAACCCTTTACATGCTGCGATGTACATTGATCACGGCATGTAAGGGTTTAAGTGCGATGACTGATGTTCTCACTGATCCTTGCTGTTTCAGCAGGAGGATGGTGCCTGCTGCAGGATGGCGCAGGCTCACTTCTGAGACTGCACCATTCAACAATAATGCTGGGTTCACACACGCAGATTTCTCGTGGTTTGGCCGCAGCAAAGTACCGCGAGATTTCCGTGGGGAATCTGCTGCTTCAAAACCCGCGGCTAAGTAGCTGCAATGCATCTTCCCGCTCTAGTTCCAAATGAACATAAATGGCTCTTTTCATCTTTTCTTTGGAGCATCCCCTAATTAATTCCTGTAGGGGCTCTGCTATTTTTGCAAAATTTGGGATAGACTGTCTGTAGTATCCCGCAAATCCGAGGAAGCTTCTCACGTTCTTTACAGTTTTCGGTGTTGGCCAATTATGTACGATGGGTCAGGTTCAGGTCAGGGTCAGGTTGAATGCTTCCAGAGCTCACTATGTGGCCTAAATAGTACACTAGGGCTTTGAGTAGGTGGCACTTGGGAGGTTTAATTTTCAATCCGTGTTTGATTAGGATTTCAAACACTTCCTCCAGGTGTTGCAAATGTTAAAGAAGCACTGTTTCAAAATTTTTAAGCATCTTTCTATGAGGCGTTGCAACGTGCCAGGAGCATTACAAAGTCCGGAGGGAATGTTATTGAACTCAAGAAGTCCCATAGGGGTAGTGAAGGCCATTTTCTCTCTGTCCTGGTGGGCCATTGGCACTTGCCAGTAACCACTTGTTAAGTCCAGGATGGAGAAATATGCAGCAGAGCCTAAGGCTGCCAACAACTCTTCTATTTTAGACAGAGGGTAAGCATCCTTGTGTGTAATATTATTTCGGTAGTCTACACAGAATCTGATGCTTTTGTCTTTCTTTTTAACTAACACGATGGGTGCTGCCCATGGGCTATGACTCTCTTCTATCACTTTAGTCTCTTTCATTTCCATGATTAATTTTGGCCGGTGAAATTGGCCAGTATATTTCTTTTATCGTGGGATAACGATCAGATGGTATGGTATGGCATACATTCTTGGCTCTCCCAAAGTCTAGTGGATACTTACTTGAGCTACTGGATAATACTTTTGAAGTTAAACTGGGGAATCTCCCGTATTTACTATGTGAATGGGTATTCTTACAGCTGAAACAGTCGCTACACTTCTAGCTGCAATGATGAAAGGATGTTCTTCTAGCTGAATCGGTTCTACAACGGCTTGATAATCTTTTCCTCGAAGGCCTGGTCTGGTTTGGCACCAGATTAAGGTTTTGGTTCCTGGTTGCAGGGTAACGGGTCTCACGTTGCTTATGCGTGCACGTTGACTTGTCCTTTCACGTTAGTAAACCGCTGTTGAGCGGATAGGGCTTTTATGGCTCTTTGCAGGACTCTCTGCTGAGCTTGGGAAGCTGATGGCATTGATTTCTGGAGAGCCTCCAGCATTTCATCGTAACAATTTCGTAATATGTTCATGCCCAGAATCACACCGGGGGCATTTCTTTCCTCTACATCGATAACTAGAATCTTTTGGCGTGGCAATTCTGCTCTTCCTGCTAGTACATTTGCTTCCCAGTACCCTACCAAGGGTCAACTTGTCCATTAGTGGTAATGACATCTAAAACTCTGGTGGTTGTATCAAGGTTGCAGTGTTGCTCAAATGAGGCTCTTCTTAACATGGTGACCTGTGACCCAGTATCTATCAAGGCTGGAAGTGGTATGCCATTAAAATAGATAGTCACTTCAGGACAGGGTCCCACATATTTAAAGAGCCATCTTGGATGTTCAGGACCTAATCCTTTTCCACCAGAGGGGTGGTCCTTGAACTCAGGGGCTGTCCGTTTATCTGCCAGCAGTTTGTTTTAACATGTCCTCTCCTATGACAGTGTTTGCAGATAACGGGTTCGGTCTTTGTTGTACCCATTTGGGCCACTATACTAATATATAGTGGACCCAGACATGACTACACAGTGCACCCTTAGTAATTGTCCTAGTATATAGGGGCCCAGACATGTCAACACAATAAATATACCTTTAGCACTTGTCCGTTCCCATTGCCCTGCTATGTGCCACGACTCTTCACCTTGACATGGAAACTACAAGTGAGCAGCCACGCATAGATATTTCTCAGTCCAGATGTTTGGGGCCACACAGAATGGTCTTGTGATGCGGATATGACCCCCAGACCGCATGTTGTGCATCCCTGGTCTACAGTATATTACAATGTGAGCATTTGATATTCCCACACTGTAACCCGACATAAGATCAGTATTAGAGTTGAGCGAACGTACTCTGCCGAGCTTGATGCTCGTTCGAATATTAGCGTACCCGATGGTGCTCGTTACTCGAACGAGCATGAAATCGTGTTCGACCCCACCCCAGCTTTTGGCTCCTCCCCACTGTGACGTGCCTGTTTTGACCCCTCCTCGCCGCGGCGCAGTGTGCGTCATTGGCAAATTTTTTTTGTAAAGAAAGAAAGGGAGAGGAAGATAGAGAGAGAGAGAGAGAGAGAGAGAGAGAGAAGAAAAAAAAAAAAAGCTCGGGACCCGGCGTCCCACATACAAAAATGCTCGAGTCCCCCATTGTAGTCAATGGGGTTCATTACTCGAGTAGAGCTCTCGAATTTTACGAAAAACTCGACTCGAATAACGTGGACCTGAGCATTTGGGTGCTCGCTCATGTCTAGTCAGTATCCCTTTTACTAGTGGCAATCACTTCTCTCTGGATCCTCATGTCCTTCATGACTGTGCATGCTCTGTCCTTGCACTGTGCAGTTTCATGGGTGTGTTAGCGCAAATTTCGCTATCTTAGATATACTGTGCGTTTCCAAATTAAGATAATATGTACAGGCCTGGAGAGCCTTTCAAAGAAACACACGGCTACATCATGTGCCCCAAAAAGCAAACTCTGTCTTTATTCAGCGCGCGTAAACTTAAATAATCTTAACACAGGAAATGAAGTAATTTACAGTTACAGTATATAGCGAGCCGATTGGTTATTCTCAGAGGGAGGTATTTGTGAGGTAGCTTGTGATGTCATCCATCTGGGAGGAACTTCAGTGAGCACGCTCAGTTCATTCTTGAATTTAGCTTCATGAGAGAAACATCCTGTATCTCCTCTCTGTTTGCCAAGGACAGAGACATTCTCCTAAGCCATGTGCTTTCTGCCAGTTAGAACCGGTTTTTCCAGTTCTTGAGCACACGGCACTAGCTGTGGAGGTGGGGGGGAGGTGATGTTCCCTTCTCCCAGAAGTTCAGACCATTATAGAGAATACATTATATTCACAGTTGATAACAGAAAATATATACAAAATGGTGAACATATAGGATATCTCCCACAGGTGTATAACACAAGGCATGCAGCAACATGACCTCCGTGATGACAGCCTCACACCAGGAACAAGTACGAAACATGATGGGAACACTTATTGTTCAATGAGCAGAGGTAATAAAGAAAGGCGATGACGGCAGATGATAAACAGCAACTTCCTTTATAATGTTAACTCCTTAATGACCAGAGTGTTTCAGTCCTAAATGACTATTCACTTTTTTTCTCGCTATTTTGGCTAGGTGGTTGTTTACGGCCATAACATTGATTTGTTGGTTTGCTTGGCTTTGTTTGTGAAGTTATAGGATGGTTTTTAATGCTTTTTTTATATCCATTTTTTCTTTGGAGTAAAGTATAAAAGGTTTTTTTTAAAAATAGTTTTTTCAACGTATTGATCTTTATTCTTTAACTCTTTAAAGGAATTGTTTGAGATAACAGACAAACTCGATCGCTGAGCTCCATGATTGGCTGCAGTAGCCTGTGACATCCAGAACACAGGTTGCTGCAGCCTGCAAACCTTACATCACAAGGGAGACACTAGAGATGAGCAAACATACTCGCTAAGGGCAATTACTCGAGCGAGCATTGCCCTTAGCGAGTACCTGCCCGCTCGGAAGAAAAGATTTCGCTGCCGGCGGCGGGGGAGAGCCGGGAGGAACAGACGGGAGATCTCTCTCTCCCTCTCTCCCCCCCCCCCCCCCCCGCTACCCCCTGTTCACTGCCGCAACTCACCTCTCACCCGCTCCGGCAGCCGAACCTTTTCTTCCGAGCGGGCAGGTACTCGCTAAGGGCAATGCTCTATCGAGTAATTGTCCTTAGCGAGTATGCTCGCTCATCTCTAGGAGACACGGAACTGTCAACAGGGGAGTTGTGGGGATCCAGGAAAGTTGAGTATTCACAGGTTTATTTTTAATTTTTTGCCAATTTTTTGCCAAGCTGCTTTTTGTTTAAAAATATTATCTCAAACACTTTTTTAAAAATGTTGTTTTCGCTTTTTCATGCTTGCCTCTCAAGAGCCATAACTATTTCTTTCTTCTGTTGACTTAGCCAGATGATGGACGGTTTGTTTCGTGTGGGATGAGTTGTATTTTTTAATGGCAACGTTTAATGTAACTTGTAATGCGTTGAAAACATTTAAAGGAGTTTTCTGTGGAAAATACTATTGATGACCTATCCTGGGGAATACTAGGGAATACTATTGATGACCTATCCCCAGGATAGGTCATCAATAGTTGATCGGCTTGAGACACTGACCGATCAGCTGAGCGGGTGCATGCTGTCAGCACTGCAACTACACAGAGGTCGGAGCGGAAGCAGTGGAAGTCTTTACGCCAATCTCTTTGCAGTGGCCGGCGCTTGTAACTGCAGGCACGGCTCTTATTGAAATCAATGCTGTGTCTGTAGTTACAAGTGCCGGCCACTACACAGAGGTCGGCGTAGAGATCTCTGCAGCTTCCGCTCTGACCTCTGTGTATTTGCGTCGCTGACAGCATGCGCCCGCACAGCTAATCGGTCGGAATACCAAGTGGAGGACCCCAGCTGATCAATTATTGATGACCTATCCTAGGGAGAACAGCATCTGACTGCTGCGGCCTCTGATTAGCTGTAGCGAGCAGGTGGTAGCCGTTCTTAAACAAAGACCTAGAGGACCACGGTACTGCAGTGCTGGAGTGGAATTAATGGGTTAAGCTGCTTTTATTATTTTAGGACATTTGCATTGATATTTAAAAAAAAATAATAAAAATCATCCACACCCAAACAACCTTTTAAAGCCGAATGCACATGACCGGTACGGATTCTGCATGCGGGATCCCGCAGCGGAATCCGACCCTTTGCCCGGCCGGTGACCCCTGTGTATCTGTCCGGAATCTTGTTATCTGTATTGCGGATGTGCCAGCCAGCAGTAAAGATAATGCCGAGCCATCACTAGGCGATGACGCTGATCCCACAACCTTTCCAGAATGATGATTGTGTAAGGGCTGTGGGTCAGTCGCAATGCAATCCGTGTGCATTTGGCCTTACACTCTGCCACAGGTAGGGTTTAAGGTCACGGGAGGTGGCGGTGCAATGCAGGATTCAGAATGTGATGCAGCAGACGGAGTAACTAAAGGTTACATTATTTATTTATAAACACAGGAATAGAAATTAATAATAATAATATGGCAATAATGATTAGGCAATTAATCTTTTATCTTCAAATGCCTTGTCTCTAACTATGGCTAACTAGATCCTACAAATAATACTTTGTAAACAATATGATTTAACAGCAGTATCTGAACAACAATAACAATAACGATTTGCAAAGTTCCTTCCGGTAGAATAGAAATGCAATTCATATAATGCAACATTCAATTCATCCGGAGTTCGAACTCCCGTTGATGTGTCCCTATTGTGTAGGCTCATGCCTTTGCATCATTGTCTCAGTCTGTTGCCACAACTAATGGAACCCAGTTGAAATTGTCTCATTGAGCGCCAGCTCACACTCTGCTCTCTGTATTAGCTCCACCCAAAAGCGGCAGCGTGTGTAGTAGTAGTTTGTTCAAACGTATCATTTCCTCTTTGCAGTATGCGTGTTCTTCCACAGACCTGTAGATTACCTTATAATATCCCTAGTAGTATGTACAACTAATGTCTAAAGTGAGGCCGGCCTCACTAATTGTTTCGTTGGGTGGGAATTGCCTTTGCTACTGACCCTAGTTTGTCCGGGAAAGCAAACTAACCTCCTTGGTCTATTGTCACCATCCAGCTGTCCACCAGTTTGGGGTAATGGTGTAACTACTCTGCTCCTCTTTGCAGAAGATAGCCTCCAAGATCCCTGGACATTACAGCCTGCAACTTTTTCTTGTGGGAATGTATTAACCCATTAATGACCAAGTTCCCTCCCCCCCCCCATTTTTGTTTTTTCCTCCCCCCTTTAAAAAAATTGAAACTCCTTTATTTATCCATCGACGTCGCTGTATGAGGACTTGTTTTTTGTGGGACGAGTTGTATTCTTCAATGGTACTATTTAATGTACCATATAATGTACTGAAAAACGTTTTTAAAAATTCTAAGTGGAGAGAAATGGAAAAAAAATGATATTTCGCCATCTTTCAGTGCGTCTTGTTTCTACGGAGCACAAACCGCAACGAAAATGGCATGATAACTTTATTCTATGGGTCAGTACAATTACTTAAGTCCCAAACTTATGTAGTTTTTTTTTTTGGTGTACTACCTGTATTTTTTTTCAAAGATATTTAATTTTTTTAAATTATTTTCTTCCGCCATCTTTTTCGCGCAATAGCTTTTATTTTTCCGTCAACATGGTTGTGAAAGGGCTAATTTTTTGCGAGCCGTCCTGTAGTTTGCGTTGGTACCATTTTGGAAAACATACGACTTTTTGATCGCTTTTTATTGCATTGTTTCTTGGAGACAGGGTGACCAAAAAAACGCATTTCTGGCGTTTTTTATTTTTTTCTAACGAAGTTCATCATGCGGGGTAAATTATGCATTACTTTGATAGATCGGACTTTTACGGTTGCAGCGTTACCAAATGTATAGTTTTATTATTGAGATTCTTTTATTATAAATATGGCAAATGATTTTCTTTAAATATTACTTTTTCTTTTAATAATTAGTAAAAGTTTATTGATCTTATTTTTACTTTTTTTCTAAGTCCCTGGAGGGGACAACAATTTGGGGATGCTTTGATCGCTCCTTACATCATACTGCGATCGGGCAGGCATTCTATCAAGCCAACCCACGGGCATGGCTTGATAGGCATTCTGCCAGGGCAGCCATGGGGCTTTTCAGAAGGCCCCCAGCTACCATGACACCCACAAGGCTTCCTGCGATCTCATGGCGGGTGCCCATACGGGACCCCTGAACGTCATTCGGGAGATTTAAATGTCGCTGTCAGAATTGACAGCGGCATTTAAAGGGTTAACAGCTCCTGTGAGCCACGTGGCTTATCGGAGCTGTTGCCGGTGGGTGTCGTCTGTAAGAAACTGCGATGTATGGAGGGAGATTGCCGCGCGATCTCCCTTCATACATGTCCTGCAGCTGCAGGTTATAAAAACACAATAGGCCAGTCACAAAGGGGTTAAGACCATATTTTGGTGCCACCATTAACGACTAATCTAGATATCCTCTAAAACAGAATCAGTGACTTCAGTGGAAGAAGAGACTTTGAGAGGTGTTTGGGATTAATTCAACTGTTGCCCATAAGCAGGTGGATGGCACATAGAACATTCATAAAATAGTAACTTTTAATAACTCCTTAAACTATTTGTAACTTTTTGTGTAATTATAACATGTTGCCATTGTATAATATACTATGAAATCGGGTCCATCTTTTTGAAACACCCTGAAGTTTGTTGTTTTCATATATTCTCAGCAATATACTAGGTCGTACAAAGTCACTTTGTTCACTGCCTGAGAACTGGCATTCAGAGCTAAGCTAGTGTTTGAAGGCCCACACAGGGCATGACGTGGGCAGAGTAGGAGCAGAGCAGCAAGTCAGGGGCACGAGGGTAAAGTGTCAGATGCATAACGTCTTTGTATTATCTGAGGGATCTCATACAGGGTAAGATTGTACATGTGTAGGAGCGAAGAGAGGAGGCTTTGTGCCATACAGATCTGCATACAGAGCATGAGAATATCAGAAATGTATATCCTAACACCATTTCTCCGTAGCAACGTATTCTATATGTATCAAGTGCAACAGGGCGGATTATCAGAGAGTAGTGCAGAATGCAAAAACTGGGGAACATGCATTAAAAGGGGGGCTTAAAGGTAGTGTAAGAAAGCTTCCCTTTTGGAAAAGGGTGATGGGCAGGGGTGTTATTATAGGGGATGCAGGGGACGCAGTTGAACCTGGGCCCACAAGCCTTATGGGGCCCATAAGGCCTCTCTTCTCCATATAGGGAGCCCAGTACTATGAATAAAGCACTATAGTTGGGGGCCCCGTTACATTGGGACCCAGAAGCTTCAAGTTACTCCTCTGGTGATGGGTATATGGAGTGTCCAATTTTGGGGGCTCATACATTGAAAGTTATATGGCACAAACATTGGGGTATTGTAAAGTGCTTAGAATATGAAGAAAAAGGAGAAGATTTACCCACATAAAAAGGAAAAGTAAACTTGAGAAAATAGTCAAAATGATCCATACCCAACCAAATTATAAAAATATTCCCCCTACCTACCCCTCAAAAAGAGAAGGACTCAAATGTGGCACATGGCACAAAGACTGAGCTACACATCAATGCCTGCCAGGGGCTTGTCTTTCTGGTCATGAGATCAGGATGGGCCCATAATAGTGACAGCCAGACAAACCTGAAACAGGCAGTGGCCCCTCTAGCCATAGTGCTGCCATTATAGTACCCTGAGAAGAAAGACTGATAGTGCCCCCATCCTCCAAGGTCTTTACTTGCCAGCACTTTCAAACTCTGAGTTGATGGCCTTTGTATCTTTGGCACTTACAGTAACAACCTTCAATAGCTCAGTTTATAGAGTGGAGGACTGTAAACGCAAATTAGTAGAAGCAATGAGAGGAAACTGAAAGGGAGAAAACACAGATTAGATTTTAGAAATAACTTTCTGATAGTGAGGATGATCAATGAGTGGAACACGGAGGAAGTGAGGGTGGCTAGGACCTTAGGAGGCAGTGATCATGCTATTGTTGAATTTTGCATAAAAGCAGGAGGCAGACCTGAGAAGACTCAGACCTCAAGGTTGCATATCGGAAAGGCAGATTTTAATAAACTCAGAAAGAGGGTAGGAAGAATCCAATGGCTGGATGTTCTTAAGGACAGAAATGTCCAAGAAGGTTGGGAAATATTGCGAAATGAGATTCTCAAAGCACAATCGTTAACAATCCCTAAAAGAAGAAAGAGTGGGAAGCATTTAAGGAGACCAGGATGGATGAACACAGAACTTGCACACATGTTAAAAACAAAGAAAAATATGTTTAATAAATTTAAAGAGGGGGGAATATCTAAAGAAGAATATAATGCGGCTGCAGAAACTGTAGGGCAAGTGTCAGAAAAGCTAAAGCTGATAATGAATTGAGGCTTGCAACAGAGGCCAAAAGCAATAAAAAAGGATTTGGGGGGTATGTCAAAAGCAAAAGAAACGTCAAAGATGGTATTGGATTCTTACAAGATGAAAATGGTGAATTGGTTAAGAATGAGGTTCAGAAGGCCAAACTTTTAAATTCCTATTTTGTATCTGTTTTCTCTCAGAAAGTAGATGGAATATCAACTGATCTTCCCTGTGCTATTGGGGGAATAAAAGGATGCAGGCTATCTGTAAGCAGAGAGATCGTGAGGGGACACTTAGCTAACTTAAATGAATTCAAGTCTCAAGGTCCAGATAAATGACATCCTAGGATACTAAATGAAGCAGCAGAGGTAATTGTTGAACCACTTGCCCAGTGTAGTTCAACGTTTTTTAAATGATCTGAAGCAGGGAATGGATGTGAAAATAATCAAATTTGCTGAGGACACAAAGCTAGGAGGGATAGCTAACACTAGGGATCAGAGAGAGAGAGAGAGAGAGAGAGAGAGAGAGTATTTAGAAAGATCTAGAAAAGCTTGAACAGTGGGCGGCGACTAACAGAATGGTATTTAACAAGGAGAAATGCAAAGTCCTACATCTGGGCAAGAAAAATGAAGAAAGCACATACAGAATGGGAAGAATTGGACTAAGCAGCAGCACATGTAAAAAAAAACTTGGGTATACTAAAAGATCATAAAATGAACATGAGTCAACAATGTGATGCAGCAGCCAAAAAGGCAAACACAATTCTGGGATTTATTAAGAGAAGCATAGAGTCTAGATTACATGAAGTAATTATCCCCCTCTACTCTTCCTTAGTCAGACCTCATCTGGAATACTGTGTCCAGTTCTGGGCACCCCACTTTAAAAAAGGCATCGACAAACTGGAGCAAGTTCAGAGAATAGTTACCAAAATGGTGAGCAGTCTGCAAATCATGTCCTGGCTGCCACGGGAGGTGGGGAGTTCTCCTTCAATGGAAGTGTTCAAACAAAGGCTGGACAAATATCTGTCTGGGATGATTTAGTGATCCTGCACTGAGCAGGGGGTTGGACCTGATGACCCTGGAGGTCCTTCCAACTCAACAATTGTTTCAATCTTCTATGGGGTATCATAGAATAGTAATTTGTAAAATTCAGCAATTGTACCCTCTATTAGAGCTAACCAGATTTCTTCCAGAGTGCCTCCATAAGAACTAGCCTGTGCAGATTTTTTTTGTCCTTCCCCCATCCCTGCGGTCATAAGAAAAAAATCAATATATATTGCATTAATAGGAAGTCTGTCTGTATGCTGCTTAAGCAGAAACCATCAAGATGGCAGCATATCCACAACAGAAGTGAATAGATACGGTACCAGAACCAAGCTCATAACATAAATACAACCTTAGAACCATGCTCATAACATAAAGTACCAGAACCAAACTCACAACATAAATACAGCATGAAACAACCTTAGTACATAGATACAGTGTGAGAATCAGCTTGTTACATGCATACACCAGCAGAACCAAGCTCATGACATAAATACAGTAGCAGAACTAAGCAATCGCGTTGCGGTGGCGATGATGGAACATTTGATGGGAGGATACAGAGCCAGGAGGTGGATTTATGTAGCGCCACAAGACAGAGGAATAAGTTTATCCAGCTGGGCAGACTTAAGAAGTCATGATCACCACCAGCTTACATCTAACTGCGTCCCCCGATAGGCTGCCAGCCTGGCGCCCCCGTGCAATTGCCACGCCTGTAATAGCCAAATAGAATGCCCCCTGTAAAAACCAACCAGAGGGCTCCATGTAAAAATCCACTATGGCACCTAAAATACCCACCATTGCCTCCGTTGCTGTGCAAGTTAAAATGCACCTCCTCTACCCTCCTGCGTTCATCTGACCTTCTCTAACAGGAACTGAACATAATCAGCTCGCAGTCCTGGTCCGAAGCCCATATAATGATGATAACTACGTTCCATAAAAGGTTGCCATATAAAACTGAGACAAACGACAAGCTGTGATTACCTGATTCCAGCCATCCATATAAAGTCACCGCTGTAATCTCCTGATATTTATCTAACCTGTCAGTATCAGCCCCCCCTCCCCCCTTCCTCCCTCGATGAACTAACGAAGTGAAGTAAAAGGATTAGAAGTGTTCTTGGTGCACAAACAGAGCGTTCTCCTGCTTTCTACAACAGTCTTCCTCTTCAGATAAGGAGAAGTATTCCGAAGTGGGCAGATTACTGTTATACGATTACTGTATACGGAAAACAATTAAATCTTGACAGGAAGAGCTTGAAATGAAAAATGATCAAGTGCAGTAAATACTCTAATAATCTATATCATCAATGTAGCAAGAGAAAAAGGAAAAATTCCTCAGCGCTCACACCAATATGTGCATGTAAATATAAGTGAAGAAAGGGTTGAACTTACTCGATGGAGGCGCCTATAGCCCAGGCGCCTCCCAGTCCAGGATTCGCTTATCGCACGGAGGTGACAGCCAGCAGCAGCGGAGGTATTTTCACAGCTTTTATTATATATCATATATGCAGTAGATATACACAACGCGTTTCGGCCTGGAGGCCTTTTTCAAGTGTACAGATTACTTTAAACATTGCAATTATATAAGGGTTACCTGGGAGGTGTTGTGTACTGTGGCGAATCCCGTTTGTATGAGGGGGAGGATCGAGGGAGTGGTCATGGGAGGAGAAAGCGCCAAATTTGGTGCGATACTCCTCCCTGGGGATCCCTTGTGACGTCAATGTCACATGTGTACCTGCATCACTGCGGGCGCACCGTTTGGTTGGAGTAAAACGACCTCAATGGGAGTGGCCACCAACATGTACCCACCCACCTATCGGATGTGCGATCACATATATACAAAGTGTGTGTATCGGAGGAGAGGGTCGGAGGAATGAACTTTGGAAGGGAAAAGCACCAAATTTGATGTGATGCTCCTCCCTGGAAATCCCTAATGACATCACTGTCACGTGTGTGCCCGCATAGCTTCGGGCACACCGTTGGTGGAGTAGAGCGACCTCAATGGGAGTGGCTACCAGCTGGTGCCCACCCACCTGTCAAAAATGTGTTCCCATGATGTGATCACGTGTTCCGGGTAATCCCGGATGACGTATGGGTCACATGTGGAGCTCGCATCGTATAGAATGCACTGAGTGTGCATATCGGGTGTCTACAGAGGAAACTGGTGCACCTGCAACTGTCTTCTAATATACAACAGTTTAACCTACCGACTAGTGGGAGATCTTCCATCTGGATACAGCAATCCATCGGGGTATGTTTAACTCATGGACAGTCCATCTTTGTCCTTGTCATTGTTATAGGGGGCTTTTTTAAAAAATAATAAAAACTAATTGATATCTTGATGGTGTGGTGCACTGTGTATCGGATGTCAAATTCATATGTTGCATATATAAAAACATACCTCATAATGAGTGAATATTTATAAGGGAGTTTACAGTGTATTAAATAACTATATGTATATTATATTATCATCATGGTATGTATGGTTACATTCTTGTTTTTTTCAAAGGAACATAAAAAATTTTTTTTTTTTACTCATTAGTGTAGTAACTGTTAATAATACATAACATATTATAAATACACACCTTCAAGAAATTAAAATTAGATCATATACTAATACGATTAAAAAGGGGACCATATGTCCTGTTTAAAAAATTTTTTTTTTTTTTTTTTTTTTTTTTGTATATATATATATAGAAATTAGAATAATATGGAATAAATGTTAATAAATATAAAATTTTGGGCTATTTATATCAAATTAATTTAATGCATGATCATATTAAAATTTCTCCAAAGTCTCATTCAAACCGTGCGGTATAAGCGTATTAAAATGGAAGATATAAAACATTTCTTTTGTTCTTAATTTAGAAAATTCCCCTTTCGTTATTTGTTCAACCGGAGTTATTCTGAGTTGAGTAGGGTCTGATGAATGGTGTGTGAAGAAGTGTTTTGATACACTATGTTTGAGATAACTATTTTTAATGTTTGATCTATGTTGGTTGAGACGACAGCGTAAGGTGTTTACCGTGCGCCCAATGTATCTCAATTTGCACGGACATTCGATCATGTATATAACATAATCACTGGCACAGTTTAAAAATTGATTAATGCGATATGCTGGAGTATCTATGTTTATATCTATATCTGTTCGTTTATGACATATATTATGGCAACATTTACATGTCGGTCTACCACATCTGTGAGCTCCTATAGTCTGTATAGAAGAATAAAGTAGTTTGGTTCTTTTCCTAGGTCTAAATTGTCGTGGTTGGGAGGGAGCTAATATATTTGCTAAAGTACGACTCCTTCTAAATGTAATTTTAGGATGTAAAGGTATATCTGATACTAAAAAGGGATCAGATTGAAGAATATGCCAATGTTTCTTCACAATTTTTTTAAGTTCTCTATGATGCGAGTTATATCGAGTTATTAAATTACAGTCACGATTCAAATCCATATCCTCCTTTTTCAAGGTCCTAGTTGGGTTCAATGGCTGGAGATCCCTATTCTCTAGTTTGGCCCTATTGTAGGAACTGCTTTGTCCACAAATTGGGATAATTCTTCTCTCAATTTAGGGGTAGGATCTACGGATAAGGGTTTGTAATTTTGACTATTGTTTAAAATCCGTAATGACTCTTCTAAATAGTACATTTTGTCCATTTATACTTTACAATAATTTTTTCACATTTAACAGTAAATTCTATATCCAAACGCGCGGGACTGCGATGGGCACGAAATGCGCACCAGTCTATGCTAACCTATATATGGGCGCATTCGAACAAGCACTCACCAATCCCCACATTAAACTATATAGGAGATTCATAGACGACATCATCATGATATGGGACGGTACCGTCGAAGAAGCCACAAGTTTCATTCAGAATATGAATGATAACACATGGAATCTGGAATTTACTGGTTCGATCAGTCATACGAAAGCTACCTTTCTGGATTTAGATATCTATATACATGCAGGAAGAATCCACACTAAAACGCATTTTAAAACTGTAGATGCGAACAGTTTCTTGGATTTCCGAAGTGATCACGCGAAACAATGGAAGCTCAATGTCCCATACGGGCAATTTAAACGGATCAGAAGAAACTGTTCGACTATCCAAGAATATGACAAACAATCAGCAACATTAGCGGAGAGATTTATGGATAAAAAATATCCCAAAACTCTAGTTTCTAGTTCCTACAATAGGGCCAAACTAGAGAATAGGGATCTCCAGCCATTGAACCCAACTAGGACCTTGAAAAAGGAGGATATGGATTTGAATCGTGACTGTAATTTAATAACTCGATATAACTCGCATCATAGAGAACTTAAAAAAATTGTGAAGAAACATTGGCATATTCTTCAATCTGATCCCTTTTTAGTATCAGATATACCTTTACATCCTAAAATTACATTTAGAAGGAGTCGTACTTTAGCAAATATATTAGCTCCCTCCCAACCACGACAATTTAGACCTAGGAAAAGAACCAAACTACTTTATTCTTCTATACAGACTATAGGAGCTCACAGATGTGGTAGACCGACATGTAAATGTTGCCATAATATATGTCATAAACGAACAGATATAGATATAAACATAGATACTCCAGCATATCGCATTAATCAATTTTTAAACTGTGCCAGTGATTATGTTATATACATGATCGAATGTCCGTGCAAATTGAGATACATTGGGCGCACGGTAAACACCTTACGCTGTCGTCTCAACCAACATAGATCAAACATTAAAAATAGTTATCTCAAACATAGTGTATCAAAACACTTCTTCACACACCATTCATCAGACCCTACTCAACTCAGAATAACTCCGGTTGAACAAATAACGAAAGGGGAATTTTCTAAATTAAGAACAAAAGAAATGTTTTATATCTTCCATTTTAATACGCTTATACCGCACGGTTTGAATGAGACTTTGGAGAAATTTTAATATGATCATGCATTAAATTAATTTGATATAAATAGCCCAAAATTTTATATTTATTAACATTTATTCCATATTATTCTAATTTCTATATATATATATACAAAAAAAAAAAAAAAAAAAAAAAAAAAAAAAAAAATTTTTTAAACAGGACATATGGTCCCCTTTTTAATCGTATTAGTATATGATCTAATTTTAATTTCTTGAAGGTGTGTATTTATAATATGTTATGTATTATTAACAGTTACTACACTAATGAGTAAAAAAAAAAATTTTTTATGTTCCTTTGAAAAAAACAAGAATGTAACCATACATACCATGATGATAATATAATATACATATAGTTATTTAATACACTGTAAACTCCCTTATAAATATTCACTCATTATGAGGTATGTTTTTATATATGCAACATATGAATTTGACATCCGATACACAGTGCACCACACCATCAAGATATCAATTAGTTTTTATTATTTTTTAAAAAAGCCCCCTATAACAATGACAAGGACAAAGATGGACTGTCCATGAGTTAAACATACCCCGATGGATTGCTGTATCCAGATGGAAGATCTCCCACTAGTCGGTAGGTTAAACTGTTGTATATTAGAAGACAGTTGCAGGTGCACCAGTTTCCTCTGTAGACACCCGATATGCACACTCAGTGCATTCTATACGATGCGAGCTCCACATGTGACCCATACGTCATCCGGGATTACCCGGAACACGTGATCACATCATGGGAACACATTTTTGACAGGTGGGTGGGCACCAGCTGGTAGCCACTCCCATTGAGGTCGCTCTACTCCACCAACGGTGTGCCCGAAGCTATGCGGGCACACACGTGACAGTGATGTCATTAGGGATTTCCAGGGAGGAGCATCACATCAAATTTGGTGCTTTTCCCTTCCAAAGTTCATTCCTCCGACCCTCTCCTCCGATACACACACTTTGTATATATGTGATCGCACATCCGATAGGTGGGTGGGTACATGTTGGTGGCCACTCCCATTGAGGTCGTTTTACTCCAACCAAACGGTGCGCCCGCAGTGATGCAGGTACACATGTGACATTGACGTCACAAGGGATCCCCAGGGAGGAGTATCGCACCAAATTTGGCGCTTTCTCCTCCCATGACCACTCCCTCGATCCTCCCCCTCATACAAACGGGATTCGCCACAGTACACAACACCTCCCAGGTAACCCTTATATAATTGCAATGTTTAAAGTAATCTGTACACTTGAAAAAGGCCTCCAGGCCGAAACGCGTTGTGTATATCTACTGCATATATGATATATAATAAAAGCTGTGAAAATACCTCCGCTGCTGCTGGCTGTCACCTCCGTGCGATAAGCGAATCCTGGACTGGGAGGCGCCTGGGCTATAGGCGCCTCCATCGAGTAAGTTCAACCCTTTCTTCACTTATATTTACATGCACATATTGGTGTGAGCGCTGAGGAATTTTTCCTTTTTCTCTTGCTACATTGTTGTCTCCTTCACTCCGTGAATGGAGTTTCCTCTAGCTGCCGTCTCATCATGACATGAGACCTCTTTGGAGCACCTACAAACCCTTGGCTCTATTTGAGAAGATTGATCTTCAACTATAGCCTACTCTGCAGAATCACTACAGCTTCAACATCTCCGCAGTGAGCGCTCTCCTATCCATACCAATCTATATCATCAATGGGTGTTATTACATCTGCTAAACAGCGATCCGCATTTAAAACATGCTCTATATGCAAATCAAGGTGCCTCCATAGTCAGCCCATTGACAAGTAGACGTCATTGCATTAAGGGGTTAAACAGATGGGCGTGTATTTGTCCCGTTATGCATTTTGCGTATTAGCGCCTGCGCCTGTGTGTTTTTGCCCTAACACATATAAATGGTTTCCAAGAATACACATTGATGACCTGTTCTTAGACTCCTTTATATGGGACGACCTGTCGGGTGCCAGCGCTCAGCAGGTCACCCCAGTGACAATCATTCTGGTGCTTTTACACAGGAACGATTGACAATGCTACAAATCGCATGTATGGGAAGCCCATACTTTCCAATGAGTTCCTTCACCTTATATATTAGTTAGTAGCAACTTGGAGGTATTAAAGGGGTTGTCCCGCGCCGAAACGTTTTTTTTTTTTTCAATAGCCCCCCCGTTCGGCGCGAGACAAACCCGATGCATGTGTTGAAAAAAAAAACAGATAGTACTTACCCGAATCCCCGCGCTCCGGTGACTTCTTACTTACCTTGCGAAGATGGCCGCCGGGATCTTCACCCTCGGTGGACCGCAGGTCTTCTGTGCGGTCCATTGCCGATTCCAGCCTCCTGATTGGCTGGAATCGGCACACGTGACGGGGCGGAGCTACGAGGAGCAGCTCTCCAGCACGAGCAGACCCATTCAACACGGAGAAGACCGGACTGCGCAAGCGCGTCTAATCGGGTGATTAGACGCTGAAAATTAGACGGCACCATGGAGACGGGGACGCCAGCAACGGAACAGGTAGTGAATAACTTCTGTATGGCTCATAATTAATGCACAATGTACATTACAAAGTGCATTAATATGGCCCTACAGAAGTGTATAACCCCACTTTGTTTCGCGGGACAACCCCTTTAAGCTCACAGGATCGCCATCTTTTCTCCATGTACATTGGTGGTCACACCTTAGCAACGCAAATTCAGGTCAGAATTTGTGGTATCAACACAGACAGAACAACAAAAACTTCACACTGTAGTTAATAGTCACAGTACAGACAATCATGAGAAGCTTCCCGGGCCATCTGCCTGATAAATATTATAGCTTAGTTGCTGAAGCCTCACCACCATAGCACCTGCGGCTGCTACCTGCTGCATGAGGTTTTTTCATGTAAACCTTGTTTTCTCCTTTCTTCCTCTTCTTTTCCCTCTCATCCTGTCTCTCCCTCACCCCGGCCTAGAAATGATCTTACCGATTAAGTTGGATATGGCTAATACCACATTCGGCACATACAACGAATGAAGATTGAACTCCCAACCCGCTCTCAGACACTCACTTTTATAACCTCACTTGTACCACATCACACAGTAGGAATAGATACATTCAGCAGCAGAGCTGACAGGCATTGATTTTAAGAGAGTTAACCGTTCAGATGCGGCAACTGTGCAACACACATACAGAAAATTGACATGACGGTTTTGCACAGTGCATCCACATAAGACAGAGCATGTATGACAATCATGGAGAGGAGCGGGGTGTTGTTCTGGGACACAACATATATGCTGAGGAGAATCTACCTCACCTCTCTGTGTATATACTCAGGAGAATCTTCCTCACACTCTTTACACACTGAGGAGAATCTACCCCATCCCTATTTGCATATACTGAGGAGAATCTACCTCATCCATAGTGAAAAAACACAGGCGTATCTGCAAGAACCAGGTTTTTTTTGTTTATCGGGCCATCCAAACTCTGCGCCATTGCTCGCAATTTTTTAAAAAGCAGCGGGAAGATAGGTCCTGCCCTATCTTTCCCGCACATAGTTAAAGGGGTTGTCTCGTGAAATCAAGTGGGGTTCAGCACTTCTGTATGGCCATATTAATGCACTTTGTAATGTACATCGTGCATTAATTATGAGCCATACAGAAGTTATTCTCCGTTGCTAGCGTCCCCGTCGCCATGGATCCGTCTAAATTCGCTGTCTTCTGGCGTTTTTAGACGCACTTGCACAGTCCGGTCTTCTCCCTTCTGAATGGGGCCGCTCGTGCCGGAGAGCTGGTCCTCGTAGCTTCGCCCCGTCACGTG
The DNA here is from genome assembly GCF_035609145.1 of Eleutherodactylus coqui. NCBI lineage: Eukaryota > Metazoa > Chordata > Amphibia > Anura > Eleutherodactylidae > Eleutherodactylus > Eleutherodactylus coqui. Next base: position 63,969,062 of record NC_089837.1, read on the forward strand.
TGCCGATTCCAGCCAATCAGGAGGCTGGAATCGGCAATGGACCGCACAGAGCCCACGGTGCACCATGGGAGAAGACCCGCGGTGCATCGTGGGTGAAGATCCCGGTGGCCATCTTGGTAAAGGAAGAAAGAAGTCGCCGCAGCGCGGAGATTCAGGTAAGTAATAAACTTTTTTTTTTTTAACCCATCCCATGGGTTTGTCTCGCGCCGAACGGGGGGCCTATTGAATAAAAAAAAAACCCGTTTCGGCGTGAGACAACCCCTTTAACCCCTTCCCGCTCCAGGACGTACCATTATGTCCTGGGAGCCTGGTACTTCCCGCAACAGGACGTACCGGTACGTCCTGGGGATAGCGCAGGATCACATAAGATCCCGCGCTATCCCGCAGCGGGAGCCGGCTGTCACTCACAGCCGGCGTCCCGCTGCAACAGCGGGCGGGCATCAGAGATGCGCCGCCCCGCTGTTAATCCCTTCCCTGCTGCGATCTAAGTAGATCTAAGGGATCGCGATCCCTCTGTGTCTGCGGCCGGCTTTCTCGATGTCATCGTGAGTGCCCGGCCTGTCGCCATGGCAACAGGACGCCAGACACTGGCGTCCTGAATTGCCTGTGCCTATAATCGCTGTATAGGCGATAAGGCATGGGAGAGCAGTAGCTCTGCCACGCCTTATCACAGCGATCATAGGCATACTGCTGCAAGTCCCTCAGAGGGACTCAAATAGTGTAAAAAAAAGAAAAGAAAAATGTAAAAAAAAAATGTAAAAAAAACCCTTTTTTTATGCTTTTTCTAATATTAGCATAAAAAAAGGGGAAAAAAATGAAAACCCCACATATTTGGTATTGACGCGTCCGTAACGACGTGTACAAAAATTTGAACACACTTTTTATTTTGTACGACAAAAAGCGTAAAAAAAAAAGCTAAAAAACAGAGGCAAAATGCTAATTTTTAGCATTTTGCCTCCCAAAAAGTGCAATAAAAGTGATCAAAAAAGCCGTACATTCACCAAAATGGTACCAATAAAAACTACAGCTCGTCTCGCAAAAAATAAGCCCTCATAGAGCTCCGTACATAAAAAAAAAAAAAAAAGTTACAGGACTTTGAATGCAGCTATAGAGAAAAAAAAAAGATTTCCAAAAAAAAGGGGGTTTTATTGCAAAAAAGTGTAAAAACCTAAAAAAATATAACAATTTTGGTATCGTTGTAACCATACCGACCCGCAGAAAAAATTTTGTGTGTCATTTATGCTGCATGATTAACGCTGTAAAAAAAAGAAAAAGAAATCTATGGCAGAATTGATGCGGTTTATCTCCACGTTATCATAAAAAAATTTTTTTTAAATTTTACGATATTGTCTACGTACCCAAAAGTGGCACCGATAAAAACTACAGCTCGCCACGCAAAAAACAAGCCCTTATACGGCCGCGTCCACGGAAAAATAAAAAAGTTATGGCTTTTGAAAAATGGAGATGGAAAAATACGAAAAAATCACTTGGTCCTCAACGCCAAAATAGGCCATGTCATTAAGGGGTTAAGGTATTAGTGTATCTTGACGCCACCAGGAAGCTAGGGGTTTGACAGGAGAAACGCCCCTGTCACACCCCTAGCTTCCCATTGGATGACTTGTCAAAGGTGCTAGCAGCACGCTGAGTATTGATTGTTGGCTGCCGTGAATGCTTAGGGTTAGGCATGTTTTATCTATAGCCTTACATTATAAACAGTTAATGCTTCCATGTTACATGTGTAACATGGAAGCATTTACAAGTAATAATGTAAAGCTACAGGTAATATATGCCTAACCCTAAGCATTCACGGCAGCCAACAATCAATAGACACTGCCGTGGATCTGCTGCCACCGGCGTGAACCACATGAAGGGAGAGTCTCTGCCTGCATCACATATCAGGGACAAGTGCAGCGAACACACAGAACAGCACCAGCGTGAACCGGGAACAGGGGGCGGGACGGCACCTTAGAAGTTCTGTAGCAGCAGAGATCTGAAGCATCCTGCATCCAATGGAACGTGAGTATAGAGAAAGAGCAGGAAGCACAGCGCAGGGTATGGTACAGCAGGAGCGGCTAGCAGACGGCCGGGTACATTACCGTAGCAGCGAGGAGCAGAGGGCCAGGGAAGCACCAGAAGAGGAGAGTCCAGCAGACGGCCAGGGACAGAAGAACTGCAGCGGGCAAGCGGCCAGCAAAGGGCCAGCAACGGTGCAGCAGGAGTGGGGAGCAGAGGGCCGTGGATGCTACACCAGCACTGACGAAAACAGCACAACTACTGCCAGATGAGGGGCAGAAACGGTACAGCAGGAGCCTTATTTTGCAGCCAATCAGGTAGAGGGGGCGTCACCCCCCCCCCCCCCCCTGTAACTCTTGACTACACCAGGACTTCCTGGTGGCGTCAAGATACACTAATACCCATAGTTAATACTACATGCAAAAAAGATAGAGCAAGAACTATCTTTTTATGTTCAATACATTTTTATTAATTTTACACAGGCATTAATATTGTGTACATTGTAATTGAAAATATCAATAGCTTTATGGGCCTTGCCAAGTAAATTTAACTGCACCAAAATTATAAACCCAAATTGGAAACGTCCAATACGTCGCCAGTAGCATGGTAAATTATTTCACAAAAACCACAAACATAGAAGGACAGAAGGGTTGAGGAGGGAAAAGAAGGGGAGGGGGAGGGAGGGAATCCAGGTGTCAACTCCTGGGCATCCGCCTCTCTATAATCTGTAGTCACTTTACTCACAGGTACCGTCCTGAAGACATCTGGTTAATATGGGGGTATACTGGATATCCGTTCATACTGCCCACGTGCGATAGAAACCCTTGTACCCCGCTCCAGAGTTCACTAATATAAGCCCCTCTATGTGCTTAATCTTGTCTATCGCCTCCACCCAAGCACTCCTGGGCACTTCTATACTGTGCTTTCAAAACCTGGGTATTGCCTGCCTCGCTCCCATGATGGAAAACTTCAGTAGGCCCGGTTTGAGTGATGGGTCAGTGCTGGGGGAGATGGACAACAACGCCAATTCCAGTGTTAGGGCTAGTGATCCTCTGCTCACCTTCTCATATAGGCGCTTTACATCCTGCCATAAGGGTGTCACCATGGGACACTCCCACCATATATGACGCATCGAGCCCACCCCTGTCCGGCAGTGCTTGCAGACATCTGAAGTTAGTGGGAACAGCCTATGTAGTCTCTCCAGAGTCATGTACCATTGTGAAACAATTTGGAAATTTAGCTCCTGGAACTTACTAGATATGGACATTTTGTGTGTCAACTGAAAGGCCCTACTCGAGAGCTCCCCGGGGAAGACTTGCCCAATGCACCCTTCCACGCCCCTATCCACCTGAAGAGGTGGCTGTCCAGGCACTCCTCTCGCATCTTGTTATAGAGCAACGAGACCCTGTGCCCAGGCGCCTCTGAAGCACAACACAGCCTTTCGCAGGGGGTAAGCCTCAGGTTCCAGTCCCTCTCAGGCCTTATTTTCCCCCAGATAACTATGTATCTTGAGGTATTGCCTCCCAGAGACAGGGGCATCCCCTGTGTTCTGCACAAGTTTGTCAGAGGCTGCATGCCTTCCAGTCCCTTCTTCTCCGCAACCCTAGCCTCCACCCCCCACCCCCTCTCATGAACCCCAGGTTGCACAGTCCCAACATGGATGGGAGCTGCGGATTTCCAACTAAAGGAATAAGAGGCCCCGGAACAGAGATCGCACCCCCCCCCCCCCTCCTTCCAGGCTCTGAGCAAAGCAACCATCATAGTTGACGCCCCATCTTTTCCCAGTTGACTTTCCCCATGATCCAGAAAGCCCCATCTATCTCGAAGGGGTTACCCCCCCTTTCTATGGATACCCATTGTTTTGCCCAACCCATGGTGAAACAGATACAATATGCAGGTGCCTATCGCAGCCTTATGATACAATCGGAGACCCACTCCACCAAGTATCAGGCCCTGCAATCTATTGAAGAAAAACCCAGGTGGGCAGCACGGTGCGGTCTGAAGAATATAGAGTACCTTCGGGAGTACATCCATCTTAATGGCATTCATCCTCCCAAACCATGACATGGGAACCCCCGCCTAACCTACCAACTCCCTTCCAAAAGACGTCAGAAGCGATCTGTAGTTGAGTTCATATATCTGGGGCGGATCCACAGGGATCTGGACCCCTAGGTACTTGATCGATTTATGTTCCATTAGGAATGGGAATGCCATCACTAGGTCTAACGCCTCTCTCTGCGGGATCGAGATATTTAATATCACTGATTTCTGTGCATTTACTTTGTAGTTGCTGAGCTCGCCAAAGACGGTAAACTCTGGCATAATATTGGGGAGGCTCACTCTGGGGCTAGTGATGTAGACCAGAAGATCCTCTGCAAAAAGATGAGACCTTGTGCTCCACATCCCAAACCCATACCCCCTGTACTGAGGGGTTACTTCTGATGGCATTAGCCAGGGTCTCTATCACCAAGATATAAAGGGTTGGCGACAGGGAGCAAGTACTTTTTTTGCCCGTAGTATTAACTGGCGACAGTACCGCTAATGAAACAAAACCATTGAAATCAATGGTTTCGTATTGTCCCCTTATGCAGCCATGATTATCACAGCCGCATAACAGGACTAAAACACACCCATTTGAAGAAGCCCTTATGTGTATATACTGTGGAGAATCTACCACGCATCCGTATATATTAAGTGCGAAAGCCTTAAAATATATATACAAATGCGAAAGCCTTCACTGATTTTTCACTCACTGAGTGACTCTTCATTAAGGGCTTCTTCACACTAACGCAAGCAAAGCCGGGTATGTCAGCTAGTATATATATAGATATTTCTATGTTGTAGGATTATAGTTAGGTGTATGATTAACCAAATCTACCAATCAGCTGATAATGATCATCATTTTCATATGTAGGTTTAAACAAGGTCATTAAAGGGGTTTTCCAGTGAAATACTATTGATGACTTATCATCAGGATAGTTCATGAATAGTTGATTGGCCGGAGTCTGCTGTTTGGGACCCCGACCGCTCAACTGAGGGGGCACATGCTGTCAGCGCCGCAAATACATATAAGTCAGAACAGAAACCTCCGCACCGACCTACGTGTAGTGGGCAGTGCTTGTAACTGCAGGCACGGCTCTTATTGAAATCAATGAGGCAGCAGTAAAGCATGGTGGAGAGCAGTACAATAATGAGTGTCTGCAGGAAGCAGTGAAGAATGGTAGACAGCAGTACAATAATGAGTGTCTGCAGGCAGCAGTGAAGCATGGTGGAGAGCAGTACAACAATAAGTGTCTGCAGGCAGCAGTGAAGCATGGTAGAGAGCAGTACAATAATGAGTGTCTGCAGGCAGCAGTGAAGCACGGTGGAGAGCAGTACAATAATGAGTGTGTGCAGGAAGCAGTGAAGCATGGTGGAGAGTGGTACAATAATGAGTGTCTGCAGGCAGCAGTGAAGCATGGTGGAGAACGGTACAATAATGAGTGTCTGCAGGCAGCAGTGGAGCATGGTGGAGAGCGGTACAATAATGAGTGTCTGCAGGAAGCAGTGAAGAATGGTGGACAGCAGTACAATAATGAGTGTCTGCAGGCAGCGGTCAAGAATGGTAGACAGCAGTGAAGCATAGCGGAGAGCAGTACAATAATGAGTGTCTGCAGGCAGCAGAGAAGTATGGTGGAGAGACGTACAATAATAAGCGTCTGCAGGCAGCAGTGAAGCATGGTGGAGAGTGGTACAATAATGAGCATCTGCAGGCAGCAGTGAAGCACGGTGGAGAGGGGTACAATAATGAGTGTCTGCAGGCAGCAGTGAAGCACGGTGGAGAGAGGTACAATAATGAGTGTCTACAGGCAGCAGAGAAGTATGGTGGAGAGAGGTACAATAATGAGTGTCTGCAGGCAGCAGTGAAGCCTGGTGGAGAGCAGTACAATAATGAGTGTTTGCAGGCAGCAGTGAAGCATGGTGCAGAGCGGTACAATAATGAGCGTCTACAGGCAGCAGAGAAGTATGGTGGAGAGAGGTACAATAATGAGTATCTGCAGGCAGCATTGAAGCACGGTGGAGAGAGGTACAATAGTGAGTGTCTGCAGGCAGCAGAGAAGTATGGTGGAGAAAGGTACAAGAATGAGTGTCTGCAGGCAGCAGTGAAGCCTGGTGGAGAGCAGTACAATAATGAGTGTATTCAAGAACGAAAAGGAAATGTCACACGAGATGCAGGGGAATAGAACGAACCCCATGCTACATATTGCATACCTAACACAGGAAGAAGTGCAGATCCAGTTAAAGAGGATTATAATCAATAAATCGCTGGGTCCAGATGGAATACACCCAAGGGTTCTAAGGGAACTAAGTGATGTGATAGCTAGACCACTATTTCTTATATTTATGGACACTATCAAGAGTTCTAGTATCCCCCTAAATACTGCAGTCACCATATGATTGTCAGATATCAGTCCCACATATTGATAGTAATTACAGTGCAGTTACCTTCAGTGATTACAGGTGATATCTCTAATTGGTGACATCCATTTCTGTTTTTATTCTATATATGGGCCTCGTGACCATAAAGATATCTATCAGCATGATTCCTTGTTGCACACTCTACCTATCCTGTCACTACCCACAGTAAATCTTTAAGTAACCCCACCACCACCACCACCACATGGAATTAGTACTCACCCTATAGCCCCAAAAAGTGCTAGTGTCCCTTCTGTGGCCCCGCAGAGAACTATTGTGCCTCTCTGTGGCCCTACAAGATAGTAGTCTCTCCTCTCATTGGCCCACAAGATAATAGTGCCCCCATTCGGTGGCCCCACAAGATAATAGTGTTCCCTCTCTGTGTCTTCCCTTCTTCAAATTCTGAAGACGATTTGTTGTACTGGTGGGATGGACTATGCATGCTACAGAAAGTAGGTAGTCCAGTGGTGTGCTACCTATACAGACAGACCATTCAACTGCTCCGAGGCCTGTAGGACAGGGTAGCCCAGAGCCTAATGGCCCCAACCCCTGTCCTACCACTGACTCGCCACCCCTTTTCCTGAATGTTAAGCCAGGCGAATATCTGCAGTGGTCACATGTCCTACTTTTGAGATGCTATCGCTACTGTAACTGGAAGTGAAGACCAATGAAGGGCCGGACACCAGAGGAATGGGAGAGGTGGGTGATCTGGTTGTTCCACAATTCTGTGCTGGTTTGAAAAGGGCCTTTAAGAGCTTTTGAATTGAGGAGCTGATTGACTGAATCCAGAGGTGTAACTTAAAGCTTTTGGGCGCCCAACCATAATGCTTCATTCATAGTACTGGGCTCCCTATATGGAGAAGAGAGGCCTTATAGGCCCCCTAAGGCTCCTGGGCCCGAGTGCAACCATATCCTCTGCATCCCTTATAGTTATACCCCTGACTGAATCTGATACACTTGATTGTGAAGTAATTAGATTTTTGTCTGTTCTGCATCCAACTCCATGCACTGAATAATGAGGCCCTTGTGGCCATATAAAAAAAATGTTGGCTACTGCAGTTCCCCCATATTTCTTTTGGGAACTATCCCCATCCTAACTTACTATCCCCATGCCAAGACATATCCAACCAATCCATGGATACACTCTTGTGCTCATCTGTGCCTCCATAATCTTTAGTATGTATCTTTTTGAGTGTCCATGCACCAGTGGAACCAACCCCCTCCAGGCAAGTATTCACCTACTAGATCTTGGGTTATCTAGCCCACTTCTCTCAGGAGAGATCAGAGTTGAATATGACCCCAAGGCAGCGTGCGTGGTGCTACACACTGAGATGGAGATGTCAGAATGAGGTTGGTTAGTGGAGGGCGGAAACAGCAGTAGGTCAGTTTTTGAGAGGTTCAGTTTCAAGTAGAGAGAGGACACAGTATTAGAGACAGTGGACAGAAAGTCGATGATATTTTGCAGGAATGGTTCAGAGATCTCACGGGAAGAAATGTATAGTTGGGTGTCATCAACGAAGAGGGCGTATTGGAGGCCAAAACTCCTGATGGTTTGTCCAATAGGGGCTGTGTAGATGGAGAAAAGGAGGGGGGCCAAGGACTGAGCCCTGGGGTACCTCAACAGCAAGGGGAAGAGGGGGGGAGGTAGAGCCAGCAAAGGAGGCGCTGAATGAGCGGTCATCTAGGTAGGAGGAGAACCAGGACTCATCTTTGACTCAATTGAGGCTTCCACCCCCTTTCCATACTTTTATTCTCAAAACTTAAGGAGTTTGGAAATTCCTTGTCAGCAGCTCCCACTTATTGAATGATTGTCTTTGGTTGAGGCCTATCCAGCCAGCAAGAGGTGCTGCAGCTGATGACTTCATTAAGAGATGCTATTATCAAAGTTGTATCTGTGATCACACTACTCTGAAGGGCGAGCAGCCCGCCTACCACTTATCCGTTTCATGTTTCAGGGCTATGTGAGGCTCCGCGTTTTGTTTCTCTTGAGTGCTATTCAACATTCTTTGATTCATCTGAGCTAATAAGGACTAAAAAATGCATCTAGTGAAGGTGCTGAAAAGATCAACCGAAACTAACAGACTCGATCAACGTGAGTCCCTGGTCACAAGGTAAATGGTCTATTGTTTAGAATGCCTTATTATGGCACATCCCTGAAAGTTAAGAAGTTTTCTCTTCATAAAGTGATATGAATACGCAATACAATATAATGTAATTACATAACTGTATGCCGTATGACCTGTGTAGGCTGCTAGATCAGCCTTGAGCTGGTGGGATGCACTATGCATGATACAGAAAGTGGGTGGCTCAGTGGGTGCTACCAACGTAGGCAGACCACTCAACTGTTACATGGGAGCCCAAGGCTGAATGGCTGTACCCCAGTCCCACCACTAACCCCCCCCCCCCCCACCCCTTTCCAGCAGCACAACACATGTTTCTCATTAACTTGAGCTGTCTTCCAGTTTTGTTTTCTTTGCCCCACGCTGTCGCTTTGTAACAGCGCGTCTATACGCCACCTATACGCAATGTATTTGCATATAGGAGGCATTGATTATTTGCCCATACTGAATAATGGGCTTTCTCGCATGTAACGCACTGCAAAATAGAACATGCTGCGTTCTTTTTTGCGCTAGTGTATTACGCAATGGATACACACGGGAAAGATGGGTGATCTGGTTGTTCCACAACTCTGTGCTGGTTTGAAAAGAGCATTCAAGTACTTTCGGAATCAATGCGCTTATTGAATGAACTTGAAGCACTTGATTCTAAAGTAATCAGACTTTGGTCTGTTTGCATCCAACACCAACCACTGAAGAATGAGGACCTTGTGGCCCATCCTAAAAGAAGTTGACTACTGTAGTTCCGCCATATCTCTTTCAGGAACTATCCCCATCCTAACTTACCATCTGTGTATCAAGACATATCCAACTAATCTATGGATACACTTTTGTGGTCATCTGTGCTTCCTTAGGCCAATCACAGAAAATGGCCATATACTTACTGACTAAGGAGGGCAGAAAACTGCATCCCCTCAACATGCAGGTAGCAAACTACCAAATGAGGGAGCTAATTATACTTGTGACGGACACCGATGAGACAGCCACTCACACTGCCTCTTAATATAGAGGGGGGTAACTTCTTGGTGTATACTCCTACACATAGTGGATACAAAGTGGCAGACCTTCTGATACATGTAGTTCACCATGCAGACCAGCAACCTATTAATGACGCCATAATAATTCGGTGGGTTGCCCTGCACCTCAAAAAGTGAACCACATTGGTACTGCCACCCTGGGCTCCCCCTGGAGTCTTAAAGCCACGCTGCATGTGAATGATAGATAATAAATGCAAGGCATTGGTTGGATGTTGGCCAAGATACATGAGCCCACTAACCACTTCACGGTTCCTTGCTTGTAGTGAGTCCCTACACTAATCTAAATATGTCACAGAAGGGGAAATATAAAAATGCTTCCTTAGTCCGATCTCACAATGTGAAAGTGCTACAAATGGCATGTATGTGAAGCCCATGCTTTCCAATGGGTTCCTTCACATTAGCGATGTTTTGTAGCCTGCAACATTACAAGAAAAAGCAGGTTGCTAAATATTGCCACAATTTACGAGGTTATGTAGCCCATGTTTCCCTATAGAGCCTTCCTATGTGTTGCATCACATGAGAACACGTTTTTTAATGGGGTGCAATCCAACATTTACAGTAACAAAAATCCTTCTGTAAAAGCCCTAAAATAAGCCCTGCCTGCATAAAAGAAAAGAAATACATCACCTAAGAGGTGCTGTCCAGCTCCGCCACACTTCTCCTGAAACTCCCCGGTACTTGTTTGAAGTTCTTCAGTGCTGCCTCTTATTGAATCTTTAGCGCCGTGGCTCAGCCAATCAGAGCCAGCACTCGATGAACCAATCACAGTCATTCAATTGCTGTGATTGCTTCATCGAACGCTGGCTCTGATTGTCTGAGCAGCGGTACTCAAGAACCAATCAGAGGCAGCGCTTCATGGAGGCGGGGTTTATCAAACTCCTGACCAGGAAGCTATGCTGGAGAACTTCAAACAGGTACCGGGAAGCTTCAGGAAAAGTGTGGCGGAGCTGGATAGCGCCACTTAGGTGATGCATTTCTTTTTTTTATGCAGCTAGGGTTTATTTTTGGGATAGGGCTTATATTAAAAGCCCCCCCCCCAAAAAAAAAAAATCCCAGCAAAAGCGTGCTACTAAGTTGTGCCTTTGTAGTGACGCAAAATCGTGATATCGCACACAACACCAATGCAATATTTTCTCGCACCCATATTGCGTTGCCATTGTGAAAGAAGTCTTAATATGTAGCATCCATCTTTTTGAGGGTCAAAGCACCAGTGGAACCAACCCCCTCCAGGCAAGTATTCACCTACTAGATCTTGGGTTATTCTTTAAATCAATTGAGGCTTCCACCCCCTTTCCATACTTTCATTCTCAAAACTTAAGGAGTTTGGAAATTCCTTGTCAGCAGCTCCCACTTCTTGAATGATTGTCTTTGGTTGAGGCCTATCCAGCCAGCAAGAGGTGCTGCAGCTGATGACTTCATTAAGAGATGCTATTATCAAAGTTGTATCTGTGATCACACTACTCTGAAGGGCGAGCAGCCCGCCTACCACTTATCCGTTTCATGTTTCAGGGCTATGTGAGGCTCCGTGTTTTGTTTCTCTTGATTGCTATTCAACATTCTTTGACTCATCTGAGCTAATAAGGCCTAAAAAATGCATGTAGTGAAGGTGTTGAAAAGATCAACCGAAGCTAACAGACTCGATCAACGTCCCTGGCCACAAGGTAAATGGTTTATTGTTTAGAACGCCTCATTATTGCACATCCCTGAAAGTTAAGAAGTTTTCTCTTTATAAAGTGATATGAATACGCAATACAATATAATGTAATTACATAAATGTATGTCGTATGACCTGTGTAGGCTGCTAGATCAGCCGTTTCTTCTTTGAAGCGCAGAGAATACCTCTTCTCTGTAGAGTGCGTTACCATGAGGCGGATCTGACGTGGAGTTGGCCCTGAATCTGTGCTGAAATCTGTGTCAAAGACTATATGGAATGATTTCCTCTGCCTAGAAACCTACTTTCACACCTACGTTAGGACTCAGTTCAGGGTTTGCGTCTTTTTTTCCATTCCGTAAGGGTTTTCGAGTTCTTGGATGGAAAAACAATGTTGCAGATTGCGCTATTCTCCTGTCCAAAAAAACAGAAACCATAAAAAATGCAATCAAAATTCTTCAAACCCCTATTTCAAGTAAGGTTTATTTGCCAAATGTACAAGCTTTCATTTTTTTTGCAAGTCAAGCAACTGTGACGACCACTCCAGAATATCCTAGGACTTCTTGTGAAACCAAGCCCTGGTGGAGTTTGAGGTAGGCTTCGGATAATTGTCCTGTTAGAAGGCCCAGTGATGCCCAAGCTTCAGCTTCCTCACAGAAGATGTGACGTTATTTCCTAGGATTTCCCGATACTTGATTGGATCCATCTTGCAAGTTTTGGATCTTGGATCCACACACTGCAAGTTTCTAGTGCCGGAGGAAGCAAAGCAGCTCCAGAGCATCACCAAGCTACCGCCATGCTTTACTGTAGACAGAGGGTTCTTTTCATCATATGCTTCATTCTTCCTCCTCCAGACATACTCCTCCAAAGACCCGTTCCAAAAGTTCCAGTTTTTTTCATCGCTCCACAGAACAGAATCCCAAATCTTCTGTAGCTTATTTTTATGGTTTTAAGCATTTTGGAGCCGACTTTTCTTGTGCTTTTGGGTCAGTAGAGATTTATGTCTTGGAGTTCTGGCATGAAGATCTTCAGTGTTTTGTGGTTGGATGAAAGCTGTGACTGGGTGGTGAACTTACAGGGTTACAGTCTGTTCAAAAAGGATTGCAAAAACTGGAAAGGGGGAGGGGTTTTTTCGTTATGTAAAATCTTGTTTAAGGCTGACACTACAGGAAGATATATGGAAGGGAGATGACTGTGTCGTCTCTATGCGTAGAGACGATCATCAACCTGGACCTCATTACTACACCTGTGCCGCCAGCCCCGACCAAAGCCTATATTCCTGCAAGACTCCTGTTCAGACCCTCAGGTACCGTGCCATGGCCCAGTGCAATGTCAGCAGCCACACTACCTGCACTATCTGGAGGAGTGACAATTTGGGGGCCCTACAGCAAAGACCATATGCTGCTTGGAGGTGGCAAAAGTGAAAACAGGATTTCCCGGGTGCTGTCTCCCCAGATAGTCAAATCAGTGTGTGACAAGGTGCTACTACATCCAGCTACCTGACAACCACCTGATTGCTGGGACCCTAAGAGATCATTAGAACAGGGGTCCCAAGCTCTCTATTCCTCCTTAAAGCACATGAGGAGGAGTTTGAATGGAGTTGCAGCCCAGCATACATATTTACATACTGCTGCTATATCCAAAGTCATCAGGCGGTACCAGGCTAGGATGCTTCTGTCAGTCCTATAGACATTGAATGGAGTGGCAGGGTATATGCTCAACTGTTGCTGCTGTAGTGGCCTGAAATACATATATCTGGCCCCTCCATAATTGTCTCTAACTGTTGTAATTGTCATGTCTTCAATGTGGCTGCTCTGTGTAAACTGGCTTGTCATTAGTTATGTGTATTGCACAGCTGCAGCATGTAAGAGGTTAATGTCTGTGAATGTCTAGGATATGTCTGGAAAATGTAACAATTTGTGTTGTCACATGAGTATGATTGATATATGTGTATGCTAATGGGGAAAGAGTGACAGAGGCAGCAAGGCAGTCAGTCATCAGAGAGAGTGCCAGCTCCATGGGGGTACCTTCAACCCTCATATAGTGAAGTATGGAAGCCGAGGAGCAGTATCTAAAAGCCTATGCCTACGACCCTTACCCCGAAAGCAAGAGTGCGGAAAGAAATGAGAGAGCCGCTGTGTAGTGTCTAAGAAAATCTCTGAGAAAGTGAGTGTCAGTGGAGTGTTCTTGTCCTCCTCCAGAGTGTGTGTGTCCAGGAGCAGAGTCATACAGATAACTAGGACTATAGGCCCGGTATCATCCTGTATCCTGGAGTGTGTGTGTCCAGGAGCAGAGTCATATGGATAACTAGGACTGTAGGCCCGGTATCATCCTGTATCCTGGAGTGTGTGTGTCCAGGAGCAGAGTCATACGGATAACTAGGACTGTAGGCCCGGTATCATCCTGTATCCTGGAGTGCGTGTGTCCAGGAGCGGACATAATCAGATAACTAGGACTGTAGGCCTGGTTTCATCCTGTTTTTCTTCCCTGACCTCCTCAACTGTTTTCCTTCACTGGTGTGAAGTTATCCACAAGATTTGTGAACCTGTATCAAGCTGTTTATTCTTCACAAGTAAAGTTCCCGGTTGTTGCCCGTTCCCAGCGACTGTGTTTTACAAATTTATCGTGTGTGGTTTTTCTTATTTCCCGTCGGACACCCGGGACAGAATTCTTCCAGTCCACTACACTGTTTATTCAGGTAACCGCTGCCTCAGTGTTGCCTGGAAGAGTCCTGGCGGCACCTTGGCCGCGTGTCATATGCGTCCCTCAGGAGAGTTATTGGTAGTGCCACCGTGAGATAGTGAACAACTACCCCGCCATCTCCTCAGTGGTGTGCCTTGTGTCTCGGTCACTGCACTGCATTCATATTTCTCACTGTGCCCATGCGGTGAGGAGGAACTCGGGGGCTTGGGAACCCTGTTTTAGTTACCATGGGGGTCCCCAGTGATCAAACATTTATTAATTATCCTGCGATCCTAAGGATAGCTCATCAGTTATAAGTACGTTTACTTTGCACTTTTATGGTAATATCTTGCTATATGAATATGTAATAATTAATTAGCAGAATTAATGAATCACTAGCTATATAAAGCACAGAAGTTGTGTTTTTTGGCGTTGCCAGAGAAAGAACTCAGATGAGGTAGAAATGTTGCATATGTTCAAGTGAATCACACTGATCCAGGAATCCCAGTGCCGTAGGTTCTCTGTACTAATCAGGCCCCATATCAGCTGCATGGCCCATCTTTGTAGGGTGCACACCCTTGTAAGGAAGCTCCACTATTCTTGATCCAGCTCTACATGACGTTACTCAATCCGTTGTTTGCAGATTCTATCATTTTTGTACTGAAACACAGGCGGCTTGCACATCTTCATTGGGGGTTCCGTTTTCCTGGCCGCTCGGGAAGCAGGAAAGGGGAATCCACTGGCCGAACGGGTCCATGTTATGAAGGAACCAAACAGTGCCGGACGGACCCCATTGAGTATAATGGGGTTTGTTCCATTTCAGTTCAGCTGCCCGGCAATTTATTGGAAGAAAAAACGCTGTATGCAGCACTTTTGGTATTTTGTGCCGGAGTTTCCAACGTAGATGTGAAGGCAGCCTTACTATACTGTATCTGACCGTATAATGGTAATACCAGTTATTACCGCTGACAGTTGGACATTACCAGTGAAGAAGGGAAGATATGAATTCGTTACACAATAGCGCCACCTCCTGATCATACGCTAGTATGACATCGTCTGACATTCAGATTCCCAGAGCATAGTTGGCATAGTTTTTGAGTAGATCATAAAGAAGCTGTGACCCTCCAGTTGTAATACTACAATTCCCAGCATGTACTGACAGCTGCACGTTAGGAGTCGCATCAAGGTTGCTATGTAAGCCCTTCCTGGAAAGTCATGGTGGGCTTTCTGTTTGCCCTGCTTTTAAATTGACAAGGATTTGTTTTTTAAAGCGTTCCTGGAGCAGACCGCTGTTCTGCTGGGAGCGATAGTTTCATAACAGTCCGAGAGGGGCAGGTTGAGGACCATCGTTCTAAAGAAAACACAAGTGTAGGGCCGGCCTAACATGGGGCGTATTTGTGCACGTTATGCGCAGAGACTAGAACCCATTGTTTTCAATAGCTTTGCTCACATTTACGTATTTTGGTCATGCAAAAAAAAATAGAATATGTTCAATTTTTCTGCATATTTGCACACGAAAGGTCCCCATAGATGTCAATGGGGGTATGCAAATGTGCGTGCAATACGCAAGGAGACAGGAGAAACTGTGCAATTGTGCAGGAATAAGAACTAGAGATGAGCGAACGCGTTCGTCCGAGCTTGATATTCGTGCGAATATTAGGGTGTTCGGGATGTTCGTTATTCGTAACGAACACCATGCGGTGTTCTGGTTAATTTAACTTTCTTCCCTGAGACGTTAGCGCTTTTTTTTGGCCAATATAAAGACAGGGAAGGCATTACAACTTCCCCCTGCAACGTTTAAGCCCTATACCACCCCCCTGCTGTGAGTGGCTGGGGAGATAAGGTGTCACCCGAGTATTGAAATCTGCCCCTCCCGCGGCTCGCTATGGATGCATTCTGACATGAGTTTAGGGAAAGCGCTATCGTGTTGGAGCTGCTATAGGGAGAGTGTTAGGAGTATTTTAGGTGTCAAGAACCCCAACGGTCCTTCTTAGGGCCATAAATCTTCTCTATATGCGCTCAATGGGGCCGGCGGCAGCAGCGCTGACCCCATTGAGAACATATAGAAGAGAAATCCTTCTTCTCTGGCACAGCTGTAACAGCTGTAGCAGAGAAGAACGATGTTTGCCCATTGAATTCAATGGAGCCAGCAATACAGCATGTTCCACTGAATGCAATGGGCTGCCGGCGATCGCAGGATGAATGGTCGGAAAGGGGTTAAATATATAACCCCTTTCCTGCAATTCATCCAGAAATGTGTTACACTAAAAATATATACCGGCGTATAAGGCGACGGGGCGTATAAGACGACCCCCCAACTGTCACCTTATACGCCGGTAATACAGTGGAGCAAAGAATAAAAATCATTACTCACTTTTTCAGATGATCTGCGGCGCTCCTGCAGGCTGTCGCTCCTTCCTGGTTCCCGGCAGACTATTCCTTTCTCCACGAAAGGCTTTAAATCCCTGCCTCCAGAAACACATGTGCCTTCAGCCAATCACAGCCAATGACAATGATGTCATTGAATGGCTGTGATTGGCTGTGTTTCTGGAGGCGGGGATTTCAAGCCAATCACAGCCATTCAATGACATCATTGTCATTGGCTGTGATTGGCTGTGTTTCTGGAGGCGGGGATTTCAAGCCTTTCGTGCAGAAAGGAATACTCTGCCGTGGATTAGGAGGGAGCGACAGCCTGCAGGAGCGCCGCAGATCATCTGAAAAAGTGAGTAATGCTTTTTATTCTTTGCTCCACTGTATTACCGGCGTATAAGGTGACAGTTGGGGGGTCGTCTTATACGCCCCGTCGCCTTATACGCCGGTATATATTTTTAGTGTAACACATTTCTGGATGAATTGCAGGAAAGGGGTTATATATTTAACCCCTTTCCGACCATTCATCCTGCGATCGCGGGCAGCCCATTGCATTCAGTGGAACCTGTTGTTTTGCTGGCTCCATTGAATTCAATGGGCAAACATCGTTCTTCTCTGCTACAGCTGTTACAGCTGTGGCAGAGGAGAACGATCTTTATGCTGACAGTGGGGGGGGGGGGGCACTCTTGCCGCTATTGTGGCTTAATAGTGGGACCTGTGAACTTGAGATGCAGCCCACCATGTAGCCCCTCGCCTGCCCTATCCGTCACTGTGTCATTCCCATCACTTTCCTGAATTGCCCAGATTTTCACACATGAAAACCTTAGCGAGCATCGGCGAAATACAAAAATGTTCTGGTCGCCCATTGACTTCAATGGGGTTCGTTGTTCGAAACGAACCCTCGAGCATCACGGGAAGTTCGTTCCGAATAACGAACACCCGAACATTTTGGTGTTCGCTCATCTCTAATAAGAACGCATTAAGACTAATTAGCCATTTCAATCAGTGCATTTTAGTTTGCAACGCACAAATGAAAATGCCCTGTGTGCACAAGAATTACAGTAAAATACGCCGATGCGTGCGCCAAAAACACTCGTTCATTCCGCAAAATCGCTGTGATCATGCCCGTGCAAATACACACACACTCATGTGAAGCTGACTTAAAGGGAAACTCTAAGCTGCTCCTCCAGCACAGAGTAGATACCTGTATTACATTGTAATATACCACACAAGAACAGTGAAGATGTCCTCTGGTATCTGCAGCAAGATGTTAGCAACAGATCCATAAAGTCCTGTAAGTGAGGTACAGCCTCTGTGGATCTAATCCCAGTATAGGCTACGGATGCTTCGACTGAAACATTTCTCATGTTCCTCAGACCATTCCTGAAGTATTTTTGCACTGTGACTGGATGTACCACCCTGCTGAAAAAGAACACTGCCATTAGGGAATACCATTGCCATGAAGGGGGGTACTTGTCTGTGCCATGTGTAGTGGGAATGTTTCACATCCATATGAATACCAGAATCTAAGATTTCCCAACAGAACATAACTCAAAACACTGCCTCTGCTGGCTAGTCTTCTCATAGTGCATCTTGCTGTGTGTTTTGTGCACATGTAAGTTAGCTGAACAAGCCCTTAATAGCTGTTCCTCATGCCCTTTCCATATGTAGAGAGGGATGTCTGCCATAATGGTTGTTTTGGGTCCATGCAGTAGTGAGCCTGGAGGACTGAGTAGAGATGAGCGAGCATACTCGCTAAGGCAAACTACTCGAGCGAGTAGTGCCTTATTCGAGTACCTGCCCGCTCGTCTCTAAAGATTTAGGTGCCAGCGCGGGTGAGAGGTGTGTTGCGGCGGTGAGCAGGGGGGAGCGGGGGGGAGAGGGAGAGAGAGATCTCCGCTCCTCCCCGCTCTCCCCCGCCGCTCCCCACGGGCAGCCGAATCCTTAGAGTGTGCTGGATCATATTTTCCTCCAGCAGGCTTCGGGGTATTTCTGTAGCTTCCAAATTGTATAGTGTGCACACATCATCGACCAGATCAGATACAAATGCTGGTCTAAAACTGGGAGAGTCTCTACAATGTGTAGAGCCTCAGGCTTTTTATTATAACACATGACACCTGCCCTTTAATGGGCGTGCAACAGATTACATCAGTAACATATAAGATTCTCATTTGTCGGATCATATAGAACCCTCACCTCCCTCTCCCCACACCTCTCTCAGGTCCAATGTAGCTTGGACTTTGTCCTAGCTGAAGGAATTTCTGTGTTCGTGACAAGTCATTGTTTGAGAGGTCTCTGTGTTATTTAAGAAGTTTCTGTGTGGGGGCAGGGCTGGGGAAACATCCAAGATGAACACAAACAATAACATATAACACTGTGATTTAACTCTTTCCTTATGCAGCAGAGTTCCACATTAGGCTGAAGTCATTACAATAGCATAATACATTTGGTTTATACAAATCAATAGACATTTTACACTGACTAACCATCATGTCTATCACAAGAGACGAGCGGGCAGGTACTCAAATAAGGCACTACTTGCTCGAGTAGTTTGCCTTAGCGAGTATGCTCGCTCATCTCTAGGACTGAGTTGTTGCCAATATTAACAGGTGATCTTTGGTCGCCCTCTAGTGGGAATAAAGTGTCATTGCTTGCCATTTTTATTATGATTCTCATAGAGTTATATAAGCTGCATACATCCCAAGTGTAGCTCTTTTGAACCCAAGTCCCTCTTTGGCCCTTAAATGTCCCTACATTTGACCTTGGAAATAGATTTGCATGAATAAACTTATTATCTCGCTCCATAAAGCATCTGTATGGTTTTCTAGCTGTATCTGGGACCCAAATTTGAATATTATTCCATCATATGGTGCAATTTGGATCTTAAAAATATCTATATTCCCATGATTTAAAATAAAAGCATTCAAGTGCACAGATATGGATTGAAAAATACATCTGTGAAACACTGAACCATACGTATCCTTTTTTGACATTCCAAAAAATTAGGAGCTGTGAAGCTGCCTCCTATTGTCTGCAGGGGAGTCACATGGAGTGTGAGGACTCCGGCAGCATAGAGAGGTGCACTGGTTCCTGGTGTGGTGTACTTCACACCAGCAGAGGACTGGGAAGTATTGGCTGCTTTGGGTGCTGAATCAGGCCCACAGGTATGGCCACATTGAAGCCAAGCCTATGGTTTCTAGAAATAAGGAGTTAATTTTTAGATGATGGGGTATTGCTCTTGAGACAATGACTGTATTCCTCAAATGTGCATGACTGCCCATGTGCACCCCTGCTGCCGCCGGGACGCATGGTCCATCACTTTCAACCCAGAGCCCTGTTTATGTTATTTGTTTGGGACTGGCACTCGGTGAATGTGCACACTGCAGCATCAAGGAATTTGCCACCCCAGCCTTCGTTATATTGGAGTTATCTCCAAGAATTTGGATGTTCACTTGTTTCTACTGCACAAGCTGCTATCAACCTTATTGCAGAGCTGCAACCAGGCTTACTATTAGACCTACGGTCCAGCAGCAGAGCTGTGCACACAAGAACCCACACCATTGGATGAAGATGCCACTCCCCTGACACTGATAGCACCCGCCAGAGCCTTGGACAAGGGGCAGGCTGAGGTAACACCGCTATTCCCCGAACCTAGGGAGGGCCAGAACATTACCCAGGGGTTCCTACCACACCCCATGTGCACGCAGAATCGGTTCACCCACCTAGTTCACCTCAAACAATGAGTAGACTGCAAGACTCCTTCAGTGGTGGCTTATCTCCCTTAAGAACAAAGGATGGGACATATTGAAGTTCAATGTGCTTGATCCTTTTTCCAAAACAACAACGAATGGCTCAGGACCCAATCGAGTTAAATTGTAATTAAAGAATTTGTCTTAACTTGATTTTTTTCAGTTATTTTAGCACTGGAACAAGCAGCTTCACACATTGAAAGTGTGGGCAATCTTGTGTAGACTAATCACACTCCATTAGCGGGCACAGAGTAGTAAAATGAGAATGACCTACAGTAGATCATTCTCACACTGTGAGAAATAAACTTGTGCAATCCTGGAAAGATCTTTTTGTCCCTGGATAAATATTTCTGTGGACGCCCTGTATATATATACACACACACACACACACACGTTCTTTTTCCTCTGGATCAATAAGGGGAAATCAACTTCTAATGTTTTCCTATACCCCCTCCTTTCATTCACATCCTATTTCATCCACTGGTCGAACTTGAGGTACATATATTTTTTTCCTCCATGCTAATTATGTAACTATGAGTTCAAATCCCCAGCAGCGCCCTCAGAGGGGAAATGAAGCACTACACCATTTCCACTGAAATCAATGACTTGTCTGTATAATTACTAGACACCCTAAGTCCTCCCGCTGTCTGCAGACGCTCTCTGATCTGACTAATAAATGAGTATCCACAACAGACTGATCTTGGTGACTACAAAGAACTTGAAACAACACATTGAGACGCACTGTAGAAAGAATATATAATATAATGTCCCAATAGTTCCATGCATAAAAGAGAAACCTCATTTCAGTTGTTTTTATCAGTTGGTGCCACTTGGAGCAGGAGCTGAAGATGGAGCGTGACAGAATGGAACCACCCTGGAGACCATTTATAACGGACAACTGGGATGTAAAGTATAAGTCCACTAAGGATAAACAGAGTAACATACAGATATTCCAGCTGAGGGCTGCCAATAATTGGGGCCAACACCAGGTATACGGCGGCAATGAGCACGATCACTGGAATGATGATTGGAACCTGGAAGATTAGAAGAGTACAATGGTTGTTGTGTGAACCAACGACTAACAGTACAACTATCATCCAAATAGTCGCTCAAAAGAGTAAATTTTAGCCACAATTGTTTGGTGTAAACTTTGCTATTAAGGGCTAATACCCACGGCCGGTATTAGCCCTTAATAGCAAAGTTGAACCTAATAGCTCAATGCTCACGCTGCAGAATTCCACCACGGAATTCCCCAGCGTGAAATAACCTGCGGCATGTTCTAAATGCCACGGGAATACGCACATCCGGCTTCCATTGTAGTCAATGGAAGCCGGCCGTCACGCTATACTTCCGCTGTGCTACAGCGGAAGTATAGCGTGAATATGCTTCACCGTCGGCGTCATATGACACTGCCAGCTCGTCATGCGCGACGGCACATTATGTGGGACTCGTATAGCAGTTCTGGGAGGTGAGTATGGGGTCTTTGAAGGGGTGCCGTGATGGACTCCGCTGCAGTAATCCGCTGGCGGAGTCCAACACGGCCGTGGGCATGAGCCCTTACTGAGTAAAGTGAATATTAAATGACTAGTTGGTTCATTTCAGCCCCCCTAAAAATAGTCTTTGGTTGATTCATGATTGTCTGCCATAAATAGGCAATTTCTGACTTGCATCGACTAGCCAACAACTTTGCAGGGAGGTGTGCGCTTGTTTGGCGTGCACCTTTCAGTGGACGCTGATTGGCTCCTGCCTTTTTTTTTTTTACATTTTGCCCTCCCACATAGACTCTCGAAAACAGTCCCTGCTAGAGATGAGCAAGCATACTCGCTAAGGGCAATTGCTCGATCGAGCATTGTCCTTAGAGAGTATCTCCCCGCTCGGCAGAGAAGGTTTGGCTGCCGGTGCGGGTGACAGGTGAGAAGCGGCCATGAGCAGGTGGAAGCTCCCCGCTCTTCCCCGCCACTCCCCTCTGGCAGCCGAATCTTTGCTCCCGAGCGGGCAGGTACTCGCTAAGGGCAATGCTCGATCGAGCAATTGCCCTTAGCGAGTATGCTCGCTCATCTCTAGTCCCTGCTGGTCTTCGAAAGAACGCTTGCTGGTGTGGCTAAAGGCTCCTGGGTCCAGGTGCAAAAGTTTATCTTGGGGCCCCCTAACTTAACCCCTTAACGCAGGGGTGTAACTTGAAGCTTCTAGGCTCCAATTCAAAATCTGTAACAGGGCCCCAACTATAATGCTTTATTATAGTAGTGGGCTCCCTGTATGGAGAAGAGAGGCCTTATGGGTCCTGGGCCCGGGTGCAACTGCATCCCCTATAGATACACCAGTGCTTGCTGCTACATTCTCTGGCTAGTTTTGGTCCAGCAAGAGACCACAGTAGCGAGTATTCACTTGAAGATGGCTCGCACATACTTAGGTGCATTTAGTGGACTCGGCAACCAATGAGCGTTTGTTGACGAGCAGTTGAAATTTCTAAAACATGCTTGTTAACAATCCTCACGCCCTTTAACTAGTCATCGAGTGAGAATTGGGCCCACTGAAATGAATGGGTTCACTTTGTCACATTTTGTGGGCATGAGTTTCACTGACAGGCAATAATACATTGTAATACAACACAGAAGTAGTTCAATACAGGGTTATTACAAATGATCTTCTCAATGTGACCCCTCATAACTCACATTTAATGACACTCAGATAATTTGAGATCAGTGGAAACAGAAACTTAAAAATTTGCATTAACCAAAACTGTCTAACAGTAAGACGTCCTTGTTGTCGATAGCATCCAATCACGGCGCAGCATTCATTTTTCGAACTGCTGAGATAGAATGGAATACAGTGTAACTAACGTTCTGTAATTTACCCCATTCAAAGACATACTTCATGAGTATTTCTGCCTCCATCGGCGGCCTGACTCGCACATTACCATTTGGGTCAGATACCTTCTTTGAATGGATTGGAGTTTCTCCTATTTGATTATTAGTAACTCCATCAGGGAGGTGCTTTATAGTTACCGTCACTGGTGAGACAAATTAGGGTAGTTATTCACTGCTCAAAGCACCACCATTTGCTACAATCAGAAAGGTTCAGAGGTTCAGAGGCAGGTCACTATCCGCCATAAACTCCCTCACTTTGTAGGGTTCTGTTGTCTTGTATCAAATCAAGATCTATCATATAGGGGTAATCTGGGATTTACTGTTAGTTCATATGAGTGTTCGTACTGTCCGTTGATCTCTCCATTCAAGCACATAGTGTAGTAGTGCAGTACACAGAAGGGCCTGTAGAGGGCTGCAGACTGGACTTCTGGTGCGAGAGTTAACACAAAGGGGTGGAGCAGGAAGTAGAAAAGGGCCAGTTCCTGCTAGAATCAAGTTAGAGGAGAGAGGATCAGTGCAGCAGAGTTGAGGTGCTGCAGGCTGGTGGCCTAGCAGAGGCCAGAGTCCGACGGGCGACAACCCTGGACGTACACCCAAGTGGGGTGCATATGGACTGTGTATATTGATGTTGGTTGATATTGCTGTGTTTTGTGATTGCAGTGATGACAAATAAAGGTTGGCAGGAGCCAAATAAAGAAATCAGCATCTCCTGAGCAGTTTCTGCACGTTGTGTTCCATTTTCATGTGCAAGAGGTCGGCGATCCGCAGGCAAGTGCACCCGCTCGCTACAATAGATTATTTCTGCCTCTGTAACAACTAATAAATATACACAAATTCTATCTGACTCTTTTTCCATCTAAATGAAGTACAATATGTGGTGAGAAAACAATGTCAGAATCACTTGGATATGCAAAACCTTTATGGAGTTATTCTATGTTAAAGTGACACGTCAGATTTCCACAATTTGGCTCCATCACTAAGGGGTTAAGGAAAAAGGTTGCATCTGTAAGCATAAATTGTACGTCCGTCCACCAGTAAGCATGGAAACAGTGGAGCGCGTCCTCAGAAATCCCCCCATCATGGTAAGCAGAGAAATGGACGTTCCACAGCCAATTATGTAAAAGTTTCTGCGCAAATGTTTGTTATGCTATCCCTACCGAATGCAATTGTTACTGGCCCTGAAACACAGCGCGGCGACGTTCTTTCTGTGAGAGTATGCAAACTCTAATAGAAAGCGATGGTTTTATGGAGTCTTTAGTGATGAAGCCACCTTCAATTTTTCGGAAAACAAACGTAATGTTAGTGTAGAGGCCCTGAACGTCTATTCCTGGCCCCCTCCATAAATGTCATACATGTCTGTGTGTAGATGCGCTGTGCGAATGGTCTAGTCTCTTGCTAGGTGTATTGTACAGCTGCAGCAAGTGAGAGGTTAAAGGGGTTGTCCCGCGGCAGCAAGTGGGTCTATACACTTCTGTATGGCCATATTAATGCACTTTGTAATGTACATTGTGCATTAATTATGAGCCATACAGAAGTTATAAGAAGTTTTTCACTTACCTGCTCCGTTGCTAGCGTCCTCGTTTCCATGGAGGCCGTCTAATTTTCGGCGTCTAATGGCCAAATTAGCCGCGCTTGCGCAGTCCGGGTCTTCTTCTTATCTTAATGGGGCTCCGTGTAGCTCCGCCCCGTCACGTGCCGATTCCAGCCAATCAGGAGGCTGGAATCGGCAATGGACCGCACAGAAGCCCTGCGGTCCACCAAGGGAGAAGATGCCGGCGGCCATCTTCAACCGGTAAGTAAGAAGTCACCGGAGCGCGGGGATTCAGGTAAGCGCTGTGTGGATTTTTCTTTAGGTCCCTGCATCGGGGTTGTCTCGCGACGAACGGGAGGGGGGGGGGGTTTAAAAAAAAAAACCCCGTTTCGGCGCGGGACAACCCCTTTAATGTCTGCATTAACTGGGAGACTGGGAGATGTCTGCAAAGGTATCAATTTATGTCCTGTCATGGGGTATGTGAGAGTCTATAAATATGAGTGTCAGTGAGCAAGGTGTGATTTTTTTTATTTTATTTTTTTTTTCTTCTGGTCTTCTTTTCTTCTGGGTTCCTTAAAGTGCCAACCACATGAAGGTACCTTCAACCCTCATGTGCTGAAGAATGGAAGAGAAAGAAAGGTTTCCTGAGGACCCTAATGCCAGGAACCATTAAAAGAGAGATAGCGTGAGAAAAGTCCAAGACCACCGTGCAAAGGTACTGTGTTGCAAGAGTGTCTGTGGAGTGACCCTACCACAATCCTCCTCTGGAGAGTTCCCTTCCAGGAGCGGAGTTTCCTCCCTGACCTCCAGCCGTCTGTTCTTACCTGCACTAGTGTGTTCCTGATTTGTGCGATATTGAAGCTTTCCAAGTAAGGTTTTGCCAGGCCCTGACTATTCCCATTGTGTGTGAATTCTCTTTATTACCGCCGAGGGTCATACCGGTGGGTAATAGGAATGGTGGCGTCACGCGTGACAAAAATGTGTTCCTGTTCCATCTATATTGGGCATCCCTCTCCTAGGGGTGTCCGGAAGAGGCCCAGCGCTGCTCTGTCCGAGGCTACGTGTGTGCCACCGTGACAAGTGACCACTCTACCCTCTCAGCTCCTCAGCGTATGCCCCCTGTCCTCAGTTACCCTTTGGGACGCTGCATCAGAATCTGGGAACCCACTCGTCTACGTGGAGTGTATGCGCGACTCCACCAAGGTTAATGTGTTTTGCGCTATAACCTGTAGGGAAGTGTATGGCCCCTTCTGTATCCACGAGGATGCTGTACCTGGATGCTACAGCCGCAGTGGGAACAGGAAATACCTGATTGCATCTTCCGACAGGACAGGGTGCCCCCCATTGTCACAATGACATCAGAAGTGAGCTGCGACTAACGAGCAGATGGATTGTCCATGCAGGTGGTGATGATAGAGACCTTCTTCCTTCCTCCACGTTCCCCGGACCTTGTGATGTTACAGTCTAAATGCCCCCCTCACTACCCACCACATCATTTGTAATAACCCTGTATATGTAGAAGCAATCAAATGACTTCCAGCCCCATTGTGGGACAAAAACTATATTAAGATCAATATAGTTGATAGACAATCACATTATTTGTGAGTGCAGATATCTAGGTCATTCCAAAGGGTTCACTTACTTTTTTCTTTTAAGTGCCAAGACCCAGCACATCTATGCTTTACATCAACCGTCCATTTATTTAAATGAATATTGTGTATTTCTTCAAATACTCCATATGGTGACTCAAACTGGGATAGTTCAGATTGTTTTACTTACTTTATATGGTCTGGGGATATCCGGCTTTTTAATCTTCATATATATGAGGCCAGAAATCGTAATGCCGTAGAACAGCCAGGCTGTGAAGCTGACAGCAAACAGGAGTTATAAAAATACATGTGCTATCCGTGTCGTTACATGGGACTGCAAGTCAACTTACTTTACTATGTCAGGGCTCTTTCACACGCACGTATGCATTTTTACCTTCGCTCATCCGCACTGTGAATTCGCGTGAATGGATGATTTTTTAGCGCTTTCTCGTCCATTCACATGGCTGGGTGTGACGTATTAGTGAAAAAAAATACCCCGCAGCACGGAAATCCCTCGCTAAACTGCCTCCCCCTTTCCAGCTGCCATAGGAGTCTATGGACTGTAAAATCGCCCATGTGAACAAATGCATTGGAAACCAATGCCTCAGGTGATCACGTCTATTGGCCGGGTGTAAAAACGCGGCTACATAGCTGCTTATATACACTTGTGTGAATAAAGCCTCAGTCAGACAATCACGCAAGAAGCGGTGTGTTCACACATGACATATGTGTTACGTGTGTAATTCCACAACGCCGTACAGTCCAATGATGGGGTATGTTCATATGGTGGAATTTTGCAGCTATGATGCGGGATCCGTGAGAGTAGCCTAACAATTCTGCAGCAAATCCGCATTGCACTTTCAATGGGAATCCACACCGTAGTCTATATGGTGCCGATATTTTCCGTATGTAGATTTCAAATCCGCATGCGGAATAAAAAGAAGTTACATGTCGCTTCTTGGTGCGGATTCCATGCCTTTTCTTCATCAGGAATTCCACACGCGGATTCTCCCAAAGAAAGGGGCCAAATCCACGCGCGGGACCGCAGTCATACGTTTGCATAGCCGTGGCACAAATCTGCAGCTCAGATCAGCTGTAGATTTCTGATACGGCTTTTAGAGACAGAATTTACGCAGAAAAATCTGCGCCGGATTCTGCCATGTAAACAAACACTTTAATCCCTTAGAGACTGCGCCATCGACTTTCTACGTCCTGCTGTTGCAGGACATGTATGGAGGGAGGCAGTGCCGCTATCTCCCTCCATACAGCGCGGGCGTCAGCTGTTTATTAACGCTTTAAATGCGGCTATTAACCCTTTTAATGCCCCGAACGCTGTTCAGGGGTCCCGCATGGCCCCCCCCGCGCGCGCGCGCGCGTTGAGATCAGGGGAGCCGTGCAGGTGTCATGGCAGCCGGGGGCCTTAGAAAGGCCCCAGGGCTGCCTTAGCAGACTGCCTATCAAGCCATCCCCGGGAAATCCCACGGGAAATCCTGCCGCGGGATTTCCGCCCATGTGCAGGCAGCCTAATTCTGTGAAGAGGTGAGAAATGTAATTTGTGGGAAAACCCTTTAACCCCTTAAGGACCCAGCTGTTTTGTACCTTAAGAACCAGACACCTTTTAGGGATTTTACTAGAGATGAGCGAACGTACTCGGATAAGCACTACTCGTCCGAGTAATGTGCCTTATCTGAGTACCGCTGTACTCGTCCTGAAAGATTCAGGACGCGCTGCGGAGCGGGGAGCTGCAGGGGAGAGCGGGGAGGAACGGAGGGGAGATCTTTCTCTCCTTCTCTCCTGCCCGCTCTGCCCCACTCCCCGCTGCGACTCACCTGTCAGCAGCGGAGCGCCCCGAATCTTTCAGGACGAGCACAGCGGTACTCGGATAAGGCACATTACTCGGACGAGTAGTGCTTATCCGAGTACGTTCGCTCATCTCTAGATTTTACCCATGTGGCGGTTTTACTGCTCTATTTTTTTTTCCTTTAGCGACAAATTATTTTTGCTGCGTTTTTTTTTTCCGTGACATATAGGACTATTTTTTTAATAGCTTTTTCACTGACTTTTTTCCGTTTTTTTTTTTAGTTTTATTGGGGGTAAAAAGCTAAAAAAATAAAATCGTTTTTCTAATATTTATAATTTTTTTTTTTAATTATTTTTATATTTACACTAAAATAAAGTATGGGACTGGGTTCCTCTATTTGTTTCGGACATTTTGATATATAGTATGTATGGTTTTTGTTTATAGGGCGCATACGGCGACGGTTTTTGTTGGCGTCGGCTTTGTGTTATTCTCTTTCTTATGTATGTATTGTTGTTTTATTCTGTTATTTTGTTTTACTTGTAATTATGTTTTTTTTCTATCTATATCACCCCCTGAAGTCATACAAGACCTCTGGTAGACAGTCACATTTTTTTTTTCCCCCGTTTTTTGACACTTTCCCACTGTAGCTGGGGTGTCCATAGGAGCCCTAGTTACAGGGGAAAGCAACACCTGCAGTGACATTAGTCACCTGCAGAGCTGCCAGGGTATAGTCTGACCCTCCAGCTCTGTATAGCAGGGAATCCCAGGAGGTCACATGACCCCCCAAGGCTCCCGTAGTGAAAGTACTTACTTTCACTTTTCCCATATAGTGCTCATTGAGCACTGTATATCGGGGAAGCAGAAGGCAGGAAGGGTTAAAAACCCCTCCTGCCTTCTGCTCCCGGTTATCAGCTGTCACTAACAGCTGATAATCCGTTCCTGCCTCTGACTGATTGCAGAGGCAGGAGGCTTAGAGCACCACCGTAAATTTACAGTGGCTGCTCCTAAATGGGTTAAACTATGATACATCCATATACATATATAATAGGAATATATACCAACCTGAAGAAGTTCACAATACTACTGAAATCTCCGGGAATTATCATTATTAACGAGATGACTGATGTAAAAATGAGTGCAGGAGATGGCGTTAAACGCTTCACATGGGCCATGGAGAGCGCGTCTGGCTGTGAAAGAAAATATCAAATTAATTAAAGTGATCCTTTGCTCCGGAGGGGGAGAAGGGCAAATTACTTGCAAGTTCTTCTTTGCTGCCGCCCCTCCAATCTGCCCCATTTTTGGCCATCCAAGATAGATGTAATAATTTTCTAATTACCTAATGCTCACTGTATACTGCTCTGATTGGTCAGTAATGATCATGTAATCAACTCTGGTGAATCAGATAGCACGTATGGTACAATGGCAGTCTAAGGGTTCTTTCATATAACCGTATGCGTTTTTTACGGTCGCCAGTATGAATGAAGAATAGCCACACGGGCGGTTTCAGCGTATCAGCAAAAAAAATATGCTGCAGAGCAGAAATCCCTCGATCGGCAGAAAGCCTCGGAATGACTGCTAATGCTTATGTAGCCAGATGTCTTCTTTTCCCAGGCTACCAATGCATTGTTAGGTAGGCATTAGAAATTGTGTCAGACATCCTGAAAGACTGAAAACAAGACCTGGAACCAGTAGATCAGAGGGGTGGCAGAGAAGGGCAACTGCCGGTTACATACCCTCCACCCTCTCTAGTTTCGGGACAGAAGAATTTTTTTCCTGAAACCAGAGAATTACTTTAAAGGCAGAAAGTTTCCAAAGTTTTAGAGGAGGATCTCTTGCTGGCAGATTGTACCTTAGCAAGCACAATATATCTTGAGCATAGCAGGGCTCAGGGGCGTAACTATAGAGGATGCAAGGGATGCGGTTGCACCCGGGCCCAGGAGTCTTAGGGGGCCCATAAGGCCTTTCTTCTCCATATATGGAGCCCAGTACTATGAATAAAGCATTATAGTTGGGGGCCCTGTTACAAGTTTTGCATCGGGGCCCGGGAGCTTCAAGTTACGCCTCTGGCAAGGCTATAACAGAGGATGAGCATATTAAAGAAGATTTATTAAGCAAATGCCCCCAAATTCATCATGTGTTTTAGATATTTTTCAAAACTATCATCACAGTTCTGTTGACTGTCTGGAATAAGGGTGCAACAAAGCGGACCCATAAAAGTTGTCAAATTTATAAATGACGTGCCATTTTCCAGCCCGGAATTTTGGTGTTTAGGTACGCCGCCAGTCATACGATGGTATACTGTAGGAATGACAAAAGTGTTTGATATGTCTAGTAAGTTAGACCAAATGTAATATGCCAGATGTGCCAACCCCATTCAGCCCTTTATATTTAAGCGTCTTGTAGAGTTCACATCATGATGCATTGGAGCCATTAGCCTCCTACTAGTACTTTATACCTAATGAATAGCACCTCGGGGGCAGTACCATCAAAATAAAGAATTAACATATGTTAATCAAGCACAATAGGTCCAGATAAAAGAGCAAACATAGAAAGTGATAAATGTGGGAGCTGGTTTATTACCAGATGTCCCTCTCTGGCAGCCACGTAACACACTCGGCCTCCACTGAAGAAAGTTCCATTTGCAGACCCGATAGTAGACAGTGCAACACCCAAACTGATTATCCAAGTCCAAGTCCCCAGCACCTTTAATCTACAGAAAATAGTTAGTTGGAAGATAAGAAATAAGTTATCAACTGCAGTCTGAAATGGATTAAATCTGATGTAAGATCAGGGCAGTTACCCATATGGTACTACGGATCATTGTCAGGGGATCTGGTGCATGAATACTCACTAGAATACGGGGACGTACATAGAATTGAGGAGTTCCCATAGGAAAGATTTTCTACAACTGGCTATTAGCAACATATCCCTAACTATCTGGAACAAGAGACCTTGGTTCTTGTTAACTCCTATTTTCTTTCCAGGGTCCTTTGTAGGACTTAAAGGGGTTGTTCAGCTGTACTAATGGGCTATCTACAGGAGAGGACATCAACAAGGCTCCGATGTCTGGGACCCCTTCTGATCAGCTGATCATTGGACGGATGTGCTTGTGCACTGAGCTGATTCATGCAGAGGGCAGACAGCTCTGTTCCCACTGCAGAGGCCAGGATTAGTATTACAGCTAAAGTTCCCATTGAATTGAATGGGATCTTTGATTGTAATTACAAGCTGTGTTACTGTGGTGCGAATGAAGTTGTCTGCGTCCTGCATAGATCAGCTCAGTGCAAGAGTGCACAAACCCAACAAACAGCTGATTACAGATGGGTCAAGGGCATCAGACACTTGCTGATTTACTAGTGATGGAATATCTTGAGGATTGACCCTCAATATTGTAAAACTGCCTTTAAATATAGATATTGTGTGTGGTATATAATGAAGAGCGCTGGAGCCACTTCAAACAGCTGATCAGTGGGGTTGCTCTGCAGGGGCGGCACTTGGGGCATGTGTCCTGAGTGTAGCCAAGAATTGAGCCCAAGTGCTCCTTTAAGTGAACGTATTTTTGCATGCCAAATATGCCTGTGTAATACGCAGCGAATAGCACCCATTGATTTTAATGCTTTCATTCTCATTACTGTATTTTGCAGGCAGAAAAAAAAGTTAGGACATGCTCTATCTTCTTGCGTATTTGCGTGCCAAGGTCCCCATAGAAGTCTATGGGAGGTGCACAACTGCGCACTCAATACGTGTTCATATGCACAATACGCTGGGCAATTCCATGAAAAAAATATCACATCTGGCCTCATTAGGCTAAATAGCCTTTTATACAACAGCGGGTGTGTGTGTGGCGTACGCATGTGAACAGGTCTTGCATGCGCAAAAAGTACAGTGCTATGCACCGATACACGCGCAGATCTACCTTTTTCATGGTGCAAATGCGTGGCTCTGAAGCGTGCGCAATTGCGCATCTGGCCGTCTTAAGGAGCCGCCGTTGCACCAAGCTCTCCTCCTGAGATGATCTTAATGCGGGTTAGCAGCAGGACATTGTGTATTGGGACAAGACCTGTGGCCCGGACCACCCCTGATAGTGCGGGCCCCATAGCAGCCACTACGACTACTATGGCAGTAGTTCTGCATCTGGTCACCTCCTTGGTTAGTATGAAGGTACTCAGTCCGTGGCCTTGTGTTTCTATGTGGTCACAAATCCCTCTGGCAATGCCTATGATGCAAAAGGTTAGGCACAGAAAATCAAAGCATCACGGTGTGCAAATAATACTCTATATGAGGACAGCAAATCACAGTTTATAGACTGACCCCCAACTGATGGCGACGGCATCTGATGTAAGTAGTTCCTGCGGAGTCATCGCTGCAAAATAGCTGATGTTAACCAGGAGGTAAACACATGTGACAAGTGGGATGGCAATCATCACAGCCCGAGGAAGGTTCACCTAAAACATACATAAGACCACCCATGATAGTATTACAAAGAGTGACTCTACGAAGGCTGGACTAAGAGGGTTGTAAACTGAATAATGGCGTAAATCCAACTTTTCACACCATTTTGCTTGTGAGTAAAAAAACTTAGCAATTGTATAATATATATTTTAAGGGTTAAAATCCCATGCCCACAGTATGAATGGAGCAGCAGCTGAGCATGTGCACTGCCACTCCCATCATCTACACCATCCTACCTCTGACCACCTGAGCAAGAATCAAAAGTAGTATTTATTTCCATATGTTAAACACTTAGTGGGACTCCTTTCGCCCTAATGATATCGGATAGTTTGGTATACATTCTACTAACGTCTGAAACACTTCAGCTGGTATTTCCCTCCATTCATCCTGTAAATGTCTGGAGAGTTCTCTCAAAGAAGATGCAACAGCCCATCTGCAATGGTGCAAGGAAAGTTGTCATTGGACAGTGGAGCAAAGGAAGAACGTTTTATAGAGTGACGAATTACACAACTCCATCTTTACATCCTGGCTGTGGAGGGTCTTGGCGAACCCTTTTGCCTGAGTGTGTTGTGCCAGCAGTTAAGTACATCGGAGGTGCCGTTTCGGTGTGGGAATGTTTGTTCATGGCTCTTGTCACTACAACCAACGAGACCATGTCATTAAAATGAGACAATACTCTGGGAATGGTCAGCAATACTTCCAACAAGACAACGCGACTTGTCACCAATCCACCACTGCTTTACGTTGGTTTGAGGATGTGGATGTTCCATGATTGGACTAGCTGAATCCAATTAAACATCTTAAGGCTGCATTCACAAGAACGTATATCGGCTGTGTTTTCACGCCGAGCCGATATAGGTTCTCCTCATCTGCGGGGGGGGGGGGGGGGGAGGCCGGAAGAGCCAGGAGCAGGAACTGAGCTCCAGCCTCCTCTCTGCCTCCTCTCCGCCCCTCTGCACTATTTGCAATGACAGGAGGCGGGACGGGGCTAAGTTCCGAGAATTAGCCCTGCCTCCGTCCCGCCTCTCCCCATTGCAAATAGTGCAGAGGGGTGGGGAGGAGGCAGAGAGGAGGCTGGAGCTCAATTCCTGCCCCTGGCTCTTCCATCCTCCCCCCCCCCCCTGCACACGAGGACAACGTATATCAGCTCGGTGGGAATGCACCCTTAGGGTCAGTAAATATGAACAGCATCCATCTTCTTTGAGAGAACTCACCAGATGTTTGCAGGATGATTGGAGGGATATACCAGCTGAAATGTATCAGACATTAGTAGAAAGTATCTCATTAGGACCAAGGAGGCCCACTAAGTATTGACATATGGAAATAATTACTACTTTCGATTTTTGCTCAGCCGTCCAATAGGATAGTGTATATGAAATTGCCGAAGACAAGACAATTACAGTGCTCATCAGTCTCCAGCAGTCCCATAGAGCTGAAGGGAGCTGTAGCATAGATGCTTAAGTGCCGCTCTAAGTATGCGGGGGTCATAGGACCCTTGTTCTTGTGACTGGTTTGGTTCCAAACCCTGCAATTTGACCCAAATTGATGAGACATTTATCCCCTATCCCGTAGATATTAGATAAACTGATATCTTGGGATAACCCCTTTACGGATGATTTACTAACCTCAGGGTTCTTCAGTTCCTCTGTAATATAATTCAGATTATTCCATCCGTCATACGACCAGAGCCCTTGATAAAACGCCACGCCAACAGGACCAAAACCAGTGGCCGTGTTTGCAAAGGCATTGTGAAAGACCTGGGTGTTGCCCTTGACCAAAAGAACTAGGCCACCCACAATTATTACTAACAGGATTATCAACTTAGCCGCTGTGAAGAAGTTCATGATAGACATAGAAAGTCGGACATTCAGGCAATTAATAGTTCCCAGAACGAGGATGCAGACAGCTGCTGTGCACTTAATGACTGCTTGCGGAGAAGGGCAACCTGGGTAGAAAGCGGCCACAACGTATTCTGCAAAACTTAAAGAGATCCCAGCTATGCCAGCCGGCCTCACCACAATGACCGAGGTGTACGCCAGAAGGAAGGCAGGTAAGGAGCCAACATTCCTTAAAATATAGATGTAGTCTCCTCCAGATTCCGTAATGACCGTTCCAAGTTCAGCATAAGAAAGGGCTCCAAGCATAGCCAGGAGACCACAAGCTGCCCATATTAGGAGACTAGACCCGGGGCTCCCCATGTGATACAGCACCCATTGAGGAGACATGAAGATCCCAGAGCCAATCATGGTGCCAGCTATCATTGACACGGCACTTATCAAGCCAAGCTGACGTTTCAGATGAACCTTCCCAGTGTCCTCGTCCATTTTTCCATCAGCACTCGTTGAGGAAGCCTCCTTTACCTCCATGTTGTCCTCCGATCAGATGTCTCTGAAAGCGAGCAGACTACGTTACACCGCACTCATTGACAGCACAACACTGGCAATTAACAGCGGAGTTAAACATTAAAGTAACACGTACAAAGAACGTAGCAGGTTTTATACCATTCTAGTTAATGATCTATTACAAAAGAAGCAATAAATCGTAGATTCTGTTTCATGATTTGGAATTGGGGACATATGGATGCTGCAATGAGCCCACCTATAAAATTGAGGTCAATTGATTTTCTATTTGCAGGCAACGGGTACTGCAGGTTCTGGAACTGACACTGGGTGCAGATGGCCATGTTGTGCTGCAGAGCCCAGTTCATGGACTATGTATGGCCCCTGAATATGGAGCCCTTGGAAGACTGTCGGGTGCCATATGTACAGAGATATTCTTCCCCAGCAGCAAAGCATAGCTCTATACAAATGGAGTCCAATGCAGTGTGAGGATGGCTGGGACTGTCCCCTGGGCCATATAAAATGAGCGCACATCAGTTTGAATTGGAGTCTGCACCAGTGGGGGAGTGACAGTGCATTGGTTCTCCATCTCAGGGAGCGAGGTCATGCCCAGGATCTGGCCAAGCTAGAACCAAGGTTGGCCGGTGCACCATATCTCTATATGGGCAGTGGCACCCACCGTAAGCGTCAAGGAAAACTTTTGTAGCCAGACATGTTAATGCTCATTCAACATAGTTAACAGTGAACAACAGGGCCAGTCCGGCCGCAACTTCATGACGTCCCAAAAATATCAAGGCTGTAATTGAGCCACAGTCTTCGGTTTTATAAGTCCGTTAACTGGTTTGTAAACTCCCATACATGGGGATAACAGAAAAAAAAACAAAAAAAACAGTTCCTTTGATGATCTTTGAAAGTCCTACCATGCCAATATTCAGACTTATTCACTAAAAGCCCCTTTACACGGAACGATTATCGGTCAAAAAGACATTCAAACTAATGAATGTGAACCATAATGTTCGGTGACTGAGATGTTTGAATTTTCTGGGGGTATTTTGGGGTCAAATATTCTGAAAATGATATTAGTTTTTCTCCATCGGGCATGCTTATCAAGATATGACATATGTTCATATAAATGTATACGTTGTATCATACATGTAATGATTGCTGATTAAAAGCTGAAGGTAGAAAATAAATCTCAAAAAGCCTAGAACACGAACAAAACAAGTTTCTTCATTGAGATGTTGATGAAACTACATTTTGTGGATTTCCTGCGATGGGATATTCCTGGACATTTGCGCTGGATGTTTCACCAGTAGTCCGCCATCACATGTGTATTTAATCGTCAGCAGTAGTGTTCTTCCATGATCACCAGTAGTCCGCCATCACATGTGTATTTAATCGTCAGCAGTAGTGTTCTTCCATGGTCACCAGTAGTTCGCCATCATATGTATATCCCTTCGCCCACAGTACTGTTCTTCCATGGTCACCAGTAGTTCGCCATCATATGTATATCCCTTCGCCCACAGTACTGTTCTTCCATGGTTACCAGTAGTCCGCCATCATATGTGTATCCAATCATCTGCAGTACTGTTTTTCCATGGTCACCAGTAGTTTGCCATCATATGTATATCCCATTGTCCGCAGTACTGTTCTTCCATGGTTACCAGTAGTCCGCCATCACTTGTGTATCGAATCATCCGCAGTAGTGTTCTTCCACGGTACTTATTTCCTCACCCTGTTCATGACTTACATCACCAAAACAATCAGGAAATCGCACCAAAATGACTGCAGGTCCTACAATCTGACGCTCACGTTACACCCAAGTGTTCAGGAACAGGAGACAGCGTATTTTCCACCAGTTCATCGTAGTTTACAGCCTTATAGTACCTAAGGAAATGTTTTACAACCCTACAAAACAGCGACCACACACGAGTCTAAATGTTGTCCACTGAATCTTGGAAGCGCCGGTCTTTCATGAATTTCCGGATTTATGGTCCATCGAATTTACCTGCTTTTAGCTTTTTCATGCTCATCGCAGGAAATTCTCTACATTTATAGTCAAAACTCATTCCATTTCTCTTCCGCGTCTTTACGGTTTCATCAACCCAAGTGTGATTTGCAGTGATGGCAATATGTATCATATGTACTAATAGTAAGCAAATAGCAGGAAAAGTAATATAGCAGAAATAGATAACGACATCAGGAATATCTCAAAAACGAGAGCTTCTAAAACGAAAAAAAACATCATTGGCTTGTTCACTAATTATTCAGTTCAAACAGCGCTTTCACTTATACAGAGAATGTAAACGATTTCTCATTTGAACAAGCCATCAATGTATCCGTCTGTATGAACAGTAAACTCGGGGTGACTCCTGTAGACCCCTGATGCAGGGTAGTACAGAGTTCCTTCTGCCCATTGGGCGTTGTCTGCTGGTAACCCATAGGTAAGGTGACCAGACGTCCCGATATAGGTAGGACAGTCCCGCTTTGGGACCCTGTGTCCCACTTTTCACCTGACCAGCGGCGCCTCAAATCCCACCAAAAAGTAACTTTTGTATGAAGTCTGAGGCATAAGGAGCCTTACTTTGCCCATCTGCTCGAGCCTTAATCATCAGCTGCTGAGACACAGATTGCACGCTGCCCTCATCACCCACCTGTAAGATCGCCACCGTTACTTTCCAGCCTCGTTACTTCCTGGATGTGTCACAGGCAGGTACTTTGGACCTTAGCCATGATGCCAATGTCTCAGATGGCTCTTTAAAACCTCAGCTTGTAGTATATAAAAAGTTTCCTGTGCGCCCGTCAATATTTGTCTACCGAGTAACAGATACTCCTTTGTTTTAGGCTCAAGTGCCATGTGCTTCCTAGAAGAATACACTGAATCTGCAAGCATGATCTTTGGGTCATTTACATGCAACGAATCACATTGAAGCCTGTGAAGTTTAACTGACTTCAGTGGCCAAGAAGCAGCAAAATTTGCACTCATGTTGCAAACCTGTGGATTATAGGGGTATTTGCCCAATGGGCGGAAATGTTGTGGATGTTCTGCAGTGCATAATCCACAGCAAATCTGCATATGATCAATTTTGAAATAGAAATATCTTCCACGTGTTGAGGAAAACTTCCACACACAACCTGCA
This sequence comes from Eleutherodactylus coqui, assembly GCF_035609145.1. NCBI lineage: Eukaryota > Metazoa > Chordata > Amphibia > Anura > Eleutherodactylidae > Eleutherodactylus > Eleutherodactylus coqui. Next base: position 64,006,855 of record NC_089837.1, read on the forward strand.
GCAGATAGGCATGTGGATTTTAAATCCACCTGATTGGTAGCCCTTGGGGCTTTCAGAAGGCCCTCGGCTGCAATAGGAACATGGCACTCTGCAATCTCATCTCTGGGCGCTATTCGGGACCCCCAAACTCCGATCGGGGCATTGAAAGGGTTAACGGCTGCAATCAGTGGGATTGCTGATCGCAGATGTTGTCGGCGGTTGTCAGCTGTAAGAACCAGCTGGTACCCACCTTTTAGAGGGGGGCCGGGGGTTGATCCATACATGTGTGTCCTGGAGCGTAAATGGGTTAATCAATAAAAAATTAACATGACTTCCCTTCTTTCCCCTCCTTCCCCCTTATTTCCATCTCCCTTCCTCTCCTTTCTCTAGTAGGTTGGCCCTGGCTAGGCCATTCAGGCTGATTTAGATGCAAGAATCACTCAAAATTCGCTCAAAAGACTCTTTTGAGTGATTCTCGTTCTGTGTAATTGCACTAACATTGTGCAATTTTCGTGCACGAGTTGTTAATCGCTCACTTCAAGGTTTTCTTGAATTGAGCGATCAGCTGTTATCAGCAGGGCAGGCTGTTATCACAGCCGGCTGCGCTGATAAGATTCTCTCTGCCTGTGTCCCACTGTGAATTCACAGCAGAAGGCGGAGATCACTACAGCTGTTTGCTTATGCAAAACAGCTGTATTGTTCAGTGAGCGATAGCGAGTGTCCCGCTCTGCCTGCATAGATCTATAGTAGCTACTATAGAGTATGCAAAGATGATCGCTCAAAACTGTCACTCAAACTGTCGTTTGAGTGACTTTTAAGCGATCCTCTGTCAGTGTAAATGGAGTATTATTTAGTTTAAGACCCCATTTACACTTAAAAATAATCGCTCAAAACTCGCTCAAACGATAGTTTGAGTGACAGTTTTTAGCGATTATCTTTGCATACTTTATAGGAGCTACTATAGAATATGCAAGCGGAGCGGGACATAGCTGCTAATAAAACAATACAGCTGCTTTGCATAAGCAAACAGATGTATTCTTCTCAGCTCTGATTGCCAGTGCCACCGCTGCGAATTCACAACGAGAAACTAGTAAAGAGAATCTTATCAGCGCAACAGCCTTTTCCGTTGCTAACAGCTGATCGCTCAATTCTAGCAAACTAGAATTCAGCGATCAACGACTTGTGCACGAAAACTGCACCATGTCCCTGCATTTAGACAGAACGGGAATCGCTCAAAAGACGGCTTTGAGCGATTCTCATTGTGTCTAAATGGGCCTTTACAGTATCATTTGGAACAACACATTACATTTTTTACCTTACTAGTTTGCATATCATTCTGCTATAATGCACTTTATTTCCCATTTGTTTTTATTGTAAGTTTCAAAATGTAAATAAAAACTATTGTAATAAAAAACTTAATGCCACTCCCCCATATTAAAAAAAAAGTGAGAAAAGACAAAAACTTATGAAAACTAATGGAAAAAGTAGGTTGTTAGAACTAATAGATACCATAGTGATGGAATTACTAAACCTCATCAAAGCATACGGATTCCCGCGGCTCTGTACATACTGATCACTATGTGACTCCGTATCAGGCAGCAATTGGCCTCCATTGTCCCGTGACTTTTTTTTTAACCGAGAAAACCCCATTCATTATGTTTTATAATTCATCCTGGTAAAGACAATATTGTAGTGATGCCTATAAAAATAGTAGGATACTTCTGGATGATATACGGTTACCTATATGAGCAGATACACTAGCATCAGTTATTATCGCAGATAATTGTACATTATTACTAGTGAAGAAGGGAATACGTGAATTCTTTACTCAACAGCACCCCCTCCTGGCTAATATAAGATTCTTTGGTGAAGCACTTTGAACAGGTTTTGAATACATTGTGAAGCAAGACTCATTTTGTAGCTCTCCAGCTGTTATAATGCTACCACTCCCAGCATGCAGTTGTCAAGACATGTTGGGATAAAGGCCAATGTGGAATGACAGTCATGTTGGGCCCCGTCACCCAGCCGCGATTTGACAAGTACCTAAAGCCTAATTTAGACACAATGATTATCACCCACAAGTCACACGAAATACATCTTTTGAGCGATAATCCTTGTGTGCATTTACACAGCACTTTGCATTAGGCTTCTTTCCCACGAGCATATATCTGCCGCTGTTTTCACGGTCGGCCGATATACGCTATGTTAAGTGAGATAAAACTGGTGATTGAGCGCACAAATCAAACGATTGTGCGCCCGTTCAGACGGCATGGGTCTCGGCGCCATCGCCCCTTTCCCCTCCCACCCCATCGCAGGCTCACCTTTGCTCTCATCCCCACTGTTCTTTACAATGAGAGGGGGCGGGGACAGAGCTAAGCGCAGTCCCGCCTCCTCCCATTAATGGCTATGGACAATGGGCAGTGAGAGGGTGAGAGCTTCGCTCTGTCCACGTCCCACCGCTTCTCCGCAGCCAGTAATGGGAGGAGGCAATACGGGGAGGAGAGCATAGGAGCCCATGCAGCGGCCAACGTATTCCAGCCCAAAACATAGTTCCAGGACTATCCTTGGGCCCGACGTAAAGACGCCTGGCGCTATATTGGCTTGGCCGGGCACTTTTACGTCTCAGGAATACGGCCATGTGATCTGATTCATTGGAATCCATTGCATCAGATCACAGCGTATATCAGCCGACCGATATATGCTCATGGAAAAGAGCCCTTAGTGTGTAAATAAAGGCTCACGCTGTATACAGAAGACAAGCAGGACCGCTATCTTCTGCATACAGCTGTTGTCTCCTTGGGGCGCTCAGCTGATATACAGCTGAGAGCTCTGAGCGGGGTATGCAGAAGACAAGCGGGGCTGCTTGTCTTCTGTATAGAGCTGTTTTCTTCTCGGAGTGCTCAGCTGGTATCTAGGAGAGCTCGGAGTGCTCAGCTGGAGCGCTGTCTTCTGCATACTCCTACTGTGCACTCATACTTCACAGAGCGGGATACCAGCTGAAACAATAGTATCAGCGGTATCCCACTGAGAACTCAGCGTGCGGCACTGATAAGGCTCATCGTTCTCATTCAGCTAGCTGAAAGACAGCAATAAACGACTCGTTAATAAAAAAAAAACTGCACGGTCTGTGCAGTTAGACCCAACGATTCTCGCTCAAAAGACGGCTTTTGAGCGATTTTTGGGCGAGAATCATTGGGTCAAAATGGTTCTTTACACCGAGGATAGTTCCTAATGACATTGGCTGTATATCTTTGGGGTTCTGCGGTAGAATAAATTTGGAGTCAGTCAGACGTCTTATATATTTTGTAAAATGTTCACTTTGTAGTATTTTTTCCACACCTGCCGAAAACTTTTACAAAGTACTGTATGCAGTCTCATCTGTATGCATACTGTATAATGTTATTATCCTGCCTCATCTAAGCCTCCAGCAGTAGAATAGATCTGGCATTAAATTCTGCCACCCTGTAATGCGATGTTACAACCTGCTCATCACACCACCCTGCTCATGTTGTCCCAGTCTATATAGCAAAGCTAGCTAGGGAGCTGCAATAATGAAAAATAATTAGTCTATTGTGTTTACTCTAATGGCCAATGTGACGACTGGATATAATATAATATTACTGTAGAAAATTACATAAAAAGTTACAAATCTTAAAAATTACATTTATGCTCATTGATGTAATATTGCAAAATATTAAATGGTTACTAAACTGTGAGTCAATGTCACGTTCGTCCTGGACTGCCAACAAGAACAGGATACAGTGGGCAGCCAAAACGGACAGAGGAGCTAGCTTGTACAGGTGACTAAATGAAGAATAGACAGAGTGCACCTCTGCAGGAAGATGAAGGCCTGTATATCTCGACCGTGCAACAAAATTGCTAAATTAACTAAGGGAAATCCTTTCCCTGCAAACCCCTACCCCGGGAGGGTGCCCTGCCTAATTGGCGGGCCGATCGCTTCCGACAGGTGCGGACCCACACTCGTACCTGGGCCATTACAAATCCCTACCAGGGAGCCCTCAACACACGGGGTACAGTACACGGAAATTAACAGACCAAGTGCAGACAAACAATAGACACAAACAGGGAACAAACCAGAGTACCGGAGCCAGACACACAGCGGGTCTGAGCAGGCTGACTGCTCAGGGATCACTGGAAATTAATCGGCAACTTCTAGGCAGCTAGAGCCAAACCTTTTAGGGAGAAGCCGATTGGCTGGCAAAAAAAGTCAATCATGAGCCACACCTCTCAGACACTAGCAGGACTAATTAACCTAGACTAGAAAGCACAGGAGCTGTTAACCCTGGCTCGTCTGCATAGAACCTACAGAAACTAGATGTGCTGGCAAATAATTAACCGTGTGTTGACTGAAACGTAACAGTCAACTTGTGTTAAAGGGGTTGTAAGTAGAGATGAGTGAGCGTACTCGTCCGAGCTTTATACTCGTTCAAGTATTAGGGTACTCGAGATGCTCATTACTCGAGACGAGCACCACGCGATGTTCGAGTCACTTTCATTTTCTTCCCTGAGAAATTTGCGCGCTTTTCTGGCCAATTGAAAGACAGGGAAGGCATTACAACTTCCTCCTGTGACATTCCAGCCCTATACCACCCCCCTGCAGTGAGTGGCTGGGGAGATCAGGTGTCACCCGAGTATATAAATCGGCCCCTCCCGCGGCTCGCCACAGATGCATGCTGACAGAGATCAGGGAAAGTGCTGTCTTGCTGTAGCTGCTATAGGGAGAGTGTTATATTCGTCTTCAAGAACCCCAACGGTCCTTCTTAGGGCCACATCTGACCGTGTGCAGTACTGTTGAGGCTGCTTTTAGCAGTGTTGCGCAACTTTTCTTTTTTGTATATCGGCCGTGCAGAGCATTGCGTCCGCAGTCTGCAGTCATTGTACAGAGTATAGGGCCAGTACTGGTGAGGCAGGGACAGTGGTACAGGGAAAGAGATATACTGTCTATATAGGCAGTGGGCTTTTTCAAAAAAATTGGGGAAAAATACTATATTTGGGCTGCCTGTGACCGTCTTCAGTTTCCTGCATGTCTGCTAGGGATAGTAGTCGCTAAGTAATACCCAGCTAAGCGTTACAGCAGGCTTGCGCATAATTGTTTCCTGGCTCTGCTGTGTCCGTTACATGATCGCCGTCATCCCACCACAGGGAAACAGTATACATATATACGCTGCATACGGTGTCTGTCTGTCTGCTTTTTTACCTCACCATTTTAAAAAATTGAAGCAAAATACTTAAGGCCTACCACTGCCCTTTGGCCACTTGACTGGTTCTGTGCTGTGAATTACAGTAGCTCAGTCATACGCACCTAGGTCTCACTAAGGCTTGCGCATAATTGTTTCCTAGCTCTGCTGTGCGCTCTGTAAGCAAAGTCAGCCTCCAACCACAGGCCAATAAGCGGCAGATTTAATTACAGCGCTCTGTTTCTGCTCTACTCGTAATACACCATGCTGAGTGGTAGGGGTAGGCCTAGAGGACGTGGACAGGGGCGAGAATGCGGAGGCCCAAGTCAGGGTGTGGGCACAGGCCGAGCTCCTGGTCCAGGTGTATCGCAGCCGACTGCTGCGGGATTAGGAGAGGGGCAAGTTTCTGGCGTCCCCAGATTCATCTCGCAATTAATGGGTCCACGCGGTAGACCTTTATTAGAAACTGAGCAGTGTGAGCAGGTCCTGTCGTGGATGGCAGAAAGTGCATCCAGCAATCTATCGACCACACAGTCTTCTACGCCATCCACAGCTGCAACTCTGAATCCTCTGGCTGCTGCTCCTCCTTCCTCCCAGCCTCCTCACTCCATGAAAATGACACATTCTGAGGAGCAGGCACACTCCCAGGAACTGTTCTCGGGCCCCTGCTGAGATTGGGCAGCAATGGTTCCTCTCCCAATGGAGGAGTTTGTCGTGACCGATGCCCAACCTTTGGAAAGTTCCTGAGGTCCGGGGGATGAGACTGGGGACTTCCGGCAACTGTCTCAAGAGCTTTCAGTGGGTGAGGAGGACGATGACGATGAGACACAGTTGTCTATCAGTTAGGTAGTAGTTATTTCAGTAAGTCTGAGGGAGGAGCGCACAGAGGATTCGGAGGAAGAGCAGCTGGACGATGAGGTGACTGACCCCACCTGGTTTGCTAAGCCTACTGAGGACAGGTCTTCAGAGGGGGAGGCAAGTGCAGCAGCAGGGCAGGTTGGAAGAGGCAGTGCGGTGGCCAGGGGTAGAGACAGGGACAGACCGAATAATCCACCAACTGTTTCCCAAAGCGCCCCCTCGCGCCATGCCACCCTGCAGAGGCCGAGGTGCTCAAAGGTCTGGCAGTTTTTCACTGAGAGTGCAGCGACCGACGAACAGTGGTGTACAAGGTTTGTCGCGCCAAGATCAGCCGGGGAGCCACCACCACCAGCCTCACCACCACCAGCATGTGCAGGCATATGATGGCCAAGCACCCCACAAGGTGGGACAAAGGCCGTTCACCGCCTCCGGTTTGCACCACTGCCTCTCCCCCTGTGCCCCAACCTGCCACTGAGATCCAACCCCCCTCTCAGGACACAGGCACGACCGTCTCACGGCCTGCACCCACACGCTCACCTCCGCTGTCCTCGGCCCCATCCAGCAATGTCTCTCAGCGCAGCGTCCAGCCGTCGCTAGCGCAACTGTTTGAGCGCAAGCGCAAGTACGCCGCCATGCACCCGCACGCTCAAGCGTTAAACGTGCACATAGCCAAATTGATCAGCCTGGAGATGCTGCCGTATAGGCTTGTGGAAACGGAGGCTTTCAAAAACATGATGGCGGCCCCGCGCTACTCGGTTCCCAGTCGCCACTACTTTTCCCGATGTACCGTCCCAGCCCTGCATGACCACGTCTCCCGCAACATTGTACGCGCCCTCACCAACATGGTTACTGCCAAGGTCCACTTAACAACGGACACGTGGACGAGCACAGGCGGGCAGGGCCACTATATCTCCCTGACGGCACATTGGGTGAATTTAGTGGAGGCTGGGACCGAGTCAGAGCCTGGGACCGCTCACGTCCTACCCACCCCCAGAATTGCGGGCCCCAGCTCGGTGCTGGTATCTGCGGCGGTGTATGCTTCCTCCACTAAACCACCCTCCTCCTCCTACGCAACCTCTGTCTCGCAATCAAGATGTGTCAGCAGCAGCACGTCGCCAGCAGTCGGTGTCACGCGGCGTGGCAGCACAGCGGTGGCCAAGCGTTAGCAGGCCATGCTGAAACTACTCAGCTTAGGAGAGAAGAGGCACACGGCCCACGAACTGCTGCAGGGTCTGACAGAGCAGACCGACCGCTGGCTTTCGCCGCTGAGCCTCCAACCGGGCATGGTCATGTGTGACAACGGCTGTAACCTGGTGGCGGCTCTGCAGCTCGGCAACCTCACGCACGTGCCATGCCTGGTCCACGTCTTTAACCCCTTAACGACCAGCCCATAGTGTTTTTATGTCCTCCCGAAGTGGGCTTTATTCTCTGAGGATGTAAAAACATGTGTCCTGCAGAGAATAATGCCCCTCGGGCTGTGGACGTGACAGCTCTATGCTGTCGGTGTCCGCAGGTAGCTGACAGCATGGAGCTGTCATCCCGGGCTGTTCGGACCCCCCCCCCCCCCCGCCCCAGCATTGCGATCGGCGCTATGCAATGGATAGCGCCGATCGCAAAAAAAGTAAATAAAAGTGCCCAAAAAGCTAAAGATTCAGCTGCTCCGATGGATCGGATCCATCGGAGCAGCTGAAATTACTCACCGAGGTCCGCGGCACGGCTCCCCGCTGTCCCGATGCTTCGGGCCCCGTAGCCGTCCTTCTGCGCATGCGCGCCAGGCGGCATTACGTCAGCCGCATGCGCAGAAGGCCCGGCGGCACGGGAAATTTAAAATCTCCTGGCTCCCGGCTCCTGTAGGTAGCCGGGAGGCAGGAGATGTCAGCGGGGACCGCGGTGAGCGGTCCTCGGTATCGCGATCGCCGTTATACAATGGATAACGGCGATCGCGGAAAAGTGCAAAAAAGTGTAAAAAAAGAAAAGTTTCACCTCCCTTCATGGATCGGATCCATGAGGGGAGGTGAAAATACTCACCTCAGGTCCGCCGATGTCCTCCGGCCGGTGTCGGGACCCCCCCGCTGGCTTCTGCGATGTGCCGATGTGGCGCGCATGCGCAGAAGCCGGCGAGCCCGGCAAATTCAAAATCTCCCTGCACCCGGCTGTCACAGATAGCCGAGTGCAGGGAGATATGACTGGCGACCGCTGTATGCGGTTTCCAGTCATATGATCACCGTTATCCATCAGATAACGGTGATCATATAAAGTTAAAAAGTAAAAAAAAAAAAAAAAAGTTAAAAGTTTAAAAAGTTAAAGTTTCATCTCCCCTTACGGATCGTATCCATAAGGGGGGATGAAATTACGTACCCAAGGTCCCGGATTTGTTCCCTGGTGGGATGTTGATCCGTGGACCTTACCCCAGCTTCGGCGCATGCGCCCGTCAGCATGATGGCGGACGCATGCGCAAAAGTGAAAGATTGCCCAAGAAATGTAAAATCTCCCTGCTGCTGGCTACCAAAGGTAGCCAAGAGCCTGGAGATGTCACGGGGAGCCGCGGTATGCGGTTACTGTTCACGTGATTGCCGTTATCCAATGCATAATGGCGATCACGTAAAAGTTCTTTAAAAAGTGGCAGTTTCATCTCCCCTCACCGATGCGATCGGTGGGGGAAGATGAAACATCTTCTCAGAGGCTTCCGCATTTGAATCCAGATGCGATTAACCTTCATGGACCCTTCCGTCTGCTGCGCATGCGCCCGCCGGCAAAATGCCGGACACATTCGCAGGAGTCGGGGAGCCCAGGAAATTTTAAATCTCCTTGCTCCCAGCGACCAACGGTCGCTGAGTGCTTGGAGCAGTGACCGGAGACCTCGTTGAACGGTCCATGGTCACGTGATAAAGTAGCGATCTAAGATTAGGCCGGTCACACATGACCGGAGAGGAATTACGGGTTCTGCATGCGCTTGATCAGCGGTAATCCACGGATCAATCGCATGCATTGGATTACACAATTCCACCCAATTAGCGGGTCGGAATTACAGAATCCACTCGCAGAAACAGAACACGGAATGCTATATTTTACCGCGGATATCCGCGACCTAGAGCCCATTGTGCTCTATGACCGCGGATATACCCGCAGCCCATATACAAACACATTGTGTACGGGCTGCGGGTACCCGGGTCATCTCTAAGCGACGGCACGGGAAATATAAACAAAAAAGCGCCTGTGTGAGTACGCAGTTATGCGCAGTACATTACGCGGCTGTACACAGGGTCACAGCCGGGCTCACAGCTGGAATCCGCTGCGCGCCTCCACAAGCAGATTCCACATACGGCTGCGTGAGCCTGGCATTATTCAGACCGCTACCTGTAATCCGTAATTTACAAAAAGCCCCGGAAACGCTCGCCTTCCTGCAGTTCCAGGAGCAGCTTGTTGAGCGCCTTCTCTGTGAGACCACCGCACAGCAGCAAAATTACAAAGCCTCACAGAGCGCCACTTTTTACACCCCATACCTGCCGCTGAGGTTACGAAATACCCCCCAAAATACATGAGAGGAGGGGGGGGGGATACCCGGTTTTCTTGCCCCATGTGCCCATCCCAAGCAGCCTCCGTAATTACCCCTGTCTTCGGACATAAAACGCAGTTTATATTATTACCTTTATCTAATATTTAGGGAATGCCAAAAAAATGGGGATGGCGGGGGGGGAGATTATTTTTAGGAAGTCAATTTTTTTTCTGTATAAGTGGGCAATGGGGCCTGGAATTTATTCAGTTCTGCCCAGAAATCCAGCGGGCATTCCCTCCATTATAGGCCTAGCCATGTGTCCTGTAAGTAGATTAGGGCCACAATGGGTATGTTTCTGAACACAGGACAAACGGGGGGATCCATTTTGGGGTGAACGTCTTCATTCCTATGTACACTGTAAAAAAAAACAGTTTTTAAATTGACAAAATTGCCAAACAAATGAAAATCGTAATTTTTTCCTTTTGCTTTGCTTAGATTCATTCAAATACTTTGGGGTCAAAATACGCAGTACACCCCTAGATGAATTTGTTAAGGGGTCTAGTTTTCAAAATGGGGTCATTTGTAGGGGTTCTCTATCGTTTTGGCCGCTCAATGGCTCTACAAGTGGGCAATGGGGACTGGAATTTATTCCGTTGTACCCTGAAATCCAATGGGTGCTCCTTCCATTATAGGCCTAGCTATGTTTCCTTTAAGTAGATTAGGGCCACATTGGGTATGTTTCGGAACACGGGACAAACGGGGGTATCCATTTTGGGGTGAACGTCTTCATTCCTATGTACACTGTCCAAAAAAAACAGTTTTTAAATTGACACAATTGCCAAAAAAATGAAAATCATAATTTTTTCCTTCTGCTTAGCTTAGATTCATTCAAAAACTGTGAAGCCAAAAAAGTCATCATAACCCTAGATAAATTCGTTAGTGGGTCTACTTTTCAAAATGGGGTCACTTGTGGGGGTTCTCCATCGTTTTGGTCACTCAAGGGCTCTACAAGTGGGCAATGGGGACTAAATCTCCTTCAAGCAAAATTTCTGGTCCGAAAGCCACCGGTTGCTCCTTTCATTTTGGGCGCCATTGTGCATATAGACGTAATACTAGGGCCACAATGGGTATGTTTCTGAGCACGGGACAAACAGGGGTATCCATTCTGGGGTGCAAGTCTTCATTCATATATGTGCGGTACAAAAAAAACTGCTTTTGAAATGACAGAATTACCAAAAAAATGAAAATCGTATTTTTTTCCTTCGGCTTGGCTTAGATTCATTCAAAAATTGTGAAGTCAAAAAAGTCATCGTACCCCTAGATAAATTCATTAAGGGCTCTACTTTTCAAAATGGGGTCACTTGTGGGCGTTCTCCATCAGTTTGGTCACTCAAGGGCTCTACAAGTGGGCAATGGGGACTAAATCTCCTTGAAGCAAAATTTCTGTTCCGAAAGCCACCGATTGCTCCTTTCATTTTGGGCCCCATTGTGCATCCAGACATACGATTAGGGCCACAATGGGTATGTTTCTGAGCACGGGAGAAACAGGGGTATCCATTTTGGGGTGCAAGTCTTCATTCATATATGTGCTGTACAAAAAAACTGCTTTGAAAATGACAGAATTACCAAAAAAATGAAAATCGTAATTTTTTTCCTTCGGCTTGGCTTAGATTCATTCAAAAACTGTGAAATCAAAAAAGTCATCGTACCCCTAGATAAATTCGTTAAGGAGTCTACTTTTCAAAATGGTGTCACTTGTGGGCGTTCTCCATCGTTTTAGTCACTCAATGGCTCTACAAGTGTGCAATAGGGCCTAAATCTCCTTCAAGCAAAATTTCTGTTCCGAAAGTCACCGGTTGCTCCTTTCATTTTGGGCCCCATTGTGCAATCCAGACGTAAGATTAGGGCCACAATGGGTATGTTTCTGAGCACGGGACAAACAGGGGTATCCATTCTGGGGTGCAAATCCTAATTTTCATGTGTACTATAGAAAAAAAGTCCTGTGTTTAAAATGACATATTTGCAAAAATATGAAATTTTAGTTTTTCTCTTCTAAATTGCATTGACTCCTGAAAAAAAACTGTGGGGTTAAAACACTCATGACACCCCTCAGTGAATACGTTAAGGGGTGTAGTTTTTAAAATGGGGTCACTTGTGGGGGTATCTATCATTTTGACTCCTATGAGCCTTTCCAATCTTGGATTGGTGTAGGAAAACAAAGTGTTCCTCAAAATGCTGAAAAGTAATGTTACATTTGTACGTCTCCTAAATGGTTAAAAAAAAACAAAAGTTTTTCCAATGTGCGCCCAAAATAAAGTAAACGGATGGAAATATAAATCTTAGCAAAAATTTTTATATTATGTTTGCACATATTTGAGATATTGCAGTTGGAAATGTGAAAAAATGACGATTTTTTCAAAATTTTCCCAATTTTGGCGCTTTTAATAAATAAACACAAACTCTATCAGTCTTTTTTTTTCCACCTAAATGAAGTACAACATGTGGCGAAAAAACAATGTCAGAATCGCTTGGATATGCAAAACCTTTCTGGTGTTTTTCCATGCTAAAGTGACACGTGTCAGATTTGCAAAATTTGGCCTGGTCATTAAGGAGCAAACAGGCTTGGTCACTAAGGGGTTAATTTGTTGGTTCAGCAGTTTCTGAAAAGCTACCCACACTTTTCAGACCTGCTCGGAAAGGTGCGCCGGGTCAGCGCACATTTCCGCAAGTCCAACACGGACGCTGCCACCCTGCGGACCCTGCAACATCGATTTAATCTGCCAGTGCACTGACTGCTGTGCGACGTGCCCACACGGTGGAACTCTACGCTCCACATGTTGACCAGGCTCTATGAGCAGCGTAGAGCTATAGTGGAATACCAACTCCAACATGGGCGGCGTAGTGGGAGTCAGCCTCCTCAATTCTTTACAGAAGAGTGGGCCTGGTTGGCAGACATCTGCCAGGTCCTTGGAAACTTTGAGGAGTCTACCCAGATGGTGAGCGGTGATGCTGCAATCATTAGCGTCACCATTCCTCTGCTATGCATCTTGAGAAGTTCCCTGCAAAGCATAAAGGCAGACGCTTTGCGCTCGGAAACGGAGGCGGGGGAAGACAGTATGTCGCTGGATAGTCAGAGCACCCTCATGTCTATATCTCAGCGCGTTTTAGAGGAGGAGGAGGAGGGGGAGGAGCATGAGGAGGAGGGGGAAGAGACAGCTTGGCCCACTGCTGAGGGTACCCATGCTGCTTGCCTGTCATCCTTTCAGCGTGTATGGCCTGAGGAGGAGGAGGAGGAGGAGGAGGAGGAGGATCCTTAAAGTGATCTTCCTAGTGAGGACAGCCATGTGTTGCGTACAGGTACCCTGGCACACATGGCTGACTTCATGTTAGGATGCCTTTCTTGTGACCCTCGCGTTACACACATTCTGGCCACTACGGATTACTGGGTGTACACACTGCTCGACCAACGGTATAAGGAGAACCTTTCCACTCTCATACTCGAAGAGGAAAGGGGTTCGAGAGTGATGCTATACCACAGGACCCTGGTGGACAAACTGATGGTAAAATTCCCATCTGACAGCGCTAGTGGCAGAAGGCGCAGTTCCAAGGGCCAGGTAGCAGGGGAGGCGCGGAGATCAGGCAGCATGTTCAGCACAGACAGGGGAACACTCTCCAAGGCCTTTGACAGCTTTATGGCTCCCCAGCAAAACTGTGTCACCGCTCGCCAATCAAGGCTGAGTTGGCGGGAGCACTGTAAAAGGATGGTGAGGGAGTACGTAGCCGATCGCACAACCGTCCTCCATGACGCCTCTGCTCCCTACAACTGCTGGGTGTCGAAGCTGGACACGTGGCCTGAACTCGCGCTGTATGCCCTGGAGGTGCTTGCTTGTTCTGCGGCTAGCGTCTTGTCAGAGAGGGTGTTTAGTGCGGCTGGGGGGAATCATCACGGATAAGCGTACCCGCCTGTCAACTGACAGTGCCGACAGGCTTACACTCATAAAGATGAACAAAGCCTGGATTTCCCCAGACTTCTCTTCTCCACCAGCGGACAGCAGCGATACCTAAGCAATACGTAGGCTGCACCCGCGGATGGAAGCATCGTTCTCTATCACCATAAAAAACGGGGACCTTTTAGCTTCATCAATCTGTGTATTATATTCCTCCTCCTCCTCCTGCTCCTCCTCCTGAAACCTCACGTAATCACGCCGAACGGGCAATTTTTCTTAGGCCCACAAGGCTCAGTCATATGACTTTTGTAAACAATGTTTTTACGTTTCAATTCTCATTAAAGCGTTGAAACTTTCACCTGAACCAATTTTTATTTTAACTGGGCTGCCTCCAGGCCTAGTTACAAATTAAGCCACAGTAACCAAAGTGATTAATGGGTTTCACCTGCCCTCTTTGTTGGGTATGGGCAATTTTTCTGAGGTACATTAGTACTGTTGGCACACCAATTCTTTTGGGCCCTCGCCTACAGTGTAATCCCAGTAATTTTTATGGGCTTCGCCTGCACTCATGCTACAGCAAGGTGTGTGGGGTTGGCCTACACTTTTGCTACATAAATGGAACTGGGGCCTTGTCTATACTGCAACTACTGAAATGTGAAAGAGACTGTTATCTCCCTAAACTGCTCCAACGGGAATGTTACTATGGCCTGTCTTGACTGCTACTACTACTGAAATGGAACTAAGACTGTGCTCCCCCTATACTGCTGCTAGTGATATGTTACTGGGGCCTGTCCCTAATGCTACCGCTGAAATGTTACTAATTCTGGGCTCTGACTATACCGCTGCTAATGCTATGTCACTGTGGTGTGGAAACGGAGGCTTCCCAAAGACATGATGGTGGCGAGGCCATTTCCCACCAACGCGGTTACTGTTAACGTAGATATTACCAGTCTGACTGGGGCATGCACTGTGGGCCGAAGCCCACCTGTATTGTATGTGACGTTAGCTCTGCTGAGCAGGGCTCTGCAATGGGGTATATTTATGTACCGCCGATGGGTTCCAGGGAGCCACCCATGCTGTGGGTCCACAGGGACTTCACATTAGGGATTTGTACCTGCCAGTGTCTATGTATTAAAAACCCCGGTCAGACTGGGGCATGCAGTGTGGGCCGAAGCCCACCTGCATTTAATCTGACGTTACCTCAGCTGTGCTGGGCACTGCAATGGGATTTGTTTATGTACCGCCGGTGGGTTCCAGGGAGCCACCCATGCTGTGGGTGCACACGGAATTCCCATTGCGGAGTTGTACCTGCCTGTGACTATTTATAAAAAACCCTGGTCTGACTGGGGCATGCAGTGTGGGCCGAAGCCCACCTGCATTTAATCTGACGTTACCTCAGCTGTGCTGGGCAATGCAATGGGATTTATTTATGTACCGTAGGTGGCTTCCTGGGACCCACCTATGCTGTCGGTCCACACGGAGTTGTAACTGCATGTGTCTACTTATAAAGAACCCCAGTCTGACTGGGGCATGCAGTGTAGGCCGAAGCCCACCTGCATTTAATCTGACGTTACCTCAGCTGTGCTGGGCACTGCAATGGGATTTATTTATGTACCGCCGGTGGGTTCCAGGGAGCCACCCATGCTTTGGGTCCACACGGACTTAACATTAGGGAGTTGTACCTGCCTGTGTCAACTTATAAAAAACCCCAGTCTGACTGGGGCATGCAGTGTGGGCCGCAGCCCACCTGTATTTAATCTGACGTTAGCTCTACTATCCGGGGCACTGCATTGGGACAAACTACAGGAGCAATACAGCGCTAATGAAACGTGCACAGCTACGCTAGCATTGGAGTGCGCTGTAGGCCCGCGATTGCTGAGGGTTTGTGCAGAGGCCTATGTCCTGGGTGCAGTGAAAGTCCGCTTCCTGCCTAGGATTGCTGAATCTGTGGGCCGAGGCCTATGCCGTGGGCGCGGTGCAAGTCTGCCATGTTTGGCCGCTCAGATCAATTTTTTGTTCATGTCTTGGGTTTCCTAGGACCCACCTGTCTGGCACAAAGACACTGACTGACTTGGGTAGGGGGCAGAGCGCAGACGGCTTTCCCCTTGCAGTGTCGATTGAGCTATGCGACACCTTGACAGAATGAATAGTGTGTGGCACATGGATTCCCCATTGCTATGCCCACGTGTGCAGCTCCTCATGGAGGTGGCACAGGATTGGATTTCTCATTGCTTCTGTACAGCATTGTGGGCTATCGCCCCGCCCCTTTTAAAGAGGGTCGCTGCCTGGTCGTGCCAACACTCTGCCGTGTGTGCCTCCGGTTCCTCCTCATGGCAGACACATATAAATAGACATGAGGGTGGTGTGGCTATGAGGCCAGCGTGTAGCATCAGGGCAGCTGAAGGCTGCGCAGGGACACTTTGGTGTGCGCTGTGGACACTGGGTCGTGCGGGGGGGTTGGGCAGCATGTAACCCAGGAGAAGTGGCAGCGGAGTGTCATGCAGGCAGTGATTGTGCTTTGTTGGAGGTAGTGTGGTGCTTAGCTAAGGTATGCATTGCTAATGAGGGCTTTTCAGAAGTAAAAGTTGTTGGGAGGGGGGGCACTCTTGCCGCTATTGTGGCTTAATAGTGGGACCTGGGAACTTGAGATGCAGCCCAACATGTAGCCCCTCGCCTGCCCTATCCGTTGCTGTGTCGTTCCCATCACTTTCTTGAATTGCCCAGATTTTCACAAATGAAAACCTTAGCGAGCATCGGCGATATACAAAAATGCTCGGGTTGCCCATTGACTTCAATGGGGTTCGTTACTCGAAACGAACCGTTGAGCATCGCGGAAAGTTCGACTCGAGTAACGAGCACCCGAGCATTTTGGTGCTCGGTCATCTCTAGTTGTAAGACTTTAATTTTTTTTTTTCCACAGATGGCTACAGCATAAAATAACAAAAGAAACAAGCAGTGTCCTCATTCCAAACTCTTGGCATCAGGAGTGCCAATGCCTGGAAAATGGGCATGAAGCAGCAGCCTCTGATGAGCCGCAGCAGTCACCTGACCTTCACTGTCAGTACAGAACAAAAGGGCCATGGGAGCCACTACACTGTTTCCCCGGGGAAGAAGAGAAGTGAGTATTGTTTCTTTTTCTTATTTTGTGGTATGGTTAGCTGTTGAAAAATAAAAAGTCAGACAACCCCTTTAATATGATAGCCAATGTGACAACTAGCAAAGTACAAATCACTTTATTTACATGAAATGGTATTTTTGTGCTGAAAAATCCCTCTAAAGTGCTGGCCACTAGGGGTCACCCTTCCTTCTAATTTGCTATCCACTGACTGCTGTCAAATGAAGTCTGTCTCTAGTAATAGAGACACCTAGACACACAGAAAGTGGATGAGGGTGATGACTCATGCTACCAGTAGAAGTCTATGGAGCGGGAAGGAGAAAGGAGCGACTCATGCAGACACTGCTGCTAATAGTGATTTACAGCCACTGAAATGATATCAACACTGCTCAGTAGTTCTACAGTGTCTTCCATGATGATGCTACTTGTGTATATGTTGGTGCTACAGATAGTTAGGGAGCAGAATTTGGTCAGACATACCAGCAGTGCCCTCCCACCAACTGTGAGAGAACTGAGAAATACGGCTTATTTACACAAGCATATATTGGCTGCTGTTTTAACGGACTGACGATATACTCTACCATCTGAGCTGTCTTCCCCTTTCTCTCCCACTTGCAAGCTCTCTGCTTCTCTCCTCCCCTCCGGCTGTTTGCAATGGGAGGGGGCGGAGCTGCTGGCTGCGGACAAGGGTCAGGGGCTTAGCTTCGCCCCTCCAAGTGCAAACAGCCGGAGAGAGGCGGAGAGCCGACGAGGAGGAGCGAAGGGGGAAAACAGCTCACATGATGGTGTATATCGGCCGGTCATGAAAACGGCGGCCGATATACGCTCCTGTGATTAGGCCCTTAGAGATGCAGCCTGACGATCAAAAAGTTGTACGTACTCCAAAATGGTACCAATAGAAACTAAAGGACGTCCCGCAAAAAATGAGCCCTCGTACAATTACATCAACGGTAAAATAAAAAGTTATGGCTGTCAGAAGATGGTGGCAGAAAATATCTATTTTATTTTAACCCCTTAAGGGCACGGCCTATTTTGGCGTTGAGGACCAAACGATTTTTGGTATTTTTTCATTTTTCAAAAGCCATTTTTTTATTTTTCCGTCGACGCGGCCGTATAAGGGCTTGTTTTTTGCACGGTGAACTGTATTTTTTATTGGTATCATTTTTGGGTACATAGACAATATTGTAAAACTTTTATTATTTTTTTTATGATCGTAGAAAGAGAAAACGCATCAATTCTGCCATAGATTTTTTTTAATTTTTTTTAAAGCGTTAATTATGCGGCATAAATGACACAATACATTTTTTCTGCAGGTCAGTACGGTTACAACGATACCAAAATTCTTACTTTTTTTAGGTTTTTCCACAATAAAAGTCGCTGCATTCAAAGTTCTATAACTTTTATTTTTCCATGCATGGAACTCTGTGAGGGCTTATTTTTTGTAAGACGGGCTGTAGTTTTTATTAGTACCATTTTGGGCTACATACGTTTTTTTATCACTTTTATTGCGTTTTATGGGAGGCAAAATACTAAAAATTAGCATTTTGCCTCAGTTTTTAAGCGGTTTTGTTTTACGCTTTTTTCTCATTTTATGGGAAGTACCCCGCTCCCATGATGTACCCTTACGTCATGGGGAGGGGTTGAAAATACATAGTACAGCAAAAAACAAACAACTATATAAATGTAGTATTATAGTAAACATACTGACCCATAGAATAAAGTTATCATGACATTGTTGCTGTTGTGTGTACACTGTACAAGGTCCACCAAAGATGGTAGAATTTTTTTTTTTAATTTCACTCCACTTTTAATTTTTTTTACGTTTCTCAGTAAATTATATGGTACATTAAATAGTAGCATTGAAAAATACAACTTGCCCCATAATAAACAAGCCCATAGACTGGTATGCTGATGGATAAATAAGAGTTATGCTTTTTTTAAAAAAGGAATAACTGAAAATGAAAAAAAAAAAAGGGCCGCGTTCTTAACCCCTTAACGCTGCAGGGCGTACAGTTACGTTCTGCAGTGCCGGGGTATGTATGAAAACAGATCGTGCAGTGATCTCCATACATACATCGCAGCTGTCAGCTGTTTCTTACAGCCGACACTTGCCCACAACAGCTCAGATAAGCCGCGCAGCTCATCAGAGCTGTTAACTCCTTAAATGCCTACTTCAATTCTGACAGCGGCATTTAAATCCCCTGATTTCCGGGGGTTCCGTACAGCCCTTGCAATGAGATCACAGGGAGCCATGCAGGTGTCATGGCAGCCGGGGACCTTCTAAAAGGCCCCAGTGCTGTCATTGCAGAATGCCCATCAAGCCATGCCCGTGGGGTGGCTTGATAGAATGCCTGCCCAATCGCAGTATGATGTAATGCTATGACATTACATCATTCTGCAGGAGCGATCAAAGCATCACAAGTTGTTGTCCCCTCTGGGGACTAAGAAAAAAAAAGTAAAAATAAGATTAATAAAGTTTTACTGATTATAATAAAAAAGTAACAAAGTTTAAAAAAAACAATTGCCATATTAATAATAAAAGAATCTAAATAATAAAACAAAAATACATATTTTGAAAATGGAAAAAAAAGGGTGGTGTCCTTAAGGGGTTAATGCTGATTACCTAATAGAAACTGCTGTTATTGGTCCAGCATTATGGTTCAACTCATTGAATAATATAAACAGGATGATCCAGAAATAATGAAGTTGGACTCTGTCAGTATTTGACAGCTGTAAACGCCTGTGACTAAAGGCTCCATTGTATACAGGTGGTAAATTCCCCGCAGAGCCAATGTCTATTATGAGCGGCGGTTACTTGTGTTTTGTTTTAGATGTTCCCTGGTGAACTGCAGTCAGGTGCCCATAAATCTGCAGCAAGATTAACCACAGGCGCTCTTGTTGAAATTATGTCAGCAAAGTCTTCGTCTCTAACTTTTTATCACAAGGTAACTGAGAACCCCCAGCGATCCGCTGTCACCTGTGAGGTAGCAAGTCTGCAGCACCACCACAGGGCAAATTAAGCATTACACAGTTCCCAATATAATCAATGGGTTGTCTGTGTAATGTTTGGACATGATGGATCCTTCAGAGCGAGAGACATATTTGTACAGTAGTTGCGGTCTGATCTGGCTAAGAGACGAAGGTCCTGAATGGAAGACCCAATTTCTCAACTCAAAACTTCTTAAAGGGGTTGTAGCAAGATTGCAAGTTATTCCTTATCACTCACTGATCCCATGTCCACTGTCCTCCTCACTGAGGGTGAGAAACAGGACAAAAACTGAAAGCGGAGATGAAGTCTCATTGCCACACGATTAAGCAGAGAAAGACAGGATTACCTGTGGCCGAGCACTTTTCTAGTCATGGACACGACATAGAAAATATGAAATTTATGATACTGAAAGGCAATTTCAAGTCACAAAGCCATAGAAGAATTTGGGAATATGAATTTATAACAACTTTTGACTAGAGATGAGCGAGCGTACTCGCTAAGGCAAACTACTCGAGTGAGTAGTGCCTTATGCGAGTACCTGCCCGCCCGTCTTTAAAGATTCGGGTGCCGGCAGGGGGCGGGGAGCGGCGGGAGAGAGCGGGGAGGAACTCCGCTCCTCCCTGCTCACTCCCGCAACTCAAAGCTCTCCCCCGCCATAACCCGAATGTTTAGAGACGAGCGGGCAGGTACTCACATAAGGCACTACTCGCTCAAGTAGTTTGCCTTAGCGAGTACGCTCGCTCATCTCTACTTTTGACACTTTCAATAGAGGGTTAAATTGTTCACGAAGATTCATGCATGAAATCTATAGCACAACTAAAACTGCTGGCCTGGTGACCCCCTAACACTAATTCAGGGACCATAAAACCTTCACTCTCTTATCGGTGACTATTTCAAGATGTTTGTGTTTCTGTGGTAGTATTCTTTTAAGTGCAAATTAATCACATCCATGTTTGTGCCTTGTCATAAGTATATGTGTATAAATATGCAGGCCTCTTCGGATGTATTTCATTTAGGCCTGAAGCAGAACCCTGCTTTGGTTCGAAAGCTCACATTAACATCATGTATTTTTGTTAGCCATTAAAAGGTATCATATCTACAAGATTACTTGGTTTCTCTAGCTGAGAACAATCATATTTTGCTCTACTGGCTAACACTGTACCAAACCTTTTTTCATTACAGATCAATGTTACCCACTTTAGTTGGCAGTGGTTGTGATGGTATTGTTGATTGGTGTATAGAATGCTATTTAATAAGCCTGAATATCAAAGATTTCTAATATGAAGAATGCCTACAGGCTTCTTCTTGCACCACATTTTGGCCCCCCTTTGCGTGACCCCAGGTGGATGATTTTGGTGACATTAGATTTGTGACATCTTCACCGCCGCTGTAAAAGCATAGAATTTGAGTTTGATACATTGGGTGAGCTGACTGTCAAAGCTCCTATGTTAAGTCTACCAGCGGTGTTGTGCTTCAGCCGACAGCACCGCTAGGGAGGGTCAAGCATTGCTTAGAGACATCCATAGCGTAGCCTGATGGCGCAGAGCCATGGGCTCCGCTAAGAAAGCCGACAGCGAACGCAAACAGCTTCACCGGAAGGACCCCAGAGCAACGTTGGAGACTTGCCCAGCCGAGATGACAAGGAGGAGAATGACGAAGCTGTCACCCAAGTGGCTAACCGACTTCTTCTCCGCACAAGTGAGCTACACACATGTATATACACTAAGCTCTGCTACACACAGGTATATACACTCAGCTCTAATGTACGCAGGTAAATACACTCAGCTCTGCTACACACAGGTATATGTACTCAGCTCTGCTACACACAGGTATATACACTCAGCTCTATTGTATGCAGGTATATGTACTCAGCTCTGCTACACACAGGTATATGTACTCAGCTCTGCTACACACAGGTATATACACTCAGCTCTATTGTATGCAGGTAAATACACTCAGCTCTGCTACACGCAGGTAAATACACTCAGCTCTGTACACACAGGTAAATGCACTCATCTCTGCAACACGCAGGTATATACACTCAGCTCTGCTACAGACCGGTATAGACACTAAGCTCTACTGTACGCAGGTACATACACTCAGCTCTGCTACACACAGGTATATACACTCAGCTCTGCTACATGCAGGTAAATACACTCAGCTTTACTGTACGCAGGTACATACACTCAGTTCTGCTACACACAGGAATTTGCACTTAGCTCTGCTACACACAGGTAAATACACTCAGCTCTGCTACACACAGGTATTTGCACTCAGCTCTACTGTACGCACGTAAATGCACTCATCTCTACAACACACAGGTATGTACACTCAGCTTTACTGTACGCAGGTACATACACTCAGTTCTGCTACACACAGGTATTTGCACTCAGCTTTGCTACACACAGGTATATACACTCAGCTCTACTGTATGCAGGTAAATACACTCAGCTCTGCTACACACAGGTATATACACTCAGCTCTACTGTACGCAGGTAAATACACTCAGCTCTGCTACACACAGGTATATACACTCAGCTCTATTGTATGCAGGTAAATACACTCAGCTCTGCTACACACAGGTAAATACACTCAGCTCTGCTACACACAGGTAAATACACTCAGCTCTACTGTACGCAGGTAAATACACTCATCTCTACAACACACAGGTA
This sequence comes from Eleutherodactylus coqui, assembly GCF_035609145.1. Lineage (NCBI taxonomy): Eukaryota > Metazoa > Chordata > Amphibia > Anura > Eleutherodactylidae > Eleutherodactylus > Eleutherodactylus coqui. The sequence goes on from NC_089837.1 coordinate 64,029,109, forward strand.
TATACACGCAGCTCTGCTACACAGAGGTATTTGCACTCAGCTCTGCTACACACAGGTAAATACACTCAGCTCTACTGTACGCAGGTAAATACACTCATCTCTACAACACACAGGTATATACACGCAGCTCTGCTACACACAGGTATTTGCACTCAGCTCTGCTACACACAGGTATATACACTCAGCTCTATTGTATGCAGGTAAATACACTCAGCTCTGCTACACACAGGTAAATACACTCAGCTCTGCTACACACAGGTAAATACACTCAGCTCTGCTACACGCAGATATATACACTCAGCTTTGCTGTACGCAGGTACATACACTCAGTTCTGCTACACACAGGTATTTGCACTCAGCTCTGCTACACACAGGTAAATACACTCAGCTCTACTGTACGCAGGTAAATACACTCAGCTCTGCAACACACAGGTATATACACTCAGCTCTGCTACACGCAGATATATACACTCAGCTTTGCTGTACGCAGGTACATACACTCAGTTCTGCTACACACAGGTATTTGCACTCAGCTCTGCTACACACAGGTAAATACACTCAGCTCTACTGTATGCAGGTAAATGCACTCATCTCTACAACACACAGGTATATACACTCAGCTCTGCTACACACAGGTATTTGCACTCAGCTCTGCTACACACAGGTATATACACTCAGCTCTACTGTACGCAGGTAAATACACTCAGCACTGCTACACACAGGAATATACACTCAGCTCTGCTACACGCAGGTATATACACTCAGCTCTGCTACACGCAGGTATATACACTCAGCTCTGTTACATGCAGGTATATACACTGCCGTGGCTCAGCCAATCCATAAATCTCGCCTCTACAATGCTGTTTGGCTCTTCAAACACTGCTCAGCCAATCAATGCAGCGCTCAATGAACTAATCACAGCCATCGCATTGGTTCATCGCTGTATTGATTGGCTGATTTATGAATCCCGTAACCAGGAAGTGATCTTCTGTGGGCGGCCAGGGACTGCAAGAACCGCGCCGGAGCTGTGGGCAAACAGGAGAGACCTGGACCGAGCCTGCTAGGTAAGTATAACAGAACAAACCCCCCCGAAAATAAGACTTAGTGCCTCTTTTGGGGTAACAAAATAAGACAGGGTCTTATTTTGGGGGAACACGATACTATAATACACAATCATATTAAAATACAGTACGCTAGTATATAATATAGTGACATGTTATAAGATACGACGCACGTAATATACTGTAAGGTCCATATGATAATGCTCCATCGTAACAATAACATCATAATGTAATATATATTAATACACAATGAGAAACTATCATACAGTGTTATGTAATCTACACTATGATATCCTGCCATGTTATAATATAGTGGCAACCAGTTGAAGCTGAATCCTCAGCTCGACAGTTCTTAATACATTTACATCCATTTCTCTAAATATTTTATGTTCATGTAGCAAACATCGGGTTATTCTAGTGTATGTATACTACAATATGTTCTACCACTAGGGGGCACTGTAATGGGGAGATTCCTAGATAATAATCCTTTTAATGACTCCACCTGGTTTTCCCACTCTCTTCCACAGTAGGGTGATAGTTCAGCTATTGGTTGTCTCAATGAATAGCCCCGTTTTATTTCAGTTTGTCCAATAATGTAAATCAAGGCTATGGTAAAAGAAAAAAATAATTACCGTATATACTCGAGTATTAGCCGACCCGAGTATAAGCCAAGTCAATAAGTTTAACCACAAAGAAAGAAAAAATGCAATACTCACCTCCCAGTCGGCGTCTGTGGCCCCCGCGCGATGGTCTCCCCGGCGGTGCGGCAAGCTGCTTGAGACTTCTCCCCGCTCTAATCTCCCTGCTCGGCTTTGAATCCCCTCGCTGTCAGTGCTGTGTAAGTAAGCGCCGTGATTGGATCGAGCGCCAGCCAATCACAGCAGGCGCTCAATAAACCAATCACCCAATCACAGCCATTCAGTGATGTCATCCACTGAAGGGCTCTGAATGATCGAGCACTGGGTGTGATTGGCTGGCGCTTGATCGAATCACAGCGCTTACCTACACAGTGCTGATGGCAGGGGAATTCAAAGCTGAGCAGGGAGATTAGAGCGGGGAGAATTATCAAGCAGCTTGCCGCACCGCCGGGTAGACCATCGCGCTGGGGACACAGACGCAGGCTGGGACGTGAGTATTGCGGGTTTTTTGTTGTTTTTTTTTACCTCACTCGAGTATAAGTCGAGGGGGCTTTTTCAGCATAAAAAAATGTGCTGAAAAACTAGGCTTATACTTGAGTATATATGGTAGTTGTGATTTTCTTTTTAGTATCCTGATGCATGTACCATGTCCTTTGCAGTGGAAGAGTTAATGTGGAGAATTTCATATTAGACATAAATTGTGCTGCAGGGTGGCACAGTGGTTAACCCTGGAGCCTTTGTTAAAATGCAAATATAGCGACATCTGCTTGAAGTTCGTTTGTTTTGTCCAACTTTGCAAAACATGTGTTTGAGTGTAAATCAAGAGCATTATTATTCCCTTTACATTAATGACGCTGGTACTATGTAGTTAAGGGGTTGTCCAGGACTCTACTAATAATGACCAGGCCTCAGGATAGGTCATCAATCAGTTCATCAATGGGGGTCTTTCACTCGGGATCTCCACCGATCAGCTAATATCAGACAGGCTGTCATTGCAGAAAGAGCTGGAAGCATATAGGGCTGTCCGTTTTGCAGAAACCTAGTTTGGTAATGCAGACACAGCTCCTAATAAATTTAAAGGGTGCTGTGCCTGCAATACCAACACTGGCCACTGTACTACATACAGCACTGTCTGCTTACAGATCTGTCTTCAATGGGAGATGCACTTGCAATATTAACCTGGGCCATTGCACTGCAAAAAGGACCGTCTGCTTCTGGCTTTGTCAACCATGACAGTGGATACCAGTGTACAGCTGATCGATGGGGATCTTGAGCAGCGGACCCCCTTGATCAATTATTGATGAGCTTTCCTGAGGATAGGTAATTAATGGTAAAGTCTCACCCCTTTAACGTTAAGTGCCATAAATGTACAGAATTGATCTGGCACAGGAGTTGCACCCACACAATCCACGGAGGGTATCAGCTGTATATTACAATCTGCTGTAACAGTCGAGATCAGTGATAACTCAAGTCCTGGCTGCTTAACCCCTTAGACAGATCTAAGCAGTTAGACAAACACAAAGGACTACCTCTATCCTCACACTGTGATCATGAGGAGCCAGCAGGTTTCCAAGGCAGTCAAGGAGCCTAATGAAGACCCACTGGTCAGCCATCTTTGTGCTTCTATTAAACTGACAGTTATAATACACTGCAATACAGAAATATTAGCCTGCATTATAACGGTAACCAAGCTATAATCTATGGCCAGGTCTCCTAGTGGGACTAATAAAAAAAAAGTCAAAGGGGTTGTCCAGTTAGAAATTATTGATGGCCTATCTGCAGGTTAGGCTATCTATATAGATCAGTAGGGATCTTCCACCTGAGATCCCCACCGATCAGTTGTTTGCTGGGTCGGTGTTCTCATACAATGAGATGATTTCTGTGGCAAGCAGATAGCACCATTCCAATTGCAGTGGCCAGGCTTGGTATTGCAAGCCAGGTTCCCATTCACATTAATGGAAGCTGGGCCTGCAATACCAAACCTGGCCACTGCATTGAGAACAGAGCTGACTGTTTCCTGCAGAAATCAGCTCAGTGCACAAGCACACAGGCCCAGCAAACAGCTGATTGGCAGGGTCCCAGGCAGTGGACCCTCATCATTCTACTATTGACGAATTATCCTGCTGATAAGCCATCCATAGTTTACAACTGGACAACCCCTTTAAAATAAAATATTGAAAAACTAAATGAAGTACAAAAAAACGCTTTGTCGAAAAAATATGAAAGACTCTTCAAGTGCACATATTTTGTATCACTGTGACCATAATTTGTGGCAAATAGCACATGCCGCAATTTATTTCCCGCTGTGGATATCTGTGGTAGAATTCTGCAGGTGAGCATTGGCAGGCAGAAAGCTATTAAGTTCTATTGAATTCACGCTCGGATATCCGCCACAGGAAACGCGGTAGAAATCCGTCCGTGGGCATTCACCCTTAGGGCAAGTGCCCACGGACAGATTTCTGCCACGTTTTACACGGCAGAAATCCGTGGCATTGTCCCGCAGCTATTAGGTTCTATTGAGCCTAATAGCTGAATGTTCACGCTACGGAATTTCGCAGCGTGAAATAAACTGCGGCATGCTCTATTTGAGGTGCAAAAACGCGTGGCCGGCTTCCTTTGTAGTCAATGTAAGCCATCCATCATGCTATACTTCCGCTGTGAGCACAGTGGAAGTATCATGTGATTACGCGTCTCCACCCACTAAATATATAAATTTGGTATTGCCATAATTGTACTGACCTGCAGAATACGATAAACTTGTCAGTTATGCCAAAGATGAACCCCAAAAAGATCTGCAGATAAACCTTTCTTTGCTTCATAATATTCTAAATACCCCAATAAGGTAAACTCGCTCTCATGCTAAGATTAGGGGATGATCTACAAGGTAGTCTGCCTGCTAGAATAACCCGATTCAGCCCGGCCTCCTCACTAGAGATGAGCGAGCACCAAAATGCTTGGGTGCTCGTTACTCGAGACGAACTTTTCGCGATGCTCGAGGGTTCGTTTCGAGTAACGAACCCCATTGAAGTCAATGGGCGACCCGAGCATTTTTGTATATCGCCGATGCTCGCTAAGGTTTTCATTTGTGAAAATCTGGGCAATTCAAGAAACTGATGGAAACGACACAGCCACGGATAGGGCAGGCGAGGGGCTACATGCTGGGCTGCATCTCAAGTTCCCAGGTCCCACTATTAAGCCACAATAGCGGCAAGAGTGGGCCCCCCCCTCCCCAACAACTTTTACTTCTGAAAAACCCTCATTAGCAAGGCATACCTTAGCTAAGCACCACACTACCTCCAACAAAGCACGATCACTGCCTGCATGACACTCCGCTGCCACTTCTCCTGGGTAACATGCTGCCCACCCCCCCGCACGACCCAGTGTCCACAGCGCACACCAAAGTGTCCATGCGCAGCCTTCAGCTGCCCTCATGCCACACCACCCTCATGTCTATTTATAAGCGCGTCTGCCATGAGGAGGAACCGCAGGCACACACTGCAGAGGGTTGGCACAGCCAGGCAGCGACCCTCTTTAAAAGGGGCGGGGCGATAGCCCACAATGCTGTACAGAAGCAATGAGAAATCCAATCCTGTGCCACCTCCATCAGGAGCTGCACACGTGAGCATAGCAATGGGGAACCCATGTGCCACACACTATTCATTCTGTCAAGGTGTCTGCATGCCCCAGTCAGACCGGGGTTTTTTATAAATAGTCACAGGCAGGTACAACTCCACAATGGGAATTCCGTGTGCACCCACAGCATGGGTGGCTCCCTGGAACCCACTGGCTGTACATAAATGTATCCCATTGCAGTGCCCATCACAGCTGAGGTAACGTCAGGTTTAATGCAGGTGGGCTTCGGCCCACACTGCATGCCCAAGTCAGACTGGGGTTCTTTATAAGTAGACACATGCAGTTACAACTCCGTGTGGACCGACAGCATGGGTGGGTCCCAGGAAGCCACCGGCGGTACATAAATATATCCCATTGCATTGCCCAGCACAGCTGAGGTAACGTCCGATTAAATGCAGGTGGTCTTCGGCCCACACTGCATGCCCCAGTCTGACTGGGGTTTTTAATACATAGATATGGCAGGTACAAATCCCTAATGTGAAGTCCCTGTGGACCCACAGCATGGGCGGCTCCCTGGAACCCACCGGCGGTACATAAATATATCCCATTGCAGTGCCCAGCACAGCTGAGGTAACGTCATGTTTAATGCAGGTGGTCTTCGGCCCACACTGCATGCCCCAGTCAGACTGGGGTTCTTTATAAGTAGACACATGCAGTTACAACTCCGTGTGGACCGACAGCATGGGTGGGTCCCAGGAAGCCACCGGCGGTACATAAATATATCCCATTGCATTGCCCAGCACAGCTGAGGTAACGTCCGATTAAATGCAGGTGGTCTTCGGCCCACACTGCATGCCCCAGTCTGACTGGGGTTTTTAATACATAGATATGGCAGGTACAAATCCCTAATGTGAAGTCCCTGTGGACCCACAGCATGGGCGGCTCCCTGGAACCCACCGGCGGTACATAAATATATCCCATTGCAGTGCCCAGCACAGCTGAGGTAACGTCATGTTTAATGCAGGTGGTCTTCGGCCCACACTGCATGCCCCAGTCAGACTGGGGTTTTTTATAAGTAGACACAGGCAGGTACAACTCCCTATTGTGAAGTCCGTGTGGACCGACAGCGTGGGTGGGTCCCAGGAAGCCACCGGCGGTACATAAATATATCCCATTGCAGTGCCCTGGACAGCAAAGCTAACGTCAGATTAAATGCAGGTGGGCTTCGGCGGTACATAAATGTATCCCATTGCAGAGCCCTGCTCAGCAGAGCTAACGTCACATACAATACAGGTGGGCTTCGGCCCACACTGTATGCCCCAGTCTGACTGGTAATATATACCTTAACAGTAACCGCGTTGGTGGGAATGTGGTGGCGACTGCGGACCTAGTAGCGCGGTTTTATTTAGTTGGTTTTCGGAATGTGGCCATGATTAAGTGGGCCGTGGCGGGGGGATGGTGGGGGCCTCTCTTGTAGTGTCGGTAAAGGTGAAATTCTTGGACTGCCACCAGACGGACCAATGCAAAGGTATTTGCCAAGAATGTTTTCATTGTTGGAGGAGGAGGGGGATGTTTTGGAGGCACTATGTGTCCTCTCCACGTGTCCGTGGTTATATGCACCTTAACAGTAACCGCGTTGGTGGGAAATGGCCTCGCCGCCATCATGTCTTTGGGAAGCCTCCGTTTCCACACCCCAGTGACATAGCATTAGCAGCGATATAGGTAGAGCCCAGAATTAGTAACATTTCAGCGGTAGCATTAGGAACAAGCCCCAGTAACATATCACTAGCAGCATTATAGGAGGAGCACAGTATTAGTTCCATTTCAGTAATAGTAGCAGTCAAGACAGGCCCCAGTAACAATTCCAAAGCAGCAGTATAGGGGGAGCGCAGACTTAGTTCCATTTCAGTAGTAGTAGCAGTCTGGACAGGCCCCAGTAACATATCACTAGCAGCAGTATAGGGGGAGCACAGTATTAGTTCCATTTCAGTAGTAGTAGCCGTCAAGACAGGCCACTAGTAGGCCTTAAAGGGGTTGTCCCGCGGCAGCAAGTGGGTCTATACACTTCTGTATGGCCATATTAATGCACTTTGTAATGTACATTGTGCATTAATTATGAGCCATACAGAAGTTATCAAAAGTTTTTTACTTACCTGCTCCGTTGCTAGCGTCCTCGTCTCCATGGTGCCTCCGATGGCCAAATTAGCCGCGCTTGCGCAGTCCGGGTCTTCTGCTTTCTTCAATGGAGCCTCTCGTGCAGGATGCCGGCTCCGTGTAGCTCCGCCCCGTCACGTGCCGATTCCAGCCAATCAGGAGGCTGGAATCGGCAATGGACCGCACAGAAGAGCTGCGGTCCACGGAGGAAGAAGATCCCGGCGGCCATCTTCACCGATAAGTATAGAAGTCACCGGAGCGCGGGGATTCAGGTAAGCGCTGTGCTGTTTTTTTTTTAAGTCCCTGCATCGGGGTTGTCTCGCGCCGAACGGGATGGGGGGGGTTGAAAAAAAAAAAAAACCCGTTTCGGCGCGGGACAACCCCTTTAAGTATTTTGCTTCTATTTTTTTAAATGCTGAGCTGATACAGCAGACAGATACTGTAGGCAGCGTATATATGTATACTCTTTCCCTCTGGCGGGATGACGGCGGTGATGTAACGGAGACAGCAGAGCCAGCAAACAATTTTGCGCATGCCTCCACTGTGACGTAGGTGCGTATGACTCAGCTAGTGGAATTCACAGCGCAGAAGTCAAGCCTGCTGTAACGCTTAGCTGCGTATTAATTAGGACTACTACCCCCAGCAGACACGCAGTACACTGAAGACGGTCACAGGCAGCCCAAATATACTATTTTTCCCCAATTTTTTTGAAAAAGCCCACTGCCTATATAGACAGTATATCTCTTTCACTTTTCCCACTGTCCCTGCCTCACCAGTACTGGCCCTATACTCTGTACAATGACTGCAGACTGAGGACGCAATGCTCTGCACGGCCGATATACAAAAAAAAAAAAAAGTGCAACACTGCTAAAAGCAGCCTCAACAGTACTGCACACGGTCAGATGTGGCCCTAAGAAGGACCGTTGGGGTTCTTGAAGCCTTAAATCACTCCTAACGCTCTCCCTATAGCAGCTCCGGCATCAGCAGCACTTTCCCTGAGCTATGTCAGAATGCATCTGTGGCGAGCCGCGGGAGGGGCCGATTTTTATACTCGGGTGACACCTGATCTCGCCAGCCACTCACTGCAGGGGGGTGGTATAGGGCTGGAACGTCGCAGGAGGAAGTTGTAATGCCTTCCATGTCTTTCTATTGGCCAGAAAAGCGCGCTAACGTCTCAGAGATGAAAGTGAAAGTAACTCGAACATCGCGTGGTACTCGCCTCTAGTAACGAGCATCTCGAACACGCTAATACTCGAACGAGCATCAAGCTCGGACGAGTACGCTCGGTCATCTCTACTCCTCACCCTTATGTTTTAGTGGATGTACAGAAATTGCATCTCAGCTACACATCTGGTAGACTTGCCCGGAGGTTTCTCGACTATGGTCATAGGTTCATTAAATATTCATTGGCCCGTTCCAGAAATCTCCAACGATGTATTCATTGAAAGGTTGGTCACCAAAGGTAAATGCACAGTACACAAACCTATGCAAAGTATATGTATGGCGACTAGAATCCACATTGCAACTAGATGGAAACAATCTTACTTTCAGGAAGCACTCAATAAGATTTCACTAATGGCCCCTTACAAGAGAATCCATACTATTCGGTCTGACAGACTAGATAGATTTGGTACTGTGTGGGGCTTGGATTGAGCTAGTTGAGTTTCCGGGACTTTGACACAATCTGCTTTCTACTTAGACCTATCTCGATATATATATGTACGCGAAGATGATGTCTTTCCACGGGACCTATAGGAATGTATAGCTGATAAGCAGCAGGAAGACCTATATGCTGCTATGTGTTTATATTCTATGATGTGAATGTTACATATTCTATTGTTCTTGATACAATGGTGGATATTACAAAATAACACTAAATGTATACGCTTAGCAATATTATCATCTACAACTTTGACTATACAGCCCCCTGCGTGGGGAAAAATATCGCTTGATTGTAATAGGTACCAAATTTTGCTATTTTAATAAAAACCTTTGGGGAAAAAAAAAAGATTAGCAGAATTGCTGTTTTTTTTGCATTTCTGAATCATAAGTGTTCCAGACCCAGGATATCCTTGGGAATGATGGCTGCTCATCTCCTACACTGGAGAGGGGTATATAAGCTGAAAAGGTAAGGCAAAAAGTGTTCAAGGATGTGCAGTGCTGCGGTGTTTTTGTGGTGTTGGGTAAGGATGAGTTCCAAATCTGCAGCATATTCGGTGACATGTGCCATAGGTTACGTAGAGAGCCTCCAGCGCAGATCTGATACAAAGTCCCAGACACAATCCCATGATGGAAGCCCGACAGACCCCATTGGAGTCAGTGGGCTTCGGTCCGTCATGTGATGATCCGGCCGTGGCTGGCGATACCTTTTTTAGTTCCTATGATGCAACAGGAAGGCCGACTATCCTAATGCAGAAGTCAACAGTTCCTTAAGGAAATTAGATGCAGTTATGTTACTCAGGAACCCTTAGTGTTTCTCACTGAATTGGAAGGTCTCACTACAGGTTTTACCTGTCATGCAGATGAAAGGGGGGAGTCCACATTGTTTTAGGCTGACTGTTACTACAGGATATGTATAAAAGACTGGGGTTTTGGGCATAAAGGGGCAGGAAGTGGGTGAGACGGGAAGGCAAGTTGGTGTTACTACCCAGAGCAAGACTGTGCAGAAACTGGTCATACAGATTGTTTGCCATGGAGTGAGGAGGATTGTTCTGTGCAACTCACGCAATTGCGAGACGCACAAAACTCATACTGTAATAGACGTCATTGCTTTCAATGAGTCTGCAGAAATCCTGCCCATTGTTTCCAATGGGTCAGAAAGAAAATTGCATTGCACTCGCATGTACATGCAAGTTTCAAGCTCACGAGCCGTGTATGAAACATTGTCCCCAGACACTCCGGTTCACCCCACGCAGCAAAGCTCTCTTCCTAGCCCGGTCTCTGGTGGACTCGGGGTGGCCTAAACCTGACCTATATATGGCAGCGACACCCACTAGGGATGAAACACCCATGCCAGTCGGCAGAGGTAAGCCCGAGCTATGGACTACTGGGCTGATCCGGTTCAGCAAACCTGAGTCTACGGAGTCGTCCGACACTAGCTCCATTACACAGATACCCTAGCCACAACTCAGTCCCAATGTGAATGATAGTGGCTGACCGCGCATGCGCAAAACGGTTCCATTCGCTCCAAGGGGACCTCTGGAGATAGTAGGCTTAGGTAAATGCAATGAAATTGGCTATCCTGTTGTAATGGCCGATGATTGAGGCTCCTTTCGTATCTGCAGAGGAGCTTCCATTGCGGATTCCAGTAAAACAGAATAGCGCAGCATGCAACACTACTTTATCCAGTAAAATGGGCTCCTTTGACTATTATAGTAGAGATGTGGGATTTGCAGAGCAGAAGAATGGAAGCCGTACCACAGATATGAACCCTTATTGATTTTTTTCATATGGATCCAATAACTGAGTTTTCAGTGGGGCTAGTTTCAGGATACGTTTTTTTTCTTTTACATGTACCTAACCTGCCGTTTGCCCGACACTCATCCCGTGTAAATAGGCCTTTACGCCAGTCCCAATGTGCAGCGGCCGCGCTGCTGTAATCAGTGCCATCTCTGACCTCTCCCCCAGCATCTGCATTCCTGCATACAGATGGCGACGCATTGATTACAGCAGCGATGCTGCTGCCGTCGGACCAGCGCTGCAAGTGTATTAAATGCTTGTCAGGTGGCTGGGGGTTCACTTTGGGGTGGAAAGCTCACTGGGGCTGCTAATGGGGTCACTATTACTACTGGGGCAGCTAACAGGTGTTGCTATTACAACTAGGGGCCATAATGGGTGTCACTATTACTACTGGTGCCACTGGGGAGGTTACTATTACTACTGTGGCCGCTACAGGTGTCACTATTACTTCTGGTGCCACTATGGGGGTTACTATTACTACTGCAGCCGCTATAGGGGTTACTGTTACTACCATTATGGGTGTCACTATTACTTCTGCTAGTACTAGGGGCGCTACTATTAGTACTGGGTTCAATATAGGGGATACTATTACTACTGGGGCAACTATGAGTGTCACTATTACTTCTGTTGCCACTATGAGGGTTGCTATTACTACTAGTGTGAATATGGAGGTTACTAATACTACTAGTACCGCTATGCAGGTTACTATTATTACTGTGGCCACTATGGGGGTTACTATTACTACCATTATGGGTGTCATTATTACTACTAGTGCCACTATGGCTGTCACTATTACTACTGCTGCTTCCATGGGTGTGACTATTACTTCTGGTGCCACTAAGAAGGTTACTATTGCTACTAGTGCCACTGTGGAGGTTACTATTACTACTGTGGCCACTACGGGTGTCACTATTATTTCTGGTGCCACTATGGGGGTTGCTATTACTACTAGTGCCACTGTGTAGGTTACTATTATTACTGTGGCCACTATGAGGGTTACTATTACTACCATTATAGGTGTCACTATTACTACTAGTGCCACTATGGGTATCACTATTACTTCTGCTGCTACTGTGTGGGTTACTATTAGTACTGGCTTCAATATGGGGGATACTATTACTACTGTGGCCACTACAGGTGTCACTATTACTTCTGGTGCCACTATGGGGGTTACTATTACTACTGCAGCCGCTATAGGGGTTACTGTTACTACCATTATGGGTGTCACTATTACTACTAGTGCCACTATGGATATCACTATTAGTTATGCTGCTACTAGGGGGGTTACTATTAGTACTGGGTTCAATATAGGGCATAATATTACTACTGAGGCCACTATAAGTGTCACTATTACTTCTGGTGCCACTATGGGGGTTGCTGTTACTACTAGTGTGACTACGGAGGTTACTATTACTACTAGTGCCGCTATGGAGGTTACTATTATTACTATGGCCACTATCGGGGTTACTATTACTACTACAGCCACTATAGGGGTTACTATTACTACCATTATGTGTGTCACTATTACTACTAGTGCCACTATGGGGGTTGCTGTTACTACTAGTGTGACTACGGAGGTTACTATTACTACTAGTGCCGCTATGGAGGTTACTATTAGTACTATGGCCACTATCGGGGTTACTATTACTACTACAGCCACTATAGGGGTTACTATTACTACCATTATGGGTGTCACTATTACTACTAGTGCCACTATGGGTATCACTATTACTTCTGCTGCTACTGTGTGGGTTACTATTAGTACTGGCTTCAATATAGGGGATATTATTACTACTGGGGCCACTACAGGTGTCACTATTACCTTTGGTGCCACTATGGGGGTTGCTGTTACTACTAGTGCCACTGTGGAGGTTACTATTACTACTGCAGCCACTACAGGGGTTACTTTTACTACCATTATGGGTGTCACTTTTACTACTAGTGCCACTATGGGTGTCAGTATTACTTCTGCTGATACTATGGGGGTTACTATTAGTACTGTGTTCAATATAGGGGATACTATTTCTACTGGGGCCACTAAGAGGGTAACTATGACTTCTGATGCCACTATGGTGGTTGTTATTACTACTAGTGTCACTATGGAGGTTACTACGGTATTACTGGTAGTGCTACTATGGAGGTTACTATTATTACTGTGGCCACTATGGGAGTTACTATTACTACTGTAGCCACTATAGGTGTCACTGTTACTACTAGTGCCACTATTACTTCTGGTGCTACTATACGCTTACTACTAGGTTCAATATAGGGGAAACTATTACTACTGGGGCAACTAATAGGGTTACTATTACTACTAGTGCTACTATGGAGGTTACTATTACTACTGCAGCCACTATGGGTGTCACTATTATTATAACTGCCACTATGGGTGTCACTATTACTACTGGGGCTACTATGGAGGATACTATTCTACTGGGTTGAATATAGGGAATACAATTACTACTGGTGCCACTAATGGGATTACTATTATTACTGGGGCCACTAATGGGATTACTATTACTATTCGTGCAACTATGGAGCATACTATGGCCGCCTGCAGACGAGCGGGTCGGATCCGGCGGCGAGAATTCTCGCCGCGAGACCCGACCCGAGCGCCTGCAGGGACGAGCGCGTACTCACCCGCGCCCGGCGGTCCCGGCTCTTTCATGTGCCGGCTGCCAGGCAGCCGGCGCATGCGCAGACCGGAGCCGGCGGCCGGGTGAGTGACGTTTCTGTGTGAGGCTCTGCGAGCCCCGCACAGAAATAGGACATACCGCGGTTTGTTTGCCGCGCGAGATTTCGCGCGGCCAAACCGCGGCCGTCTGCCTAGGAGTGCGTATTGTAATGCACTCCTATGCAGGCTTTGAGCGGCGGAAATCCCACAGGAAATCCCGCCGCGGGATTTCTGCCCGTGTGCAGGCGGCCTATTACTACTGGGGCCACTATGGAGGTTACTATTATTACTGGGGCCACTATGGAGGTTACTATTATTACTGGGGCCACTATGGAGGTTACTATTATTACTGGGGCCACTATGGAGGTTACTATTGCTACTGCAGCCACTATGGGGGTTACTGTTACCAACGGGGTCCCTATTACTAGTGTGAATATGGAGGTTGCTATTACTATCATTATGGGTGTCACTATTACTCCTGGTGCCACTATGAGTCTCGCTATTATGCCTGGTGCCACTATGCGGTTACTATTACTACTGGGTCTAAGATAGCGATCATTTAAGCCGCCTGCACATGGCAGAGCTGCATTCTGCAAGCAGAATCGGGCCCTGGCAGCAGCGTTGTCCGCGCGTACCGCTTTCTTTCTCTTCATCCGTACTGCGGACGGTCCACACGGCTCGCCGTCGGACACGCGCAGTAGTTTTTTACACTCCTGCTTTCCCCGTGTCGGATGCGCATTTCCCGTAGCGAGATGCGGAATCCGCGACATTGCCAAAGTGCCGCGGGTTGGACGGCTTCCATTGACTTCAATGGAAGCCGTCCGCACTGAATCTGCTCTTAAATACTGCGATTTTTGCTTTGCAAGTGGAAACCGCAGTTGGTCTCCGCTCGCTATGGGCGGTATTCGCTGTTGAACCCGGCGGCGGTCGCCCGCAATGCAGATGCGCCCGTGTGCAGGTAGCCATACTGTGAGGGGGTCATTGAAGGCACTATTTTGGAATAGAGGACGTAGCTTGAGCACAAAATTTGGCGCGGTGCACCACGCGCTGCTAAAGAAGTCGTCCCTCTTGTTGAAAAGTTGTAAAGTCTGCACTCCCACATGTACACAGCTTTACACACACCATATATGTATACACGTATGTATATCGTCACATATGTCGTCTGTCGTGTGTGTATATCGCCTGTATATCGTCACATATGTCGCCTGTCGCGTGTGTAGTGCCCCAGGCTGCGGCCGGCACCCTGTGGAGACTCCCGGGCTGGCAGGAAGTGAGGAGGAGGAGGAGGTGAGGCCCGTCAGGTGGAGGCCGCAGTGAGGAGGCGCCGCCGGCCTCCCTCCTCCCTCTCCCAGGCTGCAGTGCGCAGGAGGAGGAGGAGGATCTGGTAGTAGCAGCACTCGGGCCGCCGCTCTCCTCCTCGCCATGTTGCTGTGACTCGGGCCTCCAGCAGCCTCCGCTCTCCGTCTATGCGGCCCGAGCCTCGCTCTGGAGCGGTCACCGAACCAGGCGGTGAGTGAGCGGCGTGCGGACTACGCGAGCCCGGGGGCGGGAAGGCCGCAGCGGCCCCGGCATGGTAGTTGGTGGGAAAGCCCGGGAGTGAGCCCCGTGGAGGGGGTGAGCATTGTCCTGTGCCGGGGAGCTCAGCAGGCTGGCAGGTAGACTTGGTGTGGCTGGTTGGGCACCTTGGGGGTCTCACCCAGGAGGGTGGCTGGGGGGCGCTCTTGTTCAGGGTGACAATTGGTAGCAAAGTTGCTCCTGATGGGCAAGAGGGGTCTGGGTGTCCAGTGGGGGGGACGTTGTGCGTACATGGGGGGTGGCACATTGTGTATACCGTTAGCGGCCTACAGGAGGTGCACTTGGTGTATACGGTTGGCGGGCCTACGGGAGGGCACCTAGTGTATGCGGTTACCAGCCCATGGGGGCATCTCGTTTATACTGTTACCAGCCTACAGGAGGTGCATTTAGTGTATACGGTTACCAGCCCTTGGGGGGAATCTCGTTTATACTGTTACCAGCCTATGGGGGGATCTCGTTTATACTGTTACCAGCCTATGGGGGGATCTCGTTTATACTGTTACCAGCCTATGGGGGGATCTCGTTTATACTGTTACCAGCCTATGGGGGGATCTCGTTTATACTGTTACCAGCCTATGGGGGGATCTCGTTTATACTGTTACCAGCCTATGGGGGGATCTCGTTTATACTGTTACCAGCCTATGGGGGGATCTCGTTTATACCGTTACCAGCCTATGGGGGGATCTCGTTTATACCGTTACCAGCCTATGGGGGGATCTCGTTTATACCGTTACCAGCCTATGGGGGGATCTCGTTTATACCGTTACCAGCCTATGGGGGGATCTCGTTTATACCGTTACCAGCCTATGGGGGGATCTCGTTTATACCGTTACCAGCCTATGGGGGGATCTCGTTTATACCGTTACCAGCCTATGGGGGGATCTCGTTTATACCGTTACCAGCCTATGGGGGGATCTCGTTTATACCGTTACCAGCCTATGGGGGGATCTCGTTTATACCGTTACCAGCCTATGGGGGGATCTCGTTTATACCGTTACCGGCCTACAGGAGGTGCACTTGGTGTATACGGTTACCAGCCCTTGGGGGGGGGATCTCGTTTATACCGTTACCAGCCTACGGAGGGGGGTTCACTTGGTGTATGCGGTTACTGGGCCATTGGGGGGAGCATCTCGTGTATACAGTTACCGGCCTACAGGAAGTGCATTTAGTGTATACGGTTGACGGGCCTACAGAAGGGGGTGCACCTAGTGTATACGGTTGGTTGCCTGGCCCATTGGGGGCGGGGGGTGGGGACATCTCATGTATACCGTTGCCGGCATACGGAAGACTCATTTCGTGTATACGGTTACCGGCCCATGGGGAGGCATCTCATCTATACCGTTACCGGCCTACGGGGGGGGGGGGCGGGCACCTAGTGTATATTCGGGTCTATTACTGTTTATGACTGCTGGTTATTACCACCGGACTCAAGCTTGGCAGAAACTTCTGACTTTGTAAGTTTGGAACAACTTGTATCCCTTCTGCCTGCGGTTAGAGGTGGCCTCTGATTCTTCGTTCACCATTACATTATACCTGGCATTGCCGGACTCGCTGAGGGTTGTAGTGGGGGGGGGGGGGGGATAGGGTGTTCTGCCAATCGGCAAGTTCAACGCTAGACAGTGCCTTGTGGTGCTTTCTGCCTTCCGCTGGGTGACAACCTTCCGGCCACCATTACTGCTCCCATAAGGGTTGGCACTTGCTTACCCTGCTCCGAATTAGGCCGGACTCACAGGAACGGGTCGGATTTCTGCAGCGGAAGCCATGCAATCATCGCAGAAAGTAATGGTCGTGGAAGATGGCGTATGCGTGCGTTTTTCCATGCGGGTGCACAGCGTATCGTCGATGTGGAAGTAAGCTCTCTCCTCCAGACGCCATTCCGGCTGTTCTATCTATTTTCCTATGAAGTTGCAAGCATTTCCGCCGCTCATACGTAATATTAACTGCGTACGGGCTGCGGATCGCTGGCCTCCATAGGCCATCCGTGCGGATTCCAGATTGAAATAGAGCATGCACGGAAAGTTTTTTTTCTGTTTTCTTTCCCCGTGCGAGTTCCAGCTACCGGATGGCGCTCGCACGGGGAAGTCGCCCATGTGAATACGGCCTTCTGAAATCCTGAAGCAGGTACAACTAGAAGGCAGACGGACTAGAATATTTATCGGCGTGACGGAACGGGAGGAGTGAAAGGCGACACTTGGTGAGGAGCGTTCCTGCGGCTGAAGACGTCTCGGTCACATCGCAGCGGCGGACGCTGAGTACACAATGTGCTCAGGAAGACCGTTCCTCCTCCGTCTTCCTGTATAACACAAGCTTAGATCGCAGCCTGAGGCTTCCTACAACTCCCAGCGTGACCTGCTGACCTGCCGGGGCATGCTGGGAGTTGTAGTTTGACAATAGCTGTAGAGTCACACATTGGGGACTATTGTCATGCAGGGACATGCTCCCATGTATGGGGGTCACATGGTGGGGGCAGGGATCTCCTTAGTGACTACTGTAGTTCTGCAGTCGCCTCGTGTGACTATTTTTCCTGCTGTTTTCATGTTGTTTTTTTTATTTGTATTTATTTTGCGCTTCGTCGTCCTTTTTTTGAATAGCGACCTGCGTTACGACAATCGCTAGAAAATTGAATGGTACGTACTTGCAATGCGTTTAACACTTACATAGAAAGTAATGGGCGTTACTCGAAGAATTGCACAAAAATCGGATATAAACTTGGACTCACTTGTGAGAATTAACGCTTTCAAATAAGTGGCTTCTTTTCCGGTGCGATTTCTGTCGCTCTCGAAATCCCGCAGAATTCGCACGGCAAAACTGCCCACGTGAATACACCCTTAGGCCGCCTGCACACCACCAGATTTCAGTTGCAGAATTCGGGATAGTCACCTGCGCGAACCATCCGCGGTACTCCGCATTCATCGAAAAAGCAACATTCGCCTATCCACTCACATAAGAGGACGGCGATTTGTGATTTGCGAGCGCAGGATGTTCTATTTTTTTGCTGCGGACGTCTTCCGTTGAAGTCAATGGAAGCCGTCTGACCCAGAGCCCATCTGCGATTGACATGGCGGCTACCCACGTCGTTGGCTAGTGATGGTGCAAGAAAAACAAATATTTCATTTTAAAGAATCTGTACTGCGCATGACCGACGGCGAGCGTCCGCGGTCATTCGCAACACAGGAAGTAGAGGTCGCTGGCTGCGGTCAAAGCCATATTCCGCTGCAGGCTCCCATATGCAGAATCCGGATCACCTGTGTGCTGCCGGCCGTAGGCTACATTCCCTTGGGGGTAGGCGTGATATCACACTTGTCAACGTGTGTTTTACCTGCAAAGGGGCATCGCAACACTTCTGTGACATTCCGATCCTCCGGCGCTTGTTTTGCGCGTTGGAGGATTGACAAGTGTTTGCCATTGATTTCAATAGGGAACATCCCATCGCACTTGTTGCACATCACACAGCATGTAATGTGTTGGTTTTTGTTTTTTTTTTTTCTCCCAATCGCAAACCATGCTTAGTCCGTTCTGAGGGACACAAAAAAATGGGGTACCTTTAGAGCTTGCTCACACGGTCATAAAAAATATGCGGGAC
Source organism: Eleutherodactylus coqui (assembly GCF_035609145.1). Lineage (NCBI taxonomy): Eukaryota > Metazoa > Chordata > Amphibia > Anura > Eleutherodactylidae > Eleutherodactylus > Eleutherodactylus coqui. Next base: position 64,047,826 of record NC_089837.1, read on the forward strand.
ACACCCAGCCATGTGAATAAGCCCTTACACTGGACCGCTATTGGCCGCGTGATCGCTCAATCCAGTGAATTTCGACCGCTAGTCCTTCCGTGTAAACGCGACCACCAACAGGGTGATGCGCGATAATCTGCTCATTAGTCATTGTTTTTTCAGTTCACCCAAAAATAGTCGCTGGTTGATGAAAAGTCGCGTGACGTAAAACCTCCCGGCAAGGAGTTTGCATGGAGATTTTTCGAATGAGGGGTCTGCAAACAACGAAGGAACAAGCACTTTGTGGAGAGCAAACAAGCGATAAATCGTTCTCCGCTTTTCCGAGTGACTACCTGTTGGTGCCCCCGGGCCACTGTCACACATGGAGTAAGTTAAATGATGCAGATTCAGCCGTGGTTTAAATAGCGGACCCGTGGCGTTTTTTTTTAATATTTCGAGGCAAAATAAATCTGCATCATAAGTAGACCCGCGCCAAATTTAGAATCCGCTGCGTTTTTTTTAAAAAAATGCTGCGGATTTATGGTGGAAATTTCCTGAAGGAGACTTTAAACGGTCGTTCCATTCCGCCAGTTGCGGGGGCCGTACACAGTGCATTAGTGGTGGTAGGGCTTACCCCTATCTGCTCATGTCATCAGTACTGGCCAATCACAGAGCAGTACCGTATATACCGGCGTATAAGACGACTTTTGAACCCCGAAAAATCTGCTCTGCAGTCGGGGGTCGTCTTATGCGCAGGTAATACAAAAAAAAAAAAGTGTAAAAAAAAAAAATTTTATTACTCACCTCCCACGGCGTTCTGTCGCTCGCTCCGGCAGGCTGTCGCTCGCTCCGGCAGGCTGTCGCTCGCTCCGGCAGGCTGTCGCTCGCTCCTCGTCCCCGCCGCAGCATAGCTTTCTGAATGCGGGGCTTGAAATCCCCGCTTCCAGAAAGCTAATACACACGCCGGCAGCCATGACAGCATTGAATGGCTGTGATTGGCTAAAGCACACGTGGCTTCAGCCAATCACACTATTCAATGACATCATTGAATGGCTGTGATTGGCTGAAGGCGCACGTGTTAGCAATCACACCCATTCAATGATGTCATTGAATAGTGTGATTGGCTGAAGCCACGTGTGCTTTAGCCAATCACAGCCATTCAATGATGTCATGGCTGCCGGCGTGTGTATTAGCTTTCTGGAAGCGGGGATTTCAAGCCCCGCATTCAGAAAGCTATGCTGCGCCGGGGACGAGGAGCGAGCGACAGCCTGCCGGAGCGAGCGACAGCCTGCCGGAGCGCGACAGAACGCCGTGGGAGGTGAGTAATAAAATTTTTTTTTTTTCTCCACTGAATACCGGCGTATAAGGTGACAGTTGGGGGGTCGTCTTATACGCCCCGTCGCCTTATACGCCGGTATATACGGTAGTTAGAAAATGATGGGAGGCCCAAAAATGTCACCTGGAACCGGAGGGACAGCCGAGGACATCATCCACAGGTAATCTACCCGCTCTGGTTCCGGGAAACAGTTTTTATTCTCAAACCCGTTGGTCAGTTTAAAGTTTGCAGCAAGTTATTAAAAAAGTTGCACAATTAACATGCCGCGGCTTTGAATTCCGCGCCGCATGTCAGTTTGAGCGCAGCTTGGCCACAACGGATCGTCCGCTTTGCTGCTTAATCCCAGGATTAAAATTGCAGACAGTGACAATTCCGCCCCGTGTGAACGCAGCCGAGGGGATCCCAACGTGGGGAAGTGTTCCGCGGACAGCGATGCTGCGTGGTGGACGGTTCAGCCATCATTGGCTCGTTGGTCATGTGATTTCTGCAGCGTGAGAAGAGTTTTTTTAAAATCTCATCGACGTGACTATAAATGCCGCAAATTTTTTGTGCGGAGGGTCGGTACAGAACATCCACGGCAAATCCCTCGTAGCGCAGCTCACCGTTACCCTGCCGCGGCAAAACCACCTATAATGCTGTGACGGCGGCAATTTTGCCTCTCTTGCACGACAGAACGCACGTTTTCACCCGCTGTTGTTGGGAGCCCTGATTGGTGGGAAGCGATAGAAGTGGAAGTATTTTGCAGTAACGGAGGGAGCTCTGCTTTTGGTTTATGAAATGCGGACCAATTTTTAATCCATGTGTATTTTCGTGTTGCATCCGTATACATTGCGCCTTTCTTGTGTGTCCTCTGTTTTTCTCATGCATTTAAAAAAAAATTTAAAAAAATGGGAGGCATTCCCCTCTCCCCCCAACCCACCCCCAGTGTCGCTTGGCAACAATCCTAAGGCTACATTCACACGAGCGTGCAATTCGCGCATTGCGAGACGCACATTACCCGTGGGAATAGATTGGAGTCATCCACATCAGCGCCCCCGGTAAATAAAATGTTGCATGTCTTATTTTTTCGTGTTCCCTGGGAACGCATCTCTGATTGCTTTAAATGTGATAGGCAAATACAACGCATGTTGGGAAAATAATGGAAAACTCATTCCAATCGTCCAACGAGCGCCGGAGGAGCACGATTTCCCAGAAGTCATGGGAGGCGTTTTTGCATGAAAAACTCCTTGCTTCGACGATTAAAGCGCATGTTGAGAAGTGCGGTATATCGCATTCACCCGTGCGAATGTAGCCTTGTTGTCAGGAATTGTCCAGTTGTACAGTTATCTACATCCGGCTGCAGGTCGTGCTGGCGTTCTAGGCGCGTCAGTCACCTGACCCTTGGGATTCGGGCCGGCCGTGGGTCGTGCTGGCGGCCTAGGCCCCCCGGGAGCCGGGCCGTGCTGGCGGCCTAGGCCCCCCGGGAGCCGGGCCGTGCTGGCGGCCTAGGCCCCCCGGGAGCCGGGCCGTGCTGGCGGCCTAGGCCCCCCGGGAGCCGGGCCGTGCTGGCGGCCTAGGCCCCCCGGGAGCCGGGCCGTGCTGGCGGCCTAGGCATGTCAGTCACCAGGCCCCTGAGGTCCGTCCAGCCCCCGCAGTCTGTGAGGCATGCAAGGAAGATCTGAAAATACACATTTTCCATTACACAATGGTGTCTGCGAGGTAAAGCGCCGTTGACGGGTGGAGGAGGGGAGTCGGTGACTAAGTCCTGTGCAATTAGGTGGAGGGGAGCAGATTTACTTGTGGTATACAATACAGACAGGAACTTCTCACTTGTTGTTTTCTCTCCGTCTTTGTTGTCTTACTACTTTACTTCTCCCGTTCTTGAAGGGCGTGTTTGACTACCGCGTTTGTTCAGCGTACGGAGTTATTATAAGCGGCCGGCCGGAGGGATTATTTTGTTTTGTTCCTTTGTTGTATAACGCCAACATATTAGACACAGATGGAAATCATTCAGTATGTTCGGCAGCACGCCGTCGCAGGCAGGGAGCGAGGAAGGGTCCTTTTACGACTATCGCCCCTGTACTGTCATGCAGTGCTAATGCAGGCAGAGCGCACCGGAGATCTCCTCCCGGACGCCCGCCTCCATTCAGAGTAATGCCCTGTATACACAATTATCGTGCAAAATTAGTTCATGGGCCAAAATATAGACAACATCCCTTCAGTAGGGCTCGCTGTAGAATAATTGAGCAGCACTTATTACCCTCCTTCGCTGCCGGGATCCAGCGCTACAGCCGTGCCGTGGTCCCAGTGTCTGTAGTGACAGCTGACGTCACGGAAGTGGTGGCTCTTCTGGCACTATGGCGCCCAGGATGTGCTGCCAGGAGAACGAGTAGTGACACTGCAGCTTCTGATTGGCTGCAGCAGTCAGCTGACTTCTGGTGACGTCGGCAGACACTGGGACCACAGCGGGGCTGCAATGCTTGATCCCAGCGGTGGAACTTGATGACATCAGCATTTTCTGTGTCTTGACCGCTGCCTTTTAGTGTCAAGGCCGTCCTATGGATATCCTGACCTCTGGACTGTGGTCTGTGCTATCTGCGTAGGACAAATATAAGTTGTTGGTCATTTGCTTTGCTGCACTTTTCCTCCGGCGGTGTGCTTGCAGATGCATATAGTCTTCCTATGGTTCAGATGTGAGAGGACGGTCATTGGTGTGGCGTGTACCTGTGGTGGCATCGGGGCACACAAGTCATAATGGTTACTACATAATTGATTCTGCAGTGACGGCTCCTCTTTTGGGTGCAGCATCGGCAACCGAACCAGGGCTGAATGTTAAATACACATGATATCACTGCTTTCTTCTTAAAGGAGCAGTCCAGTTTTAGAACATATATATGTTCTAAAACATATAAAATGTGTATGCTGTTGGCACGGAAAATTTTATGAAGTCGTTGTTACTTCCGAGAAACCGAGGAATAAAATATGTATACACATAAAGGAGCGTTAGATTCTCCTCAGACTGCATGTACCGATGTCCCTCTGCAGAATGTGCCCACTCTCCTCACTTAGGACCTAAAGAATACTTGTGCCAAATTTCGCACTTGTACGACATCAGAAGGTTACATTACATAGGGGTGCACTTACTTTTGCAATTAACATTAAATAATCGAGTTGTGACCACTTTACTTTTCCTACTTTTCCTATTTAGGACCTAAAGAATAGTCGTGCCAAATTTCAGGTTTGTGCGACATCGGGAAGTTAGAGAATTAGTTGTGTGTGTGTGTGTGTGTGTGTGTGTGTGTGTGTGTGTGTGTAATATATATATAATTTTTTTTTTCATTTATTATGTATCTGCTTTCTCTCTATCTGAAGCTTCTAGATTCTTTTTCCTCATAAGGTTATGTGATCTGAGGTCTGACCAGCTCAGATCTTCTTGGGGTTATGTATGCATTTACTAGTCGACCCCCCCACCCCCACCCTTCTGCTCCCTGTGATATGGGTTGGCATGGAGGCTCTAGTACCCTGTTGGGCCGCCTCTAGCTTAGATCTAGATGTAATATAAACAGGCATGGAGGCTCTAGTACCTTGTTGTACCACCTCTATCTTGGATGCATGATGTGATATGGGTGGCCGTGGAGGCTCTAGTACCCTGTTGGGCCGCCTCTAGCATGGATGCAAGATGTGATAAGGACCAGCATAGAGGCTCTGGTACCCTGTTGGGCTTCCTCCAGCTTAGATCTAGATGTGATATGGGTGGACATGAAGGCTCTATAGTACCCTGTTATACCACCTCGAATTTTTGCATGGAGTGATTATTACCTGAATAATAGCTTGAAACGGTGATTTTCGGTTATAGTCGTACCGCGGACGGGGACATGAGTAAGACATCGCTCATTAGCTGCTATTCATTTTTTTTTTCCTGCTCCCTGAAAGTGTTGACTTCTCTATGGCGTAAAAAGGTAGTCAGTCTTTGAAGGACTGCCTGTTCACAGAGCATGGAGGCCGATGGCTGGAAGAGATCTTTGGCGCGCTCCGCCTCCGTTCCCAGAAGGACAAGTGCAGTGGTGATTGGGAGTGGAGCGCTGACCGGTGTGAGCCCCTTCAGTGAGCAGAAGATGTATGAGCTCGTTAGAAGCTCTGGATGGATACTTTGTAGCCTGTTGGTATGTATCAGCTGTGGAGGAAAGACTGCACGTTCCTATACAGAGGGCCGCTGCAAAAACTGTCTACACCATGCGGGATAGAGGTCTTCCAGTAGGTCCCTCTGGGTAATAGATGCCGCGGTGGGACGTTTGTCAGGAGCCTCCACCGGACATATACATCCTGTATGTATTCATCCAGCGGTAGGATGAGGCGCAATGTGTGCAAAGCCGGAAGCATTCATTTATCCCATCGGTGCGCCGTTACGTACAGAGCTATGATCGGCCGATGAATGAGTAATAAACGGTATGTCGGAGACAAATGACTGCATTAACGATCGCCCATCTTTAATGCAGCTGGTAGTGCAATATATAAAATATTACATGAGCAACGATCTCCTTGATCAGCCCTGTGGTGATATAGCCACTGCTAGACCATATGTGCAGGAACGTGTCCTGCTATGACAGGCCATGTGCTAATCAACATTGTGTGGGGAGGGCAGGAAGTAACGCCTCCTACGGGTCACAGGAGCCCCTCCTTCACAGCGATGAGCGACTGTCGGTCTGTGTATACACGACCCCGGACGTGGCATTGAGAGAAAACTCGTTTAGGTCTCGGTTTTGAACGACTGCTGAGCGGCTTCCCACAAGAAGTAGTTCAGTCTTTGAGCGGCTCCTGGTTACGGCGAATGGAGGCGGCCGGCTGGAACAATCGGCAGCGATGAACGAAAAGTGCACGATGGGCGCGTTTACACGGAACAACTATCACTCACTTTGGACACTTTTAACAAATTTTGAGCGATAATCGTGAATGTGCCTTTACACGGAGCAGTTAGTTGTTGGAAGAAACGAAAAAGTGCTACATGGAGGTATTCGGGTTCCTTTTTTTGTTTTGTCTTTATTTTCGATCCGCTCGTTCGGTCCATCGTTGGTTTGTCGGGCGGTCTGGAAGTACCTGGGAAGCCTGTCACAAGTAATGACTGGCAAATGAGGAACAATGATTTCTGCGCTCGCATGAAATGTATCAAGTTGCGAGTGTTTCCTCCGCTCGTACACAATGTTACTTGTTTATGGGCTGCGGATTGCTCGAATCCACAGACAACTATGGAGGCCGCGTTAAAATAAAGCATGCTGCCATTTTTTTTCCGCTCCTGGAGCATGCTCTCTTACACGTATTTTTTCAAGCATTACTTGAAATGTATTTACGTGTATATGTGTAAATGCAGGCAACGTACGCAACAAAACTTTGTATTCGCCATACATATACGCACAAAATCAACGTGATCTTGTGTGTGCAAACACATGGCGCGTTCAGGCGCACAAATACATGTGGGAGCGGGTGAAGTACGCGGGGAAGAGCGCATTTTGCTCATACAGATATACTGTATAATTGTGCGGCCAAAATGCGCTTACGCCATTGTGAGCCTGGCGTGTGCGTTCACACATGCTGCATTTTAGTTCCCCATGTCAAAATCTGCGCTCTGCACTGCTGATGTTGGTGCGGACCCGCAGCAGATCGCACCCTTTCAGTTAATGGAGCTGCAGCGGACTGTCCAAATCTGCAATGTGTAAGCGCGCCTCGGATGCGGATTTGGGTGCTGAATTCAGCCATCTTTAAATCCGCATCAAAGTCCTCATAATAGACCTGCGTGTCGGAGGGCGCTGCGGAGCGTAACGGTATAGTAGGAAGCTGGCTTGTAGTTGCCAGCCGTTTATAAGGTGTTTGTACTATATACGTCCGCTTACGCTTGGATCCACCACTGAGGGTTCTTGGGTGTCTGTACCTGCCTCGACATTGGCGCAGTTGTGTAACGACGCATCCAACTCCGTCAGCACTTTCTCTGGCGACCTGGTGATATTCTTGTCAAGGCAGAAGTTGTGTACAAACTCCGTGCATCACTTCCTCCCCATCTGGCGGTGGTTACTGGCTTTAGAGCAGATCTCAGAGGTTGGGAACCCAGTGATTCAGTGTGCAAAGTAGTTCCGTTCAGTTTGTACAGAAGGTTCACTTTCTTAATTAAAATGAGCCAAATCGAGCTGCAGTGTAAAGCATGGTCAGCAAGATCACACAGGTCCTCTGAGTTGGGCGGAGAATTTCATGTTACCCATGACTGCTCCTAAAGCATGCTGCCAATCTGAAAGGCTAAAATGCAGAATTTTTGCTTTTAGCCTTAAAAGAGTTTTCCAAGGCTTTTTTTTTTTTTTAAACAATATGCAATGGGTTAAAAAATTAAAATAAGCGAATATACTATCACCCCGTAGCACCAGCGCTGTCCATCCAATTCGTTCCGCCAGGCCTGTTTTACTAGCAGTCGGTCTGTTACACCCAGCGTCAGGCGGCTGCCGCCAAGCATGGGCCCCGAAGGCCCCATTTCTGCTGTATACTCCTTTCTTCTAACAGTTGCGGCCTAGTCGGCGGCAGCGACCGTATCAACGTGAGGATCCCTCTGTGCTCAATGCGGCTCAGACAAAGGAACCCGTTGAGGGTCTTGACACGCCGCAGGGGGGCCGGTACAAGGCGCTGGTGGATAATGAGCATGTACTAGAGAGCGGCTGGGAGACTTGGCTTTGTTTGCTGCTGAGCGCATCCCAGAAATAGCTGCTCTTCTCTTCACGGTGCAGATAATGTCATGCAGGCCGCAGGGCACACCTCTTGTGTCTCCACAACAAGGCACCTGTGTTCTCCTCCGCGCTCCACCCTCCCGCTCACTGGCTGCTGATCAGATTTTCACTGGTCGGATTAACTTTTTGAGTGTGGAGTTTTTTTGGGGGTCTTGAGAAAAAATTTTTTTGTTTTGTTTGCTTTTCATCGGAGTCGTCCATAACTACAGCTTTTTGACTTTACTGTTGGGAAGAGTTGAGTTTTGGAATGGCACAAGGGTACATTATATCAATTGAAAATGGTTTATGCAAGTTTTTTATTTTTATTTTTTTTGAGGGGGGTGGGATGCAGGAATTCTACCATGTCACTTGCTTTTATGGCACTCAGTGTAAGGCCCTCATGTCCACGGGGAAAATCAGGCCCGCCGCGGATTCTTCATGCAGAATCCCGCAGCGGGTCCCTCCTTTCCCGCGGACATGAAGAATTACTTACCTGTCCGGACGCTGCGGATCTTCCCTCCGTCGCGGCCGGATCTTCTTTCTTCGGCCCGGCGGATGTGCTCGGCACACCGGCCGCGTGCATGCGCCATGCACTTTTTGAAAAAAAAACTCCTGCGCTCCCGCGCCGGAGAGCAGAAATTTAGCTACGGGTGTGCCGCAGATCCGGGTGGCTTCCATAGGCTTCAATAGAAGCCTGCGGGAGCCTTCCCTGAGGTAGACCCGCACTAAAATGGAGCATGTTGCGGGTGTTTTCCCGCACAAGCAATCCGCACCTCAAGGAGAAAAGGACATCCGCAGGTATTTAATTACCTGCGGGTATCCAATGCATCCCTATGGGGCGCGGATCCGAGTATTTTTTAGCCGTGGACATGAGGCCTTAGGGTTCCTTCACACGAACTGATTAGTACGGCATAGTCCGCATGCAGGTTTTGCACGCAGAATACTCTTGGCTCCCTTGTGGCCGATCACACACTACACAAAATATGCCTGAAATGTGGCATGTTCTAGCTTGGTGCGTATGCCAATCGTCGGCACACAGCAGGTACGCAATGTCATCATGTACTGGCTGCGCGACTGTCACATGCGGGCGGCACGCAGCGAATTACGTTCGTGTGAAGCCGCCCTTAGTAACAGGTTGAAGGGCTATTTTAGTTAGATGACATAATTTCAAGTTTTCACCCATCCACAGGGTGGGGAACCACTGATAAATCAGTTGGGGTCCCGTCATTGGGACCCCCTATGGATTTTGTGAACGGAGAGGACCGCCCTGCCGTCCGCCTCACTTTTTGGATTCTTCTCTTATAGCAATGAATGAATGGATGAAGGTAAGGTGGTGCTAGCGCACTGCGCTCCATTCCATGTCAGCGGTGCTGCTGGAGATGGCCGAGGCGGTCGGACTCCCACCGATCTATCAGTTATTACCCAACCAAAAGCGCAGCGGAGGTCTCTTCCGGCCTCCTGTCACTGCGAACAGGTAGTCGTTGGTAGATGAATGATACCTGTTCACACAAACGGATAGTCCCTTGCTTTTTACATGCACTAAAATCAAGCGCCTCCGATGAGTTTTTATGGTTGTGTTGTAAGTACGCAGTGATTACTAGTGCCAGTATTTCGGCACTGTCTTATGAATGAGGCCTTATGGGTACGAAGGGCTCCTCTCTGTACGTTGGTCATTAAACAACACTTACATCCGCTTATATGTGTAAAACTTCCCTGACAGATTCCTCTTGGATGGAGGCGTTCCTTCCCCGCGCCGGTGTCTAACGCTAGTGATCGCGGCTATGTCCGCCGTGGTTTCCAGCGTTCCACAAGAGCCTCTCTGACACGTCGGGACTCATCGCAGACTCTGCAGAAGAAACCTTTTTTTCGCCTGCATGTTCCTTACAAGAACGGGCGGGTTCTTTCTCTTACCTTGTTTTTTGTTCTCCTCCCCCAGTGGCTTTACACTTCCCTTTTTCTACCTACTATTTCGGCGCCCCCTCCTCCGATATGGCCGTGTAAGCGCGTTCCCACAACTTAGACGCTTTACATTGGATAATGAATGGTAAACGATGGCCTTTCGTGATGGGGGTCAGCGTATGGAGTGGGCTTGGGAGCAGAGCCACTCCATAGGTAACAGGTGCTGGCGTTCTTTGGGCAGCTGTCAGCCAGCCACAACAGGTGGGTTCAGCGTTATCTCCGATGCTGACCGTTGCGACCCGCTGTACCTGACAAGGGGAGGCAGTGCTGTGTCCCAATCGCCCTGAAGGATGCCATCCGGTCACCGTGGCAGTTGTGCAATGGCCCCCAGGCCTGCCATTGATGTCTTCCTACTAAGGGCAAGCGTGTGGTAAAACTCGGCGTGTATAATGCAGCATTTTACCGCTCTGTGAGCCGCCTATCGCCGAGTATGGCAGCAATTTTTTGGGCGCTGCGTGACAGCATATCACTAGTTTTTGGGTGTTTTTTTTGTCCCCCCCCCCCCCCCCCCCCCCTTTACTCTGTCACTTGGTGATGTTGCGTATAAACGCTGCACGTCCGTGTGTGTACAACATTTATTACGCGCCCATTCAGAATAAAAAAATGTCAGCTTCTATTAAAACCTCCCATTCTTCGTCTTACACCATGAAAGCAAGCAGAGAATAAATGTTCAATGCCTGGACTGCAGTTTTTTAGGTACCGTCTCCCAAGATAAAAATTTTAATAAGTGATCAAAATGTTTGTACCCCAAAATGGCACCGCTGGATACTACAGCTCGCCCCACAAAAAAAGTGCCCTCGTCTGCTCTGTCAATGGAAAAAGTTTGGGGGGGGGGGGGGGGTTCAAAGGATGGCGACAGGAAGCAGTAGAATGGGGGAAAAAACTATAAAATGAGCATCACTGTAAGGTGGCGGATCACAAATTGTTTCCTGTGCAGCCATATTAGTCCAGTGTTGTAATGATCGGGGTTGTCTGCCTTCTGTAGATAACTCTTGTTTATCAGTCCATCAGTTTATTGACTTTTTTCTTTCTCCTCTAGGTGCCTATGTGGAATGAACGTCCCATGCGCCGCAGGCATGAATGAAGTGGCTTGGCAAGAGTCAAGAGGCATAATGCATGCGAGTAATGGGCAGGAGGCACTGGGGGTTGGGATGCCCCCTGGAGGAGCAACATCGGGGCCCATTGGAAACAACCCACATGCCATTCCTCCTGGGGTTGCCGGTGCCCAGATGCCTCTGAGCGGCCGCTCACAGGACGATGCCACGGTGGGATATTTCTTCCAGAGGCAAGCTGGAGAACAGGTGAACGGCTACACAAATAAACACCGCTGGCCGACAGGAGACGGCATGGAGGCGTCCGTAAGTACTTTCTGTCATAGCTTATAGAATTGAAATACTGTATCAACTGCTTTTTCTTAACGCGCGTTCCTTAAATATGGGATAACTGCCACTCATAAGGGTAGGGACGGTTCTTCTTTGGTCTCCGACACATTGCGTAGGGCTGCGGGTACCAGCGTCATCTGTACTGCGCATGACAGCCTGTGAGCCTAGGCGGTTAAACGCAGGGTCACTATGGCAGACTGCGAGCCTAGGCGGTTATACGCAGGGTCACTATGGCAGACTGCGAGCCTAGGCGGTTATACGCAGGGTCACTATGGCAGACTGCGAGCCTAGGCGGTTCTACGCAGGGTCACTATGGCAGACTGCGAGCCTAGGCGCTTCTACGTAGGGTCACTCTGGCAGACTGCGAGCCTAGGCGGTTATACGTAGGGTCACTCTGGCAGACTGCGAGCCTAGGCGGTTATACGTAGGGTCACTCTGGCAGACTGCGAGCCTAGGCGGTTATACGTAGGGTCACTCTGGCAGACTGCGAGCCTAGGCGGTTATACGTAGGGTCACTATGGCAGACTGCGAGCCTAGGCGCTTCTACGCGGGGTCACTATGGCAGACTGCGAGCCTAGGCGCTTCTACGCGGGGTCACTATGGCAGACTGCGAGCCTAGGCGCTTCTACGCGGGGTCACGATGGCAGACTGCGAGCCTAGGCGCTTCTACGCGGGGTCACGATGGCAGACTGCGAGCCTAGGCGCTTCTACGCGGGGTCACTATGGCAGACTGCGAGCCTAGGCGCTTCTACGCGGGGTCACGATGGCAGACTGCGAGCCTAGGCGCTTCTACGCGGGGTCACGATGGCAGACTGCGAGCCTAGGCGCTTCTACGCGGGGTCACGATGGCAGACTGCGAGCCTAGGCGCTTCTACGCGGGGTCACGATGGCAGACTGCGAGCCTAGGCGCTTCTACGCGGGGTCACGATGGCAGACTGCGAGCCTAGGCGCTTCTACGCGGGGTCACGATGGCAGACTGCGAGCCTAGGCGCTTCTACGCGGGGTCACGATGGCAGACTGCGAGCCTAGGCGCTTCTACGCGGGGTCACGATGGCAGACTGCGAGCCTAGGCGCTTCTACGCGGGGTCACTATGGCAGACTGCGAGCCTAGGCGCTTCTACGCGGGGTCACTATGGCAGACTGCGAGCCTAGGCGCTTCTACGCGGGGTCACTATGGCAGACTGCGAGCCTAGGCGCTTCTACGCGGGGTCACTATGGCAGACTGCGAGCCTAGGCGCTTCTACGCGGGGTCACTATGGCAGACTGCGAGCCTAGGCGCTTCTACGCGGGGTCACTATGGCAGACTGCGAGCCTAGGCGCTTCTACGCGGGGTCACTATGGCAGACTGCGAGCCTAGGCGCTTCTACGCGGGGTCACTATGGCAGACTGCGAGCCTAGGCGCTTCTACGCGGGGTCACTATGGCAGACTGCGAGCCTAGGCGCTTCTACGCGGGGTCACTATGGCAGACTGCGAGCCTAGGCGCTTCTACGCGGGGTCACTATGGCAGACTGCGAGCCTAGGCGCTTCTACGCGGGGTCACTATGGCAGACTGCGAGCCTAGGCGCTTCTACGCGGGGTCACTATGGCAGACTGCGAGCCTAGGCGCTTCTACGCGGGGTCACTATGGCAGACTGCGAGCCTAGGCGCTTCTACGCGGGGTCCCTATGGCAGACTGCGAGCCTAGGCGCTTCTACGCGGGGTCCCTATGGCAGACTGCGAGCCTAGGCGCTTCTACGCGGGGTCCCTATGGCAGACTGCGAGCCTAGGCGCTTCTACGCGGGGTCCCTATGGCAGACTGCGAGCCTAGGCGCTTCTACGCGGGGTCCCTATGGCAGACTGCGAGCCTAGGCGCTTCTACGCGGGGTCCCTATGGCAGACTGCGAGCCTAGGCGCTTCTACGCGGGGTCCCTATGGCAGACTGCGAGCCTAGGCGCTTCTACGCGGGGTCCCTATGGCAGACTGCGAGCCTAGGCGCTTCTACGCGGGGTCCCTATGGCAGACTGCGAGCCTAGGCGCTTCTACGCGGGGTCCCTATGGCAGACTGCGAGCCTAGGCGCTTCTACGCGGGGTCCCTATGGCAGACTGCGAGCCTAGGCGCTTCTACGCGGGGTCCCTATGGCAGACTGCGAGCCTAGGCGCTTCTACGCGGGGTCCCTATGGCAGACTGCGAGCCTAGGCGCTTCTACGCGGGGTCCCTATGGCAGACTGCGAGCCTAGGCGCTTCTACGCGGGGTCCCTATGGCAGACTGCGAGCCTAGGCGCTTCTACGCGGGGTCCCTATGGCAGACTGCGAGCCTAGGCGCTTCTACGCGGGGTCCCTATGGCAGACTGCGAGCCTAGGCGCTTCTACGCGGGGTCCCTATGGCAGACTGCGAGCCTAGGCGCTTCTACGCGGGGTCCCTATGGCAGACTGCGAGCCTAGGCGCTTCTACGCGGGGTCCCTATGGCAGACTGCGAGCCTAGGCGCTTCTACGCGGGGTCCCTATGGCAGACTGCGAGCCTAGGCGCTTCTACGCGGGGTCCCTATGGCAGACTGCGAGCCTAGGCGCTTCTACGCGGGGTCCCTATGGCAGACTGCGAGCCTAGGCGCTTCTACGCGGGGTCCCTATGGCAGACTGCGAGCCTAGGCGCTTCTACGCGGGGTCCCTATGGCAGACTGCGAGCCTAGGCGCTTCTACGCGGGGTCCCTATGGCAGACTGCGAGCCTAGGCGCTTCTACGCGGGGTCCCTATGGCAGACTGCGAGCCTAGGCGCTTCTACGCGGGGTCCCTATGGCAGACTGCGAGCCTAGGCGCTTCTACGCGGGGTCCCTATGGCAGACTGCGAGCCTAGGCGCTTCTACGCGGGGTCCCTATGGCAGACTGCGAGCCTAGGCGCTTCTACGCGGGGTCCCTATGGCAGACTGCGAGCCTAGGCGCTTCTACGCGGGGTCCCTATGGCAGACTGCGAGCCTAGGCGCTTCTACGCGGGGTCCCTATGGCAGACTGCGAGCCTAGGCGCTTCTACGCGGGGTCCCTATGGCAGACTGCGAGCCTAGGCGCTTCTACGCGGGGTCCCTATGGCAGACTGCGAGCCTAGGCGCTTCTACGCGGGGTCCCTATGGCAGACTGCGAGCCTAGGCGCTTCTACGCGGGGTCCCTATGGCAGACTGCGAGCCTAGGCGCTTCTACGCGGGGTCCCTATGGCAGACTGCGAGCCTAGGCGCTTCTACGCGGGGTCCCTATGGCAGACTGCGAGCCTAGGCGCTTCTACGCGGGGTCCCTATGGCAGACTGCGAGCCTAGGCGCTTCTACGCGGGGTCCCTATGGCAGACTGCGAGCCTAGGCGCTTCTACGCGGGGTCCCTATGGCAGACTGCGAGCCTAGGCGCTTCTACGCGGGGTCCCTATGGCAGACTGCGAGCCTAGGCGCTTCTACGCGGGGTCCCTATGGCAGACTGCGAGCCTAGGCGCTTCTACGCGGGGTCCCTATGGCAGACTGCGAGCCTAGGCGCTTCTACGCGGGGTCCCTATGGCAGACTGCGAGCCTAGGCGCTTCTACGCGGGGTCCCTATGGCAGACTGCGAGCCTAGGCGCTTCTACGCGGGGTCCCTATGGCAGACTGCGAGCCTAGGCGCTTCTACGCGGGGTCCCTATGGCAGACTGCGAGCCTAGGCGCTTCTACGCGGGGTCCCTATGGCAGACTGCGAGCCTAGGCGCTTCTACGCGGGGTCCCTATGGCAGACTGCGAGCCTAGGCGCTTCTACGCGGGGTCCCTATGGCAGACTGCGAGCCTAGGCGCTTCTACGCGGGGTCCCTATGGCAGACTGCGAGCCTAGGCGCTTCTACGCGGGGTCCCTATGGCAGACTGCGAGCCTAGGCGCTTCTACGCGGGGTCCCTATGGCAGACTGCGAGCCTAGGCGCTTCTACGCGGGGTCCCTATGGCAGACTGCGAGCCTAGGCGCTTCTACGCGGGGTCCCTATGGCAGACTGCGAGCCTAGGCGCTTCTACGCGGGGTCCCTATGGCAGACTGCGAGCCTAGGCGCTTCTACGCGGGGTCCCTATGGCAGACTGCGAGCCTAGGCGCTTCTACGCGGGGTCCCTATGGCAGACTGCGAGCCTAGGCGCTTCTACGCGGGGTCCCTATGGCAGACTGCGAGCCTAGGCGCTTCTACGCGGGGTCCCTATGGCAGACTGCGAGCCTAGGCGCTTCTACGCGGGGTCCCTATGGCAGACTGCGAGCCTAGGCGCTTCTACGCGGGGTCCCTATGGCAGACTGCGAGCCTAGGCGCTTCTACGCGGGGTCCCTATGGCAGACTGCGAGCCTAGGCGCTTCTACGCGGGGTCCCTATGGCAGACTGCGAGCCTAGGCGCTTCTACGCGGGGTCCCTATGGCAGACTGCGAGCCTAGGCGCTTCTACGCGGGGTCCCTATGGCAGACTGCGAGCCTAGGCGCTTCTACGCGGGGTCCCTATGGCAGACTGCGAGCCTAGGCGCTTCTACGCGGGGTCCCTATGGCAGACTGCGAGCCTAGGCGCTTCTACGCGGGGTCCCTATGGCAGACTGCGAGCCTAGGCGCTTCTACGCGGGGTCCCTATGGCAGACTGCGAGCCTAGGCGCTTCTACGCGGGGTCCCTATGGCAGACTGCGAGCCTAGGCGCTTCTACGCGGGGTCCCTATGGCAGACTGCGAGCCTAGGCGCTTCTACGCGGGGTCCCTATGGCAGACTGCGAGCCTAGGCGCTTCTACGCGGGGTCCCTATGGCAGACTGCGAGCCTAGGCGCTTCTACGCGGGGTCCCTATGGCAGACTGCGAGCCTAGGCGCTTCTACGCGGGGTCCCTATGGCAGACTGCGAGCCTAGGCGCTTCTACGCGGGGTCCCTATGGCAGACTGCGAGCCTAGGCGCTTCTACGCGGGGTCCCTATGGCAGACTGCGAGCCTAGGCGCTTCTACGCGGGGTCCCTATGGCAGACTGCGAGCCTAGGCGCTTCTACGCGGGGTCCCTATGGCAGACTGCGAGCCTAGGCGCTTCTACGCGGGGTCCCTATGGCAGACTGCGAGCCTAGGCGCTTCTACGCGGGGTCCCTATGGCAGACTGCGAGCCTAGGCGCTTCTACGCGGGGTCCCTATGGCAGACTGCGAGCCTAGGCGCTTCTACGCGGGGTCCCTATGGCAGACTGCGAGCCTAGGCGCTTCTACGCGGGGTCCCTATGGCAGACTGCGAGCCTAGGCGCTTCTACGCGGGGTCCCTATGGCAGACTGCGAGCCTAGGCGCTTCTACGCGGGGTCCCTATGGCAGACTGCGAGCCTAGGCGCTTCTACGCGGGGTCCCTATGGCAGACTGCGAGCCTAGGCGCTTCTACGCGGGGTCCCTATGGCAGACTGCGAGCCTAGGCGCTTCTACGCGGGGTCCCTATGGCAGACTGCGAGCCTAGGCGCTTCTACGCGGGGTCCCTATGGCAGACTGCGAGCCTAGGCGCTTCTACGCGGGGTCCCTATGGCAGACTGCGAGCCTAGGCGCTTCTACGCGGGGTCCCTATGGCAGACTGCGAGCCTAGGCGCTTCTACGCGGGGTCCCTATGGCAGACTGCGAGCCTAGGCGCTTCTACGCGGGGTCCCTATGGCAGACTGCGAGCCTAGGCGCTTCTACGCGGGGTCCCTATGGCAGACTGCGAGCCTAGGCGCTTCTACGCGGGGTCCCTATGGCAGACTGCGAGCCTAGGCGCTTCTACGCGGGGTCCCTATGGCAGACTGCGAGCCTAGGCGCTTCTACGCGGGGTCCCTATGGCAGACTGCGAGCCTAGGCGCTTCTACGCGGGGTCCCTATGGCAGACTGCGAGCCTAGGCGCTTCTACGCGGGGTCCCTATGGCAGACTGCGAGCCTAGGCGCTTCTACGCGGGGTCCCTATGGCAGACTGCGAGCCTAGGCGCTTCTACGCGGGGTCCCTATGGCAGACTGCGAGCCTAGGCGCTTCTACGCGGGGTCCCTATGGCAGACTGCGAGCCTAGGCGCTTCTACGCGGGGTCCCTATGGCAGACTGCGAGCCTAGGCGCTTCTACGCGGGGTCCCTATGGCAGACTGCGAGCCTAGGCGCTTCTACGCGGGGTCCCTATGGCAGACTGCGAGCCTAGGCGCTTCTACGCGGGGTCCCTATGGCAGACTGCGAGCCTAGGCGCTTCTACGCGGGGTCCCTATGGCAGACTGCGAGCCTAGGCGCTTCTACGCGGGGTCCCTATGGCAGACTGCGAGCCTAGGCGCTTCTACGCGGGGTCCCTATGGCAGACTGCGAGCCTAGGCGCTTCTACGCGGGGTCCCTATGGCAGACTGCGAGCCTAGGCGCTTCTACGCGGGGTCCCTATGGCAGACTGCGAGCCTAGGCGCTTCTACGCGGGGTCCCTATGGCAGACTGCGAGCCTAGGCGCTTCTACGCGGGGTCCCTATGGCAGACTGCGAGCCTAGGCGCTTCTACGCGGGGTCCCTATGGCAGACTGCGAGCCTCCAACCTACGGAATCCGATCCGGTCATGTGAGCCCGGTCTTATGAAGACGAAGTCGGTGTAATGAGTTTAATGCCTTCATACACTGTCAATATCTGTTGGCCGAACAGTAGTTTGTCCGACAGCATTTCTCATTTGTCATTTCAGCTGGGAGCTTAAAGAAGGCCCCAAGTCTGCCGTGTGTCACATCAACGTCTGAATTAAAGAGCAGGAAGGAATAGCGCTGCATCCGTAAACCGAACAGACCCCATTATAGTCAGTGGGGTCTTTTTCGTTCCATCATATGACTTCCATTTGGCCGTTTGGGTTTTGTTTTTCTGGCCTGGAAACGAAATGCATAGCACTAATGTGACTGAGCCCTCCCATAGGTGTGACTGTCCGGTGTCCACATCCTTCTTGCCATGTACTGTATATGATACACTACCTGCACAAGCCTTAGGGTAGCGCCCACCTCACATGGCCCTACTCAGTTATAATAGGACCTAGAGGGGGGGCACCAAAATCTCTGGGCAGAAGTGATCAGTTCTTTCATAGAGTCTCATCCACCTTATTGCAAATACGTGAAAATCTTGTCTTTTCTAGTTAATAGGGCTGTAAGAGTTTCAGACTTTCCAGGCAGTAATAAAGGTCAGCGCGCCCCACAGATGGGTTGTTTCACTTCCCTGACGGTCGCTGCAGTCAGTGTGTGATTGTCAGGAATCGGACACTTCCCTGTTTTTGGTTCTATATTAGTCTAGAGTCTAGTGCTGGGGGGGTGTAAAAGGAGTTGCACCGATCATACCTATAAAGTACGGTAGCTGCTTATATATATATATATGTGTATATGTGTGTGTGTATATATGTATAGGTGACAGCGTTGCCATGTTGTGTGGCCGGAGCCTCGGATGATCACAAGCGCTCGATACGACTTGAGATTTAACAAGCAGTTGTGTGATGCAGAATGCTTCCAGCAAGGCCACACAGACGCAGGACTGCTTGTCAATGCCAGGAGGGAGGAAAGAAAAACGTAAAGCAAAATCTGCAAACCGATTATTTTTCCCATTCTCCTTGGCTCATTTTCGGGATTGTTGTGAGTTTCTCATGTGCCACAACATCCACCAGTTGTCTCAGATTGATGCGTCATAAAATTGGTCATTTTTTGGAAATCCCTTCAAGGTGGAGTATACGAAATAACTTGTATTTGCTCTTTGGGGCTCATATATACAACCCATAAACTTTTGGTTTAAGGCTTAGTGGATCTGGTGTGGATTTTCGGGACCATTTGGTGCGGATTGTGGCATAGATCCACAGCAGATGTCACACCAGCAATCGATGGGATGAAGTCCACTGCAGTTCCACATCCAGATCCACCGCATTTAAACGCAGACTACAATGTAGTCTCTGATTACCTATCCCATTTATGTGACCGGCACGTGAGCTCAGAAGAGATCATCCGTGTTGTACCCAGGCTTGTCGTCCGAATGCAGTTTGAGTGTCCATTTTTTATTTTGGACTGCACTTTGTCGCCCACTTGTAATCCTAAATCATAGACCCAATTCATTTTTTTTCTCTGCATCCCGAATGATTGGCGCGTTTCATCCGTGAATAAGCTCATCACGTTCACTTAACCGATCCATTTACAGACAAGACTCGCCAATTGAGGATAGAAAAAACTGACAGAACTCGGATGCCTTTTTTACTTTTAAAGTTGCAGAAAACAAAAATTTAGATTTTCTTTTTTTTTTTTTTTTTTTTTTTTTGTGGACTTAAAACAAAGATTGGACACATGGACTGAACTACTGAGGACACAGAACGGCACACGTAACACATGCTTGCTGCAGATGTAACACGAAGGTTGTTTCCTGTATTTGGGCACCTAGCTCAAGCATAAGCTGGTGTGCCTTTAGAGTCCATAGACGTCAACCAGTATAGAGGATCTTGCAGAAGGGGGGAGGGGTGCATGTAAATAAATTCCTGAAATTCCCTTCTTTGCCAATTATGTCATCTACAAAACCCCCCCTGTTACTCTGTTACAGCGAAATGGCAATGCCTGCAGATGGGTCCTGCTTCCTACATACTGCAGCTCCTGCATCAGTACTCGGCACTCCGGGGTTGGCCGAGGATATTACTTGTGCATGAATAACATTTCCGCCGGATCATTTATAGCCGTATTTCTCGTTTCTAGGTGAGGTCCACAGATGACATGAATCATGACTTCCAGGCGCTGGCCTTAGAGTCTCGAGGAATGGGAGAGGTAAGCGTGTTCGTCTTGTGTAGATGGAAGTAGCATTTTAAAAAGATTTACGGTTCTCCGTACATTGAAATTTCCTCGTCTTTTCTCTTTTGGGCAAGGGTGGTTTTACAATGTTTAGCACAAACTGGCGATTAAGTGGCCTGAACACAGGCTGATCAGACTCTATGGGGTGCGAGTGATCATACCCCATACACTCATCATTATTGGAGGCGCACCCCCTGTTTAGGCTGGATCCCGGTTCCTGATCTATTCAGGAAAGGAGAATCTCCGCGGCTGGTTCTGTCGCTGGACGGAACCGAACCGTGCCGGGAAACCACAGTGACTACAATCGGGTCTGCCCACTTACCGCCCAGTTTTGGTGCATGCAGCACTTTTTATTCCGGTCTTTGCAGCCATATCTGTGATGGTGCCTCCAGCTGGAAACAACCCCAACATGGAGACGTGTGCTGCTGGCAATGATGATGATTTGTTCAGTAGCACACAAGATATAATTGGCCAATAAGTGCACATTTGCTCATCTGTCGGCTGATTACTGCCTGAGTTACGTGGCACAATAATCAGATGAATGAACACTAATATTGGCCCATGTAGAAGGCCCTTAATGTGAAAACAGAGGGTATGCATAAATGCTGCAAGAATCCACAAAGTTTCTCTAAGCCGATGCAAAAAATAAACTTGCCCAATTGTTGTGAGTACACCTAAAATCGGGGTAACAGTTTCTTCAAATGAGTCTGCCTTCATGAGACAATAAGGCTTTATGCACACGGGGCGGATTTACTGCAGATTATACACGGCATTTACAAGAACAGCCCAAGTGGATGAGCTTTTCAAAATCTCATGGACACTGCAAAAAAAACTTATATGCTCAAAATCCATGCGAAAATCGACCTGCGGTGCGGATTTAGTATCTGCAGCGAGTCAATTACAATGTCAATTACAGCAGCGGATTTGCGGTACGGATTCCACTCTTTCAGGCGAGGAGGTGAATTCTGACTCAATCTGTACTAATCTTGGCCGAATAATAAAGATGTGCTGCGAACAGTTCCATGCAAAAAAACTCCTTCAAAGTTGCTGCAAAAATCTCATTGCAAACGGCCTTTAAGCCTCCTTACGGTTTATTCCCCCACTTGTGCTCTGCAAGAAACAAAACATTGACAAAACTGTACATGTATGTACTTTAACTGAAGGAGCTGTTAAAGCTGTTCCTAGAACTACACTAAAATATATTGCAATACCACTTGTGTACACTGGGGGCAGCTTGGGGAAGGATTACAATGATGCCTCTATTGTAAAGGAAGCAAATGCTGCAGGATCCACTATTGCCTAAAAATTATAACTATAACTCGCCTCCTCCCCCTCCCTGCGTAGTGACTTTTGCGTAGAGCGTGCCCACAGTACTCGCCTAAAGAAGTCTGCTAGGAAGATTTATCAAAACTCTTGCAAGTATACATGCTTTTGGGACGTGTCTGTGTTACCCCATGTGAATACACCCCTTAGCCCTGCACACAGGTGATCTCCGTATAAGAAAATACCTGGCTTCTGGGACATGCTGCCTTTCCTTGATATAAGAGCGACAGACCTCGACCGATTTGACATTGATGGCCTAGTTTAAAGGGGAGCTGTCATGTCCCCACAACACCATGGACTGAGTTAGGGTACTATTAAGGGATGTAACAGTGAGCCGGGTGATGCATTTTTTTAGTACGCTCCTGCTCTCATGTTCACTACCAACCACACTAATGGTGCTCTGGGTGGACGGGATATTCCTTTTAAGAATAAGTCTGTTTAGAGCGCTGTAGAGCATCCACACTTTTTGGATGGGGTGTTTTTGTGGGCAATACATTTAGACGGTATAGTTTTTGTTTTTGGCTTATTACACTCTGAGTTTTCATAAACTGATGTTGCCCTGTTTGATTATTGTCCTTTTTGTATTTTTCAAAGCTTCTACCAGCCAAAAAGTTTTGGGAACCGGAAAACCCAGCCAAAGATGGACAGAAAGGGATGTTCCTTCCAGATGAATGGCATTCAGAGAATACGTGGGGAGCGTCTCGTAAGTTCTCCTTAAAGTTTTATTCTAGTCTTGGTTTTGTTTGTTTTGTGCAATCTGGTAGCACGGTGAGAGGTTCGCGCTTGTCCTGAGGCTTGTTTCACGTGGAGCGATTGATTGCAGAGTTCGATCGTGCAGCCTGTTAAGGCTGCCTGTCCATAGGCGTTTTTGCATTGCGGTCCCCGCACGATAATCCGGCCGCGAGGAACGCAGTGCACGCAGCCCCCCTGTCCACGAGCAGAGAATCATAGCGATTCTCTGCTCGCGGGCAGCAAATCTCAGCATGCTGCGAATTGCCACGATTCTCCGTGGTCAGCCTATCTGTCAGATAGGTTCACCGCGGAGATCCGCCAGATGGCTCCTGCTCCCCGGGCAGCAGCTCTCACGGCGGGATATGGCAACACCCGTGGACAGGCAGTCTAATACAAGCGAATTAATTGTTTGTCATTTCATTTATATCATTCAGTCGTTCATATGCATGGTACCAGTGAAAGTGAACTGCTAAATGATCGCTGCTCACAAGCAACAACATGTTGACTGAATTCTCGTTCAATTGATGGCCGTGTTTACACTGACCAATTATCATTTAAATTCACACGATCCAACTATTTTTTGAACGATAGCGTGAAAGTCCCCAAAATGTCTCTAATATTCCATTTAGATAGCCTTAAGGCATTCCAGCCCTGTGTCCCCTAGGAATCATCATGCATCAAGGCTGTGAAAGCATGCTGTCCCGTAGAAACGAATGAGGCGCACTTATAGCCTTAAGGCATTCCAGCCCTGTGTCCCCTAGGAATCATCATGCATCAAGGCTGTGAAAGCATGCTGTCCCGTAGAAATGAATGAGGCGCACTTAGCCTTCTGAAAACAGTCGTGCTGTGTACGCTTGCCGTACATAGGAGACCTGGCGGTTATAACAAGCGTCTCCCTGCAGCCACCGCACCCTTCACCTTAGAGCCCAATAACTCACCAGTGATGACGGAGGCCCTTTTAAAGAACATGGTTATCGGAATAACTATATTAAAGGGGTTGTTCCAGGTTCACCGATCTCAAGAATGGGAGTTCTGTGTCCTCTTCTGCCTGTCGCTTCTTCCCCCGCAGTGACGCCAGAATGAAAGTAGCGCAGGCCGATCATATGTGGTCAGCGGTCCTTTCATTTCAATGGGGCTAACGGAAATACTGGAGTTCCATTGAAAGTGAATGGTGGTTAAGCGTGCTTGCATGACCAGCGCCCCCTTCTGTGATCTCTGTGAATAGGGGTAACCTGTGATCCTGGTGTAGAACCTATTGAGAAGTATATGGGGATTCGGCATACATTCCTTTCATGCTGTAATATCAGTGCAGACTTTAGGCCTCAGGCTGATGCGCTATCATGACAACCCTTCCCGTTCCAACTCCTCTGCAGTTCAGTGTTGCCACAGAGTCCTGCTGTAGTGGCTGCCAGGGAGACTTTGCAGTGCACTACATACAGGGGATGAGCTGCACGTCTGATCAGGTTGTGCCAGGCGTTCTTCGCCACTACTTTTCTGTTACAGAGCAGGAAGCTGGAGTGTTATTTCCATCTTATACCTGTAGAATATATCTCTAGCATCTGCGAACAGTGGGGGGTCCAACGCCTGAGGGGGCTGCAGTGCAGAGAAGGGGGCATAGCACCAAACTTTATTTTTAGGGTCCCCCCACTTCCATGAGCTGCTAACAATGCCCGATCGCTATGCTCATACAGTATATACAGCAGGGATAGTCAAGCCGTTGGGTAGCTTTTGACTGCAGTGTGACCAGTCCATAACAGATGCAGACTGACACATTGATCACTACTGCTCCTCTCTGGATGGAGATGGTGCGTCATCGTGCCTGGCTCCTTCCCACATTTTTATGTAAAGCCTCGCAATGTTATGAGCCTTTTATCCCCGAACACGCGTCCCTGTGTCCCGTCTCTTAGATTCCTCAGATTCCAGATCTTATAAAATCCCGCAGGTCAGGCGTTGCTGCATTTCTCCTGCGTCATTTTAGTTTCTATGTTGAAAGGCAGCAAGGCTTGATAAAGCAATCAGGAAGGGGGGGGGGTGGTATTGTCTAAACCACACCTGTCCAACTTTAAGGCCTGCACGGCCGAATCCAGCCCGCCACCTCGTCTTATGTGGCCTCGGGCCGGGCAGCATCCCTACAGGCGTTCCACTCACCCGGCCTGCAGCGTTTGTGACCTTTCCTTATTGGCATCTGTGTGCGCCATCATGTACGCCGAGGAAGAGTCAATGTACAGAGGCTATGCGGCTACTGTAGGGATGCTGCCTGGCCAGAGGCCAATACAGGGGGTTACTTATCACTATTAGGAACACTATTACAACAGGGTTCACCATGGGGACCCTAATATTACTTGGACCCTCTAAGACTATACAGTCTTACAATTGGCCCTTTTTGAAGGCGACCCTCATTGACCAAGAGTGTCACACTCATTTTCATGTTCTGTCCCATGTGGCTCCTCTGCCGCTGTGGGTTCAGTATAGAGGACTACCAGTGGTGGATGGAGCTTATACCATTGCCGTGGCAGCTCAGCCTCCGGACACTGATGTAACAGTTGTTTCTTATCCCAGTCACTGTCACATTAGTGCCGGGGCCTGGGGTGCAGCGCCTGACTCGTAGAGCACCAGAGGCGGACGTCACACCATGCTCCCTCAGGCCATGCGTTTCCAAGGGTGTTTGCAATACCTTTTTAGTTTCTCATTATTCTGTTTTGTTTTCCCCTCAAAGTTCCCCATTTCCCTGATTTTTAAAATTTGCAGCTTCACAATTTTTTTTGCAGCATGAGAAGTTCTGAATAGTATCTGACCAACTGGGTCTTAAGTGGGGGGGGGGGGGCCTTCCTCTCTGAAGTCCGGACGCCCTGACCGCCATAACAAAGCTAATTATTTCAAGTGTTGCAGAAAAGTAATTTCCAGAATGTCCGATAACGTAATGCTTTCACACTGAATAGTTTTTTGGACAAAGGGAACATAAAGAACGGCATAACACAAAGCTTCTGTCATCATCCTTGAGCTTCATTAAACTATGTTATGAAACACAAAGGTGAGGGGACAGAAATACTGGGGAGCGGTTTTATACTCACCGGGTCCCCCCTTTCCACTGCCGTGCCCTCAAGAAAACCGTACACATGGTACGTTGTGCAAGCTCTCCCATGGGGAACAATGAGAGAGGCGCGTGCATGCTGATTTCACAGAGACGACTCATTGATACGGGGGACTGGTGAGTAAGAAACACAAGCTCCTTGGACCCCCCTAATGTAGTTTATGGGGTTCAAATGTGATGACCGGTTAAGGAACATACTCTAATAATTATATTATGTCCAAAAGACGCGTTTCAAGGCCTTGGTCCCTTCCTCAAGCAACAGACAAGTTGAGGAAGGGCCGAGGCCCTAAAATGCGTCTCGATTGAACATAATAAAATATTTAGATTATTTTACTCCTGAGTGAACTCATCGTCTACCTCTGACGTTTGTGGAGCACGACATTGTTTGAATGGTTAGAAGCGCTGAATGCTCTTGCTATGGATGAGCGCATCTGTCCGTACGTTGCTGCATGCCCTGTGGTCAAATGCAAGCTATCGGCGGAGTTATGCACTGTGCATTACATGTTAAGGCGAGCAAGCCCTTATGTCCAAAAATACTGTGGCCTGAAGCCATTACAAGGATGTGCTCCGTCATTTTTTTTGTGTTTTTAGGTGCTAAAAGGCACATTGTTACCCAAAACGCAATATTAATCTCTCTTCACATTGGGTTGACTGCCGTATATGCCAGTAAAGCTCCCAGCATGAAAAGTAGCCGTAGTGCTTCATTCAGCCAATGGAGGGCGCAGTCCAGCTTGTAGACATCGGGCTTTATTTTCGGTATAGGATGGTGTAGTAAATTATGTAGAGGCATCCTGCAGAATAGTGCGTGCTATTAGCATACGTTATATAGGTCAGGAAATCCTGCTGACATTTGGGGGATCTATGTTCCCTTTACCCCTTGCATCTTATACAGCTCTCAGCATATATTATAGACTTGGACTAAAGACGAAGAGTGAAAGTAACCGATGAAGGAAAAACTTTCCCAAAGTGAGCTGGGTTCTCACAGGGCGGAATCCCGCCGGAAATCTCGCAGTTTTGCCGCAGCGGAAAAACGCAAGATTTCCATCGGAGAAACGCAGCTTCAAAACCCGTGGCACTTAGCCGCAGGTTTTGGGGCGGCTTGGCCGTCTGCTTTTCTGTTGCGGCCGTCTCTCCCATAGAGAGGAGCACGGCCGCAACGGGGAAAATAAAAACAAATAGACATGCTGCAGCCGGGGAATCCGCGCCATGGCATCGGCTTTGCCGCGACAGATTGGCCGTCCCGTGTGGATGAGATTTTTGACAAATCTCGTCCACACTCCTAGCTAATCCTGGGATTAGCGGCCGCAGTGAAATTCTGCATGGAATTTCCGCAGCAAATCCGCCCTGTGTAAACTCAGCCTAAAAGGCTTTCCTCTTAATTTCTTGCCTAACGTTTCAATTGTGTTTGTGTTAGGAACCTACCGACAAGACCCCAAAAACAAATGATTGGGGGGGGGGGGGTCCAGTTGTAAGATGTAAATGGAGAGGTCTGGTTTTGATTGCTTTACAAATTCTTCTATTGCAGACCATTCCATGTCACAACCCATTATGATGCAGAGAAGACCCGGACAAGGCTTTCAGGGAAATCAGGATGTCAACTCTGTGCTGTCTCCACGCTCGGAAAGTGGTGGTCTGGGAGTAAGCATGGTGGAATATGTCCTGAGCTCTTCACCGGCCGACAAGCTGGACCCCAGATTCAGGAAAGGAGCCTACGTGAGTGTCTGGTGTTACCATTAAAAGAAACTGAAAACCTAACCAGGCGGTGTATATACTTCAGTTTAGGGGTGCACAGCCTGCCATGGTCCAAGGGATGGGTAAACCGGATTCTTTGGGCTATGCCTAATGCTGGACAAGAACAAGGCTCTGTTCACATCCTCGTTAGTGGATGGATATGGAGGAGTGTGTGTATATATAGAGATATATATCTCTGTATAGATGGATAGAGAGCGGTATTGCTGCTTTCTCCCGTCACTCTGCCGCTTGGGATCCTCGCCAATCCCCAAAATAGTTTATCTATAGTTTGCTTCTGTAAAAGCCCTTTAACCCTTTCCAATCCACTGTCTGAAGTTTAAAGAAATTCTGATTGAATGCTGTACAGCTCTGATGTCGGAAGACGTCCAGCAGGATATTCTTACTGTATATTACTCGCCGCTCTGTCAGGGGCCTCTTCAGCATATCCCATACCGCAGTACTGGCACTAGCCAGCAGATGGTGCCATTGTATAATGGCAGAAAGAGAAAGCCCCCTAGGAAACCCTGAACCCAAAATTGGATTGATACGGTTAAGATTTCCACGGAATGTAAGGAGTTATTGACTTGTGCTTTTTTTTTTTTCTCCCACAGGGTGCAAGAGACTGTGATTTAGATGGACCAGAGAAAGTGGAGCAGAAAGGCAAAGCTTCTCCGTTCGAAGAAGAAAAGAAACGTGATCTGATGTCTGTCGATGGCGATGACGTCTCCAAATTAAACGGCCGAGGACTTCCTAATGGGATTGATGCCGACTGCAAAGAATTTAAGTAAGAGCGAAGACTTTCTCCTTTTAAAGGGGTTTTCTGTTGATTGGCATATCCTCAGGATAGGTCTTCAACAGCTATTCGCTGGGGATCCACCTCTTGGGAACCCTGGCAATCAGCTGATCATTATGGGAGTGAGAGGCAGAAGCATCATAGATGGTTTCACTCCCATTGAAATCAATGTGAGCTGAAACCTCCTATTACACGTGTGGCACTTACCACTCTGACACCGAGGTCGGATGTGGAAGTGTAACAGGAGGCAGAGCGCTCATTAATTTCAATGGGAGTGAAGCCCTCTATGATGCTTCCATCTTTCACTCTGATGATGACATCCAGCCCCACTGCAATGACAGCAGGTCAGGCGATCAGCTCATCACCAGGGATCCTGATAGGCAGGTCCCCAGTGATTAACTATTGATGACCTTTCCTGAGAATAGGTCATCAATCATGTTTGTCTTGAAAACCGCTTTTGTTTTTATGACCGTCTATAGGGCCCGTTTCGCACAAACGTATGACTGCAGAATTCATGCCTTTATAATACGACAAGTGTTTGGCCTGACCGCGAGTCTGCGGACCTAGACTCGGAGCATTTTAGAAATCTGTGATGCTCAGAGCTTTGGTCATTAGACTCACGGTTGGACTGAGACACTCATTCGTATTGCAGATGCAAAAAATGCACATTTGTGTGAAATCTGCCTAATACACGGGGCCTTAGATGGAAGTCATCACAATTTAGTATTTGCTATTAGATTTCTGTAATTAAAACACTGATTTGTGTTTTTCATTTGCTTGTTTTTTTGACAGCCGCACTCCAGGAAGTCGCCAAGCTTCTCCAACAGAAATAGCAGACAGAATTGGCCAGAACCAAAATGTGACTGAGGCGTTGGGGCAGCTTTCAAACCCTATGGTCAACAAGCCCCTCGCAGATGAGTTTTCAGGTCCTGAAGGGCCTACCCTGGATGGCATAGAACAAGTCGGCCTGGATTCCCTGCAGTTTGACTACCCCGGCAACCCACTACCAATGGACTCTGCAGGAGGTGGCGTTGGGCTGTTTGACTACAACACCCAGCAGCAGGTTCGTTCTAGAAGAACTGGTTGCCTACATTAGTATTTATTTCCTCTTTTTTTGCATCGCCTTATCATGCTGTGCAGGACTACCATGACGTGGATGACCTATGGATTTTTTTCCAAACTAAAACCAGATATTAAAATACATTTTATGCTTTTTGCTTTGTAGATTTTTGTAATATTTTTTCTATGGTCTATGCATGACCATGGGGTAGGGGGGGGGGGCATCTTGTTTGAGCTGCTGTAAACAACATTAAGGAATTTGCCTTACAGAAGCTAAATTGAAATAAGAAACTGGTTTATGGAAATGGCATGTTGTGTTGTGGGTATGCTCTGCGGCTCGTGCAGGGAGGGGGAGCAGGTGGGCTGTGATTGTCGTCTCCTATGAATGGTAGATTCTGTGTTGGCTATACATCGTGGTCACCTTTCATTGTAATCCTGCCTATGATAATTATAATGAGATGACTGCTGAAAAGTGACTCATTCACACGGACGTATTGTCACTGCATATTATGCACACATTTTTCACGTGTGTAATGCGTATGTAACATCCATATGTTAAATCCCCATAGCCTATATTGCTGCATATTACATGCCACAATGGGATATGTGTTTTTATATAATATTATGTATATTTATTAGGCCGAGTTAGTACTTTCCTTTTAATTTATAAAGCTTGTTTTGCCTATAGCTAATCTTAAGTGTTTGTTGTTTTTTCCCCCATAGCTCTTCCAGAGGCCGAATGCGTTAACAGTACAGCAATTAAATGCAGCCCAGCAACAACAGCAGCAACAATATGCATTGGCAGCTGCCCAACAACCTCACATCGGTACGTGATCCCTTCCATTTGTACAGTGTAAATACTGGATTCCATTCCTCTGTTGAATGTGTGTGACACTGTGCCTTAACATTAGCCTTCTATGTCTACGCCAATGGTGGATGAACAGGATCGGAGATAACTTGCTGATCGGCAGGGGTCTGACCGCTGTGATCCATACTGATCCTGAGAACGGGGATCCAGAGTGTCTCGCACTGAGAGCAGCGGTGGTCGCACACTTCAGCCTCATTCATTTCGATGGGACTGCCAGAGAAGGCCTAGTTCAGTTGCTTGCCTGTTTTTGGCAGTTCCATTGAGCCGCAGCGTGCATGTGCTACCCCTGCTGCCTTCATTGCAGGTTGCTTTGAATGCCTTTTCTTGGGATCCATGGAGGTGCAGCAGTCGGATCCACTCATCAAGAAGATACTTCCTATCCTGTGAATAGAAGATAACTTGTTTTCATAAGACAAACCCTTTTAACAATGGTCGCCGTCCCTAGCCAGCCTCGGGGTCTTCACTATAACCCAAAGCTGTCCAATCCGGCAAGAAATGCCCAGGCTAACGAAGTGACCATAATTTGATATCTCTGCTAACTGCCATGATCTGTGCTGACGGCAATATTTGACATTGACAGCTTTTTCTGATCTCCACTTTTTTCGTGTATGCATTGACATAAATTTACTTGCAGGGGTTGTTCCACTGCAGATAAACTTTTTCAGTATGTGGCGCTTCAGGTGAACAGCTGAACCCCGTGGCACTCCCAACATCACTGTGGCCAGTGTAACGTTCGTTATTCATATGGATGGCTGTCCTCTGATACTGGGACATCTCGTTAACTGCCAAAGCAGTGGAGGACGTCTCCATTCCACTCGTAGAGGGGGTACTGGGCAGGGGGTCCTGTGCTGATATTCATTTGCCCTAATAGGTCATAAGAACAGAGGTTGTGTCCTTGGCAGAGACCCTTAAAATAGTGCTGGTTCAGCCACCCCATTTATTGGCGGTTCACCTCATAAGTGAGAAATATTAGATCCGTGTAGGATCAGATCAAACACTGGAACCCCTGCCACATGCTAAAACTGTTACCCCCGTCCCACCTTAAAGGGGTATTCTGATGATGTGGCTTTTTTTCCCCTCTTTAGTTTTCATCCATCCCTTGATAGAGCGGTGAGGTTCAAAACATTGAGACCCACAGATTCCAAGAGGGGATAGTCCTGTTTGCCCCAGTTCCAGTCTTTCGGAGTAAAGAGGGTGCTAGGCACACATTCGGGGTGGCTGCTCTATTTTTCATTGGGACTGACGAAAATTGCAAGTATAGCATAACATAGAATTGGGACAAATGGGACCCTCTGCTGTCGGGATTGGTAAGGATTAGAGATGAGCGAACGTACTCGGTAAGGCCGATTTCGCAATCGAGCACCGCGATTTTCGAGTACTTCACTACTCGGGTGAAAAGATTCGGGGGGGTGGGGCGTGGCGTGGTGGAGCGGGGGGTAGCAGCGCGGAACAGGGGGGAGCTTTCTCCCCTCTGCAACCCCCCGCTCACCCGCGGCGCCCCCCGAATCTTTTCACCCGAGTAGTGAAGTACTCGAAAATCGCGGTGCTCGATTGCGAAATCGGCCTTGCTGAGTACGTTCGCTCATCTCTAGTAAGGATACCAGCAGTCGGATCCCTACTAATCTAAATTTTCACCTATCCAGGGGAAGGATGAAAATTGAAGGGGGGGGGGGGGGGGGGGGAAGCATCACATCAGTCATGTTTAGACTTCATGTCCACGGGGAAAATCAGGCCCGCTACGGATTCTCCATGGAGAATCCGTAGCGGGTCCCTCCTGCCCCTCGCGGACATGAGGGCTGAAAATAAGAATAAACTTACCCACAGCGGACCGGGCAGATCTTCTCTTCTTCGCGGCCAGATCTTCTTTCTTCGGCCGGCGGATGTGCCGGGCAAATCCGCCGGGCCGAAGAAAGAAGATCCGGCCGAGGAGAAGAGAAGATCTGCATGGTCCGCTGCGGGTAAGTTTATTCTTATTTTAGGTCTCCCGCAGATCCGGACGGCTTCCATAGGCTTCAATCGAAGCCTGCGGGAGCCGTCCCCGCGGGAGACCCGCACGAAAATGGAGCATGTCCATTTTTTTTCATGCTCCATATTTTTTTAAATTCGCTTTTATTAACCATCCGCGGGTATTTATCTACCCGCGGGTGGTCAATGCATCCCTATGGGGTGCGGATCTGCGTGCGGGAGAAGAGTTAAAATCCACTGCGGATTTTCATTCTTCTTTTCCCCGTGGACATGAGGCCTAAAAGGGGTATTCTGGTGTAGTAAGACACGGTTTGTATGGAGCAGCGGTTTGTGGTGGGTTCTAGCGGTCGGACCCCAGCCGTAGTAACACTTCATATACTGAACTTTGAGCGTACATGTTCTTCTGGTAACTTGTCCGCTAAGTGCATGAATGTTGTCCGGATGATCCCATTGTATGATGCTTTCTATAGTCGTGCTGCCGGCAGTCATTGTCTCCTGCTTCACTTCTGACCATTTTAGTAAATGCCTCTTTTGTCTTCCAGCAGGTGTGTTCTCTGCAGGCCTGGCCCCAGCTGCCTTTGTGTCAAACCCTTACATCATTAGCACGGCTCACCCTGGCACAGATCCATACACCGCTGCTGGTCTGGCTGCTGCTGCAACTCTAGGTATTGCATTATTTACAGTAACTGTGCAGTAAGGCATTTTTTTTATTTTACATAGAACTCATTCACTAAAAACGTGATCAATAGTTGGTGGATTATTACTTTACATTACTTGTTTCCTTCATATAAATTAATCCAGTAGCAGTAATGTTAACCCATGCTGCCCTCTTTATTTGCATGCATTATGGTAAGTGAGACTCTTAAGGCCTCCTGTTCACGGGCGAGGCGGAATATCGCTAGTGATATTCTGACGCGGGGGAGAGAACCGTCGTTCTCTGCGGTGAGCCTATCTGACAGATAGTCCCGCGAGTGGAGAATCGCTATGATTCTCGGCTCGTGGACAGGAGACTGCGCTTTCCATAGCAACGCTATGGAAAGCAGGCACTGCGTTACTCGCGGTCTGATTATTGCCGCGAGTAACGCAATGCGCTATCACCCGTGGACAGGAGCCCTTAGTGATAACTGATGCAACTTTTCATCTGCACTTCACAGGACCTGCGGTTGTACCTCCGCAATATTATGGTGTTCCCTGGGGAGTATATCCAGCCGGATTGTTTCAGCAGCAAGCTGCTGCTGCTGCTGCAGCCTCTGCCGCTAACAGTAACAACCAGCAGGCGGCAAACCAAGCAAACCAGAATCAGCAACAGGTAATGAGCAAAAGACGGTTTACCCCTTCCCACTACAGTCAGTTTTGGCCCAGTATTTCAAAACGGACTTGTCACTTTAAGTGGTAATAACTTTGTTTTTACAAATGCAGGTGATTCTGAGACTTTATTTTTTCCTGACACATTGTACTTTGTTTTAGTTGGGAATTCTGTATTGATATGTTTTGGGTTTTTTATTTAAAAAGTTTAACCCCCCCCCCCCCCCCTCCCCAAGTCTACGCAGCTGTATGAGGCCTTGTCGACCTTTCATTTGTACCATTTTTGGGATGCTAACGACTTTCTGATTTGCTTTCTCTTAATTTTTTTTTTGTGCGGCAGCATAATCAAAATAAGTGATTTTGCCATAAATTATATTACCAATCGTTATGAACGTGGGAATACAAAATCAGAGTCGTTTCTGTTTGTTTTAAATATTTTAATGGAAAAGTGGCACTTTCCGTTTTTTTTTTAATTTTTTTTATTTTTCCCTTTTTTGGTGGGTGAGGGGGGATTTGTATGTGAAAACTTTTTATTATATAATCGTTTCTGTGCTTGTATGAAATGCAATCAGCCAACATACAAGTATTTGTAAAAAAAAGGTCTCACTGCATGCTCTGCTATGGATGTTCTCACCCTCAGTCAGTGCTGTTCTATAATTTGGCCACAATTACCGGACAATTACTGTGTGAGATTATAAAAGAACCAAAAAGTTGTCTTCTATATTTGCATACATTTAAATATACTATCTAGCTCACAATAATGGATGTGCTTTAGGTAATGCGGGCTGCAGCCAACCAGCGTCCACTCACACCGAGCCAAGGACAGCAAGGACAACAGAATGACTCCCTCGCAGCTGCAAATTCTGCCCTTGCATTCGGGCAAGGTCTGGCTACCAGTATGTCAGGTATGAGAAGTTACTCTAGGACTTGGCCTACAGTAGTTATGGTGAACTGGTGAAACCTCTTTGTTTTCTGCTACAGGCTATCAAGTTCTTGCACCCACTGCCTATTACGATCAGAGTGGTGCCTTGGTGGTTGGTCCTGGAGCAAGAGCAGGGCTTGCTGCCCAAGTGCGCCTGGTGGCATCCACACCGGTCCTCATCAGTCCTGCAGCTGCACAAGCTGGTATGTGTATCCGATACATGGTCTTTCTAGCCAATGCTACAAATGTTAATGCATGTATTTAAGTTGTGCTACAATAACCTATCTCTGAAGGGGTTCTATGCAGATGAATGGTTATTCCATTCCTTCTTTGTCAGTTCAGCTTCATTCCTTTTTTTTCCTTGCCAGCTGCTGCAGTATCCGCCAGTGGTGCCAACAACCTTACAGCAGCCACAAATGGCATCTTCCGCCAGTTGGCCCCTCAGCAGCAACAACCGCAGCAGCAGCAGTCGCAGCCCAACGCCAACCTCCATTCCAGCTCGTTCTATGGAAATAACTCTCTGACCAATAGCTCCCAGAGCAGCTCTCTGTTTTCACATGGCCCCGGGCAACCGGGAAACACATCGCTAGGGTTCGGAAGCAGCAACTCTTTAGGGGCAGCTATTGGCTCGGCCTTTGGAGGCTTTGGATCATCAGGTAAGTTATTGCAAAGTTCATAGCCGTGAGTGTTTTTTACTTGAGAGGGCTTTGCAGATGGACAGCCAAGTCTCTGGTTCTCTTTGGTTCTCCTCTAATATGACAACTAGAAGACTCAGATGATAACAGACAAGTTGTTTCCAAAGATTGACCTTTATCACCTATCCATAGGATAGCTCATAAGTCTTATCGGTTGGGGTCTTACTGGTCACTCACGTCGGTCCTCCTTACTGCTGGCTCACTTCTTTCATGGCAGTGATGTGGAGATTGAATAGCGTGGCAGCTGACCATGCACAGTGACACTCCATGCTTTTCCGTGGAACTGATGGAAGAGATGACTGTCTCCAGCAGTCCCATTGAAGATTAATGGAGCAGCACCGCACATGTGCGACCGCCGCTCCATCCAAGTTCCTGCTTCCTTGTTTTTTAGGATTAGTGGGGTTCTACAGAAGCTGGGAAATTCCCTAGAAATGGATTTACAGCTGCTGAATGAGGACAGCCGCAGAATAGGTTTGAAATTGCTTGCATAACAGTTACCAGTATGAATCAAGCTTTTACTAAAAGGCTTAATGAGTTCTTTCTTTTATCAATGGGCGCCCAATAATCTAATGATTTGTCTTGAGTCGAATAGGCGTCACCGAGAGGTCTCTTGAGTCAGTGTGTCATTCTTCAGACCCAGCCCCTTTTCCAGCTGTCCGCCTGGGTCTTTACATTGGTACTGATGGCAGTGGTCTTATAGGCACAGATCATTAGCATATCGGGCATGCATTGATATAAGTAACTAAACCTTTTTGGGGAGAAGGGGGTAAAATATGTGCCCTGCTTGAATGATGCTGGTTACCGTTGTGGGAAGCAGCTTAGAAACTATTTTGCTGATCCCTTTAAAAGAATTTTGCTGTTGATGTATATTGAGTTTCATTTGTTGTCTTCAGTTGTGTATTTTTTTCCCCATTTCTCCCTCAGTTGGAAACTCGGCCGGTGGTAGCGGCTCCAGAAGAGATTCTCTGTCTGCTAGTTCGGACTTGTACAAAAGGTCTGGCAGCAGTCTGGCACCTATAGGCCAACCTTTCTACAATAGCCTGGGATTCTCCTCCTCTCCAAGCCCAATAGGCATGCCTCTTCCAAGCCAAACGCCTGGACATTCATTAACACCGCCGCCATCTCTTCCATCGCATGGATCATCATCCAGTTTGCATTTAGGTAAAGAAATCCAATTCCTTTTTTTCCCCCCCTAAATGATCTTTTGTCACATTACTCTGTATAGTTTAGGTCGTATTTTGGTTCTTTTCTATCCAGTTTAAAAGATTTGACAAGGATGGAAGTTATGTGAAACGGAGACTAAAGAGGTCTCTGTCACATATCCATGCCTATGGTTCCATCCGCAAACCTGAGACTGTACTGACACTGGGCGCACCAAACAGTCTGAAAAGAGCCTTACTGTGATTTTACGGCATGTAGGGGTTTCTGTAATGTTCTGGACTATAACTGACCAAAAGACGTTTTTCCTTGCTTGTACCTCTCATACAATTTAGAGATAGTTTTGGTCTCCGTTCACCTCTCGATCGCAGCCTCTATTTGCCATATATGCTGTAACAGTCTGCTGGCTTCGTCATATGACTAACGATAACAGCGCCCAACAGGCTCCATTGTTTATGTAGCAGTCACATATTTTATTTCACTTGAGTTGTCAATAGTTTCTGCCCACAGAGGCGAGTCAGGAAATCCACACAAATGCACAGGGGAAACATGCAAACCCCGTATAGATGCTGCAAGGCTACAGTGCTCTGAATGGAGCCTACAACTCAAGTGGGACCTGAGCCTGACTTGAGATTATGACCTTTTCTGTAAATAGACAATTAATGGGCTTTTTCAGACACACGTGAGTTTAATTCCATGGCTCTAGATTGGGAAACAATAAAAAAAGGTTTCCAAATACTAAGCATGACATCACCAGGAACGGGCCACATTGCAGCCATGGTCAGGTGATGTCAGTATGGACAGTACGTCATCACATACAGGAGGAAGCGGCATTGGAATCGGATAGTATATTCGCCATGTGGATTCTGAGTCATTTGCTCATTTTGGTGTCGTGCAACTTAAAAAAGGGCCCTATCACTTAAAGGCGAAATAGTAGCTAGGATGTATCGGTGTGTGATCAGTGGGAGTTCGCTACTGTGATCACTAGGATGCAGTGACATTGGTTCTAGGAGCGAAGTGCTGAGCAGTTACAAGGTTTTTACTGTTTGGGGGCCAGTGCCCCACCATACAGCCTACGACAAAAGTTGACATGCCCAAGTAATATGGCTCTTTACTAGTGCCATTGGCACTTCCCTTTAGCAATTGGTGGGTCTCTGCAGTCCGATGCCTACTTGGTCAACATGGACGATGTATGGTCAATATCTTTAGTGGAAACAACAATTTTAGGTGAAAATATTGAAAATTGTTTTCTTTGGAACTGTGCAACTTTTAAGGGTTTAACAAAAGTCTAAATAATTTCATCCACGGTGGGGAAAGACCTACGCCGAGCCTGACGGACCTTAGTAATGCAGTAGCGGATAGATAAGTGACTAGGGTAGACTTGTACTTGGTGCGCTCAAAAATAAGTGATGGGCCATCTGTTCAGTCTATCTCTATGAAACCATACGGTTTGCATATTAACAGACACTCTATTACACAGGAGGACTGACGAACGGCAGCGGGCGGTATATTTCTGCAGCCCCTGGAGCAGAAGCAAAGTATCGCAGCGCTGCCAGTGGATCCAGCTTCTTCAGTTCCAGCAGCCAGCTCTTCCCACCTTCCCGTCCGCGATACAACAGATCTGACGTAATGCCTTCTGGGCGTAGTAGATTATTGGAAGACTTCCGCAACAATCGGTTTCCAAACTTGCAGCTCAGGGATCTGATTGGTCACATTATTGAGTTCTCCCAAGACCAGCATGGATCCAGGTATATATGCATTACATCATTTTACTCTTTTGTCCATAATGTGTAGTCTTAAGGGGGTTGTCTCACGGTAACCGATATCTAGAATTCAGGGCCGGCACGTCCAGAAGTGTGGGGGCAGCAAAGAACACGTATGCACACCTCCGATCCATTCACATCAGTGGGACCACCCAAGATAGTAGAGCTGGCTATCTCCAGCCCTTCCATCTACGTGAATGGAGCAGAGGTGTATATGTACGTCTGCCACCACCTCACAGTACAGAATGCGCCGGTTGCCTGGGCCACTTTCTACGGTCAGAGAGGTTTTTACAATTATGACTTAAATGTCTCATAGGTGAAGTTTCCCATCGCTGGGAAATGAGAATGGGGTTACCACAGCGGCAGCACTTGTGTAACATTATTAAATGTGAGTTTCTAATAAATCTAGTATAAAGTGTTCTATGCTTATTTATTCTCCAGGTTTATCCAGCAGAAATTAGAACGAGCCACTCCAGCAGAGCGCCAAGTCGTGTTCACAGAGATCCTGCAATCTGCTTATCAGCTGATGACTGATGTCTTTGGGAATTATGTTATACAGAAGTTTTTTGAAGTTAGTGACTTTTATACATCTATTGTCATTCTTGGTACTCAAAGTATGGCTTTATTCGGACGCTCGT
Organism: Eleutherodactylus coqui; assembly: GCF_035609145.1. Lineage (NCBI taxonomy): Eukaryota > Metazoa > Chordata > Amphibia > Anura > Eleutherodactylidae > Eleutherodactylus > Eleutherodactylus coqui. The sequence continues at coordinate 64,085,970 of NC_089837.1, forward strand.
ATTTTATAGTATTTCACGGACTGCAGGGGGTCACATTATAGCCTATACACATGTGTCAGTATTCACGGACAAGGCTAAAACATGCAATGTGAGTTGTGCCCAAGATGCTCTGGTGTAAGGCCAGGCTCACATGGGGGGACTGGATTTCGCATGCAAAGCTGGCCGGTGATCCTGCATGTCTGAATTTTCTGTATTGCGTATGACGGTGGCGGCTCGCTGTCGGTCATGCGCAGTACCCGGGGTTTTTTTTTTGACTGTTTGCATTTCCTGTGTTGTCACTAAGCAATGATGCAAGTACCCGTGGCCCATACGCAATGTTGTTTGCATATGGGCTGCAGGTCAGACAGTCTCCATTGGCTTCAATGGAGGCCGTCCGCCGCAAAATAGAGCTGCTTGTTTTTTTCCTCCGCTTATAGAATACACAATTCAGTGTGAGCGGGGAAAAAGTTACATTTTTTTTTTTTTTTACAATGCCTGCGTTTTGCTGCAGACTCTTATCCCGGATTCTGCATTGGAATCCGCCCCTTTTGAAGCTCCTCCATCGGAATAAGGACTAAGGCTGACCTTCAACAAGGAATTTGTATTAGTAGGTCCTCATCCAAGTGATGGAGAATTAATAAAGGGTGAATCCGTATCTTCCACTTCCTCACTGACCGCAAATTAGACCAGTTAAACTTCCCCCACTGCTCTCTTCTGTAGGAGACCCGCAGTTATCTGAGCCCCAGCAGAAATGGGGGAGGTGGAGGTTTTTTTTTATTTACAAGCTCTGCGATAAGCTTCCTTTTACATGAAGCAATGGTCTTGACACAGACCAGTTTTAGACTTATTAGGAGCAGAATGACGGTTCATACAATCTTTCATTACCAGAGAGCATCATCTTTGTCGGCAGCACATTCTCTATTCACACTGAGAAGTGCTGCCAACAACCATTCATTTTTTTAAGTTCCGCATCAGAAATATGAAGAAGCCCTTACTTTGTTCCTCAGGTGATCTGTAGCACACTCAGGCTGATTTCCGGGCAAACAAACATTTGGGCGAACACTTATGCCCAATAATCTTACCACGTCAAAGGCCCTAAAGGGTTTGTCCCATCACAGCCCCTATGCACAGGGTTAGGCATAACGTTCTGACCGGTGGGTGTCTGATAGAGTGCTTGACAGTTCAATGAAGTGGAGGTGTGCATGCGCGTCCTCTGCTGCCCACACTCTGCGGACGAACAGGGCTGCATTCTTGGGATCTGTGAGAGTCCCAACAGTCAGACCCCCCCCCCACTGATCAGCAAGTTATTTGTAAGGCTTGCAGTTGACATGCAAGGTGCATGTTTTGTTTGGGGTCCATTGCTTGCTCATTAATTTCTAGTCTTGCGTTCATGCAACCTGTCTCCACACCCTTCACATGTTATGTTATCAAGTGAACGGCATCTATTTGTTTTACAGTTTGGCAGCATGGATCAGAAGCTTGCATTGGCCACTCGTATACGTGGACATGTACTACCATTGGCGCTACAGATGTATGGTTGTCGGGTTATTCAGAAAGCTCTTGAGTCAATCTCTCCAGATCAGCAGGTAAGTGGTGGCCATAATACGTTTTTAAATTGCCAGATTTGATTGGTTTCTCTTAAGGCGCCCGTACACAATGTGGAACTCTGCCACAAATGCAGGTGGAGATCCAAGGATTGCCAGGCAGCACTGGGCATAAGTCCAGGTGCCGGCCAGCAATTGGCGCCCTCATAACAAACATACCAACCAACACCTTTAGTCATTCATAGCGAGATCCGTAATGAATTTGCTGCTGATTTGAAAGCCTTTTTATAATGCACCTGATTCACAGTCTATATACATTAGATTAGCTACTTGGCCATATGCTCATTAGGCCACAGCTGTCTTCTCTGTATTCTGCGGACTGATCCATCTCCAACATGCCCAATCCTTCTGTTAGGGGTCAGAGAGCGCTGATACACATTACACTGTAGGCCAATCCAATGAGCCATGTAAAATCTGTTTCATCACTGATCACATTGTACATAACTTGCTATCTGTTCCTTCCAGAGCGAGATGGTGAAGGAGCTGGACGGACATGTTCTAAAGTGTGTGAAGGATCAGAATGGGAACCATGTGGTCCAGAAGTGTATTGAATGTGTCCAGCCACAGTCCCTCCAGTTTATTATCGATGCCTTCAAAGGACAGGTGTGTGTGTGGTGGTTCATTGTAACCTGGGAAAAGCTTAAAAACAATCCGAATATCCAAAAATAAGCCTAAAAGAAAGAAAAACGTCACACACTGCCAGTAATATCTTTACTACTTTGCTTTAAATGATGGCCATAACTACAGTAATGGATATATTTGTAAAATCTGGACTTGTAGCTTTGAGATATTGCACTAGATGCAATATTTAAGGAGCAGTGAAGTTGGGTTCAAGATGAAAAATTGTACTTTTTGGTTCTGGGAAACTGGAAATTACAACCTTAATCCCAAGGCATATGGTAAACATTCATGTGATCCCACCGCCCAACACGTATCGGACACAGGATATGTGCTCTGTGCCACATTTAGGGCTTTGTTAGACCTTAGGGCTGTTATAAAATAATTGAAAATAAGTGTGAAAAATAAACCCCCTCTCCTGCTTCCACTGACCTCACCATTGATGCGTGACGTTATCCATTCAGTGCTCAGAATGCAGGTCTGTGCAGGGACACACCACTTTGACAAGGGGAACGGTAACGCCCAATTGTCAATTTATTCATTGATTTCTCAGAGGAGTAACAGAGGAACGGCACAATATCAAGTTCCAAAATGCTCCAGAATTGTGGTGTTATGGATAATATATGTATTTTCACATGTCAAGAGTGGACAGATCCCCCTTTACGACAACACTTAGGCCGGACTCTCACGAGTGTGTGGTGACAGCGTATTCCGCGAACGGAATACACCGTACCAATCTCTCATAGGCGGCCATGTTACTGCTCACACGAATTGTCCAAAATACACGTGCAAGAAAAATCGCAACATGTTCCATCTTGGTGCGTATTATTTTTGCATACACACCAAGATAGTACATGGCAATAGGCGACGTGCAGCCAGTATGTAATGTCATTGCATACTGGTTGCATGCCGCATGCATATCTCTCGTAGCCGGCACGCTGTGAGATATGCTCGTGTGAGCCCGGCCTTAGTCTTGTGGACTCCCTAATAATTACAATACGAGCCTTCAGCGCACGTTGGGTATTTTATATGAAGTTAAGTGAATACGTAAGGGTGCCATCCATACTGTGATTTATTATACGTAGATCATTACTGCTGCGTGCTCCAGACATGTTCTTCATTGTAGAGTCATGATGATATAGTATATAACTTTCTCCCTCAGGTGTATATTCTTTCGACTCATCCGTATGGCTGTAGGGTCATACAGCGTATTCTGGAGCATTGTACGGTCGAGCAGACCATGCCTGTACTGGAAGAATTACATGAGAGCACAGAACAGCTTGTGCAGGTAACACTCGTTAGAGACCTTTTCTTTAAATGATTGGTCTAATTTGTAGTTCAATGCAGTCGGGAATGGAGGTTTATGTCAACCCAGGCAAATGGGTTTGTATAGTGTTCTTGGGGTCAACACACTTCAAGGGGTGAAGCTAGAATGGAGGAGAGGACTGCTGATGATCTCTCTTCTCTTTTTGTGAAATGGCTCTCCATTCCTTGTGGACCTCTGATGTAGACTAGTGTGAGTAGTTTTAGTGACTGACCTACTATTGTTATAGGCTCTTCCACTAGTGGATATTTCAGAATGGCACCCTCCAAGCACTACCAGGGAACTTGAAGCACTGTTTTGCCTGTGAAGTGCTTCACAGTATGATATATGGTAGTGGGTCACTCACCTCAGAGTATATGAGGGCGAAAGGTTTACCCATAGTGCAAGTCTCTTAAATAGCCCTTCTGTTCATCCGCACACCTCTGGGCAAGGAGAAGACCTGTTGCTGCTACACTGAGCTGCATAGGAGTACAAGGAGATGGACCAGCTGAGCGACAAAGGGCCTGGCCCAGCTAGGGTTGGCATCTTCAGCGGATGCTCTGTTGCAGGCTGCAGCAGAGAATCGGACTGTCCAGGGGGTGCTTTAATGAGTGGAGTGTTACTTACGGATGCTTCGGGAGATTCGGCTTCGGTTACAGAGGTGAATAACGACCACTGGATAGTGGCAGCACTGTTCAGAAAGGTGTAGAAGGGTCCCGATCAAATGGAATGAGAGCAGAGCTTGTGGGAAGCAAGTTGTCTTCATTTACTGTGCCAGGCAGAACGCTTCAAGTGTTCTGCTCAATTAAGTGGTCAGGGGAGTCTGGCACTGCAGACTCCCAACTTTGAACTATAGCAAAAAAATAAGATTTGCTAAAAAGTGTCTCTTAGTTTAGAAAATGTGTTCTTTTTCTGAACTGTTATACATACAGCAGACTTACTCGGTTGTGTCTCCAGTCAGATGGAGGTCAGTTGATGTCTAAATTTATAAGTGTTAACATTTGCAGTTGGGGTACCATGTTGTCTCTATTGGCTTTGCCATCATGCCCCTATAAATCTACCAATCTCTTAACCATTATACCTGTCACAGCTGCATTTACATGCAATTGTCATAGATATAACAGTGAACATAACAGCAAATCTTTATGTAAAGGGTATCCTCACCAGTTTACGTATGTATGTGTGATATGCATATTTATTACACTCTGGAGTCAAACGTTTTACTCAATTTTTCCCATTTATATTGATATTTGCAGTTTAATTACTCAAATGTACTTTGAAATGAAAGCATAGAACAAATAAACACGTTATGCTGAATAAAAATACTGGCTAAACCTTGTTTTACCAAATTTAAATCTAGATTTCTGACCCTTTTTATAGTAGCCCCCTCTAGCTGATATAAGAGCGTTGAGGCATTCTTTCTCAAACAGCTTTCAGATATTATTCAGAAAATTTCTTCCCAACATTGTTGTAGGAGTTCACACAAATGTGCTGCACTTGTAGGTTGCCTTGCTTTCACCCTCCTGTCCAGCTCAATGGGGTTTTAGGCTGGAGACTGTGCGACAGTCCATTCCATTCTTTGAAGCCTACCGGCTTCTTCTTGTCATCTTTGGTAGTGCTGACATAACCTAGAAGTATGTTTTGGATCATTATCTTTCTGTAATTTGAACCCCATACCAATAAGGCGTACACCAGAGGGTATTGCATAGCATATCAAAATGCTATTGTAGCCCTTTTTGTCCAGTGTGCCAGTCACCCTGTATGCTGTGCAAGTTGCAAACTCTAGATCGAGCAGAGAGTCCCAGAGCACCACGCTTCCTACTCCATGTTTGACAGTTGGTATCGCACACTCATGAACCATCCTTTCACCTACTTGACAGACTATTAAAACCCTGCGTGATGTACCAAAGACGGCTAATTTTGATTACTCAATCCATAAGATCTCCTTCCATTCTTCAAAAACTTGTCATCTGGTATTGTAGTGGCCTTTGGTCTTCCAGACCTCTTCCTGTCAGTTTCCAAGTGCCTTTTTATATTATAGGAAACTGCACTGACTTCCACCTTGGTTCTCTTGGGAATTTCTCTGTAGGACAGACCTCCACTCCTAAGGGTTATAATTGTCCGTCTGTCGTCTTTAGATAATTGCCTTTCTTGCCATTTATGATAGCAATGAGCTCTGTCCTGAAGAGCAAAACTGTCCAAATCCTGCCCTAGAGGGTGTTGTAATATAGTCCGTTCCAAGGCTGGTTATGTAGAATCAGAGGGTTGGAACGTAATCTACAAAAGGTGAGGGACCTGTAGGAATAGTTTGCATCCAATTTCAAACCATAATTTGCTGCCTGTGCTGCAGAGCGGTTGTGCTTGATGTGTTCCCTGAAAAAAGCCGCTTGGTTAAAATCATAATTTCAGACATTATTGCGTTTAAGTTTAAAATTTTTTATTATATTTTTAGGTTTGTTCACTTTTGAACTGTGTTAAAATAACTGGAAACATTAAGTGAATAATTTTTGAAACCGTTGACGACTATTGTAAATGCATTACTTACCTGCATTCAGAATTCAGGTTATAGCAGTGCTGGTTACACTTCGCTTAAATGTCATCAATCCAATTGTATGCGTTTGTCCCATTGCAGCACATATATTTCAGTGTTACATCATCATTAAATATCTGTCCCGTTGATCTATAATTTCTGGTTCCCCTGCTTTTGCGAATCTACAGCTCCCTGCATCTTGGAGATCACTGAACTTCCCCCCGAAGTACTTTGTATTGTCAGCTATATAATATGTTGATATAGTCACTGCTGATCACAAAATCCTAACCTATATGTCATATCACAGGACCAGTATGGAAATTATGTCATCCAACATGTACTGGAACATGGCCGATCAGAGGACAAAAGCAAGATTGTATCTGAAATTAGAGGAAAAGTCTTAGCGCTGAGTCAGCACAAGTTTGCAAGGTAAAAACTGGTCTTTCCTGATTATGGAAAATTGCTCACTTTTCAGGTAAATTTACTGGCTGGACAGATAAAATATATGATTACATTAGTAGAATGAAAGGATAGGTTTACTGGGGAAACTGTACAATATGAAGGAGGCTCTAGTGTCTAATCAGTCCACAACTACTGTTGTCGTTGGCCGTTTAGACGTTCATGACCCTCAGCGGCCCTAAAGGCGAGCTCCCTCCATTGTTTTCGGTTTTGCACCTCTTCATTCAGTTGTGTGATATCCATGTCGATATCAGCTTTGACCGTATCGGCCATTGTGTTCTTTGGCGGCCACGTCTTCTTTTGCCACTGATCTGTCCAAGCATTATAGATTTTTCCACAACTGTAATTGTTTACATATCTGCCTGAGACATAATGGCATACCGAGTTTTGCTGAAATCCGACATTTCTATCCCTGTACATTTTTTTTTGTCAATGAGCGTATATAATTAGTATGATAAACAGTGATGTATATAATATAATTATTTATGTGAGTATCCTGTTTTCAGTAACTCGCTTCACAGCTTTGCTGTATAGCCGGAGATAGTATGATCAGAGTCATCTCATTCTAATTAGAAGGTTGGATGAATTAAAGGGATTTTTAATTTAAAATTGCATGGGATTGTACTGCAATCACTTACAAAGCCAGTACCTGGGATTGCTGCTCTGCAGGGGAAAAAACCTTCAAGGGGCCCAAGCATTAAACCAGGCGCTTTATTCTCCAAGTCAGGAATCCCAGCTGAGAAGCAGTCCTTTTTATATGCATGGCAAGGAAATCTACAATCCGATTGTGTTCATGAGCGCAGGCTGTTGTCAGCTTTTTATTACAGCTTCTCTCTCTTCTTCCATTTCTTCTTAGTAACGTTGTAGAGAAATGTGTCACTCACTCATCCCGCGCGGAGAGAGCACTGCTGATTGATGAGGTTTGCTGCCAGAACGACGGTCCTCACAGTGCCTTATACACCATGATGAAGGACCAGTATGCAAACTACGTGGTGCAGAAGATGATTGACATGGCCGAGCCCGCTCAGCGCAAGATCATCATGCATAAGGTAAAGACACAACTTGATCACGCGAAGGAAAGCAAGCACTATTTAATAGAGAATATATCCGCTTGTGTTAGACAAGTGACCTGCAAAGGACATAAATGTAGTGTCTTCCACTCTTTGGGGCAAAACAGGATCAAAGATAAAGCGGGTATTGGGATCATCACTAGTAAATACTAAAAGCCTTCACTGAAAGTTTCGTTTGTTCTTGAAATCACTCAAAATAACCAGTTTTTCTTTTGTCCTTCTGCAAGATCCGACCACACATCACAACCCTGCGTAAATACACATACGGGAAACACATACTGGCCAAGCTGGAGAAGTACTACATGAAGACTAGCAGCGACCTGGGGCCAATGGTTGGACCGTCGAACGGCATGCTCTAGGGACAGCCAAGAATTCAGAAAACAGTCCTCACATTACATCTGTCACACGAACGAGAAACCTTCCGACCCTCCCACCTCGCGTCCTCTCACCTTGGCTGATGTGTACCACACTATTTATTGTACTCCCTTTCTGTACATTTGGGGCTTCCCTCCAAGCACCTGGGAGACTCACCTGACCGCCTTGCTAGTACAAAACCAGAGCCTGTAAATGATGTAATTGTATCAAGCTTTCACATATTTTGTAAATTTTTACCTTGTAAAGTTCCTGTAAAAAGTGGTAGTTTTTAAAGGGAAAGTACAGTATTTTAATAATGCTGGTTTGCCGGTCGGGTCAGTCTCCCATCAGCTCGGAGGATTCAACTGTAAATAGAGTTCTGATGTTATTTTGTGACATAAAATACTTTATTTCTTTTAATATTTTTTTTTTTTATCCCTCCTTGAGTTACTTTAGGTATCTTTCCACAGGCATGTAGGCACATAAAGGACCGGAGCTTAAAGACGACACCTACACGCGGGCAAGGTCCTGTAACTCCATTCTCTGTCGTCTCTCCTGGTGTCTGTTTATAGTACATACTTGTATCTTTGTTGGATTCTGGGGCATCATTGTGCGAATTCTCAGTCCACTGATTAATTCCCATGAGGAACAACTACTGTTACCATTCTCCATGTTAGAAGGGTGCTTTAATACAGTCAGCACCAATTGGAAAGTGTTGGGTCACCACCCCATTGACAAGGGGAATGGTAACATCCAGTTTTCAATTTTATACATACCTTTATACTGTAACACGGACACACAACGCAAAGTTCTAAAAGATGTTCCAAAGTTATTTAGAAATACAAGTATTCACTGATACACGTCAGGAGAGGTGACAGCCGAGGCATTGTTTATAGGATGGCAGCCTAAGGACCAGCAAGGCATCGTGGTGGTAGCCAAGTTTTTGTTTTTGATAACCCCCTTTATATATTTCATGTTGATGCCTACTGAGACGATGGATTGTATGGTGTCTCAGAAGGACTAGGGGGTCCATATAATTCCTAATTTAAATCAGCTTATCGGATCCACTAGTCTGCAGGGAGGGGTATATATATGAAAAAGACCTTGCCAGGCAAACTTGGCAACCTCCTGAGAATATTTAAAGGGATTGTTCTGTTAACTATTGATTGTCTATCTACAGGATAGGTAATGAATAGTAGATTATCGGGGATTCTGCCACCCCTGTCAATCAGCTATTTGCTGGGCCAGTGTACTCGTGCACTGAGCTGATTTCTTCAGGAAGCAGACAGCTCTGCTCCCACTGCAGTAGCCAGTGTAATGGTATTGTAGCTCTCTCCTGTAAACTTTAATGGGAACTTTATATGTTATACCAAGACTGACCACTGCACTGGAAATGGAGCTGTCTATTTCGTGCAAATATCAGCTCCGTGCGTTAGCGCTTCGGAGCAGCTCACAGCTGATGCGCAATGGTCCCGGGCGCCAGATGAACAGCAATTTACTAATGTTGGCATGTTGTAAGGATAGGCCATCAATGGTATACAACTGGATAATCCCTTTAGGCGTTAAGGGGTAGTCTGAGATCAGACTACAAAAGTGGTGCTGTTTTTAAGGGTAAAGCAGACCCCTTTTTCTAATCCCTTTCAGGACTTGGCAGAGGAATATCGTCCTACCTCAGCGTTGTCACGGTTATCACATAAAGGTCCATACAACCTTGCTGTACTATTAAAAGGATAGTCCCACTTCTAGTGGTTTTGTTGCAGGAAGCAGACTGCTCCATACACTGCGCAGTGGCCCTGATTGGTACTGCAGGCTGAGTCCTATTGAAGTGAATGGTACTTAGCATGCAGTACCAACCTGAGCCACTGCACAATGCATAGAGCTATCTTCTTCCTGCAGCAAAACATCTAGAAGTAGGACAACCTCTTTAAGAATTAGACCACCTTCCTATGAATGGAATGTCCACTAAGACTGTGTGTGTAGGAATTGGATGCACAAAAAGCTTTATGCAATCAGCGTAATGCATTGGTCTGCAATCTGCTGCTCTTCAGCCATGCTAAACTACAAGGACACACTGGTATGTAGTACGCAGGTTGTGAACCATTGTTCTCAGGCCAGAATGGATGAGCATTATCATTCGCTTCCATGAATCATGTAGCAGAGCTATGTAGGCATTGAGGTCCAGCAAGACAAGTATTGCTTTAGGTCATTCACACTTTACTGCCTGTTGGAAAGATGTGTGTGGATACACAACAGCTGTGATTTTTTTTTTTTTTTCCCTTCATCCCCTTTCTCTGTAAAGTTATCAAATTTGCCTACAGCGATTTAAATCCAACGTATGACGCCGGCTAATTCTAGTTTTACCATATATGCACCATCCGAGGCCGTTTATAATAATGAAGGCCTATTAAATTTTTTTTTTTCTCCCTTGCACTCCAAAAAGGGACCCTGTGCAGAAATCACGCAATAGAGGCTTCAATTCATTCCTCTGTTAATTGCAAAACTCTGGGGCTTATCAAATTCTATCCGCGGCCCCGTAATCCACAGATGAAATACAGGAGTCGGAGAAGACTACGACAACAACCCCATTTTGTTAATTGTTTAGCACCTACTGAAGCACTGACTATTAATCATTGCTTAGTTCTGCAGTGGTAGATATATATATATATATATTTTTTTTTCTTTTTATGTACACAATGGTGTGACTTTTTTTTTCTCCTTTTTAATTTTTTTTTTTTTTGCTGTCATAATTAGCCAAATGGTATAGATTTAGATAGTGGATAAAAAGTCCCTTTTTTTGCGCATGATAAAATAGGTAAAAACAAAAATATATATATATTCGAATGGCTTTCTGTTTGTAATTTCTTTCCTTTTTTTGGGTCATATATAAATATCTGCTTTGTATTGTATAAGTGTAACTAATGAGTAGTTGACCGTTTACAGTCTCAATGTTTAATACGAGCCTTGCTTATTTTGTAGTTGGTTGTACAGATTGTACATTTGTAAACCTTTTTTGCTGTATATGTCACTTCGTTTTTGCCTCTTCATCTGGGAAGGGGCGAAAACATTTTTTTGCATTTTAGTGTACATTTGGGTGTCTCTATATTGCCTTGGCAAATAGTGTTGTATAATGTAAATTTCTTTAAATCAAGTCTGTTTTTTTTTAACCAGTCTTTCTACAGCTTGGTAAAAAAAAAGAAAAAAAAAAGTCTATATAAATATATAAATACCAGCTATCTATTTATCTAGCGCTGGAGAACCCGTACTTGTTTCTACACCGCGGCTCTAACATGTTGATAGGATACAATGCAGTACATTGTGCTTAGTGAGTAGAAATGATATATATATGTCCATGTATATAAGTTTTCTGTTCACGCAGGAGAGCCTCCCGAGTAATAAGGCCAGTGGCTTGCTTTGTATAGTACTGTATTTTTGATTAGCCTGCTCAAAGCCAAGAGATAAAAAGAAAAAAAACCTTATGTAAATTATTGTCAATTACGGTGAACATACCACATTGTATCAATAATCTATAGATGATGTACATTTACAAGCGGCCTTATGTACATTTTCCAATGATCTTTTTAAAAGGCAGAATTGTGACCACATGTGTATAATTAAAAGACTTTTTAATCCTTTCGTTTATCGTATTGTCTTTACTTTCACGCAAACACCAAGGTTCTTCTGTAAGACCGTCTGCTGGTAAACGAATAGTACAACTATAAGAGACTCTTTGTAATATTTTAGAGGAAAATTCCTCTTTTCCTAGTCGTCTCTACGACAGCACCACCTGAGATGGCCTCCTCCTGGTTGGACGGGAACACACCGAGAGGTTAAAAGCTCCCACCTTCCTCAGTGTTCTTCCTGTCCTGCCAGGAGGCAGGATCACTGGGAGGTGCTGGTGGAGACGCCAGCATGAAGACCTACCTGCAACGGAATGGAGGGCAGTGGTCTGCAGCCTGTCCTCCCTTCCTGAGTATCGTCTCTTGGGACGCCACATGGTGTGGTTTCCCCAGGCCAGATTCCTCCCACGGCGGTCCATGGGGGGGGTTCAAAGTGGGGGCCTCGGCTTCCTCCTCCACCCGGGGGCGCGAGCTCCCTGGGTCTGCTGTCAGCATAGGGCCGGGCGTGGCGCTCTCTGGCTCCCTTAGGCGCGCCGCCACATGACCGGCGTCATGACATCGCGACGCCGGCACCTCAGGAGGAGGTGGGGCCTGGCGCGGAGGGCGCCAAATTCAAAAAGGATAAAAAGGAATCTGAGAGAAAACTACACGACGAGGTAAGCCATTGCTATAGCTAGCTTGATTGATCCAGGGTGACTGCAGTGCCAATTTCTAAATTAGTACTCCAGCACTGGATATCGCTGAGTCGTTAGCCACAGCAGGGGTCGTAAGTAGTCTGTGGGGCAAAAAATAATGCAGAAGTCCACTGTGTGTTACCGGGGATATTGCATACTTACCCGCATATCTCTGTTTGTCTGCCAGGGAGATAAAAAAAAAGATGCCCCTCCCAGAACAAAGCTTAAAAAAAGCGCAGTGTGTGGAAGAAGGCTACCGGCCACGTATGATAGGCCTCTATGCAAGGCATGCGTGGCCAGGCTAGTTAAGAAGGAATTGGGTGGTTTCCTAGAGGACGTCAGGAAGCTGGTTAAGGAGAAGGCATGATCTGCTCTGACATCACAGACAGTGCCGCCGACGGGCTTCCAGGTCCAGGCGCCGCAAGAGGCCGTATAGTCCGGAAAGATATTCAGACTCCGAAAAGAGTTCGGTCTGGTCAGAACTGGAAGAGGCAGCTCTGGAGGAATCCTCGGACAAGGAAAACTACTAGAAATACCTGTTTCACCAGGAAAATTTAGCGGAGCTCATAAAATCAGTGAGGGCCACACTCAAGATGGAGGAGCCCAGGGAGCCGCGCACCATCCAAGACGAGATCTTCGGTGGATTAGGAGAGAGGCGCAGGCATACCTTTCCGGTGCATAGTAATATATCTAAATTAATCCAGAAAAAATGGAAAAAACCCGACACGGGATCCTTTTCCACCAGCGCGTTGAGACGCTACTCGTTTGAAGAGGTGTGTGCAAATTGGAAGAAATACCCAGAGTCGACGTCCCAATGGCTAAGATAGCGAAGAGAACAACACTGCCCTTCGAGGACGCCACACAGTTGAGATACCCAATGGATCGGAAAACTGAGGGTCTTCTGAGGAGGTCCTGGGAAGCAGCAGCTAGCACCCTTAGGCCCAGGGTAGCAGCGACTTGCGTGGCCAGGACCTTGGGGTCTTGTTGGCTATATGGAGCTCCAGTTGCTCCAACCATACTCCTAAGAGAGCAGATCCTAAACTCTCTCCCGTTTCTCAAAATGGCCACTAATTTTCTGGGTGACGCATCAGCCGAAACAGTGAAGCTCTCCGCACGGGCGACCGCTCTATCTAATTCTGCCAGAAGGGTTTTGTGGCTAAAATCCTGGTCGGGAGACCTAGCCTCAAAAAAAAAAAAAAAGCTCCCATTCTACGGACAATTCCTTTTCAGCCCAGACCTCGACAAGATTCTCTAGAAGGCAGCCAACCGGAAGAGGGGTTTTCTGGAGGAAAAACAGCAAAAAGGGGAAACCTTTTTTCAGGCCCCAACACAGCATTCCCGAGTCGTATAGGGGCAAGGGCAAGACGGGCAGATGGAGTTACCCTAAGGGGGGTTAAGGGGAGGAATTTCCTCTTTAACCCCCCATCAGGGGGACCTGGCCAAGCAAAAACCCTGACGCCATCCCAGTCGGGGCAAGGCTGGGAAACTTTGCGGACCAATGGGCCTTAATCTGCGAGGGCTCATGGATCCCCGAGGTTCTGCAGCAGGGATACCACATAGAACTGGTGTCCCTCCTCAAAAGAAAATTTGTAACCACAGGGAGCTCGGCACGACAATTGTGCCTACTCCAACAAGGAGTTCGGGACTTACTACATCTACAAGCAGTATCTTTTGTACCACCGGACGAAGAAACCCTGGGCCACTACTCCAGATTCTTCTTGATAAGAAAACCCTGCGGGAAGTCACGCATGATCATCAATCTAAAACCCCTGAACACCTACATCGGGTATCGGAAATTCAAGATGGAGTCAATTTCCATAACAGTGAAGCTGGCATCCATAGACCTAAAGGATGCATATATTTTCACGTGCCGATCCACAGGGAGTCCCAGAAGTTCCTGAGATTTGCGCTAAACATGGGCAGAACAGGTCACCTCTAGTTAAGATGTCTTCCTTTCAGGATTTCATCAGCGCCCCGAATCTTTACAAAGATCATGGCGGAGGTAGCAGCACCTAAGGCAAAGGTCAATCTCAATAGTGCCTTACCTAGACGACATCCTGATAATAGCGGAAACCAGAGAGCTTTTAGTGGAACATCTGGCGACTGTCCTCAACCTGCTTCAGTTTCTGGGGTGGATAGTAAACTTTGAGAAATCCAGCCTAAATCTCAGCAAAGAGAAAATATTCCTGGGAATCCTACTCAATTCAGAGACTCAATGCCCTTTTTCTTTCCCGAGTCAAAGGTGCAGAAAATTCAGCAGCTGGTCGAGAAGTTTTTGGGGAGATGGTCATGTACAATACGGAAGCCATGTCCCTCTTAGGGAGCCTGACATCTTGCAGCCCAGGAGTAGTATGGGCTCAAGCACATACCAGACCCCTATAGAATGCTGTCCTTTCAGCCTGGGACAGAAGACAGTCCTCTCTAGGGACAAGGGCGCGCATAGAAAATTCGATAAAGATATCCCTGCGCTGGTGGACCTCATCTGTGAACTAAGGGGAGTTCACTGGGTTCAGAATCCGGCCACATGCGTCACAACAGACGCAAGTGCCTGGGGGTGGGGTCCTTGGCCCCTGAGAATAAGAAACCAGTCGTCAAACTACAGGGAACTCCGGGCAGTGTGGGAGGCCTTTCAACAGCTAGGGGACTTGGTACACAATCCCCGCCTAAGGATTCTGTCGGACAATATTACGGCGGTAGCCCACATTCGACACCAAGAAGGAACAAGGTCTCCAGCCCTACAGGTCATCTCACAGGATCTTCCACTGGGCAGAGGCTCGAGTCCTGACTGTCTCGGCAACACATTTAAAAAGATTGCTGAATCAGAGGTGGACTCCCTCAGCAGAAGAGCTGACCCGGGAGAGTGGTCCCTCTCTCAGGAGGCTTTCAAGTTCCTGACGGACAGGTGAGGAGACCCACAATTAGTTCTATTCGCAACAAGAGAGAACTTCAAAGAGAAGAACTTCTTCCCCCTCAGACCAGGGGACCAGCCAATAGCAGTGGATGCACTAAATCAAAACCGGGGCAAAAGACTCGTTTATGCCTTTTCTCCAATACCTCTAATCCCGTGGGTTCTACAATACTTCAGATCCCAGAAATGCACTCTGATCCTAGTAGCTCCTTTCTGGCTGAGGAGGAGCTGGTTCGGACTTCTAAAAAATCTAAGTATCCAGGACCCAGTCATCTTCCCTGCCCAGGTGGACCTACTGACGCAGGGCCCTCTAAACTACTCAAACATAGACTCCACCTAGCAGCTTGGATTTTGAGGAATCCATACCAAGGGGGAGGGGGTTCTCCGAAAGAGTAATACAGACCTTAATGTCCAGTAGGAAAAGAGCAACTATCTACCAGAAGGTCTGGAGAAAGTATATCTTATGGGGGCAGGAGAGGGGATCCCAGGGTTCCTCCCCGGACATCCCCTCAATCTTAGAATTCCTGCATGAAGGCCTGGATATGGGCCTCTCCCCAAGCACTTTGAGAGTTCAGGTAGCGGCCCTTAGTGACCTGTTTGACACCAAGCTGTCAGAGATTAGGTGGATCAGCAGATTCATGACAGCAGCAGACAGGTTACGACCCAGGCCCACAAATATATTTCCCGACTGGAACCTAAATTATGTCCTGAGCGCCATGTCATCAGATCCATTTGAGCCGATCGAGTCACTTCCAATAAGAATGCTAATGATAAAAGCAGTCTTCCTAGTGGCCATTACCTCGGCAAGGCGGGTTAGTGAACTGCAGGCCCTTTCTATCAACCACTCCTTTCTTAAGATCACCGACACAAAGCTAGTGTTTAAATCAGACCCAGCATTTATGCCTAAAGTGGTGTCACCTTTCCATAAAGCCCAGAATATAGTGATCCCCTCGTTTTTTGATAAACCCAGGGATACTGGGGAACGAGTCCTTAGTTGTCTGGATATCAGGAGAGCAGTCTTGAATTATATTAACACCACAAGTCAGTGGAGACGAGACGACAACTTGTTTGTCCAGTTTTTCGGCCCAAATAAGGGGAATAAAGCAGCAAAGAGCTTCATGGCCAGATGGATTCGCCTGGCTATTACAGAAGCTTATAAGGCACCAAATAAAGAAGTCCCCTTGGAATTTAACGCTCACTCCACATGGGCAGTAGCTTCTTCATGGGCCCAGCATAGTTCAGCATCCGTTGAACAGATATGTAAGGCCGCAGTTTGGAAGAAGCCGCATACTTTTGTTAAACATTATAGGGTAAAAGTGCAGCTAGACGAGGACCTGACCTTTTGGCCATAAGGTCGTCTCGGCAGCAATCCCACCCTTGAATTTTTAGTTGGTACGTCCCAGGTGGTGCTTTCGTGGAGGCTGGAAAAAGGTTGATTATACCTACCCGATAATCGGGTTTCCGGGAGTCTCCACGACAGCACCAGTACATTCTCCCCCGAAAAGAAAAAAATGATAGAGAAAATTTATGAAATTTAATTTCCAATTAAGAAGAAACAGATGAAATACCAGCTAGGTAAAGATTCTTAAGTTAAGCTCCTACCCCCAGCAATTCGTTTAGAAGTCACTAAGGAAGGTGGGAGAGGGGGAGCTTTTAACCTCTCGGTGTGTTCCTGTCCAACCAGGAGGAGGCTATCTCAGGTGGTGCTGCCGTGGAAACTCCTGAAAATCCGATTATCGATAGGTATAATCAACCTTTTTTCACTTATGAGCCACTTCTGTTTCTGTGGTAGTCTTAAGTGCTCTTTCACACAAGTGTATATCGGCCCGACGTTTTCACGGCCGGCCAATATACACTGTGATCTGATGCATAGGATTCCAATGCATCAGATCACATGGCCATATTCCCGCGACGAAAAAGCGCCCGGCCGGCCAATTTAGCGCCGGATGTTTTTATGTCGGGCCCAAAAGATAGTCCTCGAACTATCTTTTGGGCTGGGATACGTCAGCCACTGCATGGACTCCTATGGGAGCCAATGACAGCGGCCGGAGAAGGGAGGTGGTAGGGAGTTTAGCAGAGTGACTGCTAAACTCCCTCCCTCTTCACTCCCGTTGATTGCAATGGGCGGGGCCGAGCTAATCGGTGCCTCGTCCTATTGCTGGCTGCGGACAAGGGACAGGGGTGGAGCTAAGCTTGTAAGCAGCCAGCAATGGGAGGAGGTGGCGGCGGCACGTAGCTCCACCCCCTCCCATTGCAATCAGCCAGAGAAGAGAGGAGGTGAGCTGGGGAGGAAAGGGGCAATGGCATGGCGGCCTCGGCGTATATGCGCAGGGGCCCATGCTGTCTGAACAGGTGCACAAACGTTAAATTTGTGCACCCGTTCACGAGTTTTTACTCCTCACAACGTAGCGTACATATCGGCCGGCCGGGATTTCTACTGTGGAATCTGCGGTCATCGTACGCATGGAGGATCTCCAGGAAATAGCATGCATTAAAACGTATGTAAAAATTGCTTTTCCTTCACACTCGCAGAAACAAATTGTGTATACCGCAAGCGGAGGAAAAATCGTGGCATGTGCTATTCTGCTGCAAACTTCGAATGGATGGCCTCCATTGACTTTGCGGATAGGCTGCGGGTACCCGCATCATAGCCTAGAGATATTGTGGGGAAAACCAATATTTAGAAAAAAAATCTGTACTGCGCATGACCGACGGCAAGCATCTGTGGTCATCCGCAGTACAGAAAGAAAAGGCTCGTGGGGTCACCGGCCTGGGTCACAGTCAGATTCTGCTGCGGGAATCCCGATCGTTTGTGTGCGCCCGGCCTAATTCATCGATCATTCTAAATTTAACGGGAAAATCCATCTTACGAAATTGGTTATGCCCTCAATGAGAAATCAGGTCACATGCTGCCCATTGAAGTCTATGGCAGGAAGTAACTGCAGAATGAGAGGGACACAGATGCTGTTAAGTGTTTTATCTCAACCCAGTGCTAGATTTCCATCTACACTGCTCAGTATTACTGTATAGTGTCCTCTATGCTGCTGTTGCTTCTGACAATGTGCCACATGGAGGTGGGGGGAGCAGAATCTCTTCAGTGTGCTGCATATGGGAGATATAACAGCTAGTCTCCATCTGCTCGCTCAACTGACTAATCAAGATGAAGCTTAACTAGTGGAAACTGGTGAAAAATACTACTTGCAAGTTATATAATGGCCATAAATAATATTACTCATGTACACTCATTAAAACTCACTTGAAACAGGTGCGGTTAACAGTTTGCTGTAATCTCCCCCTTGTGCCTACGAAAAGCCAGAATTATGTACTTCTAGGTGATATGATGAACCATTCAATGGCAACAATAAGATAATGAAAATATATCACAATGTTGCAGTTGCTTTAAAGAGGTTATCTGGGTCTTTAAAAAGTTTCTTCACGATGCATAATCTCGCTGCACTGTAATGTGCTCATGTGGCCGTACCCCTGCTGCGTTTCTCCCAGCAATGTTTTCGGTTTCCGGTCATATGCTGCTTTTCCAGCACCAAGAGTCGTCAAGGATCATGTAAACTTTTTCTCCTTTGTTTGAACCACCCCTGAAGGAAACATCATAGGTCATACACTTCGCAGGCAGTCTGTGGAGCCCTTACACTCTTGGCTGCTCTTTACCTTCTCTGCTAGAGATCTTTTTACCACGTGGGGCCCATTTTCGGATCTCTTTCCCCTACCCTTTGGATAGAGTCTTCCATGTTCCTTTCTAGTGTCCTTGGCAAGAGCTGCCCTGAGGCGGCAGAGAGTTTGACAACGCTGTATAGAATGTCCCAGGTGTTAACTGCATCATGTTCCGGCTTCTGTGCCCACTGCCAGGCTCCCTTTAAACTAAGCCTTATTATGACATTGTTTTAGTGCACAGAACATCAGGTTTTTGTAAGACTTTCAAGATTGATGCACCCTTCACCTGAGTCTTCTCCTGCTGTCCTGGAATATCATAAGGTTCTTTGACTGCAGTGACTAACCATGTGAATGAATGCCTGGACGACTGGAGAACATGATGCCAATATCTGTGTTCACCTATCAGATTGTAGACCGACTGGTGGAGCAGGCAAAGGCTTTGTTTATTTTTCATTGGATATTTTCTTGCATTTTCAACAGAATTTTTGGAGCAAAAATTTACCCCCAACTCATTTTTTTTAACCCCCTCCACCCTCTCCCCCTTCAGTTTTCCTAAACAAAAGACTGGAAGATCTGGTGCGAATATACAATAAAGGCTTTAAACCAAAGCACTTGCATTTGTCTGATTCCCAATTTTGGGAATTTTCATATCGTATGAAAACGACCCGCCAAATGAACCTTACATCAGTGACATGATGGACTATCGTGTAACCCAATATTGTAGTCTGGAGTTCTGTACTCTCTATGGAACATAAGCAATGTGCCTAACCTAGCGGCAGTTTAGGCATGGTTTGCAGGCCATCCACCCAGGATAGTTGTGCTACAGCACCTATGTCCTTTTCCCATTTTTCGACAATGGCTTTCTAAATCGTTGGCTGGATAATAATGTGTGCTATCCTATGCAGTGGAGATGCAGTAAAACAAGTCCTACTATTCACTCCAAAACTAGCATCAAAACCTTCAGAGAAAAATATAACACATCTATTTAGAGGGCTATAAAAGTGGCCATGACCTTTCAGCTATGGTTAATAATCTATAAAGTTAAACATCAAGCAACAATCAAAAGGTATAAACAGAACCCGAATGCTCAGCCATAATATTGAGTTGTCAAACATTATGAGATTAAGTCACAAAGAGCAATTTTACCCCGGTCTAATAAAGGTCTGTGGGGAAAAAAGGGGCACAAAAGTTGAGTGAGCAGGCCCCTCCTTAGGTGCTTAGTCCCCCAGCTCTTGCGTCAGACCTCTAAGATGGCGATTATTTAGCTAAGGGCTCTTTCCCATGAGCGTATATCGGCCAGCTGTTTTCACGGGCGGCTGAGATACGCTGTGATCTGATACATTAGATTCCAATGCATCAGATCACATAGCCATATTCCTGAGACGTAAAAGCGACCGGCCAGGCCAATATAGCGCCAGGCTTTTTTAATGTTGGGCACAAAAGATAGTCCTGGAACTATCTTTTGGGCCGGAATATGGCAGCCGCTGCATAGGCTCCTTTGGGAGCCCATGGCAGTGGCCGGAGGTGGAAGGGAGTGTTACTTGTGCTTCTGGGATCTGTAGTTCTAAGCTTCCTAGCAGCACAGCCCTCACAGGGTTAATTGATTGAGCTGGCTGTGTGTGGTACTTCCTGCTTGCCAATCAATTAACCCTGTGAGGGCTGGGCTGTTAGGAAGCTTAGAACTACAGATCCCAGCAGCACATGTAACAGGGAGTTTAGCAGCGTACCCTGCTGGCTCTTTGCAATGGGAGGGGGCAGAGCTATGCGCCAGCCTATCCTGCCTCCATCCATTGCGGACAAGGGGTGGGATGTGGGTGGAGCTAAGCTCCCAACCTCTCCCCGCCTCTTGTCCATAGCCATCAATGGGAGGAGGCGGGACTGGCTGGCACTTAGCTCCGTCCCCTTCCATTGCAAGGAACGAGCAGGGAGGAGAACAGAGGTGAGCCTGGAATAGGGAGGGGAATGGGGCGACAGCATGGTAGTCTCGGCGTATATGTGCAGGGACCAACGTTTGATTTGTGTTCCCGTTCACTAGTTTTATCTCTCCCAACATAGCGTAAAACGGACGGCCTATATACAATCGTGGGAAAGAGCCCATAGTCTGTGATCACATGCAATTGTAATGTGCAAGTTCTGTCCCGAATGGACAGAATTAACACTAAAATTTAACCCATTCATTTAAATAAGTTAAAGGGGTTGTCCCGCGCCGAAACGTTTTTTTTTTTTTTTCAACAGCCCCCCCGTTCGGCGCGAGACAAACCCGATGCACTGGTTAAAAAAGAAAACCGGACAGTGCTTACCTGAATCCCCGCGCTCCGGTGACTTCTTACTTACCTGGTGAAGATGGCCGCCGGGATCTTCTCCCTCGGTGGACCGCAGGGCTTCTGTGCGGTCCATTGCCGATTCCAGCCTCCTGTTTGGCTGGAATCGGCACGTGACGGGGCGGAGCTACACGGAGCCGCTCTCCGGCACGAGCGGCCCCATTCAGAAAAGAAGAAGACCGGACTGCGCAAGCGCGTCTAATCCGGCAATTAGACGCTGAAAATTAGACGGCACCATGGAGACGAGGACGCCAGCAACGGAACAGGTAAGTGAATAATTTCTGATAACTTCTGTATGGCTCATAATTAATGCACAATGTACATTACAAAGTGCATTAATATGGCCATACAGAAGTGTATAGACCCACTTGCTTTCGCGGGACAACCCCTTTAATAGACACGAGTGTTTTTTTTTTTTCACTTAAACCGATACTCTTATGTTTAAATATACGTTGCATGTCCTATTTTTGTGCAATTCTTGTTCACGACTCGCCAATTGTTTTCTATAGGAGCATTCAAAGAATGGATTGTACTCGCATGCCATGTGATCTGTCTTTAAAGACCACATGAAAAAAGAGCCAGGAAGTGCTAAGCAGTGCCAAACACAAAAGTGTATTAAAATCGCAAGGCAAAAAGTTCAGTTTTTCACTGGCCAACATTGCACTCGGCCCTGTAAATATAGCCTAACCATTGGCAGGAAAGCTAATCCCAATTACCTGCCCACTACTGAGCACCATGAAAGATCTTCCCTTCGCTAAATCACATGGGTCAACTACCTGCCCAATTACAACCCAACATCTGCCTAGAGAGAGCCACAAAATGTCCAGCCAAAAATGTTAAGGGTTCCACATAAGTGATGACTACAATCATAGGTCGATCCCTTCATAAAGTAGGGGATCATTCCATTCTGTTGAAAACTGTCAGCATCACTTTTTCCTATCATGTACCTTGAAGACGGAGCTGCTTCCTAGATGCTGGTATCTGCAAACTTGGAAGAGTTTCGTTTTGAATTCAGATAAGAAGTCTCCAAAACAAGTTCTAATGAGAACCTAATTAAAGAACATGTCTGGGCCACATGTATCTACGTATACATGGATGCTAATTGCACAATGGACTAGATATTTGACACTATTATCTTATTATTTGACCTGAAAATCAAGGACACAAAGCACTCTCCAGTCTTCGTTGGAAGCCATTTTGTCTCCTATCCCCCTAGTGACAACTATGGCAAAATAAAACTTTCTGGGCTTCATTTAGCAAAACTTTATATATGTTACATTATAGAGCAGGGAGTGCGAATAGTACTATCCATGGTTTCCACTTTACCCTAAAAGCACAAAGGGAAAGCCAGTAGAGATGAGCGAGCGTACTCGCTAAGGCAAACTACTCGAGCGAGTATTGCCTTATGCGAGTACCTGCCCGCTCGTCTCTAAAGATTCGGGTGCCGGCGGGGAGAGCGGTGAGTTGCGGGAGTGAGCAGGGGGAGCGAGTGAAAGAGAGATCTCCCCCCCCCCCGTTCCTCGCTGCTCCCCGCCCCCCGCCGGCACCCGAATCTTTAGAGACGAGCGGGCAGGTACTTGCATAAGTCACTACTCGCTCAAGTAGTTTGCCTTAGCGAGTACGCTCGCTCATCTCTAGAAGCCATGGATATATAATCTGTCGGCTGTTATCTGTACAGCGGACAAATGCAGGGGTGACACAAACTGGTCCCACGGTGCAACTTCAGCAATCCTAAGGGACATGGCCTCTTGTTCTTCCCCTATAACACTCCTATCAAGTCTTGTAGGCTCTTTACAAACTGGTCAGTGTCTCCTCTTTTTTGGCTGCTGTGTAAATAATCTCTTGGAAGATGTATGGCCATACAATATGTACTATAACTACAGTATATATACTTATTTTGTGTCAGCAGTGAAAAACATAAAAAACATCTGGTGTTTACTTTTTTGCTTGTCCAACCAAAGTTACATGAATCATAAAACCTAAAATACATAATATGTAAACCAAAATGGTAACTACAGAAAGTACAATTTGTTCTGCTTAAAACATTATGTACACGCAATGTAGTTTGATATATCACACACTTACCTTCCCATTAGAGTTGAATCCAAGATGGCAGCATTCAAAATGGCCGTCACGTTGGTCACAGGTTACCCCCTTTCCCGCAACTTGTATGTAAAAGTGGACAACCGCCAATCCGTTCTTATCCTATATGGCTGTTTCCACAGTTTTGGGATGCCCTGTATAGTTTGTTAGCCATTTTTATATACCGTATGCAGATGTATATGCTACATTGGGACAATCTGTAAGAGATTTTAAGGATGCTAATATTTATATATGACGTACCAACATTAGCTGGTTTCATAGAATTTACCGGATAGTAAAATAGCTGTACCCCTTAGTGACTGCCGATACGCCTTTTAATGGCCTGTATTGGTGGTTTATGTATGAAGAGAGGTCGAGCGGTGATCTCTCTTCATACATCGCAAGCGCCGGCTGTTTCTTACAGCTGACACACGGCGGCAACAGCTCTGATAAGCTGCGTGGCTCATCGGAGCTGTTAAACCTTTAAATGCCCTGAACGATGTTCGGAACCGTGCGGGGGTTATTGCAGAGAGAGGGAGAGACTGAGACTAGGAGAAAAAAAAAAAGCTTGTGACCCGGCGTCCCACATACAAAAATGCTCGAGTCTCCCATTGTAATCAATGGGGTTCGTTACTCAAGTAGAGCTCTTGAATTTTACGAAAAGCTCGACTCGAATAACCCGGACTCGAACATTTGGGTGCTCGCTCATCTCTATTGTTGTCTCATCTAGGAATAAAAAAATTTAAAAAAAGGAAAAATAGGATCAATAAAGTTTTACTTATTAATAAAAAAAGGTAATAAAAAAAACTTTTGCCATATTTATAATAAAAGAATCTAAATAATAAAATAAATATACATATTTAGTATGACTGCATCCATAAAAGTCCCATCTATCATAGTAATGCATTATTTACTCGATAAACTCGATGACACGATAAATGTCATCAGGAAAAAAAACCACCAGAAATGCGCTTTTTTGGTCAACCCATCTTCAGGAAAACATGCAAAAAAAAAAGCGATCCAAAAGTCGTATGTATTCGAAAATGGCAGCAACACAAACTACAGGACGTCCCGCAAAAAAATGAGCCCTCACACAACTATGTCCATGGAAAAATAAAAAAGTTATGGCACGCAGAAGATGGCGGCAGAAAATTATTTTAAAAAATTAAACATCTTTGAAAAGAAATACAAGTAAAACAGCAAAATATATATATATGTTTGGTATCGTAGTAATCACACTGATCCATAGAATAAAGTTATCATGTCATTTTTATTGCAGTTTGTGCGCTGCAGAAACAAGACGCATCGAAAGATGGCGGAATGTTGTTTTTTTTTTCATTTTACTCCACTTAAAATTTTTTTTACGTTTTTCAGTATATTATATGGTACATTAAATAGCACCATTGATAAATACAACTCGTCCCGCAAAAACAGGCCTCATATAGTGATGACATTGGATAAATGAAGGAGCTACGATTTTTTAAAAGGTAGGAGGAAAAAACAAAAATGGAAAAAAAACAAAAAAAGCTCCATCACTAAAGGGGTTAAACCTTGAGTCAGCCCTGCCAAATGGGATACGAAAATCTGCCCCAAATCATCTGCAAATGTTGTTGTGGATCTCCCCACAGATTTCACCTCTCTACATTGCAAATAGTGGGAAAATCATGAACGTCCCTCCCCCACCGGTGAGGTAGCCCATCTAGCGGATCAATTTGATTTTAATCAGCCTTCATCCAAGACCTTAGGTGCACACTGCGGCAGATGTTTCATCTCCATACCATCTTAGGGCTCTTTCCCACGAGCGTATATCGGCCGGCCGTATTCACGGCCGGCCGATATACGCTACATTGGGAGAGATAAAACTGGTGAACGGGCGCACAAATCAAACATTTCTGCGCCCTTCAGACGGCATGGTTGCCGACTAGAGATGAGCGAGCATACTCGTCCGAGCTTGATGCTCGTTCGAGTATTAGGGTGCTCGAGATGCTCGTTACTCGAGACGAGCACCACGCGGTGCTCGTCTCGATTCAACGAGCACTGACCATTGAATTCAATGGAGCCGGCAATACAGCCGGCTCCATTAAAAGCAATGGGCTGCCGGCGAGCGCGGGATGAATTTTCGGGAAGGGCTTAAAAATATAAGCCCTTACCTGAAAATCATCCTAAAATGTGTAAAAAAAATAAATAAATAGAAACGGGCCGGAGCTGTCCAGCGCATTGAATTCAATGGAGCCGGCAATACAGCCGGCTCCATTGAAAGCAATGCGCTGCGGGCGATATCACGATGAATTTTCGGGAAGGGCTTAAATATATAAGCCCTTCCCTGCAATTCATCCAGAATTGTGTAAAAATAAAAAAATATATATATACTCACCTGGTCCCGAAAGATGGAGTTCAGCTGCGGCCGGCTTCAGTTCTCCTGAACTGCTCTCTGTAGTATTCAGCAGCCGGGGATTTAAAATCCCCGCCTGCTGAATGAGCTGCCTCTGATTTGTTACAGCCTGACCAATCAGAGGCAGCTCTCACTCACACCCATTCATGAATTCATGAATGACAGCTGAGAGCTGCCCCTGATTAGCTCAGCGCTGAGCCAATCAGAGGCAGCACTCACTCACCCATTCATGAATTCATGAATGGGTGTGAGTGAGAGCTGCCTCTGATTGGTCAGGCTGTGACCAATCAGAGACAGTTCATTCAGCAGGCGGGGATTTTAAATCCCAGGCTGCTGAATACTACAGAGAGCAGTTCAGGAGAACTGAAGCCGGCCGCAGCTGAACTCCGTCTGCCGGGACCAGGTGAGTATATATATTTTTTTTATTTTTACACAATTCTGGATGAATTGCAGGGAAGGGCTTATATATTTAAGCCCTTCCCGAAAATTCATCGTGAGATCGCCCGCAGCGCATTGCTTTCAATGGAGCCGGCTGTATTGCCGGCTCCATTAAATTCATTGCGCTGGACAGCTCCGGCCCATTTCTATTTTTTTTTTACACATTTTAGGATGATTTTCAGGTAAGGGCTTATATTTTTAAGCCCTTCCCGAAAATTCATCCCGCGCTCGCCGGCAGCCCATTGCTTTCAATGGAGCCGGCTGTATTGCCGGCTCCATTGAATTCAATGGGATAACATTGTTCTGCTCTGCCACAGTTGTTACAGCTGTGGCAGAAGAGAATGATCTTTATGCTGACAGTGGGGGGGGGGGGGGGGGGGTCTCACTTTTGCCACTATTGTGGCTTAATAGTGAGACCTCGGAGCCCGAAATGCAGCCCTGCATGTTGCTCCTCGCCTGCCCTACCCATTTCTGTGTTTTTTACATGACTTTGGTGATTTGCTAAGATTTTCACAAATGAAAACCTTAGCGGAGCACCAGTCATATACAAAAATGCTCGAGTCGCCCATTGACTTCAATGGGGTTCGTTACTCGAAACGAACTCTCGAGCATCACTGAAAGTTCGACTCGAGTAACGAGCACTCGAGCATTTTGGTGCTCGCTCATCTCTATTGCCGACACATATATACACCGAGACTACCATGCCGTTGCCCCTTTCCCCTCCCTTCCCATCACAGGCTCACCTCTGCTCCCCGCTAGTTCTTTGCAATGGGCGGAGGTAGAGCTAATCGCCGCTCCGTCCCACCTCCTCCCATTGATGGCTTTGGACAAGGGGCGGGGAGAGGGCGGGAGCTTAGCTGGGCGACGATGGTTCTGAGGTGCCGTGGTTGAGTGGTCATGCCTGGGTATTGTGGAACATATACCGCAATTCACCTGAGTTCCAGAATCTGGTGGGATGTTAGGGGGACGGGCATCGAAGGGGGGCGTTGAGCTGGAGTCGTGGCCTGGAAGAGGCAGTGTGGGGTGGAAGACAGCTGCATACGAGTTGCTGGCAGAGGCTTTTCCTCCCTCTCTGCCATGTATTCTTGCCTCCCCTTTTTCTGTCTTTCCCTTTTCCTTTTCTTTCCAAGGCCTCCTTTGTTTCTTATTGTTTACTCTGAGTGCTTAAGGGCCCATTTATCTAAACGGGCGGCCATCGCACACTGTTCATGCACTACTCCTTCATCCTGGACTTTTAGCAAGGTCAGTAATGAGACTTATCTGCGCCGCGTGTGAGTTCTCAGCAGGATACCAGCTGATAGCATTCTTTCAGCTGGTATCCCGCACGGAGCTCTCAGCGGTAGCTCCGAGAACTAAGCAGCTCCTGCTGTTCGTGGCGCTATCAGCTTAACGGGATACCAGCTGATAGCTCCGAGAACAAAGTAGCTGTTTGCATATACAAAGCAGTTCTCGGAACTGTCAGCGGTGTCCCGCTCCGCCTGCATTTAACTCTTAAGTAGCTAATTAGCTATTTAAAAGTTTATGCAAAGATGATCGCTCAAAACTGTCACTCAATCTGCCGTTTGAGCGATTTTTGAGTGATCATCTGTCAGTGTAAATGGGGCTTTAGTCTCTAGTTTTTGTTTTTTATGGTTCCAGATATCTGAAAATTGTATTTTATATGGCATGCATGCGGAATTGTCAGACTATTGCTGCTTTAATCGTTATGACATCTGTTTTTTTCTACATTTCTAAGCCATTGTTGCAGTCCTGCATGACCTGCTAAGGCTGGGTTCACACTGGGCAGATTCCGGGCAGAAATCTCGCGGTTTGGCCGCAGTGAAAAACCGCAAGATTTCCACCGTGAATCTGCTGCTTCAAAACCCGCGACACTTAGCTGCGGGTTTTGAATCCGCCTGGCTGCTCGCTTTTCCGCTGTGGACGGCGCTCCCATAGAGGAGAGCGTGACCGCAGCGAAAAAAAAAAATTAACATGCTGCGGCCGTCAAATCCGCGATGCAGCACCAGCTTATGCCGGCTTTGCCGCAGCGGATTTGCCATCCTGTGTGGCCAAGATTTAGGGGAAATTTCATCCACATGGCTGGCTAATCCGAGGATTAGCGTTTGCAGGCGGATCTGCCGCTGCAAAATTCTGGACGGAATTTCCGCGGCAAATCCGCCCTGTGTGAACCCAGCCTAAAGGTTGATTTTTTTTCTTTTGTTATGTATAATTACACTGAAATCTTAATAGAAAAACCATAAAATAGTGGGAAACTAAAGCAGGAATTGTAGTAGGAAGTGGCAGAAGTATTATTTGCATAAAACAGGGGAACTCCTTCACAAAACAGATAAACAACGTGGATATTTGGCAATTTCACCCACTGGCAGTGCCCTCTGGGGTAAAGCAGAGAGCAAAATGATTCATCAGGGAATCTGAAAAAAAATATTTGCAATGGGAACGTGCGTCTCTGATAGGAGGACGTCGCCCCCCCCCCTCCTCCCCCCGGAGCGCTTGGATTTCCTTCCTTTAACCTTTCGGAATTTGACTCATAGCGATGACAGGCATTGGGCATGTTTCATGTACCAGCCTGTACCCAGTATGCCATGCTACACGTCCTCACCCCTGTACTGGAACTACTGCTTCTCTTCAAACTTTCCCTTACAGAGAACTTCTCATGTATGTAATTTAACCCCTTAAGGGCCCTGAAGGACGCAACAATTTTTGGTGGATTTTCATCTCCACTTTTCAAAAGCCGTAACTTTTTTCCTTCTGCCATTGACATGGAAGCAGGAGGGCTTGTTTTTTCGGATGGTGAACTGTAGTTTTTTGGTACCATTTTTTGGTTACATATAATGTAATTTTTTTGGGAAGGCAGGGAGAGAAAACATCATTCTGTCATTGTTTTATGTAGGGGTATTTTTGCAGTATTAGGGTTTATTCAGATGGGCGTATATTGGTTGGGTTTTCACGCCCGACCGATATACGCTGTCCCTCTCTGCAAGGGGAGGAGGCGGGACAGGCCGGAAGCTAGTGCACTGAGCTCCCGCCCCCTCTCCGCCCCTCACCACTGTTTGCAATGGGAGGGGCGGTACAGGGGCGGATCAAAGTTTTGTTTTATTTTCACTTTTGCACAATAAAAACTTTTTATGGAATTTTTTTTTTTTCCATCACTGCAAAGTCCTTTCAACTTTTTATATTTTTACACAGGTTGTTACGGATATGATACTAAATATGTCTTTTGGGAAACTGCAAAAATAGTTTTTTAAGTTTTTATTATACTTTTTTTTTCACACTTTTTATGTCCCTGTAAGGGACTTAAACCAGAGAAGCAGTGATTGCCATGATATGCATTGCAGTACTTCTACAATTGTGATCATAGGCCATGGCATGCTCTTGTCTGGCATCCGCTTGCCATAGCAACCCATTGGCCCTACTTGATTCCATAGCGGAGGTCTGATGATGCCACAGAGGGAGCACGCTCCCTCCGTGAACCCGCAGCATCTAAGGTGTTAACAACGGGCAGGGTGTCATTCACGGCCGGGTCACACTGCGGGATCGCAGCCAGGTCACTTCGGAGCCCATGCCATCCACAGGACGTAAGTTTACACCTTGTTGCATTAAGTACCATGTGCCCAAGACGTAGATTTATGTCCGGTGGCGTTAAGGGGTTAAAGGAAATCTGCCATGTATTTTTTGAACTCTAAATGGCTGTATGCACCGCAACCTTTTTTTGGTTACAACTTCGATGTGCTTTTGCGATTTTTCTGGCTGACTTCTTTCTTTTTTTGCATGCAGTTTTCACATGCGTATTAATTAAATGCTTCCTAATTTTCTTTTTTTAAAATCTATGGTTGCCATGGTAACATGCGATTAAAACAGATCATACGCATCTTGCAAGTGCAATCCATTTTTAAATACACACAGACTTGAATGGACCATTTTCCTACAAAAAAAAATCACCCCAAAATAGGGCATGCTGCTTTTTTTTATACTCAGACTATGAAATTCACACAGAAAAATCTACGGTGTTGATACACCCTTAAGCTGCCTGTCCACGGGCATTGCAGTATCCCGCGGCGGATCTCCGCCGCGGAAGCCGCCGGCGGGGAGCAGGAGCCAGCAGACGGATCTCCGCGGTAAGGCTATCTAACACAAGGGTCCCCAACTCCAGTCCTCAGGGACCACCAACAGGTCATGTTTTCAGGATATCCTATGGTAAGAACACCTGTGGCAATGTCTTAGGCACCGACAATAATTACATCACCTGTGTAAGGCTGAATTCACACGAACGTATATCGGCTCGGTTTTCACGCCGAGCCGATATACGTTGTCCTCATCTGCAGGGGGGGGGGGGAGGATGGAAGAGCCAGGAGCAGGAACTGAGCTCCCGCCCCCCTCTCTGCCTCCTCTCCGCCCCTCTGCACTATTTGCAATAGGGAGAGGCAGAATGGGGCCAGGGCTAATTCTCGGAACTTAGCCCTGCCCCCGTCCCGCCTCCCTTCATTGCAAATAGTGCAGAGGGGCGGAGAGGAGGCCAAGAGGGGGCGGGAGCTCAGGTCCTGCTCCTGGCTCTTCCATCCTCCCCCCCTGCAGATGAGGAGGACGTATATCTGCTCGGCGTGAAAACCGAGCCCATATAAGTTCGTGGGAATGCAGCCCACCACACAGTCTGCAGGCAGTCAAAGAAGCTGGTGTGGCCATCTTTGTTTCTCCAGACCCACAGGATCGCTTTAAAGGCCAGCTGTCAGGTTTTATGTGCTCTGCCACTTAGGGGTTAATGTTAGGCAGCTTTTGAGAATTACAGGTTAACCTGTGCAGTGCTGACCAGTATTGCAACACGGAGTCCAATAATATTCATGTGGTGCCCTTCGCCTTCTGCCGCAGTCCTAGATGCTGATTGACAGTTTTCTCCCTATGCAGAGTCATAGGGAGAAAGCTATCAATCAGCATCTGGATTGTGGGGGAAGCCCGGAATGCACATCGATCACTAGAATGGGGGTCTTGAGCCCTCTGACGATCCTACCTTACACAGTTACAGGCATCTGTACAGTAGCTGACAATATGTTTTGCCGCTACGTCTTCAGTCCAACTGATGGAGATAAGGAGGAGGAAAAGGGACTTGGGACCCTCATTCAAGTGATTGGTGATGGTCCCCATAGGGCAGCCTGTGGAGAGGTGAAAGATATTGATCTTGGGACAACCCCTTTAAGGATGTGTTCATACGTCGTTTAATGGCTGCGGATTATGTCTCAGATTTTGGTACAGATCTGCAGCAGATTTCAGTTGAATTCTCCAATCCGCAGGCTATGCCCACACCGGGCAGATGTGCTGCTGGTTTTTCCATTTGGACTCACATGGAAAATCCACAGCATTAAGGCCTCAGTGAGGCTGCTGCGGGATGCACATTCTGATAACATTGTGTGCACCCGGGATACTGCTCCCCTGCCCTCTCCTCCTTGGTTCCTCTGTAGGAAAGGAGAAGGGAGGAGGAGATCAAGCACACAAACATCTGCTCGCAGCAGCGCAGAGCGGAGGAAGACAATGAGGAGGTAAGTATTTCAGTCTCAGGGGGACTACTGTGGGTGTCACTATTAATAGTGGGGCCAATATAGGGGTCACTGTTAGTAATAGTGTCCCCTCTATCAGCCCCAGTAGTAATGGTATTATTACTGAGGCCTCTGTGGGGGTCACTATTACCACTGGGGCCAATATAGAGGATACTATAAATACTGAGGCCAATATAAGGAACACTGTTACTACTGGGGCCAGTAAAGGGGACACAATCACTACTGAGGCCACTGTGGGGGTCATTATTACTACTGGGGCCCATATAGGGGATACTATTACTACTGAGGTCACTGGGGAAGGGGGTCACTATTACTGCTGAGGCCACTGTGGGAGGGTCACTATTGCTACTGTGAGGGTCAATATTAGTAATGGGGCCACTGTTGGGGTCACTATTATTACTGAGGCCACTGTGGGGGTCACTATTACTACTGGGGCTACTGTGGGGGACACTATTGCTACTGGGGCTACTGTGGGGGGGTCACTATTTCTGTTTAGGCTAATGTCAGGACACTTACTAGTGAGGCCACTCTGCACGTGGCAACATATCTCAAGCTGACTTACGGTATGTTTACATGTGGCGGAATATCTGCAACGGAAATTTCTGCTGCAAATTCCACAGCATTTCCGCATCCAAAAAAATCTGTACTATTGGTGCGGATTTTGACTGGAAATCGGCTGCATATCCGTGTACCCCTCACCTCCTCCAAAGGCTTCCCACTGCCAGCACTCACCGGCTTCCACTTCCCAGCGGCGCCGCTGATCAGGTGAGGCCACTACAGGCCGCTGGGAACCAGAAGCCAGGGACTGCTGACAACGGGAAGCCTTTGGAGGAGGTGAGGGGCAGGGGCGTAACTATAGAGGATGCAGGGGATGCGGTGTCACCCGGGCCCAGGAGCCTTAGGGGGCCCATATGGCTTCTCTTCTCCATATAGGGAGCCCAGTACTATGAATAAAGCATTATAGTTGGGGCCCTATTACAGGTTATGCATTGGGGCCAGAAGCTTCAAGTTACGGCTCTGGTGAGGGGTATACACGGATACGCAGCTGTCATTTCCAGTCAAAATCCACACCAATGGTACAGATTGTGACTGTTTTTTGGGATGCGGAAATGCTGTGGAATTTGCTCCCTGTCTTTTTTGAAACGCCAGGGGTAAAATCATACGTTGTGCTAAGCCCTGCCCCCTGACTGCAATCTTTTGTCCCGCTTTGATCCCGGGATAATCGCCTTATGTATTTGCATATGCAAGTTGTGTGTGCGCAATACACAGACTAGAGAGCATTGATTTGTTCACATGTGCATACTTTTAATGCCCATTTCGGTCATACTAAAAAAACCTGCGACACGCCCAATTTCCTGCACATTTGTGTACCAAAAGTCCCCATAGAAGTCAATGGGGATGTGCAAATGTGCTAAAAGATGGGTGAGATACTATGTAATTACGCAGGAAAAAGAGCACCTCTTGAACTCATTAGACTAATTAGCCATTTCAATGGCTGGCAGCATTGGAGCCTTTTTTTGGCGTGTGCATATGCATATTCTTGCACGCGAAAAAGCACAGTAATATATGCCGATGCGCGCACAAATAAGCAATGTTCATTGCAGAAATAATGCGGCAATCATGCGCGTGCGAATACACGTACGCTCGTGTAAAGCCGGCCTTAGGGCAGCTTCACACGGGCATGTGCCCAGAAACACACGCGTTAGCGCAACTTATATGCACCCTTGAGTGCTTTTTTTTATGCATTTTACTGTACATTTTGTGCTGCCAGGGATATTTCACATGGTGCTGTGCAACACCCGTGCCTTGATTTAAGTAGCCTAAGTAGATCCAGGTGTGTTCCTTTTCCCATGGAATTGGGCAGTGTAATGCGCAATTTATGTGGGTTTTGGGTGCGCATCTATGGAGCATTAGGTGCGCAAATGTGGGAATGAACCCATTGAAATCATCATATTGCCTGTACAAATACGTCCATATGAAGCCGCCCTTATTGGTAATAATCGGCACAAGATCTGTGCCGAAATTGACCTTCGGTGCAGATGTTGCGTCCACAGCGTGTCAATCATAGCAACGGATTTGCGGCGCGAATTCCTTTTCTTCATATGAGGGGGTGAATTTTTCACCAAAATTGGCACCAAATAATGTGTATTCTGTGGATCTGCTGCGCAATGTTTGCTGCGGACACTCCACAAACAATTACGCCCCATGTGGACATAGCCAAAAGGTTAACACCCTATTAAAGCACATGGACATCATAGATGGCAGCCCCCGACTCGCAATTCCCCTTTATGAGCCGAAACCATAGACTCAGGGTGAAAACACACTGCTGTATGCGGAACTACGCTCGCAGCTATGGAGCGGAGCTGCGCCTGAACGAGGGAAATTTCTTCTCCTTCCCCGGCTTTTCAAACTCCGCGCCAGAGTTTGAAAAAAGCCGCAGGATGAGAGGTGCCGCCCGATCTTCCCCACATGATGTATTCACTACCTGCGGGAAAGATGGGGCCGGTCCTATCTCTTCTCGCCCGTACAATTAACGGGCGTCAATCCCGACAACTTTGTTTTGTCCCGTTATACGGCCGTGATAATCAGGGGATTTTAGCGGAGAAAGACACGCCCATGTGTGGAGGGGGGGCACTTACTATGATGGGCTCTATTCACTCCGTAGTGCGGGCGCAAATTTTTAGTGCGTAATATACTGTGCAAATACGATTGTGTGAACCCCTCGGTCAGCAGAAATCCTCGGAATGACTGCTAATGCTTAAATAGAGGCAGCTGTATTCTTTTCCCAGCGTTGGACGCAGCTAAACTCCCTTCCCCTCCGTTTTTTTCAGCTCCCATGGGAGTCTATGGGAGCCTACAGAATATCTTGTGAAAAGATAGGGCAAGACCTATCTTTTCACGTGCCATATAAAATCGGTCGCTGTTTATGGTTGCCGATATCCTATTTTTCCTGGCGCAATTTTTTTCACGCTCCCAAAAATCGCTCATCTGAATGAATACATTGGAAAGCAAGACCTTAGATGGTCGCAATTTTTGAACACAGCTAAAATAGCCGCGTATATATTGAGGTGTGAATAAGGCTAAAGACATACAGTACATGTGTTATATGGATGACCGATGGCTGCCATGTAACACTACATGTCTGGCAGGCCGTGCCTTTCCCTGGCCTCCGCTGTTTGCCTCGGGTCCCTTGAGCCCCGGCCGCTACTGTCTGAGGGCAGCTTCACAGCAGCGTAATTAACTGCGTGCCGCCCGCAAGTGGCAGTCATGAGACACGCAGCAAGTATGTCCTGGCATTGCGTACTTGCTGCAGGCCGCCAATGGCCATGCACTATCTTGGCATGTATATATGTGTAATACATGACAAGATAGAATGCGCTGTGATCTTTATTGCGGCAATATGGGAGCCTATGGCTGACTGGTAGAGCATATTCCATGTGCAGAATACGCTATAACCATACGTTCGTATAAAGGCGCCCTGAATGGGGTTTTCTCTGGTGAGATAATGACTTTAATGCCAGCTGCAGTGTCCCTGAAGGGTTAATGCCAACTTCCTGGGGTGGCAGAGGGGCAAATAACAGGATTATTCATCGCCCCGGGCTCCTACTATGTACAGGAAATCTATCAAAACCACCACATAGGAAAACTGGCAACCAATCAGATTGCAGCTCTCATCTCTCTCTGCCCCTTTGTAGACTAGAAGCAGCGCTCTGATTGGTTGCTAGGGGTAACTGCCGTATATTCCCATTTTCCTCCCTGTAACTGAGCAGACAAGGACAGTGCAGATACAGAGCCGGCTCAGCAGGGGTCGCTGCGGTCACACAGTGTGCGGCGGTTGGGCGGGGCTCGCGGTTGCCCCGCCCCTGGATTGTATAGCAGGAGCCGGCGGTGAGGAGGCGCACTGTGTACGGAGGAGCGGGCAGGATGGAAGTGTTACCTGTGCTGTGTGCGCTTGGCATCCTCTGCTCACTGGCGTTGGCGGTAAGAAGCGACGGGACCGCGTGTGGGAGGGCATGCTGTGCCGGTGTATACTGCCGGACGGGTATACAGCCCCCGGGGCGGGACTACTCCCTCCTGTATACCTGTGCACAGGTTATAGGTGGGACTACGAGTCCCAGTCTACCTGGATGGGTGCTGCTACCCCCTCTATAGGTGGGACTACTACTATGTCTACCTGGATCGGTGCTGCTGCCCCCTCTATAGGTGGAACTACTAGTCCCAGTCTACCTGGATGGGTGCTGCTGCCCCCTCTATAGGTGGGACTACTATGTCTACCTGTGGCTGGCTATGCTGGCTCATCTTATCCTATAATTGTGGATACTATTGTAATGCATGGGGGAGATATTTGTCTTATTGCATGGTAGATGTGAATACTTTGGCAATCTGGGTCTGCTTGCACTATAGTGTGCCTGCTATGGCAGGGGGTGCATGCACTATAGGTGTGGGGGAGTACTAGGCATTGTATATGACAATAGGTGCTAATACTATAGGTGTGACTGTATATAGCTGGGCTTACACTATTCTGTGCAGGGTGGTCCGGTGAACGTCTTGCAGTGCAGATTTGTTAAGATTCCATGAGAAATCCCAGTATTGGGGTGTTTAGTGTGTGTGTAATATGTTTATATAGTGTGCACTATGGCGGTCTCACACGACCGGATTGGAATCGCGTATTCTGCGATCGCCATCCGTGTGGGGGTTCTGCGGTAAAATGCGGGCATTGATGGGCATGCTTTTTCACCCCCCCCCCCCTCCTGTACATCCACGTGGAAAACCCCACGCTTCTGTGACCATTCAGGTCTTTCGCTGTGGAAATCTGACCTGATTGGCTGAGCCGTTTAGTGCATGCATGGTATGCTGTAAGTCAGTATATTACAGTATTGGATGCATAATATGTGAAGCTAGGTTACCTTACGTTATATAGGCTCCATTCACATGGGGGGGCTTGTGGTGAAAACTGCACCAAAAAATGTCTTGGTGAAACCGCGTGTTTTTACCATGTTTGTAGTAAAATAAGGCAAAAAACACCTTTTAAAATTTTTTTTATTTTTTTTTGCAACCGAACTACCCTATGCGCATGGAGCTTATAGGGGAGCCATTTACTGTACGCTTCGTCAGTATATATTACACTATTGTTTTCTTGCACTGTTGGTGAGCCCAATATCCCTGAGTTATCGTCGCTGGCGCAGGTGAGGGGCTCACAGGTGTATCCACTGCCGCCCCCCCCCCCCCCCCCTCTTTCCTATCACATGACTTGTCCCACTGCAGGTGATGTGATGCCATGTTGGAAGAGATTTCATGAAATGTGCGGAGCTGCTTTCCTAAAACTTGCTCACTTGCGCCATTCTTAGACAAACATCCACACCGAGACTTGCATCAGATGTTATGGACCGTGCGGCGTTTTAAAAGGGGTGATAAGTGTCTTCTGGCTTTGGAAATCCCACCACCTTGCTGGAATAATCGATTCATTATAGTAACAGGATTTCCCGTCGTAAGGCGGGAGCGACTTATCGTTCACAAAGTCAGACAACGGTACGCAAGTGAGCAATAATCGCTCAGTTTAAACGCAAGCAAATGAGAATCATGCGGTTTGTTTAGTTTCACCCGTCATAAAAAAATTGCCTAGTGTGAACACCGTTCAGCATTTCGCATAGGAATGCGTAACGCTGAACGAGCTGCTGATGATGTCGCCAGCTCTTCCGCTAGGGCAAACGAGAATTGGGCACTTATGTCTAAGAGGAGTTTTATGTATATATATCACCAATTGACCCTAAATTCAGAGTGGTCCCAGATAGCTGAGGGTCTCCAGCCTAACCAGCTGTGGATAGGATTTGGCACGGCTCCCCGGCTCATGGAAGGGAAGGAAGTGATTTTCGGAAAGCTTTCCTCCCCTCCATCTGTTGGCATCCGTCTGTGTGATAAGTAGCTGATGGGGTGTCTTACACCCCAAAAAAGTTTTCTCCAAAAGTTTTGAGTTTGGAGCTGTTCCTCTGCCGGCAGTCCTCTGAGGCATGGCAGCGTATTCCTGGTGTCCAGTAACTTCAGGGGGAGGTGCGGCACAGAATGGCGAATAACTTGTAATATATAATTGTGGATTAACTTCAGTTAGTGATGCGGTCCTCGGAGACTGGGGCGACCACCAATAAGAATGGCATGTGGGTGGTCGCCCAACTTTTCTTGAAACCTGAAAGGCATAACTAGCCATGTTTGCCATTCAGAAGTCTAAAAAAGTTGGGTGACTAATTGTGAGGTGTCGGCCATGTTTTTACTTCACCCTGCTTTCCCAGGTCATGTTATAATCGGGCCGGCTTCACACGTGTATTTGCACACGTAACATGCAGCGACCGGAACTCATTGACTTCAGTGGGGTCGCTCACATTTACGTGTTTTGCACGCTCACTTCGGTTGGCGCTCTTATTTTCTGTGTATTTGCTCACTAA
Source organism: Eleutherodactylus coqui (assembly GCF_035609145.1). Classification (NCBI taxonomy): domain Eukaryota; kingdom Metazoa; phylum Chordata; class Amphibia; order Anura; family Eleutherodactylidae; genus Eleutherodactylus; species Eleutherodactylus coqui. The sequence goes on from NC_089837.1 coordinate 64,123,971, forward strand.
AGGTCCCCATGGAAGTTAATAAGAAAGTCGCACACAATACGCAAGAAGTTGCGTGAAGCGCTGTGTAATTGTGCTGGGAAAACACATCTGGAACTAATTAGCCATCTTAATTGCTGCATTTGTTTGCCGTGTGCAAATGAACGTGTGCCTAGTAGGGCGCAAAATACGCTCATGCACGCACGAAATAATCATTCATTCTACCAATGGCAGCGCTCATGTGAAGCCCGCCTTGGGCCACTCACGCACATTCTGTTGGCAAGACGCAACGATTTCGGTCTTGGCGCTTTGCTGCGATTTTTTTACTTTCAACTTCGGAGGCAGGTTCCCGCCTCTCACAGCGGGTTTTGGCGCACCCCATCATTGATAAAATGCGCTAAAATAGAGCAGATGACGCTCAAAAATATCAGTGTTAGAAAACGCAGCAATCGGCGCATGTCTGCGAGGCCCCACGGAAATCAATAGGAGTGTTACACCGCGGCGTTCAAAAGACCGCAGTAAAAAGCGCGAGCTGCCTTAGTTTGAGTACAGCGCGATCTAACGCTTGTTCAGTATCGGACCCATGAAGAGAAAATGCCACGTGGGTTGTAATCTGATGCCACGGATCACCCCGCTCAGCGCTTCCGATTCATGTGTTGAATCTGACTCGAATTTTGTGAGTTGTGTGTGTTTTTGTTTTTCTCGCGCACATTTCAGAACCACATGTGAAATAATGTGCGGAAACCACATCGGAATCGGTCGTGTCAAAACGGGGTAAACTAACGTAAATTAACGTTATTGGCTAAGGAAACGTGTACAGAGGGCCGTGCGCGGTCACACAACCGGTGGCCATATTATCTAGTAACTCTGTAACCATTGATCACTGGGGTGAGTGCAGAAAGAACTGGACCGCACGTCCGCGCCATTGTGTCTGAATGCCATCTGCTTTGCTGCAGCCGAACTCGAAACAATGGCAAACTCCACGTGCGGCCTGGGAAACCGTGAGCGTTTATCTATGGCCCCTAATACTTGGGCAGGGTGGGCTACGGAAAAGTAGCCAGCTACCCCACACTTATGAAAACTGTTATGGTTGCCACAGGCAACCAATCACAGCGCAGCTTTCATTTTACCTCAGCAGTATAAGTGAATGCTGAGCTCCGGTTGCTATGGGCAACAGTCACTGTGCAGCCTTCACTTGCTGCTGAGGTAAAAAGAAAGCTGCACTGTGATTGGCTGACATTTTATACTGCTGAGGTAAAATAAAAGCTGATTGGTTGCTATGGGCAGCAGTCACAGTGCTGCTGAGGTAAAACGAAAGCGGTGATTGGTTGCTATGGGCAACATAGACTTCCTTTTAGACAGCTTTCATAAGTGGTGCCGTTGTACTGTTCCTCAGCCCACCTTATATAAAGGCGCCCTTAGAAATGGAGGATATCATTTTTTTACTTTTTTTTTTTTTCTCCTTCCCCCTTGCTGTGACTTGTGGATTTACATGGGACTGCAGACAGTCTTGTGTATTGGTGTTATTGACCGAGGGCTTTGGTTCATTGCTGTAGGGTTTTTGTAGGTTGCTGATCTTGTGCAGCATGTCGTCTCCTATACTTGCTTGCTTCTAGGTGTGCAGTACCGGACATGACCCATATATAGGAGTGGCGCTGTGCTGGGGACAGGATTTGCTCCTGCATGGAGGAAGTCCTCCGTGTGGAAGCGGAGACCCCCGCCCACAACACCTGCCACCATGTGCAGCTGCAGCCTAATCCACAAGTCAGCGACCGATTATACAATGTGGGGGGGAGGAATATATAGAACTTCTCCTCTCCCCGCCAGAACCGTATAATCGGTCGCTGACTCGTGGATTAGCTGCAGCTGCTCCCTTGTTAGGTTTCTGCAGGATGTTGAAGCTCCTTGTAAAGTTGTGGTTTCCCCTTGATGACTGCAGACCCCTATAGACCCGCTGGACTGCATGTACTGGATACTCTATGGAGCGCCCCCTGCTGGCCTGTACTAGGGGCCTGTTTGCACCTGTGCACAGCTCTACACCAGAAGGCATGAGGCCCCACAGGCTAGAAGGGGTTAAACCTAGTCAGACAAGGCATGCTTGCAATGTTTGACTACCATTTGGCACGGCATACGTTTCCGTGTTTTTGCTTTTTTTTTTTTCCCCTGTGGGACTGAAAAGTCTAGCCTGTTACACTTTTCTGTCCCCCCCCCCCCCCCCCCCCCAAAAAAAAAATTGCATAACAATGCATACCTTTCTCATGGACTGCAATTTTGGGGGGGGGGCGGATATGACTAAGTTTCCATAGGATTGTGTGTTTTGTTTTTTTTTTGTTTCGTTTTTCTCCCCTCCCCCCCCCCCCCCCCCCAACTAAAAATGAAAATGGAAAAAACTAAAATATGCAAATCTTTCATATCAAATATGTTTTGATGCACTTTAATTTCATATTGCACATACAATAACACCAGGCGCACGCTCCACAGCAAAACGCAGCATGTACTTTCATTTTTTCCGCTCGTGAGATGAATTGCATATTCTGCAAGCAGAGCAAAAATCCCAGCCGCCTCTATTTTGCTGCGGGCGGCCTCCATTGAAGTCAATGGAGGCTATCCGGCACACAGCCCATACGCAATAACCCTGCACATGGGCTGCTGGTACCCACGTCATATGACAGCGTGGGAAATACAAATATTTGGGCGGGGGGATTGTCCTGCACATGACCGGCGGCGAGCCGCTGTGATCATCCACGATACAGGACAACAAGGTATGCAGGGCCGCCGTCCGGCCTCACAGCTGAAATCCACTGCAGTCCTCCACTCCGGCCTTATAAATGTACAGGCGTGAGTTGTGGGTTTTTTGTTTTTGTTTTTTTTAAATGTAGTTTTTTTGTATGTGTTCAATGTACTTGAAAGTGCCAGTGTGCATGGATACTAAAACTGTACTTCAAGTGCTACTATGTCTCTTATTAGAGGTATGGGTGGCCTTACTAGCCAGCATAGTGGTATATAACTTCAGTCTGGTCACTTAGCTTCTTGTTACACAGCCGCCTGAGGAAGGGGTACACTGGCACCACTGGTGGCAATCCTGTACCTGGCTTGTAAGCCTTGTGGCAGGCTGTAGTCTGGCTTCGTGTGTTTGTATATAATATGTTGGAGTGGGTGGATATTGGGGCTGCTGATACAGGAGGTTCCTAGTATTATCGGCACCGCTCTGTTCCTGCAGTTGATGCTCACCTCTTGCCTGTTCTGCTGCAGGGTGTTTGTTTTCTGGTTCCTAGCTAGGCCTGCAGGCCGTTTGCTGTAGGGGGCTTGGAGAATGAAAGCCTCTGTAGTGTATGCAGGACACTTTATTTGATACACGAGACTGTCGGATGTACTAAATGATTTGATGTTGCTTTCATTGGGTGTTTGATGGATCTATCTTCTGGAGTGTCCTATGCTGCTGTGAGTAAATGGACCCACTTGGCTTTAATGAGATTGTGTGGGACTTTCACTATGGACGACCTAACCTTTGGATAGCTCATGGTGGGAGCCTGCCGCTCGAGGTCCCTACGGATCACTGTGACTGCTGGCAGTTTAGACCGAGCTTGAAGGAGATGCTGCAGTGCTGACTGACAGCAGGATCTGTTTCTAGCGCTGTCAGCACTGACAGCTGAGGTCCAGAGCAGCCGACAATTCCTATTAACTAGGGTGATTAGCTTCGTATGCAGACATAATTGGACACGCTCAATTCAGTGTTAGCTGTATTTACACTGGCTTTAAAGAAAAAAAGCACATCCCATCTTGGTCCAGTTTAAAAGATTACTTGTGGTTGGAAAGCCCCTTGCCCCAACATGGAATACAGGCCAGACTTGTATCAAGTCACCCAAAATGGCAAAAACTAAAAACATTGCAAGCTACAACTGTTTTTTTGGAGGGACATAAAAGAAAAGTCGACAGCTCGCAATGGCCAAATATAGTCTTATCAAAAAGTGATCCATTATGTTTGGAGAGGTCTGTGGTAGACGAAGGAATAGTGTAAGGAGTTGAGCTGATCACTCGAATGAGGCAGGGTGGACAAACCAATCACAGCGCATCTTTCATTTTACCTCGGCAGTATCAGAAATGAAAGCTGCAATGTGATTGGTTGCTATAGGCAAGAGATAGACTTTGTCCTAGATTGCTCTCATAGGAGTGGTGCCGGGCTACTTTTCCATGGCCCACCCTGTAGAAGGACACTGGACCCCTTTTGAGACATGTGTTGAGCTTAGATATAGTTATATTGTAACCAGTTTGGTTTCAGAAGTCAAGTTGAACAATTCCTCCATTATTAATCAGATGTTCGGCTTCCTTCGTGTTTCTTGGTTCCATCCTTTGGCCCATTACAGACCCATCGCTCTTGTTTGTAAGCGGCCTATTGTGGGTGATGGACTCTCTGCAGAGACTCTTGCTGAATGATAATGATGTCATCTAGAGATGGGGGTTTGTTCTTCCATGAAAGAAGCGGTGACGGCCCTCTACCCATCTCCTCACTCCGTGTCCTGACTGCACAGACTAATGAGTTGGAAGCCTTTCAGTAGACCGCTTTGTTGGACGAGCTCCAGTCCGTGTACTGTAGGCTGCAGATGTGCCGCTCGCGTCCCGCAGATATATGGGCTTGGAAGCCTCCTGTAAGCCTGCAAATCACCAATACTGAGGACATGGCAGGTAGTTTGTCCTTGGAAAAGCGTGCATATCAGAAGACATAGCCGAGACCGGTTTCGTTTCCACTTGGCAGAAGAACGAGACTTGCACACCCAAAAGTAATGACAGCTGCTTCATGAACACTTATCAACCTGGACAATAGTGACAGCTGGGAAGAGACCACTTGAGTACAACAAGGGACGTCTAGAAGTGGCTTACTAATAACATCCGTGGTGATGGTGAGCGATAACATCCTTCTCACTCTTAAGTGGGGCTTAACTTGTAGAATTTGTTCCCATATTGTCCAGTGTTGAATCCACTTCTGATTTAGGCTAAAACTGTGTGGTGCCAACCTTCTGGCTGCAGACAAACGATGGGATAAGCTGGCTTTTAAGAGTCAGACGCCTAGTAGAAGTGAGGTACACAAGACTGCTGTCGGAGGCTTGGCATGTCCTATTTCTAATCTGTGACGTTGACAGGAATTGGACGTGTCTGGAGTTTTTCCTCGCATGGGTCCATGTGCATAGCATCAAGAATTAAGAGGACCCCAAAACTATTCTTAGAAGATGAAGACGCTTCTTGGATGAGCCATTCTGTCACCAATATTGAGAAGGTTTGGAAGCGGTGCAACCTAAGAGTCCCACCTAAGTTGGTACCCACCAGTCGTATGTACTGAGATTCCATGATTGGAACATATAACCTTCCTTAAATCTGGCATCGACTATTGAGTAATTGGGTGTTCTCATTTGCAAGCTGACTTAAAGGGAACATGTCATCACATTTAAGCCGGCACCAGCAGCTTTTATGCATGTATTTCCCAATAGAGGTGATTTGAGAGACGTGTGTTCAGAAAGGAGCTGCTGGCTCGCATGGACAAAACCCTAGTAGGAAGCGCAGCTCCCCGGACTACCCACTTTGAGCCCCATAATGTGGTTTATGGGGCTGATAGAAGTGTTTGGATGTCTTGTTCCATCAGTGTTGGGTAGAAGCTCTCTATCTTGTTCTTAAAGAGGCCCTTGCACCAGTTTGCAGCAAATTAAACCAATAGCAGCTAGATATAAAAGTTGTGGGCGTTCAAGCTCTGGTTACATGGACAAAAAAAAACAACTAAAATTCTGTGCTAATCCAGCCCGGACCGTCTGATATCCACAGTGCGCTCCCACTGACAGACAAGGTCTAACTGTTTACTGCACCCCAACTTTGGGGTTTTATCTCCCCTGTAGTTAGAGGTTACCAGAAACTTTGGTACTGTTTAAACTTTGAAGACTAATCCTCAGGATAAGTCCTCAATAGTTGATGGCAGGGCTCCACCACTTGGGATCCATTCTGATTAGCGGTTACCTACACCAGTGTGAATAGCGCTGCCAGCATTTTTGTGGGTTGATGATGCATTAAATTCAATGGGAGCTATTACTGCAATAACAAATTGGACTGGTGCAATATTGTCAGTACTGACTGTAGGCCGAGGGATCCCAAGTGGCCAACCCCTGCCGGTATTACTGTAGCATGTGTCCACATAAGGTTTTTAGTAAAACCCTCACTAATTAAGTGTTGCTGACCTAACCTCAGCATAGTGTAAAGGCTCATTTAGACACGATTATCACTCAATTTGCTCAAAAGCCGTCTTTTGAGCGATAATCGTTGTGTAACTGCACTGACATCATGAATTTTCGTTAAGCCATCGCTCATTGTTGTCTTTCAGCATGCTAAAAGACAAGGATGAGCCTTATCAGGGATTCACAGCGGGATACAGCTGATACTATTGTTTCAGCTGTATCCCACTCCCTGATGACAGCCTGGGTATGAAGAACAGAGCTGTACAGCTGTGTTCTGCATACCCCGCTGGGTTGTATAACAGCCGGGCGCTTCGAGCAGAGAACAGCTGGATGCAGAAGACAAGTGGCCCCGCTTGTCTTCTGCATTCCCCGCTCAGTGTGCAAGGTCAACGTTTGAGCGATCACTTGAGCTGAAAATGGACACCAATTATCACTCAAGTTGCTCAAAAAATATCTTTTGAGCAATAATCGTTGTCTAAATGGGCCTTTAGTCAATGGTAAAAGTTTCAAAAGTCCTGGGCAGCTCCTTTTTTAATTGTGACAACATACAAGTTTGCAGCCACTGATTGCTTTATGCATATGTTATGGCCCACGTCTCCGGTCTCCTGGCCCTCACATTCATCCCAGTTCTGGTGTCTCCATTGTCCTGCTGTTAATGATTGAAATGTGATCTGCTTGGCTGGAAGGACTGGATGATCTCCTATTCACGGCCCTCACCTGATGCTCTGTGTAAACACATCCCAGGGTGCTATCGCTTACTGTATTGTCTGTGGATTGGATCACATTTCTATGGCTCACTCCTGGAGGTTATTTAATAAAGCCCTCCAGCCTCGGAAAAGCGCTGCACCTGTAAAGACTACAGTGGACTATGGGCAAGTACGCCAGTACATACCCTCCCTGCAGCAACCTATGGGCTGTCATATTAACGAGTAGTAACAGCATTGTTAGAAGGCAGACCTAGATCTATCAATGGTTACCATACAGCCTGTTTAGAGGTGATGCCTAAAACTAATGAAGGTTGAAAAAGCCCATTGCAGAATCCGATGCTTCTTGGGTCTACCGAGGATGGGTAGATGCCTCTACAGCACCACTGGATGTCAGAGGTGATTGTTTGATGCAGACTTCTCCATATCTTTCTGGATCTTCTTGTAGCTGGACATATCTTGAGGTCTCCTGTTGTGTATGGTGATGTTCAAAGCCTTGTGTACCAGGCTGATGTCCTACAAGGAGATTGCTGGATGAGAAGAGGCTTGAAAGTATCTCATTTATATCCTCTAGTCTGCTTAATTCTTCACGTTTCTCATACATAGTTGTAGATGTTGGCTGTTCTGTAACGTTAGAAAAAAGTTATATATTTTGGTCCCTTTTAAACTTTTTGTCTGAGTATCGGAGACTTGCTCACTCCTTGAAGTGTGGTGTTTTGTTTTGTTTTTTTTTTTGTTTTTTTTTGTGTTACATGAGCTTCTGTTTTATGCTCACCCCTCACCATTCCATTCGCATTCACAATTGCTCAATTTGCCTATAAAGAGAACAGGTTCTGGGGCGTCTCCCTTTGTTTGCACTTGGTGTGCCCCCTCCTCTTCGGAGGAAGTGTATTGAGGACTTGCTACAAAGACTTGCTGTGGAGCTCCTGTCTATCTCATAACATGATGTGTTTTGCGTTCAACATTGGCATCATGTGGTCCCATACCCTAAGGGCCCGCCGTCACAGGTCAATAATTGGCCCTTTGTAACAAAGCACGTGGGTCAGCGCTCGTTTACTGCCGTTCGCACACATCGCTGCAATATTCCGCAACCCACTTTTTGTCTTTCTCACAATGTAGCAGCCTACAAAACATCACTAATGTGAAGGAACCCATAGGAAAGCATGGGCTTCACATACATGTCATCCGTGTGAAACTGGCCTTATGACCATGAGTGATCGATGATACGACGGTTCATTGCCACACATGTATTGTTGATCGGCTGCCCATCTTCCTAGCTGAGAGATGTGCAGCCAACCAGCTTTTGCTCTTGCATTAATAAACGGGCCAGACAACAAAACCGCAAGGTTTTGTTCATCAGTTGATTGTTTGCAATTACAGATGGGCTGGGTCAGAGAAAGCTGCTTACTAATGTTTGACTATGATATTTGGCAAGTGTAAATGTGTTTTAAAGTTGGCCATACATGTTAGATGGCCCTTGGGGCCTCCACTGATCCAGAGAAATCGTACCCAACGAGTCTAGACATTTTTTGACCTTGCTCAAACTTTGAACTCTTTAGTGGGAAGTTCCGGAGATGACTAAGTGCTATCAAACCTCTGGGATGAATTGGGGGGGATTGTGAATACCCCTTAAACTCTCCTGCGTTGGGAGGTAAGGATCAACAGATCTGCATCCCCATCAATAACCAGATGCAGACAAGACAATGGAAGCCGTCCGAACCGTGACACAGCCACAGCTGATGCTGCAGATCCACGGGAAAGCAGGACATTTGGGGGAAAAAACTGCATGTGCCATGCAGAAGAAAGATCCGTCTGGGACGGAGAAGACCCGCAGCTGGACAGGTGGGAATGTCTATGGCTGCGGGCACGGGTGGATGATATGCAGTGAATCTGTGCAGAAAAAAATCTGCATCTCCCACAAGGCAAAAAACCCTATCTTAAGATGACCCACAGTTCATCCTCTGCGGATGTCCGCACGTGCCGTGGACATGAGGCCTAATGCCACACTTGCCTAATTAAGCTAACAAGTGCTGGTATATAGGTTACATGTCATCCAGGGTGGTGATTGAGGATATTTGGTGCCAGTGTAGACTCACCCTAAGCAGAATTTAGAGTATTGATAGACTTGGGATGAAAGTCCCCCGGCCAAGTTTGGGATCTTTGAGTCAAGAAGTTGCTAGAGTTGTCCGATCGGCCACTAAAGCCAATTAAAGCTCCGTATTGACAATCGGTCAGCCCTTGTGTTCTCCATCCCTAAAGGAGCATAAGACAACGAAGGGGACCCTGATTTCTCCATGGGCTGCATCTAATAACATGCAAGCAGAAGCTTATCATGGGTGCAGATTGTTATAATTTGTTATGGAGGTTCTCCTTTTCTGGGTTCTGCCCTTAGCTTTATGTAGGACTTCTGTTGGTCTGGTCTGGGTAATAGCAGCAGCTCCTGTGTCTGTTGTCCTATATGCCAGGAATCTGGGTTTAGTCGGTGTAATAATCATTTACAGTTAAGGCCGTCTGCATTACGTGGGGCTGCAGGAATGTGGAGCCAGCAGCTTCATACTGTAAAACCTCACCGTCTTGGCTCTTATAAAGTTAGTGAAGGGGGGCCTAGTCAGCGGGTTGTGTGGCTTTATTGCAAGGGGTGTCAGGTATTTCTGCTAAGTGTTATTTATTTTGGAGCTTTTCTTTTGTTTCCTTTAGATTCTTGCTATTTTATATGCTTATAAATGGGCTTCTAACAATATGTAAACTTGGACTGTTCAAAGCACATACTATAATTGCTGGACTAGCCGTTCTACAATGTCACGTTACAACCACGTCGCTCATTAGCAGCTTAATTCCCTAAAATGAGCATATTTCTATTCTAGTGTGCCCACACTTTCAGGTGACTTTTCAGAATAAGCTAGCGTACATGAAAATCCAACTTTTGCCCATTATGACTTGTATCTATTTTCCCCTCCCTTACTTCTGCACACTAAATCATCTTTAGTCTTTCCTGAGCTGCTTGGTGGAGACTAGCTGATGTCTTCATACACTGCGCACAGAGAATATCTTGCTCTCAACATAGACGACATACAGTAGTACTAAACAGCTGTGACACAGTAAATCACTAACTGCAGCAGCATCTCTGGGTGAGTGTTTGCTTCTCTATGCAAAAGCGACTTCATCACTTCTCCATAGACTTTTTTTGGGCAACATATCAGTTTCAGCATCCATTACTAGATGGACTTGACTTAACAGACAATGGATAACAAATTAGAAGGAAGTAAGGCTCTTTTACACAAGATGACTAAAGCGTCCGACAGCATCCCAGCGATGACTCCTGTGGTTTTACATAGGAGTGCTCGTTGCTCAATGAATGTAGGTGGAGCAGGCAGGAGATCGTTCTGGTGGTCATAGTAAACAGGCAGTTGTCCATAGACTGACTGCCTTTTTAGATCTCGAACGCTGATGCAGCAGACCAACAGTGACTTTTGGGTTTGGCTTTTTCCTGTACCCTTATGGAACTAATTGTGATTTTGGTTTGCGTATAGGAAAATCGCAGTGTGTTCTATTTTGCTGCAGACTCCACACTCACTGCATTAAAGGGGTTGTCTCACGGCAGCAAGTGGGGTTAAGCACTTCTGTATGGCCATATTAATGCACTTTGTAATGTACATCGTGCATTAAATATGAGCCATACAGAAGTTATTCACTTACCTGCTCCGTTGCTAGCGTCCTCGTCACCATGGTTCCGTCTAATTTCGGGGTCTTCTTGCTTCTTTAGACGCGCTTGCGCAGATCCGTCTTCTCCCTTCGGCTCCGCTCGGCAGCATCGCCGATTTGGCTCCGCCCCCTTGTACGCATCATCGCGTAGCTCCGCCCCCGTCACGTGCCGATTCCAGCCAATCAGGAGGCTGGAACCGGCACACATCATGGGGCGGAGCTACGCGATGACGCGTACAAGGGGGCGGAGCCAAATCGGCGATGCTGCCGAGCGGAGCCGAAGGGAGAAGACGGATCTGCGCAAGCGCGTCTAAAGAAGCAAGAAGACCCCGAAATTAGACGGAACCATGGCGACGAGGACGCTAGCAACGGAGCAGGTAAGTGAATAACTTCTGTATGGCTCATATTTAATGCACGATGTATATTACAAAGTGCATTAATATGGCCATACAGAAGTACTTAACCCCACTTGCTTTCGCGAGACCACCCCTTTAAAGTCAATGGAGGCCGTCTAACCCGCAGCCCATTCGTAATTGACATTGCAGATAGGCTGTGGGTACCTGCAACATTGCCTAGCGACTGCGTGAGAAACACTGATATAAAAAAAAAAAAATTGTACATGACTGACACCGGAAAAGTTTTCACTAACTTTTTTTCAACAGTTGACATTGAAGTCTATGGAGAATGCATTGGCAAATGTGGTTGTTGAACCCAAGTTCTTCAAATTGGTACAGGTCCTACCTCAGGAATATGAATTATAATGGGAATGTGTCTCTACAGAACTCTGAATGGCATTAAAGTGCGATAACTATAGTGGTGGGCACACTGATGGTGCTTATAGTTGTAATGTATTCTAATTCTCTACACTGGGCTATAAAACTGATTAATGCAGATAACATATTGTGGCGCTTTCCTAATGAGCTGTGACTTTGAAGCCGCTCTTGTGGTCTGCATCACTAATAAACCTCCAGATACCTCTCCTGCTCTTAACCTGCCGACTCCCAGTGGTTTTATTCTTCCTAGACTGAAGTTGGCATTTACTTTTTTTTTTTTTAAATAGATGTGACTTTTGCCCGGTAAGGTCTGAGCGGGTTGTACTGCAGTGCCGTTGACTTTTATGGTGCTTTTTTTGTCTTATTTTTAATAATGTGGTAAAATGGTTCAAGACTTACAACACCTTATTAAAGGGTATGCAGGGAAGGTGTGAGAAAAGGGTTTACAACTGTGTCCGCCAGCTGTTTACTGTTACGGGTGTTCTGTAGCAATGGTGCTTGGTGGTTATATCATGGGTTGTGTAGTCCAGATGTAAAAGGGCAGCAGGAGCAAATTTGTTGACCTCAGGTCATCCAAGTTCTCAACGGTGGCATTAATGGGCCACAATTCCTCCCTAATGGGATAGTTGAGATCTGGTTGGCTAGTCATGGTCCCCGTTATCTTCTTTGATGCAGCAGGGCCATCAGACTTGTGGCTGGATTATGGCCATACTGGTTTCGGTGAGGGCTGTCCATGGAAATAGAACTAGTTGCTTGGTGAGCATTGGAGGGTCTGTGGGTAAGTGAACTCGGGAGGGACCACCATAGCAGTAGAACAAGTTGTATTTCAACCGAAAATAAATGAACTCTGTTCTTGTATAAATGAGTTAAGAGCATAGCCTTAGTCCCGTTAGTAGCGGATAACATTGTAGAAGTAGGAAATGGAAGAGCTGTTTTACTTGGCTGTATGAACCACTTAGCAGTTTGCAAGCTAAGACTGTGTAAACAGTGACTTCAGAGTCCTTACCAGGGGGCTACACTCCAGAGGACAAGTTGTGCATTAGGGAGTATCTCCTCTTGCCACATGTGTCCAACTTGGCACCTGACGTCCTGCTTGCTTCCCACCTTACCCAGCTCCTTCATAACCACCTCCTCTTAAAGACTGTCAATATAAATCGGCACAACTTCAGCCAATGGCACACTCCCACCACCCCCTTACACATTCACGGTCCGATCTCTCCATATTCACAAGTGTAGCCTCCACTCCTGAAAATACCAGAGACGACACAAGGGGTCTCGCTGTTTGTCTTTGCAATGGATACTTCATCACATGGTGTATCGCTTGGTAGAGCCTCAAGCAAAGTGTCTGTAGATATTTGGCTATTGCCCCAAGTCTCACCACTTCAAAGTGAATCTGTCATGGATCTCTTTATTCCAGAATTGGGGTAATACCTCCCAGCAACCATAGAAACACAAAGTTAAAAAGGGTTCCTGGTTACAATATCGCCATAGCCAATTCTCCCCCACATAATCATAGCAATAAACTTCAATATACTTATTAGGAAAGAGTTTCCCCATTCGTTTGCCTGGTCATGTAATGCCACCCGCCACTGAATGTCTTGTCTTCTAGTGATGTGCTGTTTGGTTCGGGGTACATGCCTTCCTCCAAGGCTGGGATCAGCATGCGAGTGATGGAGGAAGGCAGGATGTACCCATCGTCTAGTCTCAATGGAGCTGACGTCTGCATAGTTTCCTGCTGTTCATGTGCCCATGCCGGCATCCATGGGGGAGACTAGGAGCAGGCAGGGGGGAAGTGATGTAGCCAGAAACCATGAATCGAAATGAACCCACCAGATGCATGGGGGGAATAAATGAAGAAAACGTCACAAAGGTATTTGCCACCTCTACTGGCTCGTGTAAGTGCTCTTGAAGGAGCTTATTGGCATTAGAAAAAGTAATTGGACAACTACTTTAAGTCTTTGGGTTCCCCTGTTAGTTGATATAAAGCCTTTCCACACGCCACCCTTCAGGTGATGGCACCGCTATGTGCTGTTCGCCCTTATAGACTTTTGCACCCATATCGACTAGGTCCGGAGATGTAACTGATAGTCTGGTCTGTTCAACCGGAAAACTTTATTGGCCCCCGTTTTCTATACCTCTAGTTGGCATCACCTCCACTGCTTAAATATTGCATATAGTAGAATCGCACTTTCCATCCCTTGTCTCGGTAACTGGCACTGGAAAGGAAAAGTGAAGCGTGACTTATTCCTTGTAACGCAATCTAGTGAATGGCGCGGTGTCTTATCTGGAGTCGGCTTTGATTTTCACTTAGTCATCTGTACTTTTCAGAAGCCCTGCCAAGCCCAGCATCCTGCCCAGTGCAGATCTCATCACACCTGACATGTTATAACACTAACCTGGGTGTGTTCATCACCCGTATCCAGTCATGTGTCTGAAGAGCCAAGTGACCTACATGTTACGGCAGAAGCCAGACATTACCAATTATGTTACCAGAGAGAAATGAAACTTTTACTCACTTGGCTTTATTCAAAACCTTGTTGGCATGTGTTCATTCTTCCTGGTTTTGTCAAAATTTTACTAAATCACTGTCTTTTACAATGCTTTTACTACAATGTGTGACTGCACCTGCTGTGTACTTGACTATCACATTGGATTACCGGATGGGTTTTTCTACATGACATGATACATCCCTCTTGTCCACTATTGCCTAGACTCTTCTTGGGGTCTATAAGATCTCAGCCCCTCGGCTGAAGCTCGTATTCTCTGTAATCCTCCTCTGTACTTGTGGATGGAGACTACAATCTGATGCTGTTACTATATAGCCCTCCATGTAGACCGGTTAGGGGTGGCTTCTCACATTTCTTGTTTTTGGAAACTCCACAGTTCGATGCAGTTCTTTGAGCTAAAGCCAGAGGCGTAACTTGAAGCTTCTGGCCCCAATGCAAAACCTGCAACAGGGCTCCCAACTATAATGCTTTATTCATAGTACTGGGCTCCCTATATGGAGAAGAGAGCCTTATGGGCCCCCTAAGGCTCCTGGGCCTGGGTGCAACCGCATCCCCTGCACCCTCTATAGTTACGCCCCTGGCTAAACCCAATATTAAAACCAGACAGAAGTAGAAGCCCTTCTTTTAGATTTCCCATTCTTGTTGGGTCCACTTCTGACTTGAGCTCAAAGTGCAGGGTTTTTCCAAAAACCACCGTTAAATCAACCTAAACGTAGCATGCCTGCCAACCACTCTTGCAAAATTTCCTACTTTTTCCCCCCACTTATTTCTGTAAATATAAAACTGGTTGCTTTAGTTCTTAATGAGGCTCTCTGCACGAACTCTCCCAGTGATATCGCATTTTATTGTCCGAACACTACAGACATGGGTTTTGACTTGTCTTTCTGTCTGATTTGGCAATCCCTTGTGTACTGTTCACACTGAGTCACAACAGGATTAGTCCTGACAGAGTACACTGAAGCCAGTGACCTTGTACACCACCTTCGCTCAAGCTTTGGGGACTGGAAGCGTGACTCATGTGCTCGCTCAAGGTTAACGGAGCTACCTTGGCACGGGGAAGGTGAACAACCTCAAGACTCCTCAGTCAAGAGCGCTTAACAGTCCTGTTTGGCATAATGTGAGAGCCTTCGGTTGTTTTTAAGGATTCCCAGGTTGGTCATATTGGCACAGGTTTGCCCTATCCCTTACTCGACAAGAAGTCTCTCCGGACAGATCCATGGATAGGTTACTTCAGACAAGACGGCCAATAGAGTATCTACAGTTGTCCTAGACTTGGTGTGTTAATGGCATTGCTGCTCTTGGAAAGGTCTTACAATATTGACTAGCGGTCAAAATATCTTGTAGTTTGATAAAGGTTTTATCACGCTAGAAGTATGGCTTGTCAGTAAAAGTGCTAATCGCTCACAAGTTCACAATTCCCAACTATGATTTGCCTGTCTAAACGGGCAGCCCAAGTGTGAACGAGTTTGGGATGACATAACCCGCTCGGGCAAACGAGAATCGTGAGGGTCTCATTAGGTGTAAAGGCAGCATTAGTGATGAATTGTAACATCGGGCAAACGTGTTCAAGCAACTTGTAAGAAATGATTCTTCACGGTTGAGTTCTGTAGTACCGTAATGAAGGGTCCCAGATCTCTACTCAAGCGTCCACAACGGAGGTAGAAGTCTTTAAGGAAGTCGCCTCTTTAATTTCTTCAGAACATGGCTACAAGTGGTTGTGTCCTTCTCATGATGCCTACTGTATCGTTGGCAACATGTTATAGCCAAAATGGCTCACATACTTACAAAACGTTCTCTGCAAAGATGGCTTATTCCAAAAGTGTCCTGTTCCACCCCGAATATCCTGTGTTGTGGAAAATGGCATTTGTTGAATTCAAGTTACAATCTCTTCCACCACCCCTCCCCCTCCATAATTGTAGACACTACACTTGGCCAGTAGGGCAGATGAGATTTTATCTGACTTGGCGCTAACGAACCATCCTATGATAAGCCAGGTCACACGTTTTTTAAGTACTAATGAAGTCCTTTAATTGTCCATTACACTTTGATTCCTATAGACATGCCTTCCTGGTCTCTTATCCTTTTTTTAATGAAAGGGGTTCATGCATCTGGAAACCTTTGCTATTGGCAGTGGACTTTAGCTATTTTTCGAGAGCTGATCCCAGGGTTCATAGAGATAACTGCAGGATCTTAATAATGCCAGATTAATATATAAACCATTGTAGGTGAGATCTTGATGTAGTAACATCTAGACACGGAAGTACAGAATGTGATTTACTGCCCTTTAAGTTGCTCGGCATCTAGGGGAGAGTGTTTGTTCCTAAATGGCTATTCACTGGGCTATTGCATCCATGAAGGGTGGCTGAGCCTAGAGACTTGCTGCAGCTGGGGTAGAGGCACACATACCTGGACTTTTCCATGAGAAAACCCACATAAGACTTTGTTTTTTGTTGTTTTTTTTGTTTGTTTTTTTTAATCTTGCCTTTGACCTGGACATCTCCTATGCTGGTCAGATCATGATGTAGAGTTTCTCAGTATTTCTGGGCTATACTTGCAGGTTCACCCCGGCAATTGTTGGGTGCCAGCAGCTTGCCACTAGGGTTTGTTCACATCAGTGTTGGGGAGTTTCGGTTTCATGCTCCATTCTTATGATGGAACCGAATGTGACTAATGGGATTCGTTCGATGTCTGCTATTTTGCCAGAATTTACAGGACAAAATAGTGCGGCTTGCTGCAGTACTTTGCACTATTTTCTAGCAGAAATCAACAGGTTCTGAGCGGAACTTCGATGCTGATGTGACCGAACACCATGCCACTGAACTGGAGGAATGTAGGTTGCACATGATGGATACTGCAACCAAGGGTAAAAGGGATTCCAGGTCTAAAGCATCATAAGTAAAGGTCTTGCCTAACTGACCATCTGAGGCGATACATCCCATAAGTGAGCGGTTGTGGTGACATCTGGGGTTGCCGTCTGGATTTACTCCTGAAAGTTATTAAACTTCTAGAAGTTTAGAGGAATTTTCTAACTATGGAGTGCATAGCTTCGTTGGTGAGGGGATCAGGACATGTAGGTGGGGCACCTCTGACTCCTGGGGATACCTTTATCTTAGAGGGTGTAATGGGCGTTGATGCCCAACAGGTTGTCCCAGTGCCAATCATTCCTGTGCCGCTGCTGAATGGAGGTGGTGAGGGTGACCAGGGATTGCTCTGGCCCATCCGCCTCCATTCATAGTAAGCAGGCAGTCATACATGATTGAGCAACTGCCTGTCTACACGGCCGATAGATACATCGTTCAGTTTTCTGTATGTAGAAACTGAACAGCGAACAAAAATCAAACTAATTATTCATTTACACTGAATGATAATGGCTCATATTGCTGGATGAGGGAATCCGAATAATTATCTGCCCGTGTAAAGGCAAATTGGACAAATGACTGCACGGCAATACAAGCAGGGCCGTTACAATGTAGCATCTCCATACATCTTGTATGTAGAAGTGAATAGTCTGCAGCCGTCCAGGACGTGTTGAGCGCTGCTCCTACAACAAGCTGAAGCTGCGGGTTTCATGCAACTGACTGAAGTCTTAGAAAATATGCAGAAGTGATAACGACGCATTGACACTTCTGTAAACTGGGAAGTCTGCATTTTTAGTCTGTGGTTTTGGCTTGAGTGGAAGAAGTGTCGTAATTGACCATTCACAATAGTTGTGTGTGGTTTTTTTTTTTGTTTTGTTTTTATTTTTTGCTGCAGACCAAACAATTGATGACTAAAGCAACCCTTCTGTGGTAGACAAAATTCTGTCCCAGGACCGGAGGAGGCGTTATATTACTGCACATTTACTTTTCTGCCTTCCTTGCCTGATACTCAGTCAATGGCTAGTGTTTGAACCAAGTAACAAATCATGCGGTTCTCGCTCGGCCGGCATAGAAATCGTCGCCGCCTCGTGCATTGCTTCTGCAGTCTACACACTGATTGTTCAGTGGGAATGGTGCGGTTCTCATTCAGTGTTTTCACACGTCTAAGAATCGTCCGGTCTAAATGGGCTACCTAAGCGGTGATGACAATGCCAGTTCAATCTGACCTCGTTTTATCTAAAAGCCATTACTGGATAAACTGTCAAAACGATGGGAACTGCAGTTCAAGGTTTTTCAAATAAAATAATGCACTTGTGGAGAAGGTATCCTCAGAATGAGTATCCAATTAGCTTATCTGTGTTATCTGGGACTTCTGAAGAGAAGGATTTAGGGGTCCTGATTTCTGACCGACCCAAAATGAGTCCACAGTGTGAACAAGCAGCTAGGAAGGAGACCCTTGCTCTGCTGTATAGTTAGAGGTATTACCAGTAGAAAGAGGGAGATTGTGATCCTGCTGTGATGAGACCACCTCTGGAATCCTGGGGTCAGTTCTGGAGACCATCTACAGAAAGACACTGATAAAATGGATTCCAAAGACAGACTACAAAAATTGTGGAAGATCTTGGGATCAAACTTATCAGGAAATACTTTTAGCAGCTTGATGTGAATAGCCTGGAGGGGGAAAAGCAGGGGAACATGGTGGGTGTGTGATATTACAGGAGGGGTGTGACACTTTTTGAATAGGTTTAAAGGTATAACGTAAGTTCGGGATGGAAGTGTTGGTTTCTGTTCTTGTTTTCTAGATCTGCTGGTTCCAGGTCCTGTTTGTCAGCCATGTTAGATGTCCAAAATCTTCAGACTACCTAATCTCTACTGTGCATTAGTAGTGTTAGAGCAGGTCTAGTGCATTGGTAGTCTGATTTCACAAAGCTGTTTGTGATCAGCTATGGCCAATCAGAACATAAAAAGGAAACCCATTATGAGGTATGGCACCATTACTAAAGTCCCATTGACATGCAACGGTTATCACTCAAAATTCGTTCAAACGATGGCTTTTGAGCGACAATCGTTGCGTGTAAATGCTTCCATCCTTCACTCTTTGGCTGAACGATGATTTTTAGATGAACATAAAATCCATTGTTCAGCCGGAGAGATGGCAGGGACCGCATGCTGTGTTCTCCATGGGAGCAGCTGATTACATTGTATTCAGCTGACATCCCATGGCAGACCCTGCAAAGTCCAGACCACATACTGGGATTGGCAAACAGCTGCTGGAGGCTCATTTACGTGCAAATGAATGTAATTGCTAAACTATCACAAACTGTAATTTTTCAATCCTTTGAAAGCTTGTGTCTGCGTGTAAATGGGCCTTTAGTTTTGGTGCTCCTGTGGCAATTTTCTGGAGTCCGCAGAGGTATTTCTCATACTTGTCCAGCTCCCCGATCTTCGCTGTCACCCCTGGAAATCAGTTCAGACAGTGGTAGTCCAGAGGATATTAATCAATTGCCGGTGTCGGTATTGGTCTTCTATGGAGCTGTAATTGTACATGCACTTGCTTATTCATATTCGATGTCGTTAAAACTATGTCCATGGTCACTTCTCTGATTGTTCTGGGCTCATTATTTTCTAGTTACATTGCCTCGGGAGAGGCTGGCACTCCCTTTTTCAGTTGGGTACTTCCTTGTAAATTCTGCATTCTTCTGCTCCAGACCTTCCTGATGAGGTGTCTCATGCAAATCACTGCGGGCACACGAGGCAGAAGTGACGGCAGGCTCATTCTGCGGCCGTCGCTCACCTCCTGTCTGCTAGCAGCTCTTAGTACCTGCAAACATCGGCTTGGCAAGTCGCAGTCATAGAAGTAAGCTTGCGTTAAAGAGACTCATGTTTGTTAGCTAACACCCTGCTGATGCGGTCTGGTGGCACCAGTAATGCTAGTATACAGTAGGGTGATCATGCCGGATGTTCTATAATCTCAGATTGCAGAATGACCATGTGGTCACTAATTTTCAGTTGGAAAAATGGGCCGATTGCATGTCCTTAGCCGCACCATGGAACCCAGCCACAGGCGCTAGACGTTCTAATTAAACACAATGTTGTGACTTGCACTTTGATGTAGGAAAACTCCACCCATGAAATGGCTGTATCTACATGGGTGCTCTGGTTTAGTTTATACCCCTAGTCATGTTGCAAGGCCTGTTAAGTCGGATATAGACTCTGGGCTGACTACCCTTCCAGTAGTCATTAGTTCTGTGGATGATTATTCATGAACTCATTTGTAGTGTTGTGCAAACCGAACCAGTGGCAACGACTGATCCAAAATGGGGTTATAAGATTGTGCCAAACTTGACAACATTTAATCTAAAACGGGGTTCTACTGGTTGGTTGTTCAACACTAGTCCTTTGTATAACACGAAGAGCCATAAAAGCACTACATAACACTTGGGTATTTTTTTTTTTGGGGGGGGGGGGGGGGGGGTGGGTTTACACCAGTTTTTGTGTTTTTTGATAAGCTTTCGGTTCAAACTAATTTGGACCGAACTTTTTGTAAATGTTCAGCAACCTCCATTACTTATCTGCCTACCTATACTCTTGCCACAAGGATATGTATTCTCCTCCTCGGAGGCACCTATGAACAGATGAGGAAATGGTTACAGTACTTGACCCAGAAGTCTTTGTGCCAGTAGACTGATTCGGAGTCAGGAACTTTGGCACCTTTTGTTAGTTGCCATCTGGCTAAAGTGCTCATAAAATTGACTATTAAATATTGCACAATACAAAAAAAAACTGACCTTTGGCAACAAACTCCCTTTCTGCTAACTGAAGTCCTACTTTACAGAATAGGAAGCTTCTTCTTTCTGCAAGCATTACCTTTTTTAAGGCGTTGTAAACTACTCATGGCCTATCCTTGGGTTAGGTCAGCAGTAGATCAGTGGAGGAGGTCTGGTGATCTGCTTTTAATGGGTCATCAACAGTAGGTCACTGGGGCTCCCATCAACTTATGAGCTATCCTGAGGATTGGCTAGGAGTAGTTTACGAGACAACACCTTTAAAATATAACTTGGAGAACTTTGTCTCGGTACCACCACTCACCTTCCTGCAGTAGTTCCCTCCAAATTGTCATGAGCCTCATGCTCTGTTTTGAGAACCCTTCCTTCAAGGCCTGGATTGCCATTTGTAACTTGACAGATTAGCTCTCCAAGGAGCAAAATGATGAGATGGTGATGGGTATGTTGCTGGACTTCATGAAGCCATAATCTGTTTCTGCCTTGTGTAATGCTTGCATTGTTCTGGAGGTCTACAATGTTGGCGGACGGCTCTTCGTCAAGGACTCTTCTTGTCCACTCTTAAATTCCTAAAATGCATGACGAATCCAGTCTACTGTGAGGCTTTGAATAAGGATGTTCTTGACTCTAAATGAGAACAGGGAACGATTTAGTCACTAGAAAGAAGGCAGATTGTGTTAAATAAGGGCATGTGATTATGGCTGGTCTAGGCTTGTGACTGGCGGTAGTTCAGGACGCTACTGGAAATAGAACCAGCGGCCGCATGCTTGTGGTCACAGCCATGCAATGCTTGTAGAAAAACTAGTGACAAGATATCCCTTACACACTGGGTCCAGAAAGTCTTTAGACACTTCCACTTTTTTACTTTGTTATGGCCTTGTGCAAATTAAACTAAAAAAATGTTGTTCCCCATCATTCTGCACACAATATGCCATGACAAGTTGAAAACAGTTTTTCATTTAAAAAATGTAAAACTTCAAACCAGCCTTTTGCATTAACCTAGTATTCAGATCCTGTACTTTGTAACTGCTGCCAAAAGGAGCTTTGACCACCTCCAGTCGTTTTAGGTATGATGCCACTAGGTTTTTTTACACCTGGACTTTCTACTACTCTGTGCGGATTCCCTCAAGCTGTCAGGTTGGATGGAGACCATCGGTGGACAGCGGTTTTCAGGTATCTCCAGAGATGTTTGTTTGGGTTCAAGTCGGGGCTCTGGCTGGGCCACTTAAGGACACTCCAAGTTGTCCCTAAGCCTATTGTCTTGGCTGTGTGCTTAAGGTCATTGCTGTGTTGGAAGGTGACCCTTCTGTCCAGTCTGAGGTCCCTTGTGTTCTGGATCAGGTGTTCATTAAGAATATCTCCTTACATTGCTCCATTCAGTTTTACATCAACCCCTATAGCATGATGCGGCCACCACCATGCTTCGCTGTGGGGATGGTGTTGAGCGGCGCCTGATTTCTTTGCCAAAAAGCACCTAAAGGACTCGGACGAACTCCAGACAGGCTTTTGTGTCTTTTACTGCGCAGAGGCTTCTTTCTTGCCACTCTGCCATAAGGCCCAGATTGGTGGAGGCTGCAATGATGGGTGACCTGGAAGTTTCTTCCATCTGCACACTGGATCCTTGGAGCTCAGCCTGAGTGACTGTTCTTGGTCACATCTTACCATGGCCCTTTTATTTTCCTCTCCGATTACTTAGTTTTGTGTAGAGCCCTGGTGGTTCCAAACTTCCATGTAAGAATTATGAAAGCCGCTGTGCTCTTGGACTTTCAGTGTAGCAGCAGACGGTACTTTCCTCCTCCATCGCTTGGCTTTGGCTCTGGCTCTATGTGCTGTGAGATCTTTATATAGACGGGGTCGTGCCTCTTTAAAAAATTATGTTCAATCAACTGAATTTACCACAGGGGACTCCAAGGTGTAAAAACGTCTTGTAAGATTAAGAGAAATAAAAGCCCCCAGGTCTAAATTGCAAGTGCCATCCCAAAGGATCTGACTGTTGTGTCAGTAAAAAAAAGTTTGAATTCCTCTAGTTTTTCATCTGAGAAACATTCTGTCACTTTGTCATTATGGGCGAACTTGATTGGGAGGGGGGTTGTCGTAACTACAAAGCCACAACAGAACATAAAAGTATGTATAAAAAATTACCATGCATTGTCCAAAACATGGATTCCGTGTTTTAGCCTGGTGACCCTCTAGTAATCTCAACTACTTGTACTAAATTGCGAAGTCCTAGCTGGCCTAATGTGGATTAAGCAAAATCAGAAATGGGACCCCTGTATGCAAGCTGGATGAATGAAGAGTCCATGGAGCTAAAGCGCCTCAAAGCTTAATGCCGGCTCCTAAGGGTCTATTTTCACGGTACCAATTGACAAATGGTATGCTCAACTTTCTTGTGAGTATGCCAACAAACACGCAAATGCTTGCTTGTTGGCATTATTTTTCCCTGTACCCGCAGTCAACCAAGTAGCAAGTATTTTCTATTTGGGGACGATCGCTCATGGCAGCGATCACTTGGCCCCACATACTAGTCTCTGTGGCATTAACAATCACCAATTGACATGATCTCTTTTTGATTGGTTCCCGCTGTATAAGACCATCTAAAACTACCTTAAGATTTATAGTAGCTTTTCCAACCACTATTATAGATGACACGCCATAAGAATGACAGAGTGGTTGGTTCTCCCCTCCCTCTGCATTTTGTCCTGAGGTCCTCATATAAAATGACTTATGTTGTCTTGCGCGTCTTATGTTCACTTTTTTTTCTTTTCCCTTTGCCAAGTCTTGCCTGCAGGGCTTCTCTCGTGCTGCACTCATTTGTTGCAAGTCTTCCTTGAGCCACCAGACACTCTGTCTCCAGGCCTTCTGAACACTCCCTAGACTCATGCTTACAACATGCCTCTGCTGTCATATCTAGGTCATCTGTTAGCATGCTCTCCCAGTCATCCCTGGTTTAATCTACATTATATTCTATTAAAGGCTTTGTATTAAGCTGTATGAAATAATTAGGGTCTTAAGATGTGCTCTTTTAACTCGTGACGCCAGTTGACTGTATCACTCAGGCCAATTATTGAGTACAAGGTCTAAGCAACAAAGACCTGAGTCGGCGCTGTGCAAGACTCGGTTTAGGGATTCCTTTCTCAAACATGAGATCGCTGATCACTTCCAAGTTTTTCTTGTGAGGGTTCATGAAGTCGCCGCCAATTAATCTTGACCATCATTCTACTTCCACATGCACCAGGAGCTCCAGCTTTTGACCAAAAGGGCCTAACCAGAGGTTAAATGGTCACCACGTTCTTAGACCACTTTTGCTAGTTATCAAATTGGCAGTGTTAACATAAGTGCAAACTCCTTTATCTACCCGAGAGATGTTTCAGTACAAGAACATGTTTTGAGTTCTTGGCTACTAGGGGTCTCTCTTCTAACCTGCTGTCCACTGCCTGTCTGCCATGTGGTGGCCATCTCTAGTGAGAAATACAAAGATTACATGAAGTGAGGGGAATGGAAGATGGTGGAATCATGCTACCTATCTATTGGGGTAAGCTTCTGTAGATTGATAATCAGATATGAAACAGCTAACTGGTAATTGACTTGCAGCTACTGAAATTGCACCTACACTGCTCAGTACAACTATATAAGAAGCAGTTATGTGTGTATGCTACAGAGGGAGCAGAATCTGCTAGTTTCCTAGTGCATAGCATATGGAAGCCATTATGGCACCCTTATGCATCTACTAGCTCAAAATTTCACTTGGGCATAGTCCCAAACTTAATGCAGGGCATTTGGTACAGCCATTATGTATTTTAAGGGGTTGTTGCCCTCAATCTGTCTGACTGTGGAAATTATATTCTGTAGATCTAATTCTGTACAAACTATTAAAAAATATATATATGCAGGAAAACTCCATACTAGAGGCCTGAGGTTTCAGTTGATGACTACAGTAGCTAATTGCAGACTGTGTAGTCATCTGGCTTTCCCCATGATGTGACTACATTTGACTTAAGCATGGAGTAAAGCATTAATCCGTGTAACCACATGCCTGAAAAACCTAGTAAATGTTTTACGATTTAAGATCTGTTCATTACATTATGCCCCGCGGCCAAAACCTTAAAAGCTCATTAACAATTATGATGGACGAGTCTATGTATTTAGATTCTCGTTAGGGAATTTTATGGTCTCCTCCCACTTATGGGAAAGTTGAGGCTGCAGCGCGGTAGCCGTCTGCTTATCAGTACAGTGCTCAGTCCTGCATTGCTACTCTTGATTAGTTTCCCTTAGTAGTAATGGGTGAAGTGACTGTCAGATCACAGGAATTCTTACTACTGTCATTGGGAAAACTCCAAATTTTTTAACTTTCCTTTTTCCTTAATAAACTGTGGTTAGAGAAACCTCAAAGTTTTCACACTTTATTTCTTAATGTCATTTATAGTTTTGAGGTCAGATTTCAGGATGCAGTAGTCCAAATTCCCAGCACATAAATTAATGTTCTGGCCACCACTAGAGGGAGCTTACTGTATACGCCAGCCGTTCCCAAACTGTGCTCCACGGAGCTTTAGGGCTTAACGAGCAACAGTTGGGGGCTCCGACTGATGGTCCGTAGTGGCAAACTTATAACACACTTGCCGATGGCCGCTCACCACTGTAGTGATTACCGGCGGGGTGGCGCAGCTCCCCACCGGTAATCGTGTAGTGACGCTGATCCTGTTGCACACTGATAGTGTGCATTGGGAATCCTGTTCCGCAGGAGAAGACAAGGGATAAAACGTTCTGGGTGCACAGTCGGTGTGTACCCGGGATCAGCGCCGAGCAGAGGAAGAGCGGCCGCAGCGGGAAAAAAGACATGCTGCGTTCGGCAAATCCGCACCGCAGCGGCGGTTTCTGCCGGATTAGCCACAGCTGATTTTCCGTCCCGTGTGGACGAGATTTCTGAGAAATCTCGTCCACTTGGCTGGCTAATCCCAGGATTAGCAGCCGCATGCGGATTTACCGCGGCGAAATTCCGCACGGCATTTCCGCGGCAAATCTGCTCCGTGTGAACCCAGCCTAATGTGTTGAGAACTGCAGTTGCATGCAGCAGTCTTCATTCAATCAATTTTTTTTCCTTCTGTACCATGAAGGGTTAAAACTGTAAACTTTTCCACGGGGCTTCTATTCTGCAGGGCGGACTTAAACTGTAGGTATTGGGCTTCAGCAGCAGCTAATAGCCTCGGGAAGATGGCTGGAAGGTTGTTTTAACCTTGACTTAACAGTGGCTTCTTGTTATGACTGCTGTGATTAATGGGCTTCAGTAATGGCCTCTGTGACTTCCTGCATGTCCTTGGTGACACTCTGAATGGAATAGAACAGCGGGCGAGGCCTCTGCCCTCGGCGCTACTTTCCCTATTTTATGCTACTTTACAAAGCTGCAAATTCTGTAATTTTCTGTAATTCACCGCTTGCTGAGGATCTGCTGACTGTATGACTTCCTCCATAGGTCACTTGTAAATGGGGCTTTCTATGCTGTTGCGGTGTTTTTGGGGGTTTTTTTGTTTTTTTGTTTTTTTTTTTTTACCCAGTGCCCTGTATGTGCTCTTGTGATGCACATCTGTTAAAAAAAAAAAAAAAAAATCTGCTCTTGGTACATGTCTGTCCATCAGGGCCACTCCAGTTCTCACCGGTGAACCGTCGGGAGCATCACACTCTTTGGCAGACAAATTGCACAGTGCAGCCAACGGCACAGGGAATTGTATGCCCTCCTGGCAGAGGATCAGCGGCGCAGGCAGACACTTGTCCTCCTGAGGAGTGTAAAGTTGGAAAAACCAGGTTTAATGTTTGAGACTTTTGTTTGAAGAGCCCTTATTGTTCGCTGTACGAAGGGCTTACATTGCAGGTCTTTGGCAGAGTCTTGTTGACCAAACAGGGTCATAAGAATTGGATGTCACCCCCCCCCCCCCCTCCCCCCTCTCTCCTTACCGTAGACATTGGAAGAGGTTTGTGTATACCTACTGTGTGGAGGACACGTCTTGTGCTTCACGGTTTTGGCCCTGGGGCAGTCAGATGGATACTTCAGGTTCGGGTTGCACTCGTGTAGCTTTGGTGATAACTTAGCAGCTCTTGCTTCCCCCCCCGAACCCCGGATGACTGACTGTTCTATGAGCACTTGTCTTAATGCCCCAATGATGCACAAACTACCTCATAATTTGGTCAAGCGTGCATCTGATGGTAGAAGTGAACTATTTATATTGGTTGGCACTCTTGAATTGTTTTTCGGCAACAGACCATGCTTTATCCACATGTGCCAATGTGACAACAAACATGGTTGGACTTTTGCAAAAATTCCGTAGCCTGCGAAAGATGGCCGCCCCGTACCTGTACAGAAAACGAATGGGAAAGGTTTCACTATTTGGCTTCAATAAGGAAAGGATATGCTGAACCCATTTTAGTATTTGGGCAGCTCTGAATGTTACTGTTGAGCTTCCACTTTGGTTTTTGTTGCATAAACTTGTACTGTTGGTGCGCAGTCACTTAAGGGGTATCAGGAGTTTTGATGATTGGGGTCTGGGTACAGAGACACCCAGAAACCACTAAAATTAAAGGGCAGAAACGCTGATCAGAGCAATGTGACTGTTCAGGATCCATAAATGGCTTGTAGAGTCCACACGGCACCAGCGAAACCAGCATAGCTCTCAGATGATGGCTTTTGCCCATTCATTTTAACGATTGGTAGGGGGTCTTGACATCTGGACCCTCCACTGAGCAAAACGTCTGACAAGTCACTATGGTATGGTAAAAAGCTTACTTGTACCGTAATCTGATGGTTTATGTGCTAAAAAGTTGAAAACTTCAACATTTTGAAATGACATCCGGTAAGGAGGTGCCATCTGTGTGAAGGGGGAATGGAGATCGAGACCCATCAGACTCATTGGTCACTTCGTCCATCACACAATCTTCACTGGAATAGTACTGGCCGTACGCAGCAATTTCCGACTTTCAGACACCGGTCTAAAGGGTCGGACATTGATTGGCAGGAATGCTGCCATCCAATAGGTGGCGCTGCAGAGGTGTTGTTCAAACTTCCATATTTGCATATATTTCCCAGAGGAGCATGGATGGCCTTATAAATCTCCTCACACCTCCTAGGTTCTCTCCTTAAGGAGTGATATCCCTCCCAACCCACTGCAGGAAATGGACATGTTCCCCTCCATGGTTATAGGTTGTGCAGGAGCATTTCACCCCACAGATGACCTGGAGACTTTCTACTAACACTGCTGTTATCTGAGGTCATGATAGATATCTTCACTTGTCTTCCAAGTGTATCATCTAGATATCAGGAAGGTCAGGGGTGAGAACAGCCGCCTCTAGGGCAATGACTTGGTTAGAGGTCAATCTTGGTATTTGACTGGGACGGCTTATGTTTGACCAGTTAAGGCACCCTGGGCGAGGGAGCCGGTCTGGGAGGACTCGGATGGGTGAACAGGAGAGACGCAGACCTTGCATGTCAGATGAGCCTTACAGACAGGTTAAATAGGAGTTCTAGGACTTTATTGATCTATCCAGACACTAGGTCCTCAAGAGTAAGTAGTTGTCCGGTGGGGGCGGCTCTGTTCATAGTGCAGCTGCTCAGGTTGGTAATGCAGTGTCTTATGGGATCTATGCCTGCATTACCAAACCAGGCTGCTGCACCTACGGCCCACGTTGTCTGCTATGGGTCTCTAGTTACAGTAGGGATCTGGAAGACACTGCCTGCCGATCAACTAATGATGACCTAACATGAAGATGGTCCATTAATTGTAAAATTCTTGACAACCCCTTTAAAGGGTAAATTGGTGGAAAAAGTTAGTTTCTGCCCAGCCACTACATTGATCCCGATGGGGGAGCTTTTGCCCCACTTCCCCTGAACTCTGCAGCGCTGTTCTGACCTGTATGGCGTCAGTCTTCACAAAGAGCTGGCCACACGTGTGCAGCAGCGCCATTCATTTCAACTCGTTGACTAATAGCTGGGTGCCGTTTGGCTATTTTCTTCAAAGCCCCATTGAAATGAATGGAGCTGCCGAACACTTACATGGCCAGCTCTCCATGGGCAGTGATACGATACAAGTCAGTGGCACAGCTGAGCGAGAGGGCTGTGAATGAGGACCCTAAGTGCTGCTTCCATGTATGTATGTATGTACCCAGGACTTCAGTTTTATTGGTGGCATCTAAAAACTGATTTTAATTGGCAGGGACAAGTGGGGGGGGTTGTCTTCTAGTGCTTATTGCACATGTAAATACTGTATTACATGTCGCTGGCTATATAAAGGTCTCGCCTGTCATGTCATTCCTCCATACCGCTCTTTAACATCTGTTTATCCTGCTTTATTTTTATTTTTTTTTATTTAAACTTTATTCATATCTGCATTTGAGGCTCCATTTGGAGCTTCCAGTACAAAATCCTGGACCACAGCGCAACATGCTGCGCTATTGTCTGGGAGATTTTAGTTGGCGTGTCAGAAGCCAAATAAACCCATTATAGTCAATGGGGTCTCGGGCGCCGCTTGTTTTCTGTACTCTCTGGATCCAGCAGTTCCAGTATTTTGGTATGGAGCTGAACAGAAATGAAAGTGCTGGTGTGAAAGGAGCCTTATTTATGAGGTTTTTAGCATTTCAGATGCTGATTAATGTCTTAGCGGGAGTTAAAAAAACCCAAAACCTAATGGCACAAGCCGTGTGAACACCTGCTACACGCACGACATATACACTATGCAATATGGTAAGCGAGTAGTAAGTTTCTTACCTTCCTGGTAAGTTCTGATTGTACTGAATGTTCCTCCTGGGTTGGTGAATACTAACCTCCTCTTTGCCCCATCTCCAGGCTGAGAAGACGATTCCCCCTGAAGACCAGGACGGTTCTGGAGATGACGAGGATTTCTCTGGTGCCTCAGGATTTGATGGTGAGGGCATATCTTACTATTTAATTTAAATGTGTCCTTTTACTCTGCTGCGGTTTAAGGAGAAATTTACCAGGACCAGCATTTCCACCGCCAGTCTTGATATAGCCAAGGCCATGATGCAACCAATATATGAAGATGTACATGCCTGTTCATACGTTAGTCGCATCTCAGCTGCCCTGTGCTCCAACTAAATCTAGGCTAGGTTCTCTGCCAGTTCCACAAAGGACTTTGACTCAAATATTGCTGTTTGGATACGCAATCGTGCCGTATAATGCCCCAGTCACTTTATTAGGGTAACCGCACCTTCAAAGGACTTCAAAGGGACATGTCCAGTTATCAATGGGGTCCCAGACTCCACTACAAAACTTGAGTGAAGTGGCTATAGCGCTCCCCAGAGTACTTGGGTCCCTTCGGCTGTCGTTGCTTCTTTGCTCCTTTTGGAAGCTGAAGACTGACATAGACTTCCATAGACATCTATGCTTCCTTCAACTGCCAAGAGGCGCTGACAGGTGAAGGACTACAGCATTCGGGTGAGCACTTCTGCCTCTTAATTTCAGCGATCAGCAGGCTTTTCAGCTTCTGAACACCTGATCAGAACTTTTGATATGTTCCTTCTTTTTTTTAATAGCTGTTACTCTGTAAATTCTGAGATTATAAGTGTATCCATATAACGTGTTTCATTTTCTGTTTTTCTAAAGCTTTCAATGTTAATTTGGAGTCTTCGGATGTAAAGATCCATTCTACAGATGTGTCAACTCTGGTACCTACTATAGAGGGGTCTACAGCAGCTCAGGAGCCCGAGGTTGTGGACCAGGAAGAAACTAAAATGGAAGTTACTACAAAGTCTGCTGAAACCACTAAAGGTCATAATGACGTAATCGAGGACCTGTTTGCTGTTGATACAGTTGCCAAAGAAGTGGCTACGCAGGAAGCCACAACATCTCCGTCCCAGCAAACCTCTACAGATGACTTCATAGAAGAAATTGACACAAAGAAACACCATCACCACCACCACCATCATCATCATCATCCTCACCATCATACAACCACATCATCTCCTGAGTCTGATGGACGTGATGATGCAACAGATGTTCCTCCTGAAGTTGTTGGAGGACCTCATGACTTGCCTGTAAATACTACCGTTGATGTGCCAGATGAAGAGCCGGAACTACATCCCCAGAGCCTGACCACTACTGCTGAGCATTTGATAGAGCATGGTGTTCTCCATGAAGAAACCACCTCCAGCTCTACCAGTACCTATGCAGGTGATGAGAAAGTTGCCATAGAAGCAATAGATGCTGATCTGCTTCCAGGCTCAAACACTCTAACAACTTCAACTGTACCTGAGGAATCTCACACACAAGATCATCACCACCACCACCACCATCATCATCACCATCATCCTCACCCTCACCAGACCACCACAAGTTCACTGGATGGATCAGACATTCAACAAGAGACTACAGTTCCCTCTGACCTGATTGAACCTGAGGATAACCTTCAAGAAGAACCTACAGTTGCTGTTGCTGAGGATAAACCTCTTCATCATGGCCATCCTGACCATACACATCACCACGATACCACACCCAGTACACCTGGGTCTACAGAACCTGAAAAGCCTCATGAAGTCCACACACACGAACCAAAGGGCAGGAGAATCCATGTTCCAGATGTTGGAGGCACAACGGCTGGTCCACTAATAAATGGTGACGCAGAAAAAGATGACTTCACTAGCTCTACGGTTGTCTGCAACGTCTCTAGGAGTCCCTCTGATGACGATCTTTCAGACTCTGAGGAAGGATCATCAGGACCGACAGATGGGGTAAGCCCTCCTTTGTATAACTTTGTTTTTCTCATTAGGCCGTTCTAAACGAATATGGTTTAATCAATATGTAGAACATACCTGGTGCCCTCCATTCAGTGTTGCTGCCACGGTTCATCCAAGTCCTCTTCATGGATGTAAAATGAGTGCCAGATTTTGACTGCATAATGAACAGTTTTGGTAATGGCGACTTGGAGAACTGTCGAGCAGGAGACCACTAACTGGTGGCCAGAGGTTGTCTTTGTTTTAGGTGATAGAAAGTTACCACTTTTAAGGGCTTTTGCCAAGATATAACATTTTCCCACAAGATGGAGGATCACTTCCTGAGTGGTGGGGGTCCCGACAGTACATGCTTGAATGGCGCAGCGGTTGTGTGTGTGCATGCTTTTGCCCCTTTTTTCATGGATGTTCTTGAATTCGGCAATTTCCATAGCTCACCCTAAAATGGAGGGGCAGTGCACAAGCGCTTTTTGGTACCCTCCAAGATTGGTGGGTCCCATTAGTCGCACAACACAGATCAGAAGGTTGTCCCCTTTCCTGTTAAAGGATAACCTTTCTATTTTGGCATAACCCCTTTACATATCCAGTAATCAGTCTGAGAATGACTAGCATAGTCAGTACAGCACTTGGCTACTTCCATCAGTCATAGACTTCTGAATGAAGATGTAGTGCACATGCTTGACCATTGCCCTATGTAAATGGGAGCCACGGGGACCCCATTCTGGCAATCCAACCTGGCTAGTCCCAGCTTTCCTAGCCCCACAGAGCTAGCAGGTATAGCCTATCCACTGGATGGGTGATAGCTCATCACAATACCCCTTTAAAGATAATGGTGCTATATAGCCATGCAGTCCTATTGCTAAGCTCTTGGGCCTTGTTGACTGTAGATGAGTATATGTTTAGCAGGAAGACCTGTTGGCCAGAAAGTCGGCATCAGGTATTTGGCTGCGATGTAAGACATGGTGCTGTGCTGGAGCTCTCGCCCAGCAGATGTCATGATGTATAATGAAGTACAATTTATAGTTCATGGTGGAACTTTTTTTTTTTTGTCTTTTTTTAGGAACTATATTTTGAAGGGACTGTTCCAGTCGTCAAAGAGGGTAGAATGATCCCTGAAAACCCCTCACCTGATAACGGTTCTTCTAATGCCTCACAAGGAATCATGGAAAGGAAAGAACTTCTTGCAGGTAACATTGTTACTACGTGGTCTTCTGTATGGGTTGCCATAGTTGAAGTATCACAATGAAGACGCTAATCTCCAACGGGCATGGTCCTAAGCACATTACTTTGGGCATATCCAAAGCCTCAATTCATCTGACCCACATACACCTTCAATGGCTTTCAGCCCACCGAGTGTTCATGTTTGTGGAAGAAGTTGCAGTCAGAGCTTCGGCATTGACTTGTATCCAAGGGGAACATAAGATCGGGCATTGAAACCCTGAACTCTACCCTCATAAACATTTAACACCGGTCTGCCAAAAGAAGCGTGTGTGGGGGGCCTTTAGTCTGTAGACCCTGATGCAAGGGCTCTTATCAACATGACCAGATTTTTATTTTTTATCTGGTTGCTACGAAGGATGCAAATATTTGCGTTCTTAGAAGTGAGGCTGTGTTACCTCCTCCAGGATCTAATGGTGGGCTTTCCAGGCTGTGTTGCGATGGAGCTGTTTTATGTGGTCTTGTACTTGACCGTTTACAACCTCTTGTCTTCCAGGTATCATTGCAGGTGGTGTGGCCGGTTTGGTGTTTGCTGCCTTCTTGGTCGCATTTGTACTATATAGGATGAAAAAGAAAGACGAAGGAAGCTACTCTCTAGAGGAACCTAAACAGTCCAATGGTGGATATCAGAAACCACGGGAACAGAGGGAGTTCTACGCATAGTCCAGCAAGCCTTCAGATCCCAGTTGAGAGATCGGCCTCTACTTCCTCATTCTTGGCTCACAGCTTTTGCTCTGTGGCTTTTTTGTTTTGTTTGTTTCAAAGGACGACTACTGGACACTATTTATGGAGAAAGTCTTCACCGTGCCTTTCCACAGTACAGTGCCTCTCTAGAACGGCACGCACACGTTGGACTCCTTTTTGGTACATCGTCACAGAGCACACCTCGCTCTGACCCTTTTCAGGAAGAAAGTACCTTCAACACAAACCTCTTCCCAGAAATAACTGTTTTTTTTCTTCAATTGTATATAGTTATACATAGACTTTATTCCCCCCCCCCCCCCCCCCCCTTTTTTGTCCCCAAATCGATAAAAGGTACGGAACCCCAGTATATCTGGATGTCCACGATGGCACTTAATATACAAGTGTTAAGTCTGGAATCCTGAGAAAACCTTTACATTCCCAACACCAAACATACGGTACATCTAGATAGGAACCCAGAAGTTGGTTCTCCAAAAATGTACATCCAATTTCTCCCAGATGCTTTAGGTGTCTTTTCATTTGTTCGTTTCTGGTTTTTTTTTTGTTTTTTTTTTTTTCCTTTTCTTTTTTAATGCTTTAAACTGCCGCACGTATTTATTCACTTGTTTTTGAATGTTATGTTGATTCCCGGAATGTCAGTGGTTAAATGTGCACCTTTCTACAATGCATAGTTTATCTCCTTGCACTAGCTTGTTAAATGTTTTCTTTTAACAGTTATTCTGTTTGCTGTTGCAGAATTATTTTAAAATTTGTTTTTTTGTTTTAGCAATTCCAAAAAAACGTTTTTCTACTTCACAGTGCCAACCTTAATGAACATAACACTATGCCTTTTTGTTTTTACGTATCTGTATATTTTTGCTGTAAATGTTACTAGTGGATGAGTATAGTGAGTGCAGTTGTTGGACGTGCAACGTTGGTTCCTTATATTGTACAGTACGTCGTGCTTAGAAGAAAAAATGTCATTTCTCACTCGTACTTCCAAAGATTGAATTAAGCAGATTTCTTTTAAATGTGTCATTCCATAAAATGGACCTAAAAGTAAGGGGGGGGGGGGGAGATGAGCGCACTAGTTCTTTAGCGGAGGGCTGGCAATTATAGGTCTGACCATCTAAACTGTTTTTTATAATTTGAGCAAGTTGGAGTTAAACTTTTTTAAAATATTTTTAAACACTACAATCCCATTATAAACTTCATATATTGAACTGTTACAGGGAAGGTTTTTGCTCAAACGCCTCACTTCTGTTTTTGTAAGATTGATGTAATACCGCCGTAAGTCTGCTCATTGGGATGGTTGAATATAAACTATATGTATGTTCTACACCTTTTGTAGGATGCTATATATGATGGATAAAATGTCCCTTTTATATACCCCCTACGGGTTCAGTCCAGGTTTTTAAGTTTCCCTGTGCTGCTGTTTGCTGTACAGGACTCTCTCTGTAATGGTATTAAAGCCGCTTTTCTGCCAAAATCTGGTAAATAAAACTGCCTATGTTGAAGAGTTTAATCTTCAAGTCTTTATTGCCTTTCCTGCTGTCTACGTTTGAAACAGACCGGTTGCTATGGATGTACTACGGCCTTATATAGCATAGCCGAGGATCAAGTCCTTAGGACTAGAGCAATCGAAGACGGACAAAGGTGACTGCAAGGAAGAGGCCATTGCTTCTCTTACTGCCATAGTAATCAGATTTTTGTGGAGGTAATTCTATGGCTTCTCCTGTGTTCTAGTGACTGTATATGGACTCTGACCGTGACCCAGTATTTATATGCCAAGCAATATCTCTGTAGAGGTGTGCCACACATGTGGGTATTTTCCCATCTGCCCAAGACCTTCTTTTTTTTTATTCTTCTCGATACACTAGTGCTGTAATATATGTACTGGGGAATATTTTAGTTAGAAAACTTAGTGAATCTGTAAAAATATAGAACAAGAATTCCTTTTACCACACTTATTCTGGGAACTTGTGTGGCCAGCTTCTGCAGGCCCCATTAAAGTTGATGCCAGCACTCGAACTCCATATTCTTTGGGGTTTTATGGAAAGCTTTGCAGAATGGCATGTTTATCTGTAAATAGGTTCAATAAATTCTTAGTGTTTTTTTACTTTTTTTTTTTTTGTTTGGTTTGCATTCTCCCTGGCCCAGTTTTATAGAACCAGTTTTGGGCAAACTGCATCTTTAAAGGGGTGTTTCCTATCTACAACGTAGGTGATAAAAGCCAATTGGCAGGGGTTTTACTGCTGACCCCCAGCAATCCCAAGAACAGGCATCCCATGCCCCCCTCTTCTCTGCACCACCCTAATAGTGACATGGAATGCGAACGAATAGTGACCAAGTGAACACTACTGCTCCATTCATCTTCAATGGGACTATCTGAGATAGCCGAGCGCTTGTACTTGGCCATTTCCATCCGCCTCGTTAAAATGACTGGTGTGGCACTGTGCCCACTCGTCCGCTTCTGCATTTGGTTACCACATCACTTGCAATAGGGTGCAGTAAAGGGGACATGGGGAGCCTTGTTCTTGGGATTGTGGGGGTCTCTAGTGAGACCCACACCAATCCACTTCTGTCACCCATTCACAGGTTAGGCGATAAGTGTATGCCCAAGAATACCTTTTAAATGGTGGTCGGACGGTGTCGCAATGACTGCATCCTCTTGCCAAACCTTGCATCGGCTGTGAAGAGACAATGGTGGCATGTAGTCTTGCCAACACAACCATACAACATCTGAAGACTCCGGTGGATGGGATCCATGAAGTGACTTTGGATGCAAGTGTCCTGCATCTCTTAATACCCCTTTGCAAGGCTCAGGTGAGAATGCACTTGCTGGCACTGAGCAGGCTATACACAAGCTGATGCACAGACTACCAAACAGCCGTATCTCCTGACTCTACCATAAATGCGCACAGTTGGCTCTGGTGAGAATGCATGTGGTTATCTTAAGGCAAGATGGGAGTAAGCCTGCTAGCAGCAGTTTTATCTCCAGTAAGACCAAAAGATCGATGTTCTTAAAACCTGATCCTCCTTTCTCGATCATCCAATCATCTGATGATCCTACTGGGTTCGGCTGACTTATCGAATGTGTATGGCCAACTTTACGATTGGAAAGATGTAGTTAATTAAAAACCAATAATGAGGGCTCACAACTCAGGGATTAATGCACAAGAAATAAGCAATAAGTAAAGTTGTGTTTTTTGTTTATTTTGAAGACCTGCTGGCTGTTTCTTTGTTTTCAGATTAATAAACCTGCTGCGTTACGTTCTAAACGTGCCTTTACAACGGTTGTCACAACCCACCGCTTCTGAATCACCACCTTGTTCCTGGCGTTAGACCGCTACACTCTTGTATCGCAAAGTTTAAGGAACTTTTATTACTTTGTACCATGTGACTTTTTAAAATGTTTTCTGTAAC
Organism: Eleutherodactylus coqui; assembly: GCF_035609145.1. Lineage (NCBI taxonomy): Eukaryota > Metazoa > Chordata > Amphibia > Anura > Eleutherodactylidae > Eleutherodactylus > Eleutherodactylus coqui. Next base: position 64,160,538 of record NC_089837.1, read on the forward strand.
ATATTGTAAAGGTAAAAGGCAATAAAATTTTACTTTAAAATACCCTTTTGTGGATACTTTTATCAACGCCTGTGATGAACAGTCACTTCAGTGCTGACAACAGTCTGTGACCCTCTTAAACACATCTTATGTAATCCATTCAGACCATACAATGTCTAATGACCCTTAACCACAGGATAGAGAAAAGGTCTGGTCGCTGGTATCCCCAGTAATCCCAACCTCTACACATCCCAATATCTGACATTGGTGTATATGAGCACCGCTCCATTCACTTCTATAGCTACAGGGAGATTGCAGACAAAAGGGAATGGTAGGGGGGGGGGGGGGGGTTACATGGGTGATGCCTTGCACCTGAGAATCTCTGGTGCAACTCTCATTGCCCATAGCTTCCATCTCATGTGCCCCCAACTTCCATTACGTCTGGAAATAGATGGGCTTGGTTTGCTTGCCCTTAATCACTGAAGCGAGGGAGGTTGCTGCAGCGAGCTGTTGGAGGCTGGCATGATCAGGAGCGTGGGATGATGGAAGATTAATTGAATCCCTCTTGCACGTTTAAGGTGTATGGATTGAATACTAGAAGGATTTTGACCCCTTACTTTTGGCTGAAGTGAAACACCGCTGCAAAGTTGATGATTTTATTTATTTTCCTCATTTTATATAATGCAAAGGAGGAAAAAAATCAATCTTTGGTCCAATAATGCCTGAATTGTGCACAAAAAAATATGAAAAAAATTGGTAATTTCAACTTTTCCTCAATTCTTACCTTGGTCTCGAAATGTAGTTGGTAGAACCAATTTATACCACATAGAAAAAATAATCTGAGTCTAAAGATGGCAGATATTTACACATTACTTGATGGCTGATGCCGCCATTGCTACGAAGGTCTGTAACGTTTTGAGCCCATAACTTGTATCTGAGGACATCTGTACATGATGGGGCAATTTCATTTTTTCTCTTTTTAAACTAGTCACTTTGCGAACTTTTTTGACATTTTGGCAACAGATGTATTTATTTTAGCTTTTCACACAAAGTTAACTTATCTCCTCGACAGCCCTTTATGGAGAATGGCAGTTTTACTATTAACCCCTTAAGGCTCAGTATCCATGGGCAGATGTGAATTGCGACCGATCCGCTGTTCAAGCCGCCTATAGGGAATCATGGGGCGTTCGCACTTCAATTAACACCTGCGGATCTGATTTGTGGATGACGCATGCGGAAAAGAAATCACAGCATGCTTCATGTTACTGCAGATTCTACACGGATGGGCTCCATAGATCTCCTATGGAAGTGATCGATCTGCAATTCAATAGCGGATTTGTAGGCGGATGCCCCTCTGGTGCTTGGAGACCAAGTAGGCAGGAGGGGGAAGGCAGGCACTTAAAACATGCAATTCCTCCACCTTCCCTCCGCATGGAGCATCTGCAATTGCCAGCGAGCATTTAAAAACATCCGCACTGACACGCATGTCTTCCGCAGCGGAAATCCGCACATGCCGTGGACAAGAGGCCTAACACAACGTAGTTGGGTCCTGTGCATTTTGGGGTTTGTATGGGGGGCAGGGGGTAATCTCCCTCCATACTATGCAGGTGCTGGCTGCTTCTCACAGCTGACACTACCTGGCAACACTAACCTTGTAAATACCACTGTGGGATTTGACAGCGGCATTTAAATTCCCCAATCAGTTTTTTGCAGGGTACCAAACGGCCCCCTGTAATGCGATCATGAAATGCTGTTCACTTCACAATGGTAACATTTTGACTGATTTTGTTACAGCCCCAGAATGCCAATAGAAACTACAAGACATACTGCAAAAAAAGGTCCTTGTACAACTATGTCGACAGCGCAAAACTTCTCCAGCCACAACTAATGTTCTGTTTATCTTTTGACAAAGAGCTATATATATATATATATGTGTGTGTAAATTCTTACGTTTACCACCCACTAGTTGTCTTAGTGTACTCCAAAAATTGTACAAATTCTGACAGTTTTTAAAAATGTGGTGCAATATTTAGTGCAATTTTAGTCATGCCCTATTTTCAGATGTCAGTGTTAAAACGCACAGTAAATGTAGCACAAAGCATGCACAACCGTTTTCTTGTGCAATTTGCATCAGAAAGTTTTCATTTCAAATAGTATATCTGCCCTAATGTCTCTGCCTGAATCTTGGGACAACACATGGCTGAGCGTTTAGATCCTGCCTCACTGCTGAATGGACCAGAGACGGGAATGAAACATGGAAAGGAAGTACAGGACAGTAAACTACTGGCAGAATATTAGGCTTGTGGCATGCTCCCTGCCTGGTAGTGGATTACAAACAGCAGAGCAACAGAAAGATGAAAGACTAGCTGAAAATCGGACCACTTAAACGTGAAATGGTATGAACGGCAGCAAATGAAGAGGGTAAGGGGAACCTGGTATATTTTTTTAAACTCCGGTACAATTTTAAAGGGACACTAAATCTAGAAATTAGAAATCTGCCAACTCCTGAAATGTCTTTTGTAGACTAGCAGGTGTCCTTTTATATCCGGCCATGTGTTTTAAAATGTGTAGGGCTTGGCCTCCATAGCAGCCAAACGTTCCTGCTTCAGTAAGAGCTAAGGCATCACAAACTCAGTGCTTTTATTATGCAGCACGGGAGGGAAAGGGTCCTTTTTTTGGTCCTACATCCACTGGGTGGCTTTTTGGCTGCTGTCCTTTTTTGGACAAGTGCGCTGTCCACCCCGCCTATAATGTCTGGAAGTGCAGCCATACGCCTGTGACCAGCAGTTATTATAGGGCAGTCACCTTCCCGCAGAGATGATCTGTATGTATACAAGTTTACACCTGTCTGATGACTTTATTTGCTGACACAGTTCTCGATAAGGTGGCACAATGACCGTGTTGACAAATCTCTGATCCTAAGGGCTTAACTTTTAAAGGTGACGACTAGCAGTGCTATTTACCGAGCGGACATGTGGAGTCGGGTTTATACCTTACAATCTTCTTGCCATCTGATTAATCCTTATCACATAATATAATCATTTGTATAGCGCCAACGTATTCCACAGCGCTTTAGGTGATGATGGCTGTAAATGACCTGTAGATGGTCTTCAATATTTAAGTTGAATGAAGCCAAATTTTGGCAAGATTTTTCTTTTCTAGGTATTAGAATGCATGAGGGCAAAAGAATTAGACTGATTAGTGCATTCGTGGGAAATGGCTCTGTATGTGTTCTCATCACATGCAAACATTTTGCTGAATTGTAGGGCAATGATCTAGTTTTAGGGTAACCGTAAGGGCTCCTGCACAAGGGTGGATTTGATTTGCGGTATCCGGGGCCGGTGGCTGCTCCCAGATTCTGCAGCAAATACCACCCATGGCCTCCTATGGAGAGCCGCTGCTTTCTGCACATGAGCGGAAATTTCCACTCGCGTCAGAAAAGTCACAGCATGCTCCATTCTATGCGGTTTTCCACACAGACTGCTTCCATTAAAGTCAATGGAAGCCGCCCATCCTGCAGCCCCTCCGTGGTAAGCACTGCAGAAAGATTGCAGGATCTGCGTCATTGCCAAGCGACGACGCGGTTTTATCTGTACTGCGCATGCACCCTGGCATGATGGACAGCGCTCCTGCAGTACAGGGGAAAAAAAAGAATCCGTACAGCTGAGCATGGTCACCGGCCAGGCACAAGGTCACATCATGCTGCAGTATCCCACATGCCGGATCTGACCCTGGCATGTGCAGGAGGCCAAAGTGATTGCAAATACATAGCCACGAAGTGGGTTTTTTGCAGGACCGTCAAAACACCAGACTAATACGACCCTACAGAGACTTGAGCTTCTACACAGGACAATCCATCGCACGTAGATGCCCCACAGGTCGGCTTAGTGACTATCATTTCTGTGCTTTTACATAGGAATGACCTTTGCCAAGTGAAATGGAGATGGAGCGGGCCAGGGATCGTTCCGGTCTGCCTGCATTCATAATAAACGGGCAATCATTCATAGATAACGGATTCCCTGTGTGCGCCACTCCATTAATTTGAATGAGTGCCAGAGATTGTTGAGTGCTTGGTCTCTGAAATATCCAGCTCTGGAATTGACGTGAATGGAGAATCGGTGTGCATGAGAGTCTTCTGCTCCTTTTCATATGGATCCAAATTCTTGGGATTGCTGGAGGTCCCAGCAGTTGAACTCCCACTGATCAGAAGGTTATCCGCTATCAATAGGATATTGGATAACTATATATTGGTACAACCATTTTTAGGCGAAGTATCTTAAAATTGCTGTCTGGAGTGAAGGGGCTCAGCAGCATTACTGGAGACCACTGCATAGACATGAGTGGCGCTGTCTATATGGTAGTGCAGTGAAGGTGGTGTGCTGTTGGGTGGGACCCCTGGGTGGGTTGGACCCATCTTTCACATATTGGATAGTGTTAAATTAAGGAAATCTCTTTAATAAATATATTCCTTGTGACTGATAAAGGTTTATGAACACTTGAAGCCTCTAAGAGCGGTTTCCACCAACTTCCCCATGCACATGAACGTTTGGAGTGGCCAAGCATTTCTATACTTTAGGGAGATAAGCCTCAGTCAAACATCTCTGCTACTAGCTTATCTTTTGTTAAAATCCAACATCCCTGAACCTCCTTTCCCTTGATATTGCTTGTCAGGGTGATGTTGAGTAGCTCCACCAATAGTGGCGGCTTTAGATAAAGTGCTAACGTATATGTGGGGAGGCCTTTAGATTCTGACATCTACAAGTGATTGTATGATCGTTTCCTGGCTCATTCAGTGATCATTGTTTACAGCACATCCCTTGTTTACATGAGATCTACTGCCAACTAATGACTATGTAACTCCTAAATAACAAAAGGGCAAAGTATCATTTGTAGAGATGAGCGAGCATACTCGTCCGAGTATTAGGGTGCTCGAGATGCTCTTTACTCGAGACGAGCACCACGCAGTACTCGTCTCGATTAAACGAGCACTGACCATTGAATTCAATGGAGCCGGCAATACAGCCGGATCAATTGAAAGCAATGGGCTGCCGGCGAGCGCGGGATGAATTTTCGGGAAGGGCTTAAAAATATAAGCCCTTACCTGAGAATCATCCTAAAATGTGTAAAAAAAAAAAAAAAAAGTATACTCACCTTTCCGCTGCACCCGGAGTTCAGCCGCGTCTGACTGGCAGTTCTGAACTGCTTTCTGTAGTATTCAGCAGGTGGGGATTTAAAATCCCCGGCTGCTGAATGAGCTGCCCTCTGATTGCTCAGGCTGTGACCAATCAGAGGCAGCTCTCACTCACACCCATTCATGAATTCATGAATGGGTGTGAGTGAGAGCTCCCTCTGATTGGCTCAGCGCAGGGACCAATCAGGGGCAGCTCATTCAGCAGGTGGGGATTTTAAATCCCCGGCTGCTGAATACTACAGAGAGCAGTTCAGGCGAACTGCCGGCCAGACGCGGCTGAACTCCGGCTTCAGCGGAAAGGTGAGTATACATTTTTTTTTTTTTTTACACATTTTAGGATGATTTTCAGGTAAGGGCTTATATTTTTAAGCCCTTCCCGAAAATTCATCCCGCGCTCGCCGGCAGCCCATTGCTTTCAATGGAGCCGGCTGTATTGCTGGCTCCATTGAATTCAATGGGCTAACATCGTTCTTCTCTGCCACAGCTGTTGCAGCTGTGGCAGAGGAGAACGATCTTTATGCTGACAGTGAGGGGGGGGGCCCACTCTTGCCGCTATTGTGGCTTAATAGTGGGACCTGGGAACTTGAGATGCAGCCCAACATGTAGCCCCTCGCCTGCCCTATCCATTTCTGTGTCGTTCCCATCACTTTCGTGAATTTCCCAGATTTCCACAAATGAAAATCTTAGCGAGCATCGGCGAAATACAAAAATGCTTGAGTCGCCCATTGACTTTAATGGGGTTTGTTACTCGAAACGAACCCTCGAGCATCGCGGGAAGTTCGACTCGAGTAACGAGCACCCGAGCATTTTGGTGCTCGCTCATCTCTAATCATTTGTCATTCGATCAGGGAAATAAAGATGGCACAATACCTCTACAGCGCCACCTATTGGATGGCAGAATTCCTTCAGATCAATGTACGACTTTTTAACAAGTCTGTAAAACAATGATTGGGAATATGAAACCAAGCCAGAAAACCGTACATGACAGTTGATCAGGGTTCATACTTGCATCGGGCTATGATCACTTACCAATGACCATTCAGTCAGCCCAGTGTAACAGGCTGGTAAGTCATCTGTTTTAACAGGCTGCAGAACACTTTTCCTCAGAAGATAATCATTGTTTATTCCACGGAACAGAACGGAAGATCAATGAACCTCGGATCATTTTATGACCCATTGACCTCTGACTATTTACCCTCAGGTCTTCATCCTGCATCGAAGATTGTCACCTGATCCTGGTCATATTAACCAGGCGCCTGCAGATACGGCCGCCTCAAAGAGAATTGTCAGTGTTGATAGGATGTACCGCGCTAATTTTGCAGTACATCATTTTAGTATGAAAGAAGTACAAAATGTGACAATCAAAAAATTTTATGAACTTTCTATAACCAAATTGTTGAACCCCGTTTCAAAAACTACAATTTTTCCAAATTTGCAATAGATTTCTCTTAGAACTTTGCAGGACATAATTAGTAAATTCTGTTTGACTCTTGGAAAGAAAAATACAACCCTGGGATCGACCACGAACCGGCTGCTCTGTAAGAAAATACATTACATTCTTTGGCAGATCACCTTCATATCTCCCGCTCATGTACTGGATCCCTTAACCTCTTAATGATTGACCTATTTTGTACCTTAATGATGAAGCTATTTTCTTAGCTATGTAGACAAAAATATATAGAAGTTGTGGCACTTTCAGAACATTTTCCTCTTTTGCAGCACAATTTTTAATTGCACCATCTGGGAGTACATGTGTGTATTTTTATGTTTTTGGTTTTTTTTTTTTTTTGGGGGGGGGGGGGGGATATGTAAAAGAAACCCCAGAAATTCCACCATGTCATCTTTTGGGTTTTGTTCTATTAACACTCACCATGCTGTGAAACATGACAATGTCATTCCCTGGATAAGCCTGATGCCCTTTTTTTAATACTGAAATACGTCCCAGAAGCCTGAAAATCGCAATTATAGGTCTGATTTTTATTTCACTTGCGCGTGCAAATACAGCCTAACAGAAAATGTTTGCTGTGGATTCGAGTTATGATGCGGATTTTGAAATCCACAGCATGCTCTACTTGTATATTTCACAGCGGATTTCATTCACTTCAACACATGAGTGACATCTGAAGCTATTTCAACACCAAAATCCACAACAAGATAATGTGCGAATTCACACTGTAAGGGCTCCTGCACACTTGCGTTTTTCTTGCGCGTTTTTTTCACGCGATTGTCAATGGGACTTTCGAATGTTAAAAACACATCTCAAGTTGGTGCTTTTGCGATTTTTGTGCAATGCGTTTTTAACATTGGAAAGTTCCATTGACAATCGTGTGAAAAAAAACGCGCAAGAAAAACGCAAGTGTTCAGGAGCCCTTAAGTCTACACTTCGTGTGAAACTAGCCTAAGGCTGGGTTCACACTGGGCGGATTTGCTGAGGAAATCCCTTCCGGAATTTCGCCACGGCAAATCCGCCTGCGGCCGCTAATCCCGTGATTAGCTAGCCATGTGGATGAGATTTCTCAGAAATCTCATCCACACGCAACGGCGAATCTGCCGCAGCAAAGTCAGCGCTGCGGCGTGGATTCGCCGGTCGCAGCATGTCCATTTTTTTCCTCCTTCTGCTGCAGCCGCGCTCTCCTATAGGCTTAGTGTCGCGCGTTTTAAAGCAGCGCTTCTCCCAGCGGAAATCTCGCGCGTTTTGAAGCAGCGCTTCTCCCAGCGGAAATCTCACGGGTTTTCGCTGCGGCTAAACCGCGAGATTCCCGCTGGGATTCCGGTGAGTGAGAACCCAGCCTTAAGGTCGGAAATGCTGTGGATTCAGGGGTAGAACATCTGCAGCATTTAAGTTGGTTTCATACACAGTGTAAAACATCCACTGTGAATCTGCACTAAAATTCCGCAATCGAATCTACTTAATTTTGTTGTGGATTTTGGTGCAGAAACAGCCGCAGATTTCACAGCCGTTGCTTTGAACTAAACAAAACCCGCTGTGAAATTCCACGACGTATCTGCAAGAGAGCCACAGGTTTGGAAATCTGCAGCCATTTTTTTCCTGCTATGAGTTAAAGGTTTGTTTAAACTCCACTATTGTATTTTTAGTTGTAGAACTCCCCAGCTAGTACGGATTGGCCTCATGTATTATCTTGCTATTTTCTACTATAACTGGGTCATCCATAGGAGCATTTTTTTTTTCCAAAGAATTCCCTAATTTGTTTTGCTCTGATCTTGTGCAATACAAGATCGTGATTGATCGCTAGCACAGTACACTGCATTACTTCTGTAATGCAGTATACTATGCATAAGTCGTCAGCCTAGCAGACTGCTGGAGGTGAGGTCTGATGGGCTGAGATACCTGGCAGACACTGAGGCCTTTGGTAGGCCTCCTGCTTCATTTCTGGATAATCAGATACCAAATTAAAGGAATTTCACTCCACGCATGCATGTACAGGTAAGTTGTAAGTATTATCTCTACATAGTTTTCTCCCACAACTGCAGGGATAAGCCAAGTTTCAACACGGTCAGATTTCTCGCTATCTGCTGGTTTCTGTCCTTATCTGCTATAAAGTGTATCTGAAGTGAGTGCCAAGACTTTTGTTCTCCTTTATTCTGCCTGGTTGCCATATGTCTCGGGTCAGAGATTTCAGCAAATCAGACCACATCATGAGGGTGGTGTTATGGGTCGATAGAACGGAAATATTTTTTTTCTGAAGCCTATCTAAAACTTCCATGGAAACCTGCCCAACAAACACTGGGTTACTTTCAGTTAGATGGTACCAGGCTTCTGTAAGGAGTGGCCGTAGACTCATACTGTAATGATTTAACAATACTATTAGTCATACATTAACCACAGCTGTGCAAATACACCCTGCAGACCAAGCTGTACGGTATACTAGGAGGCAATGCTCATTCTAAGGCCTAGGCACTAATGCTTTTAAAATAGGGTCCTTTAAAGGGGTTCTCTGATTTGGACAGTCTCTTCCTTCTTGAAGGGTCATTTGACAACAAGCAGATCACAGTGTCCCCTCACTAGTACCTACAGCAATCAGCTGTAAACTGTGAAGAGATCTGGTAGTAAGTGTTCAATTTCCCTACAGCGCCTCCAGAGGGAAAATGAAGTATTACAAAGTTCTCATTCAAAAAGGTAAGGAGGCTAATCAGGGGACCTCTTCCATAAAAAAGTATTGTCTAATAAGGTATAAGGAAACCCTGTTAGAACTAAACAAAAAAAAAACCTGAAAATGAAACAGCTAACCACATAAAGATGGGGGTGGGGGAAGAATTAGTAAAATCCCAAATTGATTTCAATGGTAAAACAGATTAGAAAAGTTAATCTAGCGTAGTCTGGTAAATACCATATGGCGAGAGCGTAGTTGTAGAGATTTGATAAGATTCTTCTAAGGGAAATGTAATGAAGTCATGTTGATTAACCCCTTAGAGACCATCCTATTGTGTGCCTTAAGAACCATCATCACATTGCAAGAAGCATAACTAGCTCACAAAGCCGTATGTGCTCATGTTTTTAGTGAGACTAGTTGTATTTTTTAATGGCATCACTCTGGGGTACATATCATATGTTGGTATAACTTTTAGTACATTTTTGGGGGACAGAGAATAAAAATTTTTTTTTCCAGAAATCCTGTCATTGATTTTAGGTCTTGTCTTGACAGCGTTCACCGTTCGGCAAAAATAACATAACTTTATGTGAATCAGCACGATTACTGCGATACCAGGTTTATATAGACTTTTTATATTTTACTACTTTTGCACAATAAAGACACATAAAATAAAAAATAAATATCAAAATCTTTTAATTGTCTAGGCTGTTACGAACGTGGTAATACCTATTATGTTTGACTTTTTTTTCTTTAATTTGTGGATACTTTATTCATTTTTTTTCTCTTTAAGTTAGACTTTTTATTTATTTTTATTTTTTTACACTATTTTTTTAGTCCCTGAAGGGGACTTGAAAATGCAATTGTTCAATCGCTAGAATAGGACACTGCATTACTTATGTAATTCTATGAAAGCTTATGAGAGCAGCCTATTAAACTCTGCCAGAGGGTGGCCTAGTAGGCTGATTTGTCAGACTTCTGGCTGCCATGGAAACCCATTGGTACTTTGTGATTGCATTGCGGGGTGTCAAAAAAGGAGCCTCTTCGTTCTGTCATCTGTTTACATTCAGTTGTTATTGATTGTGGCATGTGAGGGGTAAGCTGCCAGGATCGGAGGGTTCTCTGCTACTGGCTGATAGAGCAGGAACCTGGCTGTCAGTAGCCAGCCAAAAACCTGCCTTAAAAAGATGTATGTACATCTTTAAATCCTGTTCGTGAGGCCAGTAAAAAGGCGTATTGCGATCTCTAACGGGTTAAGAGTAAAAGCACTAAAATGCGAGTGCATGTTGAGGTAATCTTATACAATTGTTGTGCTTGCTAGAGTTTAGCTGGTGAGGAGTAAAATGCTAATGTTTGTTGTGCAAATGCTGAGATCTATTGGGAGAAATGCTATAAAGAGGATTCATTGCATAAGTGCTGAAGGTTATTGCACATTAGTAATGTGTATTATGCAAGTGATGGTTATTGTATAACTGATGCTAATTAAGCATAACTGTGCAGTTACCTTATTGAAATTGCCCCTGGTAATGTGACCTCCGTAGATGTTTAGTGGGTACTTGCAATTCCAGATGCAGTGGTCATCGGAAGGTGTACATTTACAGGCCACCATGCTTGGCGGGATCTGTGCATCTCATGGACCACGCTCAGACTAGTCCACATGAGACCAGGTGAATCCCCCGGTGGGCCCTCAACCCCATGCACCTGCTTGAGTGGCACATACTTCGGTGGACACAAGCGCAGCCACCTTTCCACTGAAGTGTATGGAAAATGTAGCTGTCAGGAATTTACAAATGGGGTCAGGTATTATTTGCATGTTGCTGTACAGTGGACCCCAGAATGAATTTTCCACTCCTCATCTCCTTTCCGGCCAGGTCCCAGACCAGAGGTGGTGGGGCTTAAAGCACAACTCCAGAGCCGCTTTACTGTGAGGGCAGTGCTTCACTCTTAGACGCCTGTACCACAGAAATAACATATCCAGACCCTTACACTATTGTAGCTGTTGCAGCTCTGGTAGTAGACCCTCTGTATTGCTGAATGGAAGCCCACCATTAAGAGACTGAGAGTGTAACCTAATGAAAGGTGTGTTGGGTGTCCACAGGGTCACATCAGGCCAAAAGACCAGGGAATCTGAACGAGCACAGTTTATACGAAACGATAATTTTTATGTCTGTATAAAATGAATGAACAATAAGCGAATGAATCATTCATCAATGGCCATGTTTACATTGAATGATCATTCGAATTTGCATGATCGAACGAATCATTCCATGTAAAAGGGCACTAAGTGAAGTTACTGAACTGGGTTACTATTCCAAGTGGTGTGTAAGAAAGACCGTGCTCCAGTTGAATTAGATGGTTTCGATCATCTTGGTAGTCAGGGTCCATACTCCGTAAGCTCAAGTGTTAGGCAGCCTACAGGGCTGTATGTATATGCAGTCATGGATGATCAAGAAGTAATCCCATGAAGTGTATCAGTCACAAGGACCCACAGAGGTGCCGGAGTCGTCATAAATAAGTGACTGGTGCAACCTCACGAGGAACGTCTAGGAAGGATAGACTATTGTTGAGGGTGGCCTCCCTGAGATCATCAGAGGCATGGAAGGTACAGGGAAAAGCCAGAAGCCATCTTGAATGCAACCTGACTCTCTGGGGGACTAATGGTGTGGCACACAATCCTTTTGGCATCTTGGTATTATGAACTGTTTAAGAGTATTTCCCACCAAGTGTGCTGTACCACTTTAAGTGAAAGTAACCAACAAGTTGGTGTGCCTCTGTGAGAAAATAATATTTTTATTCAAAAAGTCTTCTGTGACATTTCTGCGGGGTGCTGCCACCTTACAAATGTCCCCACGTATACACATATTACTGCCACTTTTTAAGCCAGGCAGGATATAGATATCAGGACAGGAAGTGTCAGAATCTCTCAGTCCTGCAGTCTCAGGCTTTGGGCCTGTAACTTTATAGCTTCTATGCTGAGATGAAATGGTCTTCAGGCCTGTGTTTTCTCTCTAGCTGTAAGAGGTTAATAATACTTCCGTTTAGTAACAGAGGAGTAGTGTTAGGTAATTTCGGGCAGGTTTTGTTGTACGAGGCCTCAGGACAAGATTACTCAAACTATAAAATATTTTTGCGAAAAATGATTACATCTCCTAGCAAAGAGCTTAAAGCAATAGCTTTAAAATCCCAACCTCAAACTGCACTCTATCTTGCTGATCAACAAGAGTCAATCTTCTTAATCTTCGTTACTCTTTGGGAATTCATATTCTTGTCATTAGAAAAAGGCAAAAAATAAACAAAAACCCTTTAATGTAATTTTAGCACAAAAAGATCAAATAAAACAAATTGGCAATAAAAAGTCATTGTGTTGCGTTGAGTTCTATTCAGTTGTTTCTATCTATTACTGGGATAGCTTAGTGACAAAACCAAACTATGGCCTCGAACAAAGGTTGTGTTCACACTTCTGCTTGGGGCACTCACCATGCTTTCTGGTATTTTTGACAGCTGGTCTGAGCGCTATTCCTGTCATCAAGAACCCCTGTGGACTGCAATAGGTCGCTTTCACACGGGCGACAAAATTGCACGATTCTCTCGCGATGCGACAGCGCTACAAATCACGTGTGTGAAGCCCATGCTTTCCTATGGGTTCCTTAACATTAGCGATGTTTTGTAGGCTGCTATGTTGCGAGAAAGAAAAATTGGGTCATGCTTTATACAGCCTTGATTTGCGAAGTTTTGTAGCCCATGTTTCCCTATGGAGCCTTCCTTTGTGTTGCATCGCCTGTTTCTGGACCACTTTGCTGCCTGGCTCCCTCACTTCCTCTCCTATGAAATCCCAACCCTCATCCTAAGAGACTTCAACATCCCCACCAATGACCCCATCTCCCCATCTGCCTTTCAGCTTCTATCGCTCACCTCCTCCCTTGGTCTCTTACAACTCACAGCCTCTCCCACTCAGAGGGATGGCAATACTCTTGATCTGGTCTTCCTCCGTCTCTGCTCTGCTTCCAACCTCACTAACTCCCCTCTCCCGCTCTCGGACCATAACCTCCTCTCCTTCTCTCTGTCAAGCATCCTAGTATTTCCCCAGACCCTCCTACCTACCGTACCTACAGGAACCTTCAGGTCGTTCACACCCAAAAGTTTGCTGAGTCCCTACAGTCTTCTCTGTCCCCTATCTCTCTCCTCTCCTGCCCCAACCTGGCTGCCGCACATTACAACATCCCTCTCAAACATGCCCTAGATGAAGCGGCGCCCCCCGTGACCCAAGCCATCCGATGAAGACCGCAGCAACCCTGGCTCATACTTCAAACGCTCTTCATCCGGCGGTGCTCTAGGTGTGCTGAACAGCTGTGGAGAAAGTCCCAAAAGTCTGCAGACTTTTGCCACTTTAAATTCATGCTCAGAACCTACAGCCTAGCCCTTCACCATGTCAAAGACGTCTACTTTACCTCTCTCTTCTCCTTACTATCTAACAACCTATAACGACTCTTTGACACGTTCCACCCCCTTTTCAGCCCAAAATTGCAGCCCCCTCCACCTCCCCCATGATGGATCTCAAGGCTGAAGAGTTGGCTGCCTACTTCAAAAAGAACATTGATGACACCCGGCAGGAAATAACCTCCCAACCCTAAACTAGCCCTGACCCTAGTCTGGGTAGTACTGCATCTAGCTCCTGCTCACTCTCTATACTCAGACCAACGACAGAGAAAAAAGTCTCCAGATTGCTTTCCTCTACTCGCCCCACCACCTGCGCTAGCGCCCCTCTTCCCTCACACCTCCTCCGGTCCCTCCCCCTGGTGGTCATCTCCCACCTGACCACTATATTCAATCTTTCTCTGACCTCTGGCCTTTTCCCCTCCTCATTCAAACACGATATCATATCCCCACTGCTAAAGAAACCGTCTCTTGACTCGACAGATGCTGCCAACTACCAACCCATCTCCAACCTCCCCTTCATCTCCAAACTACCAGAACACCTAGTTTACTCCCACCTTATAAGCTAGCTATCAGAAAACTTTCTTCTTGACCCCCTACAGTCCCGCTTCCGCCCCCTACGCTCGACTGAAACTGCCCTAACTAAAGTGTCAAGCGATCTCCTGACGGCCAAATCGAGGGGCAACCTCTCCCTGCTGATCCTCCTCGATCTTTCTGCAGCATTTGACACTGTTGACCACAAACGCCTCCTCAGTATGCTTTGCTTCATTGGACTAAAGGACACTGCTCTCTCTTGGTTCTCCTCCTACTTATCTGACCTCTCCTTCAGTGTCTGCTTTGCTGGCTCCACCTCCCCTCCTCTTCACCCTACTGTTGTGGTCCCCCAGGGCTCAGTTCTCAGACCCTCCTTCTCCATCTACACAGCCTCTATTTGACACACCATCAGGAGATTTGGCCTCCAATACCACCTTTAGGGCGAGCACCCACTGGCGTTTGCGTTTTCCGCGGGAAAAAAACGCAGCGTTTTCGCCGCGTTTCCATTAATTTCCATTGACTTTCATGGGTGCATTAGGAGAAAAATAAGGACACATATGCAACTGACAGTTCCTATGTTAAAAACGCAAACGCAACGCAAAAAAAACGCCAGTGGACAGGAACACATGTTATCTCTATGCCTGTGCAGGAAAAACGCAAAACGCAGGTAAAAAAACGCCAGTGGGTGCTCGCCCTTATGCTGATGACACCCAGCTATACACCTCTTCCTGTGAGATCACAACAACATTCCTCCAGAATGCCACCGACTGTCTGTCCGCTGTCTCTAACACTATATCCTCTCTCTACCTAAAACTGAACCTCTCAAAAACTGACTTACTGGTATTTCCACCCTCTACTAACCGACCTCATCCTGACATCTCCATCTCAGTAAGTGGCACCACCATCACTCCCAGACAGCATGCACGCTGCCTTGGGGTTATATTTGACGCCGATCTCTCCTTTACCCCCTACATCCAATCTCTTGCCCGAACATGTCAGCTACACCTCAAGAACATCGCAAGAATCCACCCTTTTCTCACCGTGGACACGCTAAAAACGCTCACCGTTGCCCTCATCCACTCTCGGCTCGATTATTGCAACTCGCTGCTGATCGACCTCCCCTGCACCAGACTCTACCCTCTCCAATCCATCCTGAATGCGGCAGCCTGGCCCATCTTCCTGCCCAGCCGCTACTCGGATGCCTCTACCCTGTGCCAGTCACTGCACTGGCTGCCCATCAAATACAGAATTCAATTTAAACTCACCACCCTCATCCACAAAGTCCTCCACAGCGCAGCACCACCCTATATTGCTTCCCTCATCTCAATCCACCACCCAGCCCACGCTCTCCGCTCTGCTAAAGAAATCAGATTAAGTGCCCATTTAATTCGAACTTCTCATTCCCGCCTCCAAGACTTCTCCAGAGCAGCACCAATCCTCTGGCACGCGCTACCAAAAGCTATCCAGGCAATCACTGACATACTAAACTTCAGGCGTGCTCTAAAAATGCACCTCTTCAGGGAGGCATATCGTATCCCCTAAACCAAACCCCTCTGTACCCCTCGGATAACATGCTCCCTGTCCTACCGACTGCAGTTCCTGCTAGCCGTAATCAACCACCCCCTGCAGTCATACCGATTCAGCCACTATACGGCCTGACCATTGTCTGTGTATACCATCCTACACGCTCCGCCTTGGCATACTGTGCACATCTCCAGCCCCTTTACCTTCTGTATCACCCCACTATTTGTAGTTTGTAAGCTTGTTGGAGCAGGACCCTCACCCCTACTGTCTCCATCAATTAATTACTTCATGTAACTGTAGTCTTGTTTCTATTTCCCTTGTCTTGTAAGCTCTGCAGAATATGTTGGCGCTATAAAATAAATATTATTATCATAAGTTTTATGTTTCACTAGGCTTCACGTACCCATCCCATTTCCCCTTTATGACCCTCCACAGATTCAAACCACCCATAGAGAAGGAGGGATTAGGTCATCATGAACTATAGAACCCTCTCACCATAGGCCCATAGCAGCTATTGGGTTATCACTATGTTATACATGAGCATATTGATGGCCGACCTTAGCTACATGTGACCGGACTGTCGGAGGAAAGGGGTGGGGGAAAACAGGCAAATGTAGGCTGGGAGCGATTGCCCCCCTTAAGTCTGCCCAGGCAGTGTTTTGTAGAGCTACATGAACCATCCTCCTCCTGGCTCTGTCTTCAACCCTCTGATGTTCTGAGGCAACACAATTGCTTAGTTTTGGTACTGTACTTATGTTATGAGCTTGATCCTGAAATTGCATTTGTTATTAGCTTGGATCTTGTATTGTGTCTATATACTGAGCTTGATTCTGGTGCTGTATTTATGAAGTTGGTTCTGGTGTTGAATTCATGTTATGAGTTTGGTTCTGGTACACTATTCACTGAGCTGTTGTGTGGCGTATTCTGCTATGTTGCTGCTCTCTACATAAACAGAATACAAACAGACTAATAGTGAATATATATGTATATTGTTCTTTTATTAAGACCAGGGGGGAAGGGGGGGTTGGGAATGAATTCTGCAAAGTGTGCCATCTAACCTAAGGCCAACACTGATCAAATTGAGCAGTGTTACCATTACCTATACTGGTCAGCTGACCAACACTACAATGGGTGGGCACACATCTAAGCCATACTTGCCCTACCAACTTTATTGGAAAGGCATCCCAACTTTTCAGAGCAGTAATTACGTAAAGCAGAAGTCTTGTAACTAAACTCATGATTTAGATCAGGCATTTCATAATGTCATTTGCTGTGGCAGACACTCTAATAGAGGGTTGCTGCGTCTCATGACATAATGGGCCACTCCTGTCTAATAGAACGGGAGTTGATTAATCGGCCTCAGGGTTGACACCACTTGTTTACAGCATGTTAAAGCAATTACATAAAACGGACGCTGCAACGCTGCAGGTCAAGTGGGAGCACAAATTTGTATACTATATCATTGAACTAGTCTGTGAGCCACATCCAGCTCTGCCGGATGATTAGGAGCTCCAACAATTCACTGAAAGGGAGTCAAGTTTACAACATTGGGAGAAATTTGCTAAACTTCTATGAAAAGTTGCAGGCCAGTGCAAAATGGGAGAAAGTTGCACATTTTTGCGCAAATACCCATTTGAAAAGATAATTTTGACTTTTTTATACGACCTTTCATAAATGTGCCCCAGCCCTGACGCCTATGAGGGTCCAAAAGATGCCCTGCTATATAATAAGACACCAGTATTCTGAATGGCACATGGTAGGTGGGAGCTGTGCTGCAGATCACTTACCATAATGAAGCTGTTGAGCTTGGTATAAACTACATCTTTGGCCATTATATGTTGTATCTCAAGATCTGTTGTGTCGTCTTATGGAAGAACCTCCTAAAAATACCTCCACTTACAGCTCTTCCACTCAATAGAAGACGGTGATTTTCAGTGAGCAGCTCCCACTGTGTTTATTCCTTAAGGACCAGACACTTTTCAGGGATTTTACCCATGTGGTGGTCTTACTGCCCTATTTTTTTTTCCTTTAGCTACCAAAATTATTTTTGCTGCGTTTTTTTCCCCGTGACATATAGGGCTATTTTTTAATATCTTTTTCACTGACTTTTTTTCCCCTTTTTTCTTATTTTATTGGGGGTAAAAAGCTAAAAAAAATTTTTTATTTTTTAATTTATAGTTTTTTTGTTGTTGTTTTATTTTTAATTTGTATATTTACGCTAAAATAAAGTATCGGATCGGGTTCCTCATTTTGTTTCGGACGTTTGATATATAATATGTATGGTTTGGGGCGCATACGGCGACAGCTCTGGTTGGTGTCGGCTTTGGGTTATTTTCTTGCTTATGTATATATTATTGTTTTTCTGTAATTATGTTTTTTACTATCTATGTCCCCCATGACGTCATATAAGACCTCTGGGGGACATTCACATATTTTTGGTTTTTCTTTATTTGACATTTTTCCACTGTAGCTGGGGCATCCATAGGAGCCGCATCCATAGGAGCCTCAGTTACGGGAGAAACATCCCCTGTAGTGACATTAGTCACATATAGAGTTGATCAGGGTCTGCTGGGACCTGTAGCTCTGCTATGCCAGAGGTCACCCGGCAGTCACTGACTGCCGACTCACGTAGTAGAAGAAAGATTTCCACTTTCACTTGTTAGTACATAGTGCTCATTGAGCGATGTGTACTAAATAAAGGAGGAGGCAGAAAGGGCTGAAACCCACTTCTCCCTCCTCCTCCGGGTTATCAGCTGTTACTAACAGCTGACAACTTGTCCTGCTTCTGATTGGTTGCAGAAGGCTTTAATCCCCGCTGTAATTTTATATACGACCAAGTGCCGTAAATTTACAGTGCCTGGTCCTTAATGGGTTAATGGAGCCACTCATTATACTCTTGTGCGAATGCCATCATAAACTGCATGACACGCTCAGGTAAGTCCTACTCTTTGAATAGTGGCCCATAGGGAAAATGCTCCACAAATGTGAAGCACCAACACAATTGTACTGGCTGTACTTTCACTACTCCTAATTCCTTACCAACCAGTAAGGATCCTTCATAATGCTATCAATGAGGAATGTGTGTACTACATCATCCTCATCACAGCGCACATCCAGTAGGTTAGTAAGCTTCATGTAGCTCATAATGCAATACATAATGGTTTAGAAACTGTCCACACAGTAGAGCACAGTGTATGGCTAGTAGAGCACAGTGTATGGCTAGTAGAGCACAGTGCATGGCTAGTAGAGTACAGTGTATGGCTAGTAGAATCATAAAATCATAGAGTTGAAAGGGACCTCCAGGGTCATTGGGTCCAATCCCCTGCTTAATTCAGGGCTAAGTCTGACTAGGGCAGCCAACTAGGAGTGGTGGAGTCCTTCCTAGTAGCCAACAGCAACGTTCAATGGGAGTTGTGCCTGCAGTACCACATTGGGCCACTCAAATAGCACAGCGCTGCTCGCACTAACAGCAGGTGCAGCGATCAGCTGATTGGCAGGGATCCTAAGCAGATCAACTATTGATGACAGGTCATCCATAGTAAATGTCCCAGACAACCCCTTTAAAGATTCCCTTATGTTATCCCTCCCTTCGTAAATCAGACACTGGGTTCTCAACGCAGTTCCTCCAGTGGCAGCTAACTCAAGTCTGGTGCCGAAAGCCCAGCAAAAGGCTAACATACTCTATTGCACCTCCTCCCTCCGGATATTTCTCTCAACAAGCCACTATTGGCGTGCCAACTATGCCCCAAAAATGACAGTGGGAACAGAACCGCCTATATAATGCACTCGCTTCCAAGTGACGTGTGAGGCACACAGTGCTGTTGAGTCCTAGACATTGGGTGTTTTCCCTTCCATGTGATGAACTCCCCTACATTATCTATGGGATAAAACCCCAAATGGAACAGTATTATGTCATCAGAATAATACATTTTTTGCTACACTCATTGTATAACAGCATCCCCATAATTGTGCTTCTCTGTACAGGTTGGGGATCACTGATCCAGGCCATTTCAATAAATGCCAAAGCCAGCGCTATGATTCCTCCTTTTACATGAATTACATCTGTCATCTGTCTAGTGGGAATGGTTAGGAAATCTTTGAAAAAGTTAAGACCAGATCAATAAACCAGAGATATAAAACTTAATGAACATTTACGTCTGTCTCCTGCTATGAGCAACAATCGCATTGCACAATCCATCCTCGCTGTGCTTATACAACCATGCATGAAATGTTTCTACGAGATGTATCCGGATCCAACCCTAGCTGTAACACTTTCCTCGGCAGGCTGTTACTTGCTTAAGTCCTGCGAGCTATTGTACTTTGATATTCCTTCAAATTAACTTCAAAACCTGCCCCGACTGGCTTCAATGAGAGAAGCTTAACAAAGCTTTCCACACAACGCCGTAATGGTGACTAAGGTTTCCACCCTTTTGAGTTAAAATCAGAAGAATTTCTGTCAAGAACAACAGCTTCTTGTCTTTTCTGCAGAAGTTTAAGACTTAATCTGTGTGCCCAGGCGGAGATGAAATTAGATTCTTCAACCTGCAGCAGGTTTCCTGGGTAAATGGGAAATATGCAAGATTAAAAAGTTTTCCTTCTACAGAAAGTGAGTCATCTACAGCGTAAAGGTGCGTAACACCAGGTATATAACCAGTGGTCATGGGTGAGACTCATAACCCAATCTTAAAGGGTTTTTCCCATCTCACTTTTTTCAGACATCTGACCAGACTATGGCCCTCTCACTTCCTGATTGTCAAGTGGGCGTATACTTCATTTGAATAGTGGTGCAGGCCGATGTAATGACACTGCTGGCCTTTCCGTGCACACTCCGAGGCTGATATATATGTGAAGATCCAGTCTCCTCTGCATTTATTTTTCAGCCCTGCTTCTCTTCACTCTGATAGTTTCCCCTCTCCTGCCATCTACATGCCCTGCTTCAGATCACGCTCAAAGTTGGCCTCTCTTCTGGTTCACATCCCCAGCTTCGCTCACCATGGGGGAGGGCTGCCTTAGTCAATCTATCTGCTCTATTGCTATCCTACATGCATCAGCCTGTCTACAATGGGGCAAGGAGCATCATCATTGGACAGTTCAGCAATGGAAAAACATTCTATGGAGTGACGAATCAGGCTGCTCTGTCTTCAAATTCGATGGACGTACCTGGGTGTGTAGAACACCTGGGGAAGTGCTTCTGCCTGAGTGTGTTGTGCCAACAGTTAAGTATGGCAGAGGTTCTGTTACGGTCTGGGGATGGCTTACGTGGCATGATCTCGTCCCATTGGTTGTAGTGACAAGAACAATGAACATGGAGGTGTACCCTGATGTTCTAGACAATAATGTGCTGCCGACCATGTGACAATACTCTGGGAATGGTCGGCCATACTTCCAACAAGACAACTTGCCTTGTTACATACCATATCCAATACTGTTGGTTTGAGGATATGGATGTTCCACGATTGTACTGGCTGTACAGAGTCCCGACCTGAACCCTTCTAAGCAACTTTGGGAGAAAGGGGAGCGTCAGATCGGGAATATGAACAGCGTCCATTTTCTTTGACAAAACTTGCCAGACATTTGCAAAATAAATGGAGGGAAAAAACAGCTGAAGTGTATCAGACGTTAGTAGAAAGTATGCCACAGACAGTATCCAATGTCATTCGGGCCAGTTGAGCCCCACTAAGTGTTAACACATGTTAATAAATACTGCTTTTGATTCTTGCTCAGGTGTCCAATTACTTTTGGTAGCATAGTGTACAATGCCGATGCAACAGCGTACATGTCCGAACGCACAACCCATCATTCCTTGGCACAGATGAACTATAACAGAACACAACTAGTTTTAGTTCCATTGTGTCTAAGAAAAACAGAAAAATGAGACTTCAGTGGGCAAAAACAGTCCAAAAATTGTAGCACTCAGCAGCGGGAAAACATCACCTGCTCCGATGAATCCAGATTTCTATTGCACCATGCTGATGGGAGGTCAGAATTTGGCACAAGCAGCATGGATGGATGAACCATTGCGGCCAAGTGTCAGCAGTTCAAGTGGTGGAGTAATGGCATAGGGGAATGTTTTCTCGGAAAGCCCTGGGTCCTCTGATACCTGTGGATGGACAAATTACTGCAGTTCTTAAAGCCCAACACACTTCTTGAGGGGTGGCAAAATAAAGTGGCGGTGTAAGTTTTGGTTCCATAGTTTTTGATGACGAAGCCAACTCCACTTTATCACTATGCTATCTGTTGGTTTCCTATGAAGCATACACATAATAGTCATCTGCACATGGTGTATCCTGAGCTGTCAGGGATGGGTATATGCATGTTACACATCTAACACTTAGTATGGTCAGTACAGAGAAAGGAAGAAAATGAAAAATAGTTGTGTCACCCGGAGGATTAGTGGAAACATCTCCAGCAGATACTGAGCAGAGACGCCTGTTATATACTGCAGCAGTAGATGCCAGGTCGGGATGACAGCTCCAGCTCTGTGAATAGAGAACAAATTGTCACAAGTGATTCTCACATCTAGGAAGCTTACCCCAGAGCGTAACTATGGACAATGTAATCCCAGCAAATGCTCTAAGGCTGAGCAGCTTTGGGGACTCCCAGGATACTTTGTATCTTCTCTAACTCTGCTTGTATATTAATTTACTCTGGCAGCAATCTCGCTTGGCAGCTTGCGAGGATGTACACGGTTCACGAAAAAGTCAGATTAAAGAGAATCTGTCACCACATTCATGCTGCCCCCTCTGTGAGCGACGTGAAGTGGTGACAGACATGATGACTTCAGCCATGTGTGTGCTATGCGGGAATATGGTTACAGTTTATTAGCTGCAGTGTGCTGTGAATGTGTCGCAAGGTGCGAGATGCCAGTTTCAGGATACGATGGAGCCGACGGAATGACGAAATAATATAGAAAGAATTTATTAAAGAACACAGATAGTAAACAAATAACAGTTTGAGAGTAAATACATAGGAGCAAGCAAACAACTTGACTTAGGCCAGCTGTCCACGGGCGATGCGGTATCCCGCGATGAAGCTCCACCACGGGAGCCACCGCCCGGGAGCAAGAGCCGCCGCCGGTCAGCCCTATCTAATAGATAGGCTGACCGTGGAGAATCTGGGCAATTCGCAGCATGCAAACGCAATGATTCTCCGCTTGTGGACAGGTGCTGGCTCTTTCCATAGGCCTTAAGGTGCTTTTAGACAAAATGGTAACATTGTGCAACGCAATTTTTGTAACAGATAAGCAGGTAGGCGGCTTATAGTAACTTTAGTGCACTGAATTCAAATATGATATCCGTTTTTTGCTGCCAATCCCATTGCAATTGCATTGTATGTTTTGAAAATATGCCGATACAATCAATCCAGTCGGCTCACCACTAACCTGCTTAATAAAAAAAATGACAAAAGTAATTGCGCAACAATTTCACACTCGCTGTTACACACCACCCGCTGACTGATCACTATAGGGGTAGGTTTATGTAACATATAGGGTATGTTTCCATGTGGTGTAAACACTGCGGATCATCCACCAGTAAGGTAATTAATGAACTGTGTTTTTACAGGTCATCGATTAGACTAGATAAAAGAATCAAAATCATAGAATCAAAATCAAAAATACATATTTGGTATCGCAGCGTCCGTAAAAGTCCGATCTATCAAAGTAATGCATTATTTACCCCGCACGGTGAATGTCATCCGAAAAAAAAAAGATTAAGAATGCCAGAAATGCGCTTTTTGGATGATTCTTTCTCCGAGAAAAATGTAATAAAAAATGATCAAAAAGTCGTATGCATCCCAAAATGGTACTAATGAAAACTACAGGACGTCCCGCCAAAAAAAGCCCTCGCACAACTATGTGGACGGAAAAATAAAAAAGTTATTGCGTGCAGAAGATGGCGGCAGAAAATAATTAAAAAAAAAATTTAATGTATTTGAAAAAAATATAAATAGTACAGCAAAACAAAAACTACGTAAGTCTGGTATCATAGTAATCGTACCGACCCATAGAATAAAGTTATGTCATTTTTGTTACAGTTTGTGAGCTGTAGAAACAAGACGCACTGAAAGATGGCGGAATTTTGTTGTTTTTTTTTTTCATTTTACTCCACTTAGAACTTTTTAAAAGTTTTTCAGTACATTATATGGTACATTAAGTAGTAGCATTGAAGAATACAACTCGTCCCGCACAAAACAAGCCCCCATACAGCGACGTCAATGGATAAATAAAGGAGTTACGATTTTTTTTTAAACAAAAACAATGCTTGGTCACTAAGGGGTAAAATAATGTGCTGCTATCATTCAGTTTTACCAGTGTGATCAGCAGGTTTTGATTTTACAGAAACGTATCAATTACTTTCTGTTACGAAATTGTTTTTTAAAAATTTGCTGCAGTGTTATTGTTCAAAAAAATCATTCGAACGAGCGAAAGCGAACGATAATCGTTTAGTAAACGCAGCCAATGGCGAACGATAATCGCTGACTTGTCATTCATCGGTCATTTTATACAGGCATAAAACGCATCATTGGCTCATTCGCTTATCATTCGGCTTCAACACCGCTCGTTCACAGGCTGCGGTACACAGTGTCCCAACGAAGAGTTAACACTCCTCAGTTACCAGTATCATTGTCCATGTTTGGCGTATTTATTCTTAAAGGACCTTCACACAGAACTGAATTGTCCGCAGGATGCAGCGCAGATGCGGGATTTGTTGCATTATTAACTGTGTAATGATTTCTACGGAACGTCTTGCGGAATTTCTTGTGTTTTTTTATGTAGACTATAATTACATCTCCTGTATGTAAGAAATCCGCAACAACAATACTTCAAGATACTCTTTATTCCGCTGTTGAATTTAATCTTGCAGTTTTGAAGTAAAGACGCACAAATTTTAACAGGTGTGGAATGAAGCATGTCTATGGGCAGTATTTGCTGTGGGATCCAGGGGCGAACACCCGCTCCCGGATCCCGCAGTGCAAATACGCCCGTGTGCATTGGGCCTGTAATTTACTGCAGTGTGTCTGTACATACACAACAGGCCTGTACCCTGATTCAGCCCCTATAAGTGTGCACACCCACTTCCCAGATGCAGGTCGGCCTCACTTACAGTTATTCACTTGTTTCGGTGTCCCAACAGTGTATTCACACAGTCACACAATTTGCTTTGGGCAGCGTCCCCGGTCCCTTTGTCTCTTCAGGAACTGTGCACCGCTATCTGCCTCCGGGCATCAATTAAGGAGATGTCCCGCGCCGAAACGGGTTTTTTTTTTTTTCAACCCCCCCCCGTTCGGCGCGAGACAACCCCGATGCAGGGAAGTAAAGGAAGCTTACCGGAGCGCTTACCTTAATCCCCGCGCTCCGGTGACTTCAATACTTACCGCTGAAGATGGCCGCCGGGATCCTCTGTCTTCGTGGACCGCAGCTCTTCTGTGCGGTCCACTGCCGATTCCAGCCTCCTGATTGGCTGGAATCGGCACGTGACGGGGCGGAGCTACACGGAGCCGCTCTCTGGCACGAGCGGCTCCATAGAAGACTACAGAAGACCCGGACTGCGCAAGCGCGGCTAATTTGGCCATCGGAGGCCGAAAATTAGTCGGCACCATGGAGACGAGGACGCTAGCAACGGAGCAGGTAAGTATAAAACTTTTTATAACTTCTGTATGGCTCATAATTAATGCACAATGTACATTACAAAGTGCATTATTATGGCCATGCAGAAGTGTATAGACCCACTTGCTGCCTCGGGACAACCCCTTTAATGTCTCTGGTCTCTCTTCCAGACAGCATCTCTCACTGCAGTTTACACTTTGCGGAGTGCTGCTGTGACGCAGTTACTAAATTCCTTATAGCTTTCTGAGCTGCTGGTGACTTAGGCCTCTATGCTTAAGAGCTGACTTTGGGCTCGTGACATCATAGAGATTGTGTTAACCCCTCACAAAAACTGCAAATCAGAAGTCTGGTGTATTTGAATCAGGTTTACGGCTGGCATAAGTCCTACCACTTTCATGCATAGGCTGTGGTACCCACCGCCCTGATGCCTGACTAATGTCTCTTTTACCGGTTACTGAGTCACCTGAGGTTGAGGGTGTCCCTGAGCGAGTTTCTGGAGAAATGCTGGGTTGCAAGGTCATTGCCGGGCCTTCTGCACTGACCAACGGGATTCACCACAGTTCCAGATGTTGTTTTAAAACTTTGTAAACTTGTTTTTATTCACTTGACAAACTGGTTGGTGTTGGTCGCTATCTCTCTATCCACGCTAATTTCTTTCCTTCTGTTGGTCCTCTCTTGTAACCCTCAGAACACTGAACCTTCTATGCACACGGTTGGAGTTCAGCTTCCCACGTCTTGTTTCTTTCTCTAGCACTCAACTGTGCCACAATATGGCACCAGCTAACCTTCCGATTCCCGGAAATACCCGCCTCTATCCTTAAAGAAACCGTAAACATTAAAACCAAACAGACAAAGAAATGACCCATAGGGACACCCCATTACATATTCAAAAGCTGCAGGCTCACCCGCCTCCCAGCTGCTGATGGACAGCTTTTTTTCTATGCACAGTGGATTGGCCATTGGCTCCTCCATGAGAAATCCTGGTGGGCCGGTCAGGTTCTAGAGCTGGCCCATGTGCTCTTCCATAAAATAACAGCTTATACTCCCCTTCCGGCAACTGCAGTATATGCTGCTCCTCCCCTCTACTGACGTCCGAGTAAGCACAATCATGTCAAGTGATCGCTGCGACCAATTGATGGCCTTGGTGTTTGTAAGACCAGGGATTGGCTGGAGCACTTACATGGTTGTACATATTGCAGTAGCCGAGAGGGAAGTATAAGCTGTTATTTATATAAGGAGGCATTATAAATTAGTTCGGGCATATTATAAGGGGCATTATAATGGAGTAGGGGCATATATGATAAGGGGACATTATTACAGTGTGTCTGTCACCACTTCATATTGCTTTCTGAGAGAGCATCTTAAACATGGTAAGTTTCTCTTTAAGGGGAACCTCTCAGTGTCCTTGAGCCACATAAACTTTGTTATGGGGCTCAAAGCTTAGGGAACGGGGAGTTCTGGAGAGCTGCTTTTTTATACTCAACGGGTTTCCCGTTCCAGCGCTGAGCCCATGAGAAATCAGTGTGTGCACACAGACTTCTGAAAAGTAGATTCACAGCACGTCCTTGTAAGTAAGTGCGCAAGCGCCAGATGCAGAGTGACTGTGCATGCGCACTCGTGGCACAATTCTGCGCATGCCCAGTGTTTGCCACTATGCTGAAGATTCCGCATTTCTGGCCAGTGATACAACGTACATTGCCCTGGCTTGAAGTAAAAGGCCATAATGTCCGCTACCTCCTCGAAAGTGGCAGAATCGGAGTTTGGCACAGTTGGCTGACCTGCGGGAAACTAGGAGCCAGGAAAACATTTAGAGGGAGAAGACCTTTTGAAGAAACTGCCTGGGGAGGAAGAGCAACAAAAACGTTTTATTGTGACAAAACCCCTTTAAGGGGGTTAAAAATAATAGAACACAGCCTAGGAACATATTGACACAACAGAAAGCAATATATTGTGAGATGATTACAGTACAACGTAGTTTATAGACTACCGTGACTTCATCGGTGTAGAACACAACATAGGAGTAATGACAAACACAATGATGACATCATCAGAATATGAAACAGACTTGTAATAAAGACAAATAGTATTAGGAAAGTCATCCCAATAAGTAAAGATGTGGTCTAAGGCAAGGGCGGGCCACCACCACCACCACAATAGTTCTTCCTCCTAAACTAATGTAAGAGACTAGTGAACCAAAGGAATGGTGCTCTATGCCAATCAACTAGTCTTGACAAAGTAGCTGTTGGGTGACAAGGGGCCACATAGTGTTCGTACACAGGGCCCTCCTCCGTCTGTATCCACCACTGCGGTTAGATACAAGTTACCATATGTTTCAGATGAACTATGAATCCTAGGGAACTGGCAGTAATGTTAAGGCAAAAAGCCGAAGAATAACCACAATAAAAACCATATGACACTGATTGCCTGGAGACATCACTGTTGGTTGCTTGGGGTTTTCTAGCATACAGCTTTATTGCAGGGCGGGGGGGGCAATATATTACCAATGTCCCTCTGATCTGCTGGTTCGAGATCCTCTTTTCAGCCATCCAAGACGGCAGCAGCGTTTTTCTATCTAGCTAATATACTTTGTGCACTGCTTCACTGCCCTCTGATTGGCTGGCACTGATCACATAAGCATTGCTTGCCAATCTACGAGCAGCTTTAGTGCATTGGTCGTCTCAGGCTACTTTCACATGGGACGACTGTTGACTACTTGAACCAGAATTACATGTTATCCCCTGTCTAAAGGATAGGGGATAACTTGCTGAGCAGGGCGGTCTTCACTGATGAGACCTCCACCAATCCTGAGAATGGAGGTCTTCTGTCACCCATACTGAATGAACGGTTGGCACTTCATTCATTTCAATGAGGCTGACTGAAATACCCGAACGTTTGCAGCTTGGATAGTCCCAGTGAGAATGAATAATGTGGCAGCGTGCTTGCACGACCAGCGCGCCAATCAGTTTGCTCCTCACTGCGGGGGGTGCAGTAAGCCCGTAATAAGGACAGGGACTTATTTTCTCAGAATTGGTGGAGGTCTCATCGGTGAGAAACAGGTGTAATTCTGGTACAACCTGTTTAAGCACCTGACAGCCATCCCAGCGATAATTTCTCACTGAAAGGAGGCGAAACGCGTTGGAGAAATCTTCCGGCTGGCCAACTCCATTCATAGTAAGCAGCCAGTCGTTCATAGATGAATGATCGCATGTTTTTCAGACCAACAGTCGATTGAGTTTTAGTTAGCTAAAAACAAGTGAGTGATTCTAGCTTACTTGCCCTGTTGGGTCCCATGTTTGCACGGGACAACAAACTCCCGTATTTACTCCTTTGAGTGATTATTCCGGCAACTATTGGCCCATGTATAAGTATCCTAGCACTACCAATGCACTGTGAGGATTAGATAGTCTGAGGATTGTGTCAGCCACCATTGGATCATAGCAGAGGCGTAACTTGAAGCTTCTGGGCCCCAATGCAAAACCTGTAACAGGGCCCTCAACTATAATGCTTTATTCATAGTACTGGGCTCCCTATATGGAGAAGAGAGGCCTTATGGGTCCCCTAAGGCTCCTGGGCCCGGGTGCAACTGCATCCGCTGCATCCTCTATAGTTACGCCCCTGGATCATAGGGGTATCAGCACGGAAGACCAACGGTAGGTAATATAACTCCTCCCTCTGGTCCCTGGACTACATTTTGTCCCAAAACCAGAGGGTCACTTTAATAGCACAGTTTCCCAGATGATACTGAGCTATGTAGTACAGTGCAATCTATGGAAGATGTTCATAAATTGCAAGCCAATATGGATACACTAGATATTTGGGCAACCAAGTGGAAAATGAGGATCAATATAGATAATGGAAGACTTATGCATCTGGGTACTAATAAATCTGCATGGGCCATATGTCCTAGAGAGAGTAAAGCTGGGAGAGACACTTATAGATTGGGATCCTCGTTTACTTGTAGATTCTAAATTAAATAACTGATCTTATTCTGTACAATGATTAGACAGGAGGTATGTGTCAAAGTAACATCCGCATGAATCCAAAGACACAACATTGCACAGAGCATCACACTACTTCTGCTTGCTTGTCTCCTCCCCATATTAGATCTTGTTGCCATTTCCTTTCCAGGAAAGTGATGTAGACACACCCTGCTGTCCACATGATGTATAACAAGTGTGATTCATCAGACCAGGCACCTTCTTCCATTGCTCCATGGTCCAGTTCTGATGCTCACATGCCCATTGTACGCATTCTTACTGGTGGACAGGGGTCAACATGAGCCATCTGACTCGTCTATATCTACGCAGCCCCGTATACAGCAAGCTGTGATGCTGTGTGTGTTCTCTCACCTTTCTACTGTAGACAACAGTAGCTTTTTCACCAATTTGTGCAACATAAGTTCTTCGGTCGATCGGACTAGAGCCTTGGATGGCCAGTCACTGGTTCACCGGCTATCCTTCCTTGGACCACTTTGGTAGGTACTAACCACTACATACTAATGCAATGGGCTGGTCAGGTTCATCTACGGATCGGCATGGAAGGTGTAGCG
The DNA here is from genome assembly GCF_035609145.1 of Eleutherodactylus coqui. NCBI lineage: Eukaryota > Metazoa > Chordata > Amphibia > Anura > Eleutherodactylidae > Eleutherodactylus > Eleutherodactylus coqui. The sequence continues at coordinate 64,190,465 of NC_089837.1, forward strand.
ATAAAAGTTCTTACCTGGGGTATATATAAGACTCCGCATAGAAGTGGGAGAGAGCATATCTATGCAAAAAGTGAAGAAACTCCTGCAAATAGGAGAAATTGAGTGCAACCAAGAAGATCGGAAGCAATCTGTATTACAAGATGTTATACGGAAAGAAAGTGCTGTCCGCCATCACCTACTATCTAGGCTGTGAACCAAAGCCTGCAAATACAAGCATGTGGCCGACTCCTGCCTACCTTCCGTCACATCGACTTCAAGGACTGACTTTCCAGTCGGCGCCATTGTCACCAGATAATCAGTATTATCCGCTTTGCCTGGTTTAATCTTGTATGATGGTGAATTGCACATATTGTTGCATGCAGATTAAACTTCTGCGCAGAAGTAAACGTTGATCCAAGTTCTGCTTTAACGAGCAGAAAAAATCCCGGCGTACAAGGCACCTGCGTTGAGTTTCCCTGACAGTAAATAGCCACCCACCACGCACGGTAAACAATCCGTCACATGTCTGCCGCTGCAAATGTTCAGGTAGAGACTCCAAACTTTCTCCAAGTATGTAATTTGCTGGCAGAATCCAAGCCCAGAGGAGACAGTGGCATAATTCATCATTCCACATGTCAGCGTTACTGTCATAAAGGGCGGAAGTCTTCGCGCTGCCAGTTCCCCCTCAGGTCCTCCACGCTGAACAGGATATGTTTTGTACAAGATCTGAAAGCAGTATTATTAACCTGGATGAAAGCGGAGCTGGAAGTCATCGTCCTCCGCAATAATAGCACATTGTATTGTTCGCTGCTTGGGTAATCTTCACTGTTTGGATATACAATACGCACGTCCTAGTCACCCTGACACCGCGCCAAAGGCACAACAAAATAACGTCAAGAAAGTACATTTCCACTTAGAACGCGTAATAACGTGAATCAGGTGTGAGGATTCTACCGTTTGATTTTTTTTCCCCCCTTGTGTTCACAGAAAACCATTTGTATGTTCAGAAAACAACTGAAAGTATCGGCGAATGAATCTGATTCTTAACCCCTTAAAGGGCCAGAGACTGTTTAGCGATTTTACGAATGTGGTTGTTTTTTTTTTTTTTTCTGGGGCTGCCAAAATTATTTTTGCAGTTTTTTTTCAACAGACACGAGCATATGTGTATTTGTGTGCACATTTCTGTAGTGTTTTTTGCGCATCGGGCGTTGTGTATTTGTGTGCAACAGCATTTTTTAATGTACTTTTGCGCACAAAGATTTTGCATGCGAAATACGCAGAAAACAGAATTTACAGGGTTTGTGTATTTTCTGTGCGCAATTGTGCGCGCAAAAAAATATGCACTGGCGCTTCAGCAGCTCTGCCATGCCATGGGGCACTCGGCGATCACATGATTGCTGGGACTGATAGAGTAAAGGGCGCTGCCACTTTCTCTTTGCACTACTGAGAAGAAAAGGTGGCAGCGGTTATAAACCCCTACTGTCTTCTCCACCAGGTTCTTAGCTGTCTCTGTCAGCTGATAATCCAACCTGCTCCTAATAGATTGCAGGAGCGCTACCCCCCCCCCCCCCCCCGTATAGTTAGGATGGTGCAGGATTAAAGCCCAGGACCAGGCACCATATATTTACCCTTAACAAATTAAAGTGACCCTCCAGTTTTGGCACAAGATTCTGTCTTTGGACTAGAGGGTGCAGGGGATATATTACCTGTAGATGATCTTCTAGTCATCCCTATATTCTGCCTCCTACAGGTGCCATTATTGGGTGGTCAAGATGGCCCCCACTATTCTTTTTATTAAACTGTGCACTGCTCTGTGATTGGCCAGTGCTGATCACGGGAGCAGTACTGGCCAATCACAGAACAGATGTAGTTTAGTCCTAATACCACCAATACACCAAGTGTATTAAAGTTGTCTAAAGATGATGGCAGACATCTTGGCCACGCAAAAATCACACCTGGAACAAGCGGAACGGAGAGACTGTCGAGAAAACCATCTGTAGGGAATATTCCCAACTCTCTGGTTGCGGCATATACTTTTGTCTGGATATGTGTAAGTATTGCGCAATTCCGCTGATTAAAAGTGCACATCATTAGACTAAATAGCTTTTTAAATTATGGACATGTTCGTTTGCCGCGCGCAAATACACATCCCCAGAAGTGCAAAAAGTACAGTAAAACATGCCGATACGCGTGCAAAAAAATCTCATAGCTCAAATACGTTGCTCTGAGTTGCATGCAAAAACGCCTACGCCCATGTGAAGCCACCCTTACACAGAAGTTTATACTGTAGGTCTTTGTTTTTCTGTCTCCACTTTCATAAATCTAGGTAATTACTTTGGAGTATATACAACAAGTAAGTGCTAATTCTGAGAGGGGCACAAATCTGTGGAAAAGGCGGCATACAGCCTCAACAACACTTTGGTCCAACCCTCCTGGTCTAGATGATGCTGACCATACACAGTTATTTCCACCTCTCCTATCACAAGTCACCATCTTCCAGGCCATTTTCCATACCATAGTTGGGTCATAGGGCGAGATTCTAGTTCTGTGGGGGGTGTAGGCTATAGCTAAAAATTCACAGGGAATATTTTGGATGGATACAGCATTGCGGTACAGAATTTCACACATAGGTGCGGGTTTGTATGGAGAAGCTGTTATGGATGAAAGAAGCTTTGATGAAATCGGGGGTTAATGCGTTCCTTGGTAAATACTGATCCATAATAGTCTCGGTCAGTACCGTAATTAGAATAAACAAGGTGTATTTTTGTACCACCCAGTGATGTTTGTGGACGTGAAGTGGTCGGGAACGTAACATTTGGCCGCCACAAGAGCTCTTTATGTAGGAATCCGTACAAATCGCAGACTTTTCACAACATCAAAGACATATTTATATGCGAGGACCTGGAAGGGTTGAGGAGTCTGCATGCTACACTTTGATTTGCAGCAAACTGAAACCAATTCATTAAGTGGAGTTTGAAAAACAGAGAGATTTATTTGACCAGAAACAGTAAAACAGTCAAGAAGTCAAGAAGTTCATGACTATGGATGCGAGATAAGTGGCGTTTCCACCTTTGGTTTTACCCATTGGTTAGCGCAAACATAGAATAGGATATGGGCCTACCTACTAATTTTTCTTCACTTGTCCTACCAATACAAGTTATCTCCTACCCACAGGATAGAAAATAACTTGCTGATCAAGGAAAGCCCGACAGATGGGACCCCCATTGATCCCAAGAATGCGGCCCTGGTACGCGCTGAAGCATAGGCAGCAGAAGACGAACATGTGCACCACCTCTCCATTTCAATGGGTCACTCAGAAATACGTAGCGAGTGCCAGAACTCGGTTATTTTCGAAAGTCTCATTGAAGTAGATGGAGCAGAGGTGCGCATGTGTTTTCTTCAATGCCCATACTTCTAGATGTTCCAGGACTCTATTCTGGAGATCAGTGTGGGTCCTGGAGGTCAGACCGTCACTGATCAGTATGTTGTACCCTATCCTGTGGAAGGGGTAATTTTCTTTGGCGGGACAACTTCCTTAAGGCTGGATATATATGTACCTCAGATAGTTGCTGTCCAAACTTTATTCAGCCAACCGCTTCTCTTTCTGACCCCATACTATCTTCCTTGAGAACAAAATGATGGGCATGTTGTAATCCAACATGCCCAATTCTTCTTTCCCCCAACATCTGCCATTGGGCAAGAGTTGGGACATTCCCATAAAAATCAGATGAGCGAGCATACTCGATAAGGCAAACTACTCGAGCAAGTATTGCCTTATTCGATTACCTGCCCGCTCGTCTCTAAAGATTCGGGTGTCGGCAGGGGGCGGGGAGCGGCGGGGGAGAGCGGGGAGGAACAGAGGGGAGATATCTCTCTCCCTCTCTCCCCCCCGCTTCCCCCTGCTCACTGCCGCAACTCACCTGTCACCCGTGCCGGCAGACGAATCTTTAGAGACGAGCGGGCAGGTACCCGAATAAGGCACTACTCGCTCGAGTAATTTGCCTTGTCGAGTATGCTCGCTCATCTCTAATTAAAACCATCATGTTTGGTCCTCAACACCCACATCCATTTGACCCTGTATGTTCTCTCCCATTAGAGTCACCAGTAGGCTATTAACTTGAACAGTCCAATTGTTTTTAGTAGCTAGCTACCTCTATATATGTTCTACTAATAGCCTGTTTAGGTAGATTATATTACAAACTATTTGGTTTCCATCCCATGACCATTTTTCATATGGTGTACCCCTGCAAAATAACAAATGGTGGAATGGAAAATGGCTACCTAGTCTTTTGAATCAAGGGGAGACTTACAACCTTCTACTCAAAGATGGTATATGGGATAGAGCAGTTATTGCAATGCTACAGTAGATATTGTATCCGATCCTTGGATGAAGATTTGATGCTTGTTTTCCCTTCTTCCCATCATCCATCGTTTATTTCACAATGCCATATTTGTTCATATTGAAGGGCCTGTTCCATGGTTTCCACTACTTGACTACTAAGGCATAAGGGCCTGAGAGCAATTTCAACTTTTGCATAACTCCCCCACTGCTTCCACTCCTCTATATGCCCATTCATTTTATAATTCCTTTAAAGCTGAAATTTGTACCTCAATGCCAGAGAACAAATGGAAAGTTGGAAGGATGAAAATGGAGTTAAAGTTGCCAAATGAAGAAGGATTTTATATCGGACTGTGACTCTGACCCCCTCAGCTTTGCTTGATTTCCCAGCTGCTGGGGTCCAGAATAATCTTTACTTGTATAGTAAACGTATTCTGCATCACTTTCGAGCATGAGAGGAACACAGACAATGCAACAATTACATGAGATATACAATCAGTTTGAAACAAAACTGGGTAGGGGTGGTACAGGAGGTACAAGTGGGGGGGATGAGGCATGGGAGAACGCAGGCAGTACGACAATTACATGTGGAAATCAGTTATTAGAAAGCAAACGGGGTGGAGCGGTAAGGAGGTGCAGGGGTAGAGATCATGTGTGATAGGCAGGGTGTAAGGTGTGGGGAGCCATAGGGAGGGGCGGGGGACTAGGTCAGGGGATTTGGTATGCCTTCCTGAAGAGGTGAGTTTTTAAGGCGCATGTGAAATTTCCAGAATTGTCCGGATGCCTTGGGGTAGAGCGTTCCAGTGGATGGGTGCTGCTCTACTGAAGTCGTGTATTTCGAGCATGTGAGGTTCGTATTAGAGGGGTGTTAAGTCTGAGTGTGTTAGCGGATCGGAGTGTGCGGGCTGAGTGGTGTACGGACAGGAGGAAGGCGATGTACGGTGGTGCGGCACCATAGAGAGGGTGAGGAGTTTAAATTTAGTTCTGCAGTGGATGGGCAGCCAATGCCATGACTGGCATAGTGCAGAGGCGTCTGAGTACCGACTGGATAAAAGAATGAGCCTAGCTGCTGCATTTAGTATGGATTGGAGTGGAGCAAGTCTGGTGCGGGGGAGGCCAATGAGTAGCGAGTTGCAGTAGCCAAGTCAGCAGTGGATTAAGGCGACCACAAGTGTCTTTAGCTTGTCCGTGGTGAGGAGCGGACATATTTTAGCAATATTTCTGAGGTGCATGTAGCATGTTTGGGCCAGAGATTGGATGTAGGGGGTAGAGGAGAGGTCAGAGTCCAGTGTGACCCCAAGGCAGCGGGCGTGCTGTCTGGGGGTTATGATGGTGCCAGACACTGGAATGGAGATGTTGAGGGGAGGTCGGTTGGAAGGCGGAAAGACGAGAAGGTCAGTTTTAGAGAGGCTAAGTTTGAGAAAAAGTGGAGACATAGTGTTAGAGACAGTGGACAGTCAGTGATGTTTTAGAGAAATGGTTCAGAGATCTCATGGGAAGAAGTGTATAGTTGGGTGTCGTCAGCGTAGAGGTAGTATTGGAGGCTGAATTTGTCCAATTGGGGCTGTGTAGGTAAAGAAGAGAAGGGGACCAGGGACCAAGCCCTGGGGGACCCCAACAGTGAGAGGAAGCGTAGAGGAGAAACAATGGCTTTTGAGCAATAATCGTTGTGTGTAAATGGGCCTTTACCACGGGACTTTCCAAGACAGAGGAGATAGGCATCATCAGCACCAGGAATCTTAGTTCGAAGGCCCTGTCATACGCATTGTATCACAGGACAAAAGGAAGACACCCCACTTGCTCCAACAATTAACTTTAATTTTGTAATCTTCTGAGCACAGGGTGAATTTTCTCCAATCTTCCAAGTGTCAAGTTTCAGGTATGGAAAAGCAAGGAGTCTGAAGTTTGACCCTAGCTTGTCCTTAGCTGAAGCATAGTGCCTGCCGATTCCTACACCGGTAAACATTGCTGCTAGCTTGTCTGCAGGCCTGATGAGTGATCTTGCTCTCTCACTCTTCCCTCTAGTCTCAATGTATTTTCTATATCTACATACACATCCCACCTGAAGGGCGCTAACTGTGTATATCCCTCAGATCTTCTTTCTTCATCTGCACTCAGCTTGTACGAGGGGGTGCTAATAAGTCTTTGGCTTTGGCTTCTTTTTTTGTTTCTATGGTAACGAATGTTACATCATATGAAAGCCTTATGTGTCTAATATATGTTTTTAAAATGTTGTGTTTGTAGCTTATGGCAACAGTGATCTAGGCACGCGGGAAAACAAATGGCGGAGTCTAAGGCGATATTCACCGCAAATGAGATCAGAGGAGTGACAACAGTCTTGGCTCTGCAAGGAAAGTCTACGCAGGATATTCATGGTGATATGTCGCAGACATTGGGGGATCAATGCCCTTCATATTCTACAGTTAAGAACTGGGTGGCCAAATTTAAAACGGGCCACTTCAGCACCAATGATGAGAAACGTCCTGGACGACCGAGAGAGGTTGTTGTTCCGGAGATTGTCGATGCTGTGCACAACCTCATTACTGGAGAATAGGCCAATTTCAGCTAAAGGAATAGACATCATGGGGATTTCTCGTGAACGTGTTTGTGTCATTATCCATGAACTTTTGAACATGAAGAAGCTATCTGCAAAGTGGGTCCCCAAATGTTTGACAACAGATCAGAAAAGCATGTGAGTTAAAACTTCCCGGTCCATTTGTCAGCGTTTCCGGACTGATAAGAACTTCCTGGATCGACTGGTCACTATGGATGAGACCTGGATTTATTTGTATGACCCTGAAACCAAGGAGAAGTTAAAAGAGCGGAGGCACAGTGGTTCTCCTCACCCAAAGAAGTTCAGGGTGCAAAAATCAGTCAATAAGGTGATGGCGTCTGTGTTCTGGGATAAGGAGGGCATTCTGCTAGTGGACTACGTTGAAAATGGTTCCACCATCAATGCAAGGTATTACATTGAACTTTTGGACCAATTGAAGGCAGCTCTGAAGGCCAAAGAGGCGGCAAGCTGTCCAAAGGAATCTTGTTCCTGCAAGACAACGGCTCCACTCACACTGCACAAGCAACCACGGCAAAACTGGTGGAGCTAGGCTTCCAGCTGGTTGACCACCCACCTTATTCACCAGATCTAGCTCTCTCTGACTATCATCTGTTTCCAAACCTGAAGAAATATCTCAAGGGTACCAAATTTCACACCATTTCTGATGCCATGGCTGCTACGGATGACTGGTTTGAGGCACAACTGAAATCCTTCTTTTTGCAAGGCTTACAGAACTTGGAATACCGATGTAAGAAGTGTGTTGGCATCAGTGAAGAGGATGTGGAATAAATGTAAAGTTTCATCTTCCTATCTCGCTTCTTTCTGGGTAAAGCCAAAGACTTATCAGCAGCCCCTTGTATATAATTATATATGTACAGCCGATAGAAGTTATACAATTTAACTTATACCAGCTATACATACATGATTATATGCATTACATACAGTACATATCGCATGGTTTCTGCTCTCCCATGTAGTTTGTAGAATAAGCTTTCTTGGTGCGCAATTAGGGCTTTAACACACTCCCGTGGGCGCAACTATGCTCGGCAGTACGGAGCATAGTTGCGCCTGAACGAGGGAGATTTCTTCTCCCTTGCTGGCAGTTTAAACTCCGCGGCAGAGCGTAGGAGTTTGAAAAAAGAGGCGGGAAGAAAGATGCCGCACGATCTTCTCCGCACATAGTGAATACATGTCCTATACGCATATGCCTGTGTGAGCTAGCTCTTGTGGCTTTAATAGAGGGGCATGTTTTAGTCCCGCTATGCGGTGGTGAAAATCACAGCCGCAAAATGGAACAAAACGAAACCATTGATTTCAATGGTTTCATTTTCCAGTCTCAGGATTCTTGTGCGTTAATACTACACGAGACAAAATAGGACTTGCCATATCTTGCTCGTACGTAGTTTTTCTAGAGTAGGACCAATCTTCACTTTTTTTTTCAAATTCGTGGGCACTAGTGCAAAGTTTGAATATTAAAAAAACCCAAAACGGTTCATGCGCTAATATGTTCCATAGCAGTGAGCGTATTAGCGAATGCGCCCATGTGTTTTTGCCCTTAAAGAGATTGTCCGGTAACAGTTAATTTCTTTTTCTAGAAACAGCGCCACTCTTGTCCATGGACTGGTATCATAACTCACACATAGTCAAGTGAAAGGGGCTGAGCTGCAATACCAGACTCAGCCTATGGACAAGAGTGGCGCTGTGTCAGGAAAAAAAAGGCTGTCACTGTTTTATAACCCTAGATCGTCGCTTATGGGTAAGTTCACATGGAAATGCGGCGGATTTCGCACAATGCAACATGATGTGGAAAAATCCCCATTGACTTTTGTCGCGCAGTAAAATAGAGCATGCTGCGTTCGCTTTTGCATGGCCGAAATGCGCAGAAAAAAAATATGCACATGTGAATGAACCCATTCAAATCTATGAGTTCTATTCTTTAAGTATTGTGTGCGCAAATTTTGCATGTGCAGATACGCCCGTGTGAGGCCTTAGAGTGCAGTCATTGTCGCTGGGTTTTAGGAAATCTCACCCACACACTGCGGAGAAAATCCGCTACATGAATTCATCAGCTCTGTGGATTTCAAATCTGCAACATGTCAATTTACTGCTGTGGATTTTCACAGCAGATTTCCCTCCTTCCAATGACTCACTTCCAAGATGCGGCCGGCGGTCTGACTCTGGATTAATCGCCATTGCCGTAAGAATCTGCTTTACCGTAAAACATCTCATCATTCACTTTATATTTGACACTTTACACCTTCTTGGTCAGTTGACATCTCACCCTTATAAATCAGGCTCCGGCTCTGAGGTCCTCGTTATCTGCATTAATGTGTCTAGCAAGAAGGTGACTGTAATGGAAAAACTAATAAAGCCGTTGCTATAGCAACCTAACAAGAGCGCTATCACGTAGACCAGCAAATACTGCAAGTTTTGCAAACACACTTTGTTTTTTCGCCTAAGAAGATTAATTATCGTTAGGCGGCCCAGCGCACGGTCACAATAGAAGGAGCTGCCAGGGTAACGCCGAAAACCATGTGGAAAGAAGAGTGGAAATCACAAGATGTCCTCGATGTGAAACTCCACCTGTGATTATGGTCCTACGCACAAGATATATTATGGATCTGTGCTGCACTGATCCATAATACGGATCATTCCATTTCCTGGACTATGTGACAGCACTGGCTCAGGATTACATGTCTGCACATATGCTGAACCCACTTTTTCCTCTTGCTCTTTGCTTAGTTATAACATTTTCTTCCCTATTGTGTGTGACTGCGTGGACTCCCTACACTTACTTCCTACGCTCCCTTCCCCAAAAATTGACCAACCACACCAAATCCCGGCTTTTATCGTGGGATAGGCCACAGCTTTATTAAAACACTTTCAATAACAATTTTAAAATTGAACGATTTCAAAATAGTCAACTTTCAAGATTGCAATATTCTAAAACCCCCTAAATCCTTTCCATGCTTTGATAACCAACTTGTTGAGTCCAAAACGTATAACTAAACGAGTCGTCAGAAAGCCCCATAGAATGGGCTTGCAAAGCCACCTTGCAGACCATTCCTGGCATAGAAAGTAAAAACTCCTCCTGCTGTGAAAACTTCCATCCTTACCCTTACTCCAAACCAAAATCCCGAGCCACTTTCCGGATCATCGGGCGGGCATCTTCTTCTGTACCACGACTGGTAAGCTCCTCCTCTTCCTCCTATCTTCTTTCCCTAACCTCCGTCGCTTCCTCCCCTTCTCTTCTTCCACCAGGACACGCCCTCAGTCCATAGCAGCTTCGTTAGGTACTTTGCTGCTCTTCATTCCACAATTTGTAGGCTCAGACCTATAATACAGCTGATTCTGAGCTACTCTGTTTGTACAAGGGGCCCGTGGGTAGAGTTTGGGGCTTATGACAGTACCTGGAGTAGGGGGCTGGTGGTTTAGATGAAGTGGATGGCCAAGATGGTGGTTGGGCCAAGGTGGTATGTCCCTTGCCACCAGGGAAGTCAATAAAGCCAAGTCCACTGGCTGTGCTGAGACGGGAACTTCTAGTTTAGCCTCAGTATAGCGGCTTAGGCCTCTCAACTTGGCGTCATAGTCCCCTTCTCCGTGGTGAGAGGGAATTACAATATCAAGGCCTCATTAAGGTTAGTTATTCCTTTCTATCTAAAACTTCCTGGCCTCCTCCTCCTAAGGTGGGTCATCCCATCTTATTCTAACGACCTGAGAATTACTTGGCTTTATGTTCTTACGAGAAGTCAGTTTTTCAACCAGTATAATTCCTGTGTAATGCACCCTACCACACAAGCTCTTTAGAGGGGACACAAACTCCTATCACAATTACTGCTGATGATTAGAGGCTCCTGACTAGAGATGGAAAGGCCTGGAAAAAAATCGGAAGAATTGAGAAAAAAAACTGTTTATTTTTTTCCTAAGCCATTTTTTCCCTAGAAAACTTGAAAAAAAAAGTGCGTAGAATCTGTTCTTTTTAAATAATAAATAATATGGTATTCAAACTATATAACAAAAAATGGCTTGAGGGAGAAAAAAAAACGGAAAAATCCCTGTTTCTTTCCCAATTTTTGGTGTTTTTTTTCCAGGCCTTCCCGTCTCTACTCCTGACACACAGTTGCTATAGAGGAGATCACAACATCATCCTCCTGACTGTATACTTATGTTCTGTAATTTATTTTGTTGAATATAAAATACAGAAGATAATGGCAGAGTCCTCTCAGTGGGCAGAGAAGGTGCTGTCTCTAGCTGGCCATCTGATGTTGTGTTGATGCATTATGGGAGTGCTAAGAGCATGTAGAGAGTGAGCAGAGAGAAATATCAGCATCAAGATGGTGCCTGATAGACTGCACTGCATGGAAGTGACTGCAATATACATCCAGAGTCTGACAAAATCAGATGAGGGTTGTAGGAATAGAAAAATGTGTTTTCACCAGAATGGCCCTTTAAGAGAAGGCATCCTTTTAGAGAATGGGGTGGGGAAGGGGGGTTCCAGGGAAACACTATTGATCATAGACCTATCATCAGGATAGGTCATCAATAGTTAATTGGCAGGGATCTGTCGCTCTGGACCCAGACCGATCAGCTGAGCGGGTGCATGCTGTCAGCGCCGCAAATACACAGAGGTCGGAGCGGAAGCCTCTGCGCCAACCTCTGTGTAGTGGCAGGCACAGCTCTCATTGAAAACTTCCGCTGCTTCTGCTCCGACCTCTGTGTATTTGGGGTGCTGATAGTATGCGCCCGCTCAGCTGATTGGTCAGAGTCCCGAGCAATGCACCCTAGCCAATCAACTATTGATAACCTATCCTATCATCAATAGTATTTCCCTGGAAAACCCCTTTAAGTTGTCTCCTTATGCAGTAAAACATGACACATGCTCCTGGTTTTTACCTTTCATCAGGTTTTGATCCAGATTGTGGTGTTTTGTAGTACTGTGATACACTGTTCTATATGGATTATTATATATTTCCATTATATTACATATTTAAGCACCTCTCTGTGCAGATGAATAACTTCATCTGTGTCCCTCAAAGCTCCATTCAGAAAAATGTTCTCCTAATCACGACAGTTGGAAATCCCCAAACGATTACATTTGCTTTAAGCATCATGTTGATTTTTTCCAGAATTGCCCAATAAAAATTCCTGACACCATACAATACACACACCGCTACCAGCAGTCACTGACTCTCCAGAAATGTTACTTTAAAGGTCCTTCTAATGTTTAATATTCATTTTATACTACCTGGTTCTACGAATGGGTGGTTGGAGTGTGCATCATTATTTTGGCTCCCATACATCAACTCTCAAGGTTCCATAAACTGGGGCATAAAATAGCCTTTTGGGCATTTTTTCGAAACTACTGCAAGGTGGGCTAAGAAAATAAATAACACTGTAGGCTTACATATTGAGAACAAGCCATAAACAAATGATTACTAAGAAGAGCATGACATTCATGAAATGTTTAATCATACTCAAAAGGTTGCATTTTCAGTTATCATACAAAATGGTGTGTTAAGAAAAACCGAATACAAATTGCTGCATAAAAAGGAATTCTACACTATTGTGAAGGGTGGTATGCAGATTCTTTGAAGAAAAATACTACTGCTATAATGCTGCTTCCTATGTACAAAAATGTAACTGCTGTAATACTGCTCCCTATGTACAAGAATATAACTACTATAATACTGCCCCTATGTACAAGAATATAACTACTATAATACTGCCCCCTCTGTACAAGAATATAGCTATTATAATACTGCCCCCTATGTACAAGAATATAACTACTATAATACTGCCCCCTATGTACAAGAATATAACTACTATAATACTGCCTCCTATGTACAAGAATATAACTACTATAATACTGCCTACTATGTACAAGAATATAACTACTATAATACTGCCCCTATGTACAAGAATATAACTACTATAATACTGCCCCCTATGTACAAGAATATAGCTATTATAATACTGCCCCCTATGTACAAGAATATAACTACTATAATACTGCCCCCTATGTACAAGAATATAACTACTATAATACTGCCCCCTATGTACAAGAATATAACTACTATAATACTGCCCCCTATGTACAAGAATATAACTACTATAATACTGCCTCCTATGTACAAGAATATAACTACTGTAATACTGCCCCCTATGTAGAAGAATATAACTACTATAATACTGCTTCCTATGTACAAGAATATAACTACTATAATACTGCCCCCTATGTACAAGAATATAACTACTATAATACTGCCTCCTATGTATAAGAATATAACTGCTATAATACTGCCACCTATGTACAAGAATATAACTACTATAATACTGCCCTTATGTACAAGAATATAACTACTATAATACTGCCTCCTATGTACAAGAATATAACTGCTATAATACTGCCACCTATGTACAAGAATATAACTACTATAATACTGCCTCCTATGTACAAGAATATAACTGCTATAATACTGCCCCCTATGTAGAAGAATATAACTACTATAATACTGCCTCCTATGTACAAGAATATAACTACTATAATACTGCCTCCTATGTACAAGAATATAACTGCTATAATACTGCCCCCTATGTAGAAGAATATAACTACTATAATACTGCCTCCTATGTACAAGAATATAACTGCTATAATACTGCCACCTATGTACAAGAATATAACTACTATAATACTGCCTCCTATGTACAAGAATATAACTACTATAATACTGCCCCCTATGTATAAGAATATAACTACTATAATACTGCCTCCTATGTACAAGAATATAACTACTTTAATACTGCCCCCTATGTACAAGAATATAACTACTATAATACTGCCCCCTATGTACAAGAATATAACTACTATAATACTGTCCCTACTTACAAGAATATAACTACTATAATACTGCCTCCATATGTACAAGAATATAACTGCTATAATACTGCCTCCTATGTACAAGAATATAACTGCTATAATACTGCCCCCTATATACAAGAATATAACTACTATAATACTGCCCCCTATGGACTAGACTAACAACTTCCTCACGATCCCACTCGAATAAAGAGAAAAACTATCCAGTTTACAGGTGTGAGTTCTTACCGCCCTCAACTCAGCATTTCTGCTTTTCGTCTGTACATTGTTTTCTGACATCCAAGTCCAAGGAGCCCCAGGGAAGGTCACAGTGTCACATAATTACATTTTATATATGAGCTATATGTCATATAACACACGGCAATTAGCTACCTGCCCCCACAATCGTCGTGTACAACATCCCAGTAACAGAACTCATACTGTTCATAATGTATATATGGAGATGTAGCCCCCCATCTGGTGCAGTGTAGGTAATATCTAATGTATCCAAGATGCCATTATGAAATAGCAGGTTTAGCGATGTTAATCCACTCTTACACAAATAAACTTTCTCCCCTCTTTTATAGGGAGAGATATGCTGCGGGCTAATATTGTAGCCATGCATCTGATTTAATTAACTAGCATTTACTGGGATTGGAACCAGTTCAAGCACACAGTTTGGGAAACAAAAGACTCAGTTTTCCTGCAAACAAAAACATCAGCACTTTTCATGTGTGAGGCCATAATAAAGCAGATATGCCGTCTATATATATTCTGTATATTGCGCTGGCGCAGGTCCGGGCTGCACTAAACTTTTAATTGCAGCTAAACATATCTAGGCCACATCTGCTGAAGTCATGGAAACTCTTGTCATGGATATTGTAGTAGTTAATGAAATTACTTTATGTACAACAATGGATTGTACGCAACAAAAGAAAGGAAATGATGATAATTCAATACACGTTCAGCAGATAACAATGTTTTATTGGATTATACGGTATGTAACGTATATGTCAATATTCGCCATTGGGCTACCCAATCCCTTTTTGTTTGAAGTGTCACTCAGCAATAAGTTGATCAGAAGGCGTCCTGTTCCTGGGATCTCAACTATCCACTGGGAGAGACCCAGCAGTAAGTGTTCAATTTCCCCACAGCACTACCACAGGAGAAATGAAGCATTGCACAATTTTCTTTGAAAATCAATACGCTGTCTATTGGGTCGGGTCCTCCAGAGCAAGAGACACTCTTTGTAGCCGCTTTGCCTAATAGATGAGGTTCCTAAAAATGACATCCTCTTCTGTACAACATATGTACCATATAGGCAACTCATATAACTATTATAGGGCTTCTAGAGAGAGAGGGCCTAGCAGAGGTCTGCATTTCTTGTTTAAATGGAGGATGAGAAATTGTACAGGAATCTCCTCTCCAGGACCTGCAAGGTTAATAAAACGTTTGTGGGGAAACAATCCAATGATTAAGGGAAGGGGAGGTGCAGCAAAGCTCCAGGTTCTCCTGTCCCAGGTAGTTAGGGATGTGGTGTTTTACCGTACCTAAAGGGGGCCCCATTTTAATCTTTGCTATATTCAATCCCATCTCTATTTGTGTCATGTGTGGCATTATTATAGATATATTTATCCATCCATCTAGATGTATTTATCTGATAAATCTACTATCTATTGTTTATTGTTATAATACTGTATGTGATGTCTAAATTTGTTTGTACATGGACCCTCTGATCGCTGAAGCTCACTATATAAATCTATCTATCTATCTTATATCTATCTATCGATCTATCTATCTATCTCATATCTATCGATCTATCTATCTCATATCTATCTATCAAAGTATCTATTTATGTATCTTTCTATCTTCACTCTATCAATTTATATATCCTATCTATCTATCTATCTATCTATCTATCTATCTATTTCATATCGCTCTATCTATCTCATATCTATCTATCTATCTATCTATCTATCTCATATCTATCTATCTATCTATCTCATATCTATTTATGTATCCTATCTATCTATTTATATATCATATCTATCTCATATCTATCTATCTATCTATCTATCTATCTATCTATCTATCTATCTCATATCTATCTATCTATCTCATATCTATCTATCTATCTATCTATCTCATATCTATCTATCTATCTATCTCATATCTATTTATGTATCCTATCTATCTATTTATATATCATATCTATCTCATATCTATCTATCTAGCTATCTATCTATCTATCTATCTCATATCTATCTATCTATCTATCTATCTATCTCTCTATCTATCTCATATCTATCTATCTATCCCACATCTATCTATCTATCTCAAATCTATTTATGTATCCTATCTATCTATTTATATATCATATCTATCTATCTCATATCTACCTATCTATCTATCTATCTATCTATCTATCTATCTATCTATCTATCTATCTAAGTATCTATTTATGTATCTTTCTATCTTCACTCTATCAATTTATATATCATATCTATCTATCTATCTATCTATCTATCTATCTATCTATCTATCTATCTATCTCATATCTATCTATCTATCTCCTATCTATCTATCTATCTCCTATCTATCTATTTATCTCATATCTATCTATCTCCTATCTATCTATCTATCTATCTCCTATCTATCTATCTATCTATCTATCTATCTATCTATCTATCTATCTATCTCATATCTATCTAAGTATCTATTTATGTATCTTTCTATCTCACCTCTATCTATTTATATATCATATCTATCTATCTATCTATCTATCTATCTATCTATCTCATATCTATTTATGTATCCTATCTATCTATTTATATATCATATCTATCTATCTATCTATCTCACATCTATCTAACTCACATCTATCTATCTCACATCTTTCTATCTATGTATCTATCTATCTATCTCATATCTATCTATCTCCTATCTATCTATCTATCTATCTATCTCATATCTATCTATCTAAGTATCTATTTATGTATCTTTCTATCTCACCTCTATCTATTTATATATCATATCTATCTATTTATCTATCTATCTATCTATCTATCTATCTATCTATCTATCTATCTCATATCTATTTATGTATCCTATCTATCTATTTATATATCATATCTATCTATCTATCTCACATCTATCTAACTCACATCTATCTATCTCACATCTTTCTATCTATGTATCTATCTATCTATCTATCTATCTCCCTATCTCATATCTATCTATCTCCTATCTATCTATCTATCTATCTATCTCCTATCTATCTATCTATCTATCTCATATCTATTTATGTATCCTATCTATCTATTTATATATCATATCTATCTATCTATCTATGTATCTATCTATCTACTAATGTATCTATCTATCTATCTCATATCTATCTGTCTATCTCATATCTATCTATCTATCTCATATCTATCTATCTATCTATCTATCTATCTATCTATCTATCTATCTATCTCATATCTATCTATCTATCCATCTATCTATCATCTATCTGTCATCACTTATATTTTTGCCTGTTGTCTATGCATTCACAGCGGAGTCGGCATATAACTGTGCTTAGATATTTTGTGGAATATTTTCCATTTTGGTGGAATTAGAGGTTTTACAGCAGGCAGAGCGCCACTCGATATTACAAATACATAAAACTAGAAAAAATATATCTTTCTGCATTATATATAGAGTATAATTGACATGCTGAGGGGAGTGGATCAGTATGTGCTGAGGTCTGGATAATGAGATAGACTGACACTCTCTTTGTATAAGGAGACAGCTTGATATGGTGTCATAACAGCCGCCCGTGATTGATCTGCTAGGAATCTGGGCCGTGTGATCAAAGGTTAGCTCCTTGTCTTCCTGAGGGTCTGCAACTCATCAGCCTCAGCTAATGTGCACTCATGGCATTTATATCAAGGTCTTAACTACTTCCTGCTGAAGGCTTGAGACTTTTCAAGCTACTTCTAGAGCAGACTGTGGCTCAGGCCGATCAGGGGCATTTACAATGTGATTAATGTTCTACAAATGTGGATGAAATCACAGCATGTAAGAGGGTAGTTGCTGCTGCCGACGCCGCCGTGGGTCGCACCCCCTTGCATCCAACACGTGTGAACTGGACTGTTCTAGTTATTGGACTTCAGTGGTCGTAGGGACTCAACTAGGACTGTTCATGTTATGCTAAGTAATGTGTTGCACCGTTTGCCCTGCTGTCAGTTAACCCCCTTTCATCCTTTATTCACAGGTGATCTGGTATCTAATTGTGCATGATTATAGGTCCTGGTCACGAGTGCAGACAATGCAGTGCGGCGTAGCATGGGCTCTGTCAAGAACAGAGTTCAGGACCATAACTGGGGCTCCTTCACATGCCTCATGGTGAGATGCAATGTAGTGACAATGAGGAATCCAATAAGTGTTAGTGGTAGCCGCTATGGCTACCCGAGATGACTGGAATTGGCAAGAGTCAACCGGCTGAGTCCTTGAGAATGAGAGTTGGATCCATCAAGTGAATCATAGACACTGGGATCCTGTAGGTAGTAACCGGCCATCCTGGCATCTTGATTAAGTTGACAGTTGCCAAGCTTGGGACTGCAGGATCTGAAGAGAAACCTCTACCACGAGTGTTCCTGGATTGTATTGGGGTAGTTCTGGAACACCAGTGTTGACATAAGTGCTGAATTTTTTTTTGTGCCCCCTAGCATCAGAAAATAAAGATATGTATAGCTCATAACATAAATACAGTACCAGAACCAAGCTCAGTACATAGATATAATAGCAGAACCAATCTTAAAATTGAAATGCAGTAGCAGAACCAAGCAGTCATATTGCATGGGCCGTGAGCTGACAGCAGCATCTTAGGGGAGGAGATAGAACTTGGAGTAGTGTGATTCATGTAGCTCCACAAGATGCTGCCAATAGGAGGAAGATCATCTGATCAGATGGACCTGAGGGTGATGATTACCCCAAGCCTATATCCACTTGGTGCCACCCCTACATGCTGGTGGTCAGTGTCCTGTGCAACCACTTGTGTGACATGTAGCTAAGGCTTTTGGATGGAAGAAAAAGTGCTGCTGCACAACATTAGGACCATCGTTGAAATAAGATAAATCAAACTTAAACATAGTCTATTGGAACAACAGGTTAATGAACTCTTGTGAATAGCAAAAATAGTCTGCAACCTGCAGATCTTCAAACACTCTAATACTAGTGTCTAAAAGATGGAGATACAATTAACTGTGAATTCTGCCATAAAGTATCAGTGGACAATGTGGGCAGCCCACCTGCAGTAGAGAAGGGGCGCCAGTTAAGGCAGAGTACTAAACTTGCCCTCATAGACGTGGCGCCCCCGGAGGGACTGACCATCTAACCAGTGTGGCAACATCTACATAGGGTTTGTAAGTTCCCCTTGTGTTCGAGTAAGTTTCCTCTGGCTACTCTAGTTTCTTTCACATTCTAAAAACGTAACCGATTAGTTGAAGGCACCTGGCTGCCAATGCTACCTCCACATTTCCTACAGCTATGTCCTTGCTCTACGGCCTGGGCTTATATTGATAAAATTATGAAGCTGCTTGTAGTTCAACTAGAGATGAGCGAGCAAGCTTGTCCGAGATTGATGCTCGATCGAGCATTAGCATACTCGAAAGTACTCGTCACTCGAGCGAGCACCACGAGGTACTCAGGTAAATTTCAGGAGAGAGAGAGGGGCATTGGGCACCTTGAAAAATGCTTGAGTCTCCCATTGACTTCAGTGGGGTTCGTTACTCAAACCGAACTCTCAAGCATTACAAAAAGCTCGGCTCGAGTAAGGAGCACCCGAGCATTTTGGTGCTCGCTCATCTCTAAGTTTAACCTCTCCCCAAATCTTTGCAGGAACAATTGGCATAAAACGGTATTAACTGGTCTTTAAAGGGAATCTGTCATCATGTTTTTGCACCCCTCATTCTCTCAGCACTAAGGACTACACGGAAGACTGCCGGAAAGAAGTGAGAGGGACCTGAACGGCACCTGCTAGGTGAGCATTGGTTTTTTTTTTTCATGTAGTGTGGCTAGGACTTATTTTCAGGGGAGGGCTTATATTTCAAGCCACCCTTTCCCCTTCCTCAAAAATCAGGGTAGGGCTTATTATCGGGGTAGGTCTTATTTTCGGGGAAACGCTGTTGTAACAGCCAGACACAGAACCAGTCCTGCATATTTATGAGCTGCAGGCTAGCCACACCCACCCGTTCTCCAGCCAATGATTGGCAGTTCTCGCTCTATGCACAGTAATAGGCAGACAGCAGTCAATCACTGGTTGGAGGGCAGCGTGGGTATAGCAAGCCTGCAGCTCATGAATATCTAGGACTACTTCCATTAGGGAGTCGGGAAGGAATTTTTTCCCCAAAAGGGCTAATTGGCTTTTGCTCTTGGGGTTTTTTGCCTTCCTCTGGATCAACAACACAGGAGGATAAACAGGCTGGACTAGATGGACATTGTCTTCATTCAGCCTTACGAACTATGTTACTATGTTACTGTTAATAAAATGTAACTTTCTTCAAAACTACTTCTCTACAGTAAGGTCAACTTTACTCTGATCCAAAATGTTAGCAGTTATGTCCCCAAGTTCCCCACTGCACTTTTAGGAGAACTGAATGCACATTTTTATTTGCTTCTTCTTGTTTCAGGGTAACCAAATAGAAGACCAATCAAAAAACCTAATTATGTCTAATGAGTCTTCTCTACCTCAGATGAACAGACATCAGAGCCTGCTGGCACACATAGACAGCCATGTCTACAGCTGGCTTTCATCTGCCAGCAATGGGAACCAACTATGATCGCAGCTGCAGTTAATTGGAGGTTAGGGGGATAATGGGTAGGGTCTTCTACTCATGACCTCCTACCCAACCCTATCTAGTAAGTAAACATTTGGAAAGGAATAGTCTGAGAAGGAGAATGTTAAAAATTCAGGGAGGTTCAATTGGAGAATATTAACATACAACATTAAATAGAGAGGCAATACATTTCAATCACATGCAAACCTATGTAGGAGTCAGGTTCCAGCTCTTCTGCATAGCCTGAGGCTTAAAGGAGATGTCTCGAGGAAGCAGTGAATTTTTTTTTTTGCCCAGTCCCCCTAATTAAACATACATTACTAATTACCCCTGTAAATTACTTTCCTAGCTGGTTTCTACTTACCGTTCCAGCGTTTCAGCAACTTATAAAACTTTTTCCCAAGATGGCCGCCAGCTCTTTTCGCATCGCTTGCTGTAGCCCGACGTGCGCGCTCCCGAGACGCTACCAGCTGTGTCTCCATGGCAACCAGACGCCCCGCAGCCGCCGACCGGACCCCTGGAGTGAACACCGCCGACCTGTCACCCACCGCCAGGCACAAGGTAACCGGCGCAGTCCCCCCCCCCCATCACAGCCCCCCCGGCCCAGCGACAGCCCCCCCCCGGCCCAGCGCTAGTTCCCCCATCACAGCGGCAGCCCCCCCGGCGCAGCGGCAGCCCCCCCCCCGGCCTAGCGACAGCCCCCCTCATCGCAGCGGCAGCCCCCCGGCCTAGCGACAGCCCCCCCCATCGCAGCGGCAGCCCCCCAGGCCTAGCGCTAGTTCCCCTGGCACAGCGGCAGCCCCCCCCCCCGGCCTAGCGACAGCCCCCCCCATCGCAGCGGCAGCCCCCCCGGCCTAGCGACAGCCCCCCCCATCGCAGCGGCAGCCCGGCAGCCCCCCCCCCCGGCGCAGCGGCAGCCCCCCCGGCCTAGCGACAGCCCCCCCATCGCAGCGGCAGCCCCCCCGGCCTAGCGGCAGCCCCCCCGGCCTAGCGACAGCCCCCCCCATCGCAGCGGCAGCCCGGCGCAGCGGCAGCCCCCCTGGCCCATCACTTACCAGGACAGCTGGACGGCGGGACAGCTTGGCGGCTTCTCCGGACAGCTCGGCAGCTCTGCACCTTCCTCTAACAGAGGAAGGTACAGAATGGCCGCTCGAGCGCGCTCCCGAGCAGTGACAGCTCGTCTGCGCATGCGCAGAAGAGCTGTAGCGGGGAGCACACTGAAGCGGCTCGTGCTGAATGGAGAAGACCGGACTGCGCAAGCGCGTCTAAAAAAGCAAGCTGCCGGCGAATTTAGACGGAACCATGGAGACGAGGACGCTAGCAACGGAGCAGGTAAGTGAATAACTTCTGTATGGCTCATATTTAATGCACGATGTATATTACAAAGTGCATTAATATGGCCATACGGAAGTGTATAACCCCACTTTGTTTCGCGAGACAACCCCTTTAAGGTGGAGGAGCTTGCCTGACAGTGTTTGTCATTGTGATGATAAGGACAATGTAAGATGGTGGAACCTCCTTGAGCAGTTCAGTTCCTTATTTTGTAAAGTGTTCCTTTTATACCTGCTACTAACCTATTATTGTATTGCAGGAAAGAACTTTACTTTATGCTTTGGTTTCCCTACGCTGCACTTGGCTGTATATTGTGATGCTGATGTTATGTGGTGGTGGCTCTCCATAGTAGTCTTCAGTTGCAAGATCGAAATTCGGCACTTTTACACCAATGCTGGGAAGTGAACTATGTATTAACTGTAGTGTTGAACAATGTGAACCTGTAGGACCCTGTTTTGGATCAAACTTTGCTAAAAGTTCAGTTTGGCATGAACCTAAACCGAGCTTTTAGCAAGGTTCTACCCAAACCAGGGTTCTACGGGTTCAGTTCACTCAACACTAGTCCTGAATACTGGTGTATACAGGGCTTTTATGGCTCTTAAACACTGTTATACACCACCAGTTTTAGGAGTGTTGGCGAACTGGCCAAAGTGAACTTTTGAAAAGTTCCCCCATTTCTAATTAAGTGCTTTGCCTATGGACCCCATAGAGTGTGACAACGTTATGGATGAGCATTACGTAGGTGGAGACCCTGAGACAATATAAAGTGTTCTAGACACCAAAATGCTCTTGGCCATTCCCTATGGGAGTATCCCCATTAGGGCTAGATCAGAATGCGGTGATGCAGTGCCGCAACAACGAACATGGATCCACTGGGCCTCAAAACCGATTTGGCTTTAAGTTCGGCAATTGGAATCTGGTCTTCGCTGTGGGGCACCCCAGTTTGTTACTCTAGAGATAGACTCAGTTAGGAGGCAGCTGACACAACTGAGTGAGGACTTCCATGATGTGGTACCCGGGGGTATAGACAGAGATATGGTCATTGAACAGAGCCAAAGTCAGAAAAGGTGGAATTCTTGCACAAGGATTTCCATAACGCGGTACTGGAGGATGTAGATAAAGATGTGATGGTAGAAGAGAGCTGAGGTCAGGATAGGAGCCTATCAGGATTAGCTGGGAACAGGAAACCTGGGTGCATGTTGACCCTTTAAGAGACAGGTCAAGCATGCGCATCCTTTAGGCAGCTCTGACATGAGCCTTGGTCTGGAAAGGGATGCAGCATCTTTCACCACAATCCCTATAGATATTGAGCCAAGACAGAGGGAGCCATCGTTACTATGACATACAACCTCTATATACCAGGTGGTCACAGTATCTATTCAGGGGCAAAAAAGATCATTCCAGCATTGCACGATGGTATGTGTGTGGACACAAATACACCAGATAATGTGTGTCCAAGAAATGCGCCCATTCTTTTACTATCTCCAACATGCGTAACATACAGAAGATGCTGCACTGTGATTTGAATGGTGCGACGTGATGTTGAATATATCATTGGTGCCATTTTCATTGATGGCACTGTAAATGGTGACCAATATCTGAGTGTTCTAAACACGCGGATGGACAAAAGGCATGATGCAATGTCAATGGGCTTGGTACCAGCACAATGGCACTTCACCTCATTACATGCATCAGTAGCTCGGTTTGCAACTCGCTGGTTTGCACAACACAACCCTGTTCCCTGGTCACCACGTTCCCCAGACTCGACCCCTCTGGATAATTGTTCTGTGGAGTCTCCTTAAAACAGCTGTCTATGACGGATATCCGGCAGCACCTCGTGATGTCGGCAAACTAGAGAGAAGAATACGAGCGGCCTGTGAAACAGTGACCACAGAAATGCTACGTGCCGTTGATTCCACCGTGCTCCATCGTGTACATCCTTCTACAGCTTCTGATGGGGACCTTTTCAAATCTTTTTGAATAATGAAGGTCCTTTTCTGCTTCTAGTCTTGCATTTGCTTTATCCTTTAGGCTGGATTCTCACACGCCGGAATCCTGACAGAAATCTTGCGGTTTGGCCGCTGCGAAAAACAGCGAGATTTCCTATGGGAAAGAGCTGCTTTTGGAGTGGCTTGGCCGCACGCTTTTCCATTGCGGCCAGCGTTCCCGTAGAGAAGAGCGCGGCCACAACAGGAAAAAAAAATAGTCAAGTTGCGGCCGGGGAATTCGCGCCACAGTGCTGGCTTTGCCGAGACGGATTGGCCGTCCCATGTGGATGAGATTTTTCACAAATCTCGTCCACATGGCTGGCCAATACCGGGATTAGCAGCCGCAGCGAAACTCGCCCTGTGTGAACCCAGCCTTACAGTCAGAAATTATTTGTTTGTTATCCTAATTTACCTTAAATTGATGCCCTTTAGTAAAGGCCCATTGGCACGGAACGATTATCGCTCAGAGTAGTTCAAAACCCCATGCTCCTGCGGGTGTCTGAACGATAGCCGTCCCGTGAAAATGATTGCAGAGACTGAATGACTGAGCGAGAGTTATTTACAGTCGTTCCTCCCCATTCTGGGCTGGGTTGAGTGGATGGCTGAACATTAGTCTGCAATGAACAATTTGCTCCTCCATATCATAGTCTGCCTGACTGCATTTTATTAGGGTTTACGGCGTGTGCGCCTGCCCTATGTCAGTTGTGCCTACCTTATGGCGATTGTGCCTGCCTTACAGCCTATCAGGTATTGGATTTTTGGCTTTTTCAGTGAATGTCTATGTCACAGTGACCACCAGGATCTGGTACCTTCATATCTACTTTCCCTGAGTACACATTGCCTGTGGAGGGCTGACCACAAGCACCGACCCACCCTCATCTTCCTCTTCGGAGGAGAAAAAGGGTTGAGCATTAGTGCATTCAATGTCTTGGTCTTCTCCCTCTGGTTTATTTGCGCTGCCCAGTTCATATCCATAACACTAAATGATCAAACAGCTCCTTAGACTAATCCATATGGACTGCTTCGGAGGATGCAGGAAATTCGGCACGGGAAGAAGTAGAGGAGGGATGCTCATGGCTGACTGGTGCAGGCTATTTGCTGTGTGTGGATGCTCATGGCTGACTGGTGCAGGCTATTTGCTGTGTGTGGATGCTCATGGCTGACTGGTGCAGGCTATTTGCTGTGTGCTTGCGACTAAGAGGAAGAGAAGGTGGTGTTTATTTGAGGCATGCTGTGTCATCCACTTTACGACCTTTTCTGCGTGCTGCAGATATAACGCACGGATAGAACCACTTCTAAGGAATGGCAGTGGGCTTGCCTTGCCTCCTGTAGAATATGGAGCAGTTGCTTCAGTGGGAGCCGCTTGAAGTGCCAACTTGAACCATCTTCTACCATCATCTCCACCACTGACATGTCTCCAACCCCTTCCTTTCTTCATGTTTTCTTTTTATTTAGTTTTTTTGGGGGTTCACTTTTAAGTGTAGTTTTATGTAACTTATCAGCTAACGTTCTGCTAATAATTTGTAGTGACAAGGCTAGTGACTTGGAATGGCGTATGAGGCTTCTGACACACACCATGTGTATTTGCTGTTTTCCTTTTTTGATTTATTTTTGTTGCACCACCAACTAAATAAGCCTCTGGGGGACACAACATGTGAAAACAGAAGGCCACAGAGTATAGCTTTTATCTTTGTGAACTGGTTGGCGTAGTGTAACTGAACTCCCCAAACCCCACTGCTCGCTGCGTTAGGTCTGCAAATAATTCTTAGTGGCGGGACTGAAAACTTTGAGCAACATATGAGGCCACTAATAGAGAACTGCAGTATTCCCCACACTAAAGTAAACTTTGTTGGTCTGCTTTGCTGCTATATACATTGACAGCAGCAGAAGTATACCCTCTTCCAATTTACAGACCATGTTTCGCATAGGCATTTAAACATGATGCAGCTTCTTTCTCTGCTGCCTTCAATAGAACTAATTTCTCTGCTGGCATACAAGCTTTCACGCCCAGCAGCAATATATCTTCTGTAGAATATATTTTCCTATTAACAACAGATTATGTGTTATATAGTCATATATAGGCTACTCTATCGCGTGCCCAACTGTAAAATGCATGACCCCTGGTTACACTGTGCCTACGTTATATATGGCTAGGTCATGTCGCACATGCATCAATGAAAATGCTGTCTATATGCATGATGGAGGACACATTTAGTGACATCAGCAAGGTGCTCTCGCTGGACGTTGACCTCTGCAGCAGGCATTATGGGAAATTTGATTTTCTTAAAATTTTTGGCAAAAAAATTAATTTGGACTAACCCAATTTAATTTTGCAAAAATTGGAATGATTTTATTGCCCTGCCCATCAAGATGAGTAATACTAGCCCACACTTATACCCTTATGTAATGCTGCAGAGATCTATTTTACCACTGGATGGGTATTTCTGTGGATATGCTGTATAGTTTGAGAGATTGTTCCTGTCTACTTCAACATTTAAGCATTGATGCCTCTAAATGAGAAGAGCTTGCATAAAGAAATTTAACCCTTTCCAATCCAATTTGTATCCTGGTTTTCCTAGGGGGCTTATTCTTTTTCTTCTGTTATACAACGGCGCTATCTGCTGGCTAAAGCCAGTACTGCATGAGGTGACATGGATACGCTCTGACAGCAGAGAGGCTGGTAATATACAGTAAGAGAACCCCGACGGACGTCTTCCAACATCGGAGCTGTACAGTCTTAAATCATAATGTCTTCAGAGGTCAGACAGTGGTTTGGAAACGGTTAACTGCATTCCACTTGGCCTAACTCTCCAATTTGTAACGGTAACACACATCCCCTACTAGTCCCTCAATTACATGAGCAAAATGTGGCTATTCATGTAGCGATGGGTTATATGAATCCAATCAGGCAGCATTTAGAGAGGGTTCCACTATAACAATTATCTTCACAGCATGGATCCCTAGTACGGTCGTGTGCATGGGGTCATGTGCTGCACCATCTCTCCTGATGCTTGGGTGGATGGAATATAAAGATGTATTAGAAAACCAGGAAATATTATACAGTAGATGAGGCCATGAACAAGCAGAGGGCGGCCAAATAGATGGAAGTGATTAAATGGCTGGGAACACGATACAGCACATCAGTAAATACATCAGACATAATCTAAATCTCTAGCCTTGAACAAACAGCTTCCACATTGACCTCTTATTGTATATGAAAACAATTAGACTTTGGCAAAGTCCTCCCCAGAACGATAGCAAACAAGAAAACATCATTTACATGCAATTTCATCCATATTTCATTTCATAATGGCACTGAAAGGAACTTGACTATGTATATGAGCTGTGACCCTTGTAGTCATGGCTCAAGTTTAATCGTCGCAGGCTGTTCTCGATACAGAATAAGCAAAATACCATAGTTGAAAAAAAAAATCAAGCCCATAGAAGGGGTGGTTGTTTTGCTGCAAAATTCGGCAAGCGGTTACATCTCAGGCAGATATGATTAGAGTTGTGGCATGATTAGATGAACGGTCTTCCCACCTGAGGCCCTAAAAGTGGTTCACCCCTTGGCCTATAAAAGGCTCTCAGAGGCTACTTGGGTGTAGTGAACCTCTTTTTCCTCTTGTCTACAACTTGTTGACCAGTAGACACTTCTATAACGCAATCCAAGAGATTTCTTCCAGTTAGCAAAGTCTGAGAGGGGCGCTTTATTGGAATGCGAGAAGCTAGATGATCGTATCGATGAATTGCCGCTACCTGGGCCGTTCTGACCAGACTGTTAGGAGGTGTTGGGACTAGTGGATGTGTGAGGGCACACAAGGTGACCGGGCTCAGGATGTCCTCGGCAGACAACCAGTAGAGAGGATTGTCTGATCGTCAAAACAAGCACAAGCAGTTCCAACTGTTTCATTGTCCACCATCCAAAGCCAGGTGGCGCCATCCTTACAGGCCCCCTGTGTCTGTCAGAACCATTTCCAGGCACTTTTTGAAGGACATTTGGTTTCACAGCGCCGATTATGTGTCCTGTTTTTGACACCCACCGTTTCCTCCGTTTGGAGGTTCAGGATGGGCATGGCTGCCCCTGGGAGGTGAGCCTAGCTGGGGTTCTGGGGGCAGGCCTGGTGGTTCAGCATTGGCCTATGCTCAGCCTTTACCTCTTCTTAAAAGTGGAACTCCACAAGTTTAGGCTCTACCTAGCACCATGTCACTTTGAGAAAAGAGGCCAGGCATCTTTGCTTGTCAAACTTTTATCATAGCAATAAGAACAAGCTTTCTCTTTTGTCACTCCGGTATAGCTGCCAGGGTTTAGGACTTGGAACGTTGCAAATATTTCAAAAAGGCACAACCAGTGCAGAAAACAAAAACTCTTCAGCAGCAGAGAACAATTTCTTTTCAGCAGGCTAATCTCTATGGGCTCCAGTAACAGATTGTGGAGCTACTGCATTAAGGCTCACCCAGGTGCAAGCTACCTAGCTGAAGATGCAATCCCGGTTGCAGTCCTCTCCCGGGTTCTGTATTGTAGGTTAGGTATGTCTTAGAAGCTCCAGTGCCACCCCATAGCAATCGCAAGGGGTTAGTACTGAGCAGCAGCTACCACCAAGCCTGCTTGCAGCCTGACTACTCAAAATGGTGCCAATCAGCGCTCGAAAACCAATCAGGGCAATCTCTTGCTGGAGGCGGGGTTTTCAATCCCTGTTACCAGCACGAGATGCTCTGTCGGCGCTGACAACTGTGCGGAAGCATGCAGGAACGCATGAGGGCAGCAGGAGGGACCCGAGCAGCGCCTGCTAGCTGAGTATTGCTTCTTTTTTTATGTAGAGTAGCTAGGGTATTTAATGCTGTCAAAAATGCGGCACCAAGTTGTGCCGCTTTTTCAGAAAATGCCCAAAAATAGAACATGCACCTCTGTCTGCACCTATGTGAGCGGTCCCATTGAAAACAATGGGAGCGTTGTACCGTGATTAGCGAGGTGCTGAAAGCACCACGCTAATTGTGGTAAAAAGCGCCTGTGTAAGAGGGGCCTGACAAGAGGTAGTTTAAGGCTTCTCAACCCAACTGCTGCTCTGCCCTTGTGCCCTTCTCCCACTCAGGTCTCATCAACCAATCCTAGTTACATTGCAGGCCAGGTTTTTCACAGGCTACACAGATGGTGGCCATATTTTTCATTACCTAGACTACCCCTTTTGAGGTGCCACCAATACTGTGTTCTAGAAATATAATGTGCCACACACACACCCCAGAGATATGCTGTGCCACCACATATGCCCCCAAAGACCTGCTGTGTTGTAATGTTAAATATCCATGCATATATATCTAGGTATATAATTGTTGGACTTTATATGTCTTCCTTATACAGCCTTCAGAGAGGTCACATGACTGTGAATTTTACTCTAACTTTGCTGCTGTGAGTTAACAGGGAGTGGTTGATGGACTGGGTATAAAAGGCAGGTCCTGCTCCTGGACTGCAATGTGACTCAGCAGTTTTTGCAGAGAGCCTTGTGAGGAGTGACCTGCCCCAGTGCTAATAAAAAGCTGGGTTTTCCTATACAGGAGAGAGAGCGTTATTCGAATTCTTGGAGTGGCACTACTCAGCTCTTGCAACACAAGTGCCAGAGCGAGGTCTGCTAATCATCCAATGAAATGGCAGCTGCAATTACAAATTGCAAGTGCTAAGCTGTCACTGGGCAAGAGACCACTAGCTAGAATAAATAGACTGCCAACCAGTATCCAGATATTCAATCTTTGGCGGTGTGTAATCGTGAGTTCCATCACCCAGACTCTTCACCAGCAAAACGGATTGTCATGTATTTACCACTGTATAGCCTCCCCAAAGGTCCTGTGCCAATAATTTGTTCAGGAGACAGTGACTGCATATTCCCATTAGTGGATTTATCATTGGCTTAACTGAAGTTCCTGCTAAACTAAGTCACTTCAGAGGAGACTCCTATTTTTAACCAGCATCTGTGGAGCTATTTACCCCTGGTCAGGGTAAGCCATTTACTGACTGTGACAATTCTATATTGTGTGCACAATATTAATGACACCCCATTCGTAGGGTATGAGCCAAATTATAGCGCTAATCAAACATTAATAAACTACATTGTATCCAAATAACACTGTTGTGCATTATTACCATATTACTCTTTATCGTACTTTCAGTAAGTCATTGTTTGTTCAACTGGTACTGGTATAAAGCCTCGCCATAACCAGCGTCATATTCTGCACCTGTCATCTGTTCAGTGTCACCATCTGTAATCCACAGATCTACTGCACCACCATATAATGCAATATCTACTATGTGGTGTAGACCCCAAAGTAAATACAGACCCCAAAATGAATCTGTTCACCAGATTAGACCCCAAAATTATTTCAGACCTCAAACCGGACTGCACTTTTTGCTGCAGTCCTCTTTCAGTACATTGTAGCAAAAGCTGCTGAAGAGGATGCAAGGAGTAGTAAGTAGAAAAAAATCACCTAAAACCAACATTTCTATGAATCCTGGCAGCAGGTTTTCCATGAAAATACGGAATCAAATCCCAGATCTCAGATCTCTATATCCTTATATCAATTACATAAGTGACGTCTTAAGTGCTGGATCCGCAGCCGCAGCCTAATCAGGTAAATGCCATTTCACATGGGAAACATATCTGCTCGGTGCAATTACCGTGACTTGGAGATTAAAAACTTGGCATCCCTCTTGCTGGGGTTCTCCACTCATGTGCTTAGTACCAAGCCTAAGAACATCTGCTGCTGTACACGATCATGGCTGCGACCGTTGCGCCACGGTAAATAAAAAACAGCGCCCGTCTCCCACGTCACAGCAGTGGCGTAGCCCAGACACAGCTGCAGTGTTACAGATTAATAACTGATGGATACAATGTGTAAATTAATGCGATATTCCTCATTTATGGCAGTTCAGAGACCTGTGCGAGCGCTGACCCCGCGGTAATAATATTCTCACACCATGTATACTGTGCAAACACAAATAATAGCGAGACGGGGCACTGGGTGAAGCTAATTCACAACAGTTTTCTGACAGCTATAAAACAGGGGAGCTGAAGTTTTAAGAAAATAAGTAATGAAGCTATAAAAGAGGTGTTAGGGAGCAAAGTGATGATGGAAAGCAGCGGATCCAGGACACAGGAATTATTATGATGTATAATCAGCTTTGTTTAACCCCTAAAATACATGACAGAAATAATAGGGGGGCTATTATCGAAAGAGGGTTTTCGGGGCTTTAATATTGATGACCTGTTAAGCGCAGGTGGATGGTAATGGCAGTAAAGGCAGGCGAAGGCAAAGGGTGATTTGTAGCGAAAGAAAATGTTACGACTGTACGGATGTATACATTCTGCTCTCCATAGGAGGGCACAAATACTTGATTGTTACTGTAACGATCTGAACTAGTCCTTGCTGTCACAGTCTCTATATACAAAGTCCATATAGGATTTAGATTCCACTATAAACTATGTCTAATGTAAAAGTAATTTCACCCGGATGTACGAGTATGCCGCCGGCCTCTTATGAGGTGGTTGCACTTTCCAGGCCTTGGTCTCTTTTGGAGATCTATCTCAGTCTCTTTCGAGCACTGGTGGAGTGTCTTCTCTCTCTACCTGCCCCTCTATCTCCAGTGGTTTCCAAAAGCTAATGTACAGGCCAGGGCATTGGCTCTGTTTCCACTTGGTGGCACTAAGCTTGCGGCTAGCTGCATCATTCCCCCACTCTGGATCAAGCTTCTCCATGAAGGCACTCATACTCAGGTTGCTGTCATCTGCTCCCCTGGTCATGGCAGGGAGGGAGACTTCCTCTTCTCCCACTCAACATTTTCACTGGGTCTCACAATCGGTTGGCACTCTTCTACTTGTTGCTGTCATGGTTGATGTACTAGCTGTGTCACCAGTGGGGCTGACAGTTCTTCCCTTCAATCACCCAAGCAGTAATGCTCTAACCACATCATGGCTGGCCGGAATTTCTCTTCCCTGGCGTTCGAAGTAGCATCAGACATTGGACAGCAGTAACCAATTATGCCTTTATAAGGGAGCTGTCTCACTCCCTTACAGGCCTATGCTTTGAACTGGATATGGTTTTCTCCAGCAGGTTTCGGGGTATTTTGTAGCTTCCTAATTGTGTAGAAGCAGTATGCGCACACTGACCAGGTCAAACACGAGGTATCAGTCTCATGCTCAAAATGGCTCTCTGGGCAGTAACACCCAGACAGCCCCTTTTATTGTAAAGCATAAAATGGGCGTGCAACAAATTACATCAGTAACATATAGGATTCTCATTTGTCGGATCATATAGAATCCCCCCTCCTTCCTGCCCACCTTCTCTCAAGTCCAATGTATAAGCAAGTCTTTGTCTTACAAACATGTGCTTAAAACTGAAAGTGAAAGTAGATATCTCTTTGTTGAAGAAGATCCTGTGTGGGGGATGGGGAGGACTGGGAAAACACTCAAGATGAACACATAAGCAGTAACATAACACTGTGATTTAACTCTTTCCTTATGCAGCAGAGTTCCACATTAGGCTGAAGTCACAAAACACACATAATACGTCTAGTTTAGTACAAATCGATAGACATTTTATACTAACTAATCATCATGTCTATCACAGCTTAGTGTAGTGGCCCAACAGATCCTACAGAACACTCACAGCAAACTTGTCCTGTCCTACCTGTCTATATGCCATCCAAGGATATAGAAGGTGACATCTGTAGCAGAGACCCTGTGTCTCCCCTTCTTCTCTAAACCTAGAACGTAACACTGATGTCAGCTGGTCTTTCATTGGCTGACAGTCAGGTTCAATTTCACTGGTGCAGAGTCCCAAGGGTGGGAAAGCTACTACACAAGTCCCTATGCAGGAGAGGGAGGAGTCCAGAAAGTGCGAGAACTGGAAAAGGAGATAAAAGGGAGTGACAGTGAGCAGTTAGGCAGACTCAGTCAGGTGTAAGAGAGAAGAGGTTGCAGTTCAGTTGTGTTGGAGAGGGGGTGGTACCCGTACGAGAGCAAGCCAGTAGTTCAGCACGTTTTTCTTCCAAGGTTGAGTGAGGTGAAAACCTGCTCCCTTGGCACCCCTACAGTGGAGGAAAGGAGAACCTTTCTGAGGTCCATTTTTTTCAAACAGTGAGTCATTGCTACCTGGTGAATTCAAAGCCAGGATTAGCCGTTCAGCCACTTGTTCCTCTGCTTCACATACACTTCACCAAACTCAAATCAACCCTTCATCTAAAGCAACTGGTGGGGAAATTGTCTTATAAAACAATTCAGAAGAAAGGAAAGGAGAGAGCATTGAAGTCAGGTCTTAATCAAGTCAGTATCACTGTATCTTGCATCATGTTCATTTGCCTGCTTAATACTGCATCTTCGTGTACCTGTGTCAAGTACTTTTCTATTGTATTATAAATTCCATTTGTATTTCAAATATCAAACTTAGTAAATCTGTACATTCCCAGATTTCTAAACTATTGCTGGACTCGACTCTGTTATTTCTTCAGCATACCACCCCAAGGGTCCAGTCAGAGTGGTGGCATCACCGTGACAAAACTAGGCCTTCGGCCATACGTGGTAACGTAAGTTCTTTTGGGCCATTACATTCAGGATCTGAGGGAGTCTGACCCGAATTGCAGTGCCATGCCTCCTTGATTGTCTATCTAGGCACAGTGTACACATACAGCTGTGCCTGAACTGTAGTACAGGGCACATCTACAATGTATGTATGGTACTATGCCTAGAAGAACAATGTAAGGAACACAACAGTTAACCTAATGTCTTAATCCGTGGTCAGCCTTAGCTACGCGCAACTCATATGGTCACACAGAGCGCCAACCCCCAGTTTCTAGGGGCAGCACCAGGCAGATGTAGACTGGGGTGATCAACTCTCTTAGGACTTAGCCAGATGATCTTCTTCCTCTGTCTGGCAGTGCCTTGGAGATACATGAATCATCATCCCCCTGTCTCTATCTCCACCCCTCTGATAATCCAAGGTGCTGCTGTTAGCTTATCAGCGCCCCTGCAACACAATTGCTTAGCTCTGTTACTGTATTTATATTATAAGCTTGGTTTTCAAGCTTTATTTATGTTATGAGCTTGGTTCTGGTATTGTACATATGTACTGAGCTTGGTTATGGTGCTGTATTTATGTTATGAGTTTGGTTGTGATGCTGTAATCATATTATGAGCTTGGTTCTAGTACAGTATTTGTTATGAGCTTGCTTCTAGTGCTGTATTTATGGCATATACTTGGTTTTGTTGCTGTACTTATGTTATGAGTTTGCTTCAGGTACTGTATTTGTCCCCTGTGCTGTTCTGGTGTGGGTATGCTGCTTTTTCTCTGCCTTCTGCACAAGCAAAAGACAGTCAGACTGCCCATCGGAGATAGTAGTTTTTCTTATGATGGAAGGAGAGGGGCAGAAACAATTCTGCACAGGTTGCCTTCTAATCTAAGGCCAGCACTGTCTTCATCTCTCCGTCCATCAGGTTACCGTGCCTGAGAAAATCTATAAAAGGAGACTGGCCAACAGAACGAAGAATTAAGGTATGAAATGCTGTATGGAGGGATTAGTAATGCTATCTGTGGGTGGAGCAGCGTTGTAATGACTTAGCACTTTATAGTATCACTTTGATATGGTGATCAGTAGCAGGAAATGGAACAATCCATGCACCTTTTATACCATGTAATCAGTGGTTATGGGGTCTCATATGAACAAGTGGCACATTGTTCATTTATTTATTGATATTGTGCCAGTTTTTTCGTTATGGAAATCCTCATAGATTAGACAAACACGGTTCCTCTTTTTTTTCCCACCAAAACAGCGCCACACCTGTCCACAGGTTGTATTTTGTATTGCAGGTCAGCCTTATTCACTTCAGTAAAGCTAAGCTGTAATACCAGACACAACCCATGAAGAAAAGTGGCACTGTTTCAGATATAAAGCAGTCATGTTTGTTTGTTTTTTTTATTTTGGGCATCCCATTGAAAGCGGATCTCTTGTACACGGCCCAGCTGTGAACTCTTCATTGTTTTCTCAGGTCTCAGCCCATTGAAAACATTTGTTATTTTGGAACTTTCTATATTCTCTTGCGCCAAAAATAAAGTCAATAAATAAACAGGCATTTCAAACTCCTGTCTCTTCTGCAAGCCATACCACGGGCACAGATCAGAGGACATAACCATAATGAGCAGTCAGGGATATTCTAGGATTAGGAGGTTTTGCCCTAATTGATGCTTTCAACTTTAGAACTTCTGTTAAAAAGGAACAGTTCAGCTCTGTGTTTTGCGTCCGGGGAAAGTTGTATTTTAGATGATGTTTGCTGTAATAATTCTTTTCACGTCATATTTATGGTGTATATTAAAGGTATCTGCTGGAATATAAAATGTATACAGAAAATATATAGCCTTATAGGGGGTTTACAAGAGTAAATCACTGAAGGCCTATCTTCAGGATAGCTCATCAATATCCAATCGGTGGGAGCCTGCTGCTCAAAACCCCCATTGACCAGCTGTTTGAAGTGGCTGCAGCGCTCCCACCTTTACTCAAGCCAGTGAGTGAAGTCATATTTGTTTGAAACGTGGTCTGAGAGCAGTACAGTCCTATTCTAGTGAATGGGATTGAGCTGATATAGTAGGAACCGTTGCTACACAATGTATGGCACTGTGTCCGTGTTCACTATGCAGTGAAGAGCTCACTACTGCAGTCTGATAAGGGAAGGAGGATCCCAAGCAGCAGACCCCCCACTGATCGCATATTGATAACCTATCCTGAAGATAGATCTTCAATATTGGAGTCCCAGAAAATCCCACTATTGATAACCTATTCTAAGGACAGGTCATCAGTAGTTCATTGGCTGGGGTCTGCAATTCACTACCCCAACCAATCAGCTGCTCCAACCCTATGTAGTGGCCAGCGCTGGTAATTGCAGGTGCAGCTCTCATTGATACACTTTATTGTAGCACCAACAGCGGGCACCTGAACAGCTGATTACCTGCCGTTGAAAGGCATGTAGTTTGTGTTTCGCTCACACTCGCGGATACAAATTATGTATTCTGTGAGTGAAGGAAAAATCGCAGCATGCTCTATTTGTCTGCGGATTCCATGCGGACTGTCTCCATTGAAGTCATTGTGTTAACATTGTGAATGGGTCGCTGGTACCCATGTCATCGCTTAGTGACGGTGGGGAAAAAAACATTTTGAAGACAAAAAAATATTTACTGTGCATGACCGACGGCGGTCATATGCAATGCAGAAGCCACAGGTACATGGGGTCTCCGGCTAGTTTCACAGACGGAATTCGCTGCAAGATCCTGCATGCAGAATTCGACGCGGTTGTGTGAAGCCGGCCTAATAAAAGTGGCCTGCAATGTAATTAAGAGACTGTTTGTGTAAAAGACTGTAACTTGTTTCTATAAAAGCTGATGAGTCACTACAAAGTTGCTAAAGTGTTCTTGACTGTGACACAGCATTCTCAAACTGTGTGTTGAGTTAAAGTGAATGTACCGCTGATTTCTATTAAATGACTATATCACTGAAACAGCTACCAAGTTTATTGTTTGCTTTCTTGAATCTGTACTCCATTTCTTATTCCACTTGCATGTGGAAGTGCCCCACACAAATTTGGCGTAGTCGGCAGGACTAAAGACCACAGCATAGCTGACAAGGCATCAGTGGATAACTCCAAGCTGGATGAGGAGTTGTTGGCCATGAATGCAGTGGAGTGGTGGCGCTAGTGGAGGGACTTGGTCAAGCCCGATGACCTGGTTCAAGACTCTGAAGAACACAGAATAAAGATAGAAGATGTGATGCAAGAATGGTCGCACGGTACAGCATGGAGCGCCTATGTGGAACTGTTATTTAGTTTGCTATGACCTGTGGCTATGGCTTTGTAGAAGATTGTACATAGGAACATTTGTTTGTGCATAGATAGTCCATGAGGAGGGAGGACCTTCTTCATTATTTATACTTGGGGGAGCAAACTGAGTGTACCTTTTTCTGTGATCCCATTGGCTGATAGACTGCTTGTGTTAGGCAGCTGTGGGTGGCGAATAAGCAGTGCCTCCAGGAGGCAGCTGTACAAAGGGCTGAACATGCGAATCCAGAAAAGGATGCCATACCTGACCTGAAAAGGCCAACTTAGACCATTTCTGGCAACCATTGGCCATTGGACACAAACAATCAATTCCAACCATAGGTTGAACTGTCTAGTAAGATGTTTTTAGTCATTGTTGGGTGCTGCAGTCGAAAACTTGTTCATACCAAACAACAGACCTCCATCCCATCTATGGACACCCAGACATGACCACAAATCACAGCAGCGATTGGTCTGTGAGTTGTTTTAACTTGTGGCATCATCATCCAAAATGACAGGCTTCATAGACCAACCATGAATGACGAGTCATTCAGAAAATATGTCTGACATCCCTTATGTATGTGCACCTTTATCAGTGATACATGAACAGGTCACTGCCTCCCACAAAATCAGCAGACTCCTCCCTTGCTGTTGTGAACACGGTGAACATTCCTAGGCCTCTGACACATCTTTATTTAGTTTTTCTGTTGCTCATCTCCATCACAGGATCTGAGTAAGTGGAAAACTAAAGTGGCGGACTGGACATGAACGGTGCCGGACAGAACCCCTTCACTATAATTCATTCTGAATGGAGCCTACAGCGGAGATGCGAACATGCTCTTGTAACCTCACTGAGTCTACACAGGGTGTTCCACAATACCAGTATGATATCACTATGATTAATGGCCTGTTTAATCAAATATATTAATCTGTACTCGAAAGCTGTAGTTAGAGGATTGGTTATATGAAGGAGTCGAGGGTAATGACTGAACTTCTTCCAAGATTGATGTATCTGATGCCAAATATTCCTGAGCTCTGAGTCATTGGAAAAATTAAGGCATGAAGTAGCTTCTTCCTCTGTGACAAAAACCGATAATCTTAAATGTTCTGCAAATTGACATACTATTATTTACTAATTGTGGTCTTTTAGCAATAATGGTACATCTTGGCGATTCTACAGGCACAGAAGCTATGCCAGCGCAATCATCCACAGGACTGGGAACGGAAGAACTTCTGATCCAAGCCATTTAACCCCTTTAATGTCTAAATTAATAGCATTCTTATGGACAGCATGATGGCTCAGTAGCTAGCAATGTTGCCTTCCAGCAGTGGAGTCCTGGGTTTGACTCTGACATCATGTAACATCTAGAGTTTGCATATTTTCCCTATGTTTGTGTGGGTATCCCCTCATACTGCAAAGCTTGCACAGGCAGTAATGTATTGAAATATATACATATCAATGTGTGACATCATTATCGTGCCAGGCTTTGCCACCCAGGAAAGGAGGCACCAATGTCTGTTTTCCCTCCACCCTCTCTCTATCATCTTTTGGTCAATTTCTCAACCCTTTGGAGAAGGGCAGCCTACACATGTTCTCCCCTCTTACTAGCAAAGGGCTGGGACGGGTCTGTCTTTATGCAAGTGGTCCACAACCTGTAGTTCGCCGTGGAAGTTCTGTGTTATAGTTATATAGGCGATAAGGTTGAAAAAAGGTCCACCAAGTCCAACCTACTATGTTGATCCAGAGGAAGGAAAACAGTCCTATGAGTTAGAAGCAAATTGCCCTCTATTTAAGTCTGCCAATTTCTTTTAATCATTTATATAAATGTCATCTCACTGCTCTTACAGTAAAGAATCCTTCTCTACGACAATGATTAAACCTTCTTTCCTCCAGATACAGAAAGTACCCTTTTGTCACTAACAGACTTATTTATAAAAAAGATCATTAGACAGATGTCTGTATTGTCCATTCATATATTTGTACTTTGTAATTAGATCACTCCTATGATGCTTTGTTTCAAACCGAATAACCCCAAGTTTGATAATCTGTCTTGATACTACAATCTACCCTTAATTGCCCTATAGTAATCCTCTTGCCCCCATGTAAGTGGCTACCCTAAAGGGTTAAAATGTTGACACGGAGATCGACTGTAATTTACACCAAATTTTGACACAATGCAACTGACCATGCTTAGTAGAGACTCTCTAGAGCCTGAAGCCTTGGTTGTAAAAGGGACCTTTTTGTACTGAGTCACAGCGGAGAGATAATGTTGAGTAGAGAGAGCTGGAGGTACTGCTGTTGATGGCCCAAGAGAGCTGAGGAGCTGCTGCCTGTGAGGGCAAGCTGCTGGACCTTCTGAGAAAGGTCAGTGACCAGAGACTGTCTAATGTCTGAATTTAAGAAGAGAAAGAGCCAGCGTTGTGTCTCCAGACAAGCAGGACACTTGTGGAGCAACAAGGATCTATGGAAATTGTGGTGGAGAAGCGCTCCTGACCCTGGACTAGCCTGGGTTAATCGAAAGGAGTACTCCCATGCGACATATTGTAAGTGAGGCTAGCCTCAATCTGAAAATAGGTGTGCACATTGAGGAAAGGGTTAAATATAGTATGTTACCAGACCTCTTATAGGATATAAGGCTCATATTGCGGGCACTAACATGGCAGTTTCTGATTCTCGATCCCAGGTTAATGACTGTGAGATTTAAAGGGACTTTATAAGTGAATGCAGGAGCCAGTTTTTCTAAGAGACTGTATTGGAGTGTTGACACTTAAGGGCAAGCTGTGCCGCTGGGCCATATATTCTATAATCTGATATTGTGTAAAACGGTGCTGATTGCGAATGTTATTGATATTCTACTTCCAGAATTATTTCCTATTGCGCACAAAGTATTATCCTTAGGATCTGGTTAGCCGTAGTTAGTGAAAGGTGATTCTAAGTAAAAAGGTTTAATTGTGTTGCTATTCTCTTATTGCTCATTTTAATTTCTGTTTATCCACA
Organism: Eleutherodactylus coqui; assembly: GCF_035609145.1. NCBI lineage: Eukaryota > Metazoa > Chordata > Amphibia > Anura > Eleutherodactylidae > Eleutherodactylus > Eleutherodactylus coqui. Next base: position 64,230,174 of record NC_089837.1, read on the forward strand.
AATATTAAAAACTTTGGTTACTCCATCTACTGCATCTAGAGATGAGCGAACGTACTCGTTTCGAGTACTTACGCACCCGAGTACCGCCATTTTCGAGTACTTCAGTACTCGGGTGAAAAGATTCGGGGGGCGCCGGGGGGCGGGGAGAGGCGTGGCGGTGCGGGGGGTAGCAGCGGGGAACAGGGGGGAGCCCTCTCTCTCTCCCTCTCCCCCCCACTCCCCACTGCTACCCCCCGTGCCGCCACGGCGCCCCCCGAATTTTTTCGCCCGAGTACGGAAGTACTCGGAAATCGCGGTATTCGGGCGAAAAAGGGGCGTGGCCGAGCACGTTCGCTCATCTCTAACTGCATCGTATCATGAATCCTGCATTCCACCACCACCAGCCGTTCTAGTTCAGCTATGTCCTTCTTATACACAGGTGACTATATAACCACATATACTGGCAAATTACATAATAGCAGACATGCGCTAACCACAAACTGAGCCAATTTGGATAATATAATACTTGATCAGTAAATGGTTGCAATTTCTAGATTTCTTGATTCTCCATATTTAATATGTCTCCATTTTTGGTTGCTCCTGGCGTCACTAAAGGTTGAAGGTGGCTTGCAAGGTATAGAAGGTCGGGGACCTCTACAATATATAAGTCCCTTTGAATACATTATATATTCAAAAAGAAGTACAAATTAAGAAAAGCCAAGTCCTTGCAAATAAATTCAACAATTCCTATAGATTTGAACTGTGGAGTGTTGGAAATATAATGCAAAAGTGGAGTTTTCCTCTCAGGTCCATGTAATTTGCTGATAGTTCTTGCCTTATTTGTAGTTGGCTCATGGCTTCGAGTGATATTACAGTGAACAAGGTGTACAAATGTCAGCCATAACTCCGAGACATTGGCTCACGTTGAATTCCATCTGGCACTTCATGACTGTTTATTTGAACAAGCTCCTACCATAGAGTAAAGCAGATGTCCATATTATCATTTAATTGATGTCGTTCTTCTCCAGCCGTTAAGATTTATCACCTACCCACATTATGAGTGATAAATGTCAGATCAGTGGAATCCAAGTGCTGAGACCATTCCCTTACCCCTCTCTATCCATTCTAGTGATGCGGGTGGGGGTGTACAAGATTGCAGTACAAGATACATGCTCCTGGTGTATGTAACGGAAAGAGTACTGCCTAATATATTAGCTGGATACATTGTAACAAGCCTTCAAATATGAAATTTGTTAGGCCAGCACATCTTCTTAACCCTTTGTATACTGCATCATAGCTACTGAAATCACATCTACACTGCTCAGTACTGCTGTATAATGACCTTCATGATCTTATTACTTATGGAGGGTATGCTACAGAGAGATAGAAGACATCCTGCTCTCTTATGTGTGCAGTGGAAAGAGACACTGTAGCAGCTAGTCTACACCCACCAGCTCAGGAAAGACTGAAAATCAGAGTTGGAGCCTGGGAAAAACTGATGGTAAATGCAGGATATAAGTCATATAATGGCCAAATATAGTGCTATATGCAATCAGTTTTATTTACAGAAGTCTGAACGTTCCTTTATTCAACGTCAGATGCATAAAATCAAGTTGCTTTTGCACTCAATCTTTTTCCATACATTTCACGTTTGTGACAGAAGGGCTACAGGGAAGAGATTAGGGGTTATTAAAAAGAGATTTAAGCGGTGAGTATTGTGGATTGTTGCAGCCATTTCCCTTCCCACAGAGGTGATTTCTGACGGATGAATCAGATTGTTGGGACATAAAACAAAGTCTAGGTGTAATACAAGTTAATGCGACAAACGTAAGCGTACGTGTCCCAGCCGCCTGTGCTGTTGACCCTGCGTTCACACGCTCACTTGTCTATGTCCTGTGTCCAGATGAAATAGCTCAGGCTGTAGCCCCTCCGCTTTGATGTCGAGCCGCTCAGTAATCAGATCCAGTCTTCTGTCTGTGTGATACCCTTTATATCACTGGTTGGACGCAGAAAATGGTTCCCAACCTCTGCAGCTGCACTTCCTTTTAATTATAAAGCAGCGACAAAAACAGGCTTAATGTAGGGCACGGTCATTGTAGGGACTGAAATCTAAAACCTCATCCAGTGCCTAGCTGATGAATGCACGGTTCTGATATACAGCTCATTAGTTCTGCACAATATATTTTACTCGGTTGAATCTGGTGGAGGTGGAAGAGATGATTAAAAATAAATTTAGGTCTTAAAAGGATATTTCATCCCAGTCTTAAATGAAGTGCCAAAAAAAAAAAAATCACTTTTGCGTAGGTTAGCGTTAATCTCTCGCCGCCCTAAAAATCTTCAGATCTTGGTGGCTCTTGTGAAAGAAGCCCCTAAGACAGAGGAGATGCCATGGGTAGATGGTCTACTGGGAGCCTGCAGAGATCAGTGGCTCCATCACCTCTTGGGTTGAAGAAAATCACCATGTTGACTTCGGGAATAGTAGGGGCAAGGCAGAGAGACCATTGGTTGAAGGCCTCACTAGGGTCTGTGGCACTATGTCTCTCTTGCATCCTATATCTAGCGGTCATCTGTATTAAAAGAGTTATCCTAAAATCTAAAGTTATACCCTATCCACAGGATATGGGATAACCTTATGATCAGTGGCCAGAGCAGAGACCACCACTGATCACTAGAATGGGGGCACTGGTGTAGCTATAGGGGATGCAGGGGATGCGGTTGCACCCGGGCCCAGGAGCCTTAGGGGGCCCATAAGGCCTCTCTTCTCCATTTAGGGAGCCTAGTACTATGAATAAACCATTATAGTTAGGGCCCTGTTATAGATTTTGCATTGGGGTCCAGGAGCTTCAAGCTATGCCTCTGAATGGGGGTCCTATTTTGCCCTTCCTTCTAATTGTAGGGTTACTGCATCGCTTACAGTGAGGAGACAATTCAATGGAGCGAGCGGTCGCTCATACACACTGATGCTCTATTTACGGCTGGAGATAGTAAAGTACAAGCACGTGGCAATTTCCGTCGGCGCCACTTAAATGAATGGAGCGGTGGCCACCTATGTGCCTCATTTTTGGTGAGAGTCCTGTTTTTACAGCACAGTGCAGCATCAATGGCATGCTAACTTTATTCCTTCGGCCAGTATGATTACGGTAATGAGAAAATTTATGGAGCTTTTTTTCCCTGTACTACTTATTTCAAAAAAATAAAATAGCTTTTAAAAAACGTCTTTCTGTCGCCATCTTCTTGTCACCATAACTTATTTTATTTTTCCGTCACTGGTGTCGCCTAGTAGATTATTTTTTGTGCGATGACCTATAGTTTGTACTCACACCATTTTGGAACACATACAACTTTTTGATTGCTTTTTATTAACTTTTATCTTGAAGATGAGGTAACCAAAAAAAGCACAATTCTCGCATCGTGTGTGTGTTTTTTTTTACTTACAGCATTCAGGATAAATAATGCATTATTCTAATAGATTGAACTTTTATGGATACAGCGATACCAGATATGCTTATGTTTTCAAACTTGTAAAAAAAAATTATAATAATGAAAAAACTTTATTTTACTTATTTGTATTGTTTTATTACTCTCAATAGGGGACTTAAACTAGCAATTGTTTGTATGTATATATATTTATGTATATTTGTTTGTATATAACATATAGCAATACTTCAGTATTGCAGTACATTGTATTTCTACAATCACTCTATTAAGCCATGCCACAGGCACATCTTAATAGGCAGAAATACATGACAGCGCCAGGGACCTTCCCAAAGACATAAGGTGCATATCACCAAGGGGTTAACTTGACTCGGTATTCTGATAACTTTCTGTGCCAGTTTATTTGCCCCTGTGAATCGTTTTTCAATTGATTTTGTTTCGATAAGATAACAATAGCTTTTCAGTGGCTGAAGATAAGATACTTATCACAGAAAGTTATCACAGAGGACTGAAGGAGACACAGTGCAGACTGCAGTAGTGCTGGGGCACAGTGGGATATGCCCTGAATAATGTCAGTCAATTGAAGGCAAAGAGCAAATATCAGCATTTTTGATCCAGAGAGTACACCTGGAGAACAAGAGTCCTGAGCGACATAGTAAGCCGAAGAACAAGTGAACCCAGATGCTGAAGTGCCACCGCCAGAGCCATTACTTGTAACTGGATATACTGGAAATTGAGAGAGACTGTTTACTGAATTTTGGCATGGTTGCCAGAAATAATAGAATAGTACAATATGGAGTCAAATTTTGCTATTACACATCCTTGTAGTCGACAAGCACTGAGAGACAGGGGGTAGCTAGAGGGACAGAGGCCTGCGTACAAAAGTTCAGCTTGAGCCCCCCCCCCCCCCCCCCACCTGTACCCGTACCCATACCTAAACCGCGCAGCATCCAGCTGCAAAACAAATTTACATACATGATCTTGGCATAAGCTTACCAAACATGGCTCATTTCATGGGCTATGTGAAAATTTGTTTGTAGCCCCTTAGGCGGTGTTCATGTTTTTTGTCGCATTTTTAAACCACAATTAAAAAACACCATAAAAAACTGCATGCAATATTCAAAAACCACATGCGTTTTTAAGAAACTGCATACACTATTAAAATCCGCATATAGATTTAGACAATACAAGCATTTTGTTTTTAAACTGCATGCAGGTTTTTGAATTTTACATAAAGAGTACAATTATATACAGGAAATACCCAGATTATACCAGTATAGTCTATATCAAGTTAACTTCTACCAGCTGTACATATATAATTATATTAGCTGATATACCCGGCTTCGCCCGAGTTAATATTCTACAGCTGTTTACCTGTTTTTCACACATAAAATTTTATAAAGTCATGGTTACTTCAGAGAAACCGAGGAATAAAATATGTGTACACAGAGAGGAGTGTTAGATTCTGCTCAGTATATACACATAGAGGTGAGGTAGATTCTCCTCAGTATATACACATAGAGGTGAGGTAGATTCTCCTCAGTATATACACGTAGAGGTGAGGTAGATTCTCCTCAGTATATACACATAGAGATGAGGTAGATTCTCCTCAGTATATACACGTAGAGGTGAGGTAGATTCTCCTCAGTATATACACATAGAGGTGAGGTGGATTCTCCTTGGTATATACACAGAGAGGTGAGGTAGATTCTCCTCGGTATATACACATAGAGGTGAGGTAGATTCTCCTCGGTATATACACAGAGAGGTGAGGTAGATTCTCCTCAGTATATACACAACGAGGTGAGGTAGATTCTCCTCAGTATATACACAGAGAGGTGAGGTAGATTCTCATCAGTATATAAACATAGAGAGGTCAGGTAGATTCTCCTCAGTATATACACAAAGAGGTGAGGTAGATTCTCATCAGTATATACACAAAGAGGTGAGGTAGATTCTCCTCAATATATACACAGAGAGGTGAAGTAGATTCTCCTCAGTATATACACAGAGAGGTGAGGTAGATTCTCCTCAGTATATACACAGAGAGGTGAGGTAGATTCTCCTCAGTATATACATATAGAGGTGAGGTAGATTCTCCTCAGTATATACACATTGAGGTGAGGTAGACTGTCCTCAGTATATACACACAGAGGTAAGCTAGATTTCTCTCAGTATATACACATAGAGGTAAGGTAGACTCTCCTCAGTATACAAATTATTTCCATAGGCTGCAGTCCAGCTGCTGTCCGTGCGTTTGTTACTCTGGATATGAGCTGGTAACTCTGTATATATATATATATAATATATATATATATATATGAAGCTTCTGGGCCCCAATGCAAAACCTGTAACAGGGCCCCCAACTATAATGCTTTATTAATAGTACTGGACTTACTATATGGGGAAGAGAGGCCTTATGGGCCCCCTAAGGCTCCTGGGCCCGGGTGCAATCGCATCCCCTATAGTTATGCCAGTGTATATATATATGATGTCGTAAACCTCAGTGGGACTTCTATGCACTTTCCTCATTTAGTACTAAAGGAGAACATTTTTGGTGGTAGAAATTGTATCATGTATAGTTTGCTCTAGCTTCTGGGTCTATGGTCTACTTTAAAACTGAAATCATAAAATATTAGGACATTTTTTAACCCTTGGCGACATCTGCCATACATATATATCATCAGTGCATGAGGATTGTATAGAGCGGGTTATATGGCAGTTTTCAGCTGTCTTTGACTGCTAACAACCAATCGGAGGAGCTGTGATCAGAGATAACCATGTTAAATTGCTATTGCCAATTGTGGGATTGCGGGGTGGCAATTGGGTGTCATGGTAGTCAGGAGTCTTCTGAAGGGTCCCAGAGTTGCCATGTATCTCTGCCCACTAACGCATACCTATAGCACATCTTAATGGAATGTCTGCAGAAATATAATATGCTGCAATACTACAATTAATACAATATACTGCAGTACTGCAATTAAACTATTACAAGTTCAAGTCCCCTTATGGGACAAATTAAAAGTGAAATAAAGTTGTTTTAATTATTGAATAAAAACAAATATTAAGTGTTGCACTTTTTTGGTAACCTCATCTCCAAGAAAAAAAATGTAAGAAGAACCAATCAAAAAATCGCGTATACCCCAAAATAATACCAATGAAAACCACAGGGTGTGCTGTAAAAAGCAAGCCTTCCCATAGCTGCATCAACAGAAAAGTTAGAAAGATATGGTGGTCAGAAGATATAAACTATATAAATTTGGTATTACCATAATCGTTTTGCCCACAGAATGAGGTTATCATTAGAGATGAGCGAGCATACTCGCTAAGGGCAATTACTCGATCGAGCACTGTCCTTAGCGAGTACCTGCCCGCTCGGAAGAAAAGGTTCGGCTGCCGGCGCGGTCGGGGAGCAGCGGGGGAGAGCAGGGAGGAACAGGGGGGAGATCTCTCTCCCTCTCTCCCCCCCGCTCCCCACTGCTCACTGCCGCAACTCACCTCGCTCATCTCTAGTTTTCAGTATGTTATATGGTACATTACATGGTACCATTGAAAATACAACTTGTTGGCCATTATTTTATGATTTTTTGAAAGCTTTGAGCAAAAACTAAAAATGAACATGGCCGCATTCTCAAGGGGTTAAGAAGGAGAAAAAATGTCTCATCCTTATAATGAATTGCATGTCTTTTCCCTTCATATTATCGTTACGCTCAATATTCTGCGACAATTAATTTCACGTATATGTTTATAGCGATTGTAGCTAACAAACGTCTTCTGGATGTGGGAAGTCTCTCTGCATGTAAGTGAAAGTCAGTGAGACTTTTGGGCAAAGTGTGTTACACATAATCTGGAAGCCTGACTCACGGCCCGAAGGCATCATTAACTTCATGTGAAATCTTTCCCGATCAGTTTCCTTGCACCTCACACATGGGCCCTTCCCACAGGAGCTGATAAAGCAAGTATATGTACCTTATTGCGACATTGACTCTCCATCTCTGCCCCCTGGGTCATTACAACACTGACATGACTCATTATTACAAGGCAGCACCCACGAGAGTCTGAGTCAGTATAACAGAGCAAAGATTATTCCCCGGCATGCCACCACATGATTTCCTTCATATGACATCTTACACGTGTTCAGCAGTTCCAGGCCAGACGCTTATATGACCTTGTGGAGCAGTAGTGATGCAGACAACCCTGATGAAGGGTTCTGAGAGGTGAATTAGTTCAGCATCTAGACACCCTGGCAGGTATTGCATACGGTGACCAAGATGTTCAGTACAGGGCAGACAAGTCAGGGAATTTGTAAAATCAGCAACTAGACGTTAGCTAAACATTTAGCAACAAGTTACAGCCAGTTTTATCATCTTAGATACTGTTTATTCTCACAGTAGCATTTAAATGGCCCAATATAGGGAGGGGGCTCATTCTATCTGCCATGGGCTCATAGAGTGCTGTTCAAGTATGATGTCAGCCTGGGGCCTTATGAAGGCCCCCAGTGCTGCCATGTATTTCTGCCTATTAAGCCATGACTGTTGCTGGGCTTAGTAGAATGCCTTTAATTAAAATCCCCGCCTGCTGAATGGGCTGCCTCTGATTGGCTGAGCACTGTAACCAATCAGAGGCAGCTCTCAGCTATTGAATGACAGCTGAGAGCTGCCTCTGATTGTCCTCAGCTAATCAGAGGCAGCACTCACCCATTCATGAATTCATGAATGGGTGAGTGCTGCCTCTGATTGGCTGAGCACTGTGACCAATCAGAGGCAGCTCTTAGTTGTCATTCAATAGCTGGGAGCTGCCTCTGATTGGTTACAGTGCTTAGCCAATCAGAGGCAGCCCATTTAGCAGGCGGGGATTTTAAATCCCCGCCTGCTGAATACTACCGAGAGCAGTTCAGGAGAAGAGCCGGCTGGACGTGGCTGAGCCCCAGCAGCTGCAGAGAGGTGAGTATAGATTTCTTTTTTATTTTTTACACTTTTTTAGGATGGTTTTCAGGGAAGGGCTTATATTTGAAGCCCTTTCCCGAAAATTACTACAGCACTTGCCGGCTGCCCATTGCTTTCAATGGAGCCGGCTGTTTTGCCGGCTCCGTTGCATTTAATGGGAGAACATCGCGCTCCTCTGTGACAGCTGTGGCACAGCTGTGGCAGAGGATAGCGGGCAGCACTTTTTTGGAGCATCAAAACGCCAGTGTGACCGAGCCCTTTGTGCGGATAAAAACTGCTAGCAGCGTTTTTTTCCGTCATGCCGCCGGCTTTACTGCATCGGTTATGCGCACAAAAAATCATGCAACTAAACGCCCGTGTGACTGAGCCCTCATAGTGCATTATCTATCTCACACAGTGAATGCCGTCAGAAATAATAGACAACGCCAGAATTAAAGGGATTAGAGATGAGCGAGCATGTTCGGTTAGGGCAATTATTCAATCGAGCGTCGCTTTTTTCAAGTAACTGCCTACTCGTCCGAAAAGATTAGGGGGGCGGCGGGAAAGGGGTTGCGGGAGGAGATATCTCTCTCTCTTTCTCCCCCCCCCCCCACCCCCGCCACCCCCGCATCTTTTCGGAAGAGTAGGCAGTTACTCGAAAAAAAGCGATGCTCGCTCGAGTAATTGCTCTAACTGAGCTTGCTCGCTCATCTCTAAAAGGGATGTTCCCATTTTGGTCAAACATGACAGCATTGGGAACACCGCTCAGTGTGGGGGGGCTGGCTGGAGAGGAAGACAGAAACAGCCCAGAATATCGGGGCTATGTTTATTCCATAACACCCATAGAAGTGTATAGGTGACACGAAAACATCTTAGCAAAGCCTGCTTGGCTGTTTCCGTAATCCCAACTGCCCTCAGCCACCTCATATAGCTGGCCCTGGGGCCACTACTAGAAATAGGTGCAGGTCCCAGTGGTGGGACCTGCACCTATCTAATTTTTATGGTATTTTTCTAGGATCTAATATATATATAGATCTTAGGGCTTATGCACACGGGCGTAGGCGTTTTTACGTTCGCCCACCGGCGCCGTAAAAACATGTGAACGGGCGCACAAATCTACTGCTTGTGCACCTGTCCAAACTGCCCGGGCTTAGCTCAATGCCAGTGGGCGGGGGAGACAGTTTAGCTCGCCAGCTCTCGGTAAGGGAAGGGGGCGGGACAGGGCGGGAGCTAGTGTGCTAAGCTCTCGCTGCCTCGCCACCCCTTGTCGCTTAGCAACTAGCTTCTGCCCCATCCCGCCCCTTCAATTGCAAACAGCTGGCAAGGGGTGGAGAGGAGGAGAGAAGGAGGGGGGGGGAGTTTAGCAGACACACTGCTAAACTTCCTCCCACCTCCCTTCTCAGCAGCTGTCATAGGCTCCTACAGGAGTCTATGCACCCGCTGATGTATTCCAGCCGGGAAAGTTAGTTTCAGGACTATTTTTCCTGCCCGGCATAAAAGTGCTTGGTCGAAATGCTCTATCTTGGCCGCTTTTACGTGGAGGAAAATCGCCCGTCTAATCTGATGCATTGCAATCCAATGCATCAGATGGTAGCGTATATCGGCCATCCGTGAAAACGGTGAACGATATACACTCATGTGTATAAAGCCTTAGCCTGGTGTGGTACAGTTTGTTATTAAACAACTCTGCCCTCATGTGTATGCATTATGTGACTACTCACTATGCTTCACACTCACTCATCATCACAATAGCATCTACAGAGTGGGCCATGGAAAAGTAGTCCGGCTCCACATTCTTATGAAAGCGGTCTAAAGGATTTTTAGACAGCGCTCATTGGCATGTTGTTAACTGGGAAATATTTTAATTAGATGCACTAAGAATAAAGGAAAAGACTGCGGAGCCTATTGAAAAATTCCGCCAGTGTCTACAAAAGTAGGCCAGTGGGACAACACGCAAAGGGACCTCCACGTTGGCATTACTTACTCCGCATTTCTATCCACCTCTTATGGCCATAATAATCAGATTTAGCTAAAGTGTATTTGGAAGGTAAGGTCCTTTGAGCAATTTACTAATTCCTAAAATTTTCTGCAAAGTAGCCTGAGCCTAGAGCTACACTTTACATGACCTTTCTTGCAGTTTTCTTATAAGTCATCTCCTACTTTAAGTTTATGAGCTCTATAAGTGCAACATGACACAACATTTTCCGTGAAACACTTACATAAACCATTGTGTTGACCATTATGTGTTTTATAAGATCCCATGTTCAATTCTCAATAACATTTTTACCATACGGCTTATGTGAAAACAGGCAGCTGTGAACAAAGGGCTGAGGGGTGGCTTTATTGGACCACTGGGTGAAGTTTACAGCACTAACTATAAAATAATTGAAACCATTGCAAGGAACACAGAGGATTTAAGCCTGTTCATTGTTCTTTGCCTCATTACCAGCAGATGGTTACGATCTAAACCTTGTATATTTGGAAAGAACATCAACAACCCCCGAGTTTGTTAAACAAATTTATATAAAGTTGTTCTTATGGGTTTTTTTTCTAAACACACAGTTGAAGTGGACAAATATCAGGGGACGATGCATGAGACATAAACTCAGAGTGGAAAAAATATGAAAAAGGAAATGTACATTCATCTTACTCTTCCAGCTGCAAAAGAAAGTAAGTGAACCCTTTAAAATTGCCTGGATTTCTGAATTTATCGATAAAATGTGGTTTGAATGTTATTTAAGACATGATTATAGACAAAGACAACCTATGTGTCTACGAAAAATGTTGCAGAATTTTAGACTAAGCAGTCGATTGCCCTTCATTAAAAAGTGTGCCACACAGGCATGCCAGCCTGGGCTCCTCCAGCATCTATAGCAAACCGCATGCATAAAAAACACACACTGATAAATGCGGGTGTTAGTTAGTATTTTAGGCCTAAAACATGTAAGCTGGCGTGCCAACGACAAGGCCACCGTGCGTACGCCAGAACCTATGCTATCTCACAATTAACTACGTAAAATCACAAAGGGGAGAAAAAATGTTCAAAGATAAAACTCACAGAAAAAGAAGCCAGATACAAATTATGTACTATAGGAAATGCTGAATCACCATATGACCAGCAAAAATGTTCAGGTGCAGGCTGATTGAGCAGCCACTCAACTCGAATGAGTTATGTCTTTGAGCATTTAAGTGATTTTACCTAGTTAATTGTGTGATAGCGTAGGTTCTGGCGTGCGTGCCAGCTTACGTGTTTTGGGCCTAAAATACTAACACCCGCATTTATCAGTGTGTGTTTTTTATGCATGTGGTTTGCTATAGATGCTGGAGGAGCCCAGGCTGTCATGTCTGTGTGGCACACTTTTTAATGCAGGGCATCCACTGCTTAGTCAGTGCAGGTTGTACCCCTGTATGTGTGGCGCATATATCAATGGCGGTCATCCTGGTATCAGTTCATATTGTACGGGCTGGGTCTGTTGGCAGTCACCCCTCCCCCAACCCGGGTTGAGTTGAGCGGCTGCTCAATCAGCCTGCACCTGAACATTTTTGCTCCTCTATATAGCAATCTGGCTTACTGCATGCTATCAGGTCTAATGGCGATTGAGCATTTCCTGTAGTACATATCTGGTATCTGGTTTCTTTTTCTATTTTAATTGGTGAGACAATTCTACTTTATTGCTCATCTGGGCTAGGACTCTGATTAACAGCTGTTCATACAAACTCTTGAACGTTATTCACAGACTGAGATACCCCGGATTACCAGTTACAGTTTTGCTGTTTTACAGTTAATAAATCACTGTTTGTTCAGCAACAGCGACTCCTACGCCGTATGTCCGTCAGGCTGGCATCAACCTGGAAAACTCAGAAAGTCCACTGCAGTTCTTTTCACTTTTTTGCTAAAAACTTCCACTTTTGTCTCATGCAACTATACATCATTATCCAAGAAGCGAAAGTCCAGGGGGTTTTAGGCAAATTTGAGAAGGGCCACAATGGATTTTCTTGGACAGCAGCGACTTCCTTCTTGATGTACTTCCATGTAAACCATTCTTGTTCAGTGTTTTTTCTAATAGTAGACACATAAACAGGGAGGTCTTCTGTAGGTCTTTTGCAGTTCACCTTGGTTCTTTCTGACCTCTTTCAGGATTGCGCATTGTGTTCTTGGACAGATCTTCACAAGACACCCACTCATAGGGAGTGTAGTAGCAATCTTGAATTTTCTCCATTAGTAAATAATTTGCTTAGCCATGGATTGATTGCTTTGTGTAGGTCCTGTGCTATTTAGAGCTACTCTGCCCATCAGCATGTGCCTGAACAATCAGACTTCATACTGCATGAAAGTGCAAGTGTTTTTCTGTCTGATCTGGTATTTCATCCACCCAGCTTTTCTTATCTCTCTAATCCTGACCTTAAACTAATTATTTGACTACACTTTCCATGTCTACTGCTTGGCCTGGCTCCTGGCTTTATCTCCATTGTGAAAGTATTCTGCTTGGCCTGACTTTGACTGTCTTCTGTGACTACATTCCTGTCTACACCCTCCGGTACAACATTAAGGAAATCCTGACCAAGTTCATCAGCTGCCTCTTACAGTAACTGAGACTATTTCTAGGGTAACGGTCTGCAGGTCCCCACAGTAAAGACCAGATCCTTATTGGTGGGCTGAAATTGTGAAAACTGGGAAACCCCAGGTGCTGCCTCCAGATTTAGTCCCAAGTCAAATCAGCTCTAAGGCACAGTGGTTCCACATCTGCTGCCGTGACACGTAGACATGAGGACATAGATGAAGGGAACCTTCTTACAAGTGGCCTGTGACCTCAGAAGTGTAAGATGTAATGTGCAAGTGTAAGATGTTCAAAATGATGGTTGGAAAGCAAGAAGGTAAAAATTGTTAACCTGGCCCTAAAAAACACAAAGTAGAACACATCTTATTTTTGGGTAATGTCTTCAATCCACGTCCCTCCTACTTCTCTCTACAGCTCCAACGCGCTTCACATTCCATGGCCGCGCATACAACATCAATTCCTTGATACGTGACTCATAAATCCCATCTACAGGAACGATGGTTGTGTTAGGTTTATCCAGCGCTGGATTGAGTAGACAAGCAGCAGCCAAAAAACCAAGCACAGCCATCACTTCCTGGAGGTGCGATTTCTGAAGCTGTACCCAGGAAGTGATGTTGTATGAGCGGCTGTGGACTGCACGAAACAATCCGAACCATGCCGAACCTCTAGAGAACAGTGGGAGGGACATTGACCGAGGCTGGTTGGTACTGTAATTTTATTTTTTATGTAGTATGACTAGCACTTTTTTGGGGGTAGAGCTTATATTTCAAGCCTTCCCGCAAAGTTTAGATAGGGCTTATTTGCGGGGTAGGTTGTAATTTCGAGGAGACAGGGTTACTTTGACATTATATTTCTAGTATCTTTCCCCACAAACAAGACCCTGTGTTATGTTGGGTTTTTTTGCCCTTAAAAAGGCACAGGGTCTTATTTAGAGGTGATATCTTTTAATGCTGTGCTTTCCCAAAAATAAGCCATAACATGCTTTTTCCTGGTGGTATGAAACATAAGCCCTACCTGGAAAGAAGCTGTAGCTGAATTACATAAAAGATAAAAGAGCACTTCAGCTATTAGCAACGGTCTGCATCCTCCCACTGGCCTGCGGTGCGCTTCCTTGCTGTCCTCAGGGACTAGCATAAGATTGCTTTCTGGTATCGGGATTCCTAAATCCCGCCTCCAGTAAGGCATGCCTCTGATTGGTTCTCACGCGCTGCCAGGCAATCAATACAGTGCTCAAAAAAACAATGTGATGGCTTTGATTGGTTCATCGAGCGCTGCATTGATTGGCTGGCAGTTTGCGAGAACCAATCATAGTCCTCGCGAGTGAAATTTATGAACCCCGCAAGCAGGAAGCGATCTTCTGTTGGCGTCTGAGGACTGCAAGCAAGCGCATTTGAGCTCGGACACCAGTGTGAGTACACTGGGAGGAACGCGGCAGGTAGGTAAATTTAATTTTTAACAGCCCGAAACTAAGACCATTTACTGGGAAATATATGGTCTCCTTTTTGGGGAAACACGGAACTTACCTAGCAGCCGAGGATCGGGCCCTTGACGCTGGTCTGTGAAGTTCTGTTGCTCTGCCGGCCATCCTGCACTCCTCGGCTGCTGAAATAAAATAACTTCTGTGTTGCAGCATTAGTAAATCCCGCCCCCAGAAGCACAGACTCAGATTGGCCAGCGAGTGTTGCTCTTAGACAATCAATGCCGCGCTCGCTGAGTCAATGCCATGACAGTGATTGCCTGAGAATAGTGCTACATACCCACTCAAATCACATACCTTAGAAATAAGCCAATATACACAGTTTTTTTTTTAACAAAGCATTTTAATTTTATAAATTTTTTTTAAATCAGAAAAAAGAAATATGAGGTATTGGTTTATAATATGGCCAAATATAGTACGGTTGGTGATTAAAATATCGGGACCCGAGTATGGCAGCTTCTTTACACGGATGTGCTGTTCATCCAGGGCCCCGATGCAGTTAGGAAACTGCGCTGTATCTTGGAATCCGGCAGCAAAGTCTAGCCATTGTGGGCGGCGGCATCATACTTGCCTTAAGCCACTCCCAAATAATGCATCATGTCCTCCTCACGATTCTGGCAATGGTACAGTGCCCCAACAAAACTTCAAAGTGCAGTGAGGTGAAAGAGTTGCCGGTGGCCAGGAATCTATAACAAGAAGACAGATAATATTTTACACCTGCCAAAAGAACAAAAGCAAAATACATTCTGGGCAACAAAAGGACAATTTTTACAATAGTCAAAAAGAACAAAGGATGGCGCAAATTATACAGAGCACACTAACCATGGGAGCCCAAAGAGCTCCAATAGCTGCAGCCATGCAGCTAAGCATGCATGGCGGAGCCAACACACAATTACTAGGGGGGGAGGGTGAATTACACAAAGTACAAATCAAAATGCATTCCAAAAGAACAAATAGAACAAAGGGGGAAAGGATGGGGGGGGGGTAAAAAAAAGTAAACTTTTACAAGCATGATCTTACCAGAGGGTGACAAGCGGACGCTCCTCAGGTATGATGGCGCATGTTAGTATCTTGGTAAGTGAAAGGCGGCCGCAGCAGCTCCAGAAGCTTGTCAAAGCTGTCAACACTCATTCAGCAGAAAGGCAAAAATTTTTCTTCTTGTCTGCAAAGGTCGCTGTAGAGATTCGCAAAATGACCCTTTTCAGGGCACTGACGGACAATGGGGTGAATCCGAAACTGCCGCTTCTTGCGCTTGGGCTCCCCTCTTCCTCCTTCACCTCGGAGTCGTCATCAAGAAAGATGTCGTAAGCCAGCCATCCAAGGAAAGGCAATTTTACAAGCTCCACGCAAAGGCATTAGAGATGAGCAAGCGTACTGGGTAAGGACAGATACTCGCTTCCTTACTGAGTACCTGCCTGCTCACCCGCAAAGATTCGGGTGCCGGCGGGGGTGAGCGCGCTATGTTGCGTGAGTGAGCAGGAGGGAGCGGGGGGAGGGAGTGAGATCTCCCGTCACCCCCCCCCCCCCCCCGCACCCGAATCTTTGCAGGCGAGCAGACAGATACTCGGTAAGGTATACTCACTAGAGTATCTGTCCTTACCGAGTATGCTCACTCATCTCTAAAAGGCATTCTGCTCTCTTCAATGCTCTAAAGCAAAGTAAAATGGCTCCTAGGCATTGGCCAGTGGGCTGGAGAAGTTTTTAAGTGGTTTGGCTTCTTTTTTAAGAGGATTGCACCCGCGTACATGCACATGGAAAAAAATCCACAATTCGCGATCTCCCAAAAGCAATAAAAAATCAATTTTAAGATGATCAGCAGTGCATCTGCTGCAGAAATCTGCATGAAATATCTGCACATCCTGTGGACATTAGGCCAAACTCAAAAATAGCTGAATATGCAATAATATATAATAATTATTAAATGATGATATTTCTTCTTCCTTAGGTTTTAAAACACAAAAAATACTCAAACTCAAGCTAGTTAAAGGTTTTCCCAGTAATGAGCTATTGGTGGCCTCTCCTCACGGTAGGCCAATAGAAGCAAATCGGCAAGGGTCCACAGTTTGGGGTTAGTTGTTCGACAGGGTACACTCAAGCTGATTTCTGTTGCCAGCAGACTACTTCATTACCACTGCAGTTGCCTGGCTTAGTATTGGCCTGCAATACCAAGCCTGAGTGCAGCAGCCCAGCAAACAATTGATCTGCTTGGGTTCCAAGGAGTAGCCCCCCATCGATCTGCTATTGATGGCCCATCCTGCGGATAAGTACCAAATACTGTATAGGCCTGTATACATTTGATTTGGTAATTTACTGAGATATTTTTGGCATGGAAGCCTAATGATATAAATATAATATAGGAGTAAACCAAGAGGTTCGGTAGTTTAATTCCCAACTACTTCCCCCAGAGTATATTTATATATATTATTGTACTTGTGTGTTATTGCAGTTGTGGCTCACCCCTTTACAATGTTTATTGTTATCGCTAACACATGAAGCCATGTAATTAAAGGATTGTTAATTATACAGTACTAGATGAATGCCATATATTATTCAATAGAAGGTTCAGATTCAGGTAAACATATGAAGAAGAGAGAACAAAAATCAAATATCATTTCCAGGGACACTTGCAGCATACTCAGACTGAGGGAAGAGTTGGTCAAGTAGGTGGCGGCCCAGCACGCTACATGGTAGGATGGTTAGTTGGCCCGGGATGAAGAACTGCATATGTGTGGAAAGGATGAATAATTATGAATAAGAGGCACTAAGGATTGGTGCTCTCCACTGGTCTTTGTTTTCTGGTGCTGCAACGATGATGTGCCTGCCTACCCATGTGACAACTGAGGCCAGTGATTGGCTGCACTACTGTTTCTTCAAGAATCTGACAGCTTCACTTCATAGTTAGAGAACAACCAGGTCAATGACTAGTAACCTCTTTTTGACATGAGCTGTATGTGTATGGCACCTGTTCAGTATCTGTGTATGGAGCCATCTCAGGAGCCAAGCCCGTACCATACAGAGCAGGTGTCGGCCATCTTTGACAGCCGACACCCACCTATAATAGTTATTGGTGATAACAATGGTTATGACTGTTAACTCCTTAGAAGTCCTGATTGGTGTTCAGTTTCCCATACAGTCCCCCTGTTAAAAGATTGCAAAGTGCCATCCCAGTGTCATGGCAGCCTGGGTCCTTCTGAAGGCCCCCAGGGCTTCCATACATGAGTGCCTATTAAGACGAGCCTGTCAGAATACAATCCAATACTACAATATTGCATTGTACTTTATGAACGATCTGACTTTCACAAGTTCACAACTTCAAGTTCCCTGTGGCATCTAAAAAATAAGTTTTCTAATTACTTAAAAAATAAAAAGTTCTAAAAAAGCTATTTCCAGTCATTACATCAGAATACAAAAATAATTAAAAAAATCGTATTGCCATATCACATTTACTAAAATTTCACATTTTTATTCCGTCACAGAGAACACTGTCAGAAAAGAAAGTGTACAATGCCACAATTGTGCTTTTTTGGTTAAGCTTGACTTCAAGAAAAAATTTAATTAAAATGGTGTAAATAAAAACTATACGTTACCTCGTTAAAAAAACCAAATCCTAATAGAACCCTGTTTAGGCAAAAATAAAACATTCATGGGGTGTCAAAAGAAAAGAAGTATTATATCGTTTTTAAGTAGTACTACAAATTAAAAATCACTATATAAATTTGGTATTGCCATAATTGTTCTGTCCCACAATATAAATATAACATCTTATTTTTAACTGGCACAATTGTAATTTTTTTCATTTCCGTCCGCTTAGAAATTTTACAAACTTTTCCAAAAATACAGTTAAACCTCTAGTTTCGTTGGTAATCCATCTGAAAGCAATTGGCCATACTTGAAACCAATGAAACTAGAGGCAATTATTTCATTAGGAATCAATCTAAATCCAATGAATTCATCCTAGACATTCCAATTTTTGGGGAGTGGGGCTTGAAATATAATCCCTCCTTCAAAAATAAGCCCTAGCTACACTACATGAAAAGAAAAAAAATTACTCACCTCGCAGGCAGCATCCCCATCCCTCTCACTGCTCTCCAGGCGCTCTGGCAGGCTTCCATGTCAGTTTCAGCGCTAAACACCTTTCTCTTCCTGATGTTGGGTTGAATACCCTGCCTCCAGGACGAGAATGCTGTAATTGGCTCAGGACCGCAGCCTGAGCCAATCACAGCCGGCGCTTGATGAGCCAATCACAGCCATTCAATGAATGACATCATTGAATGGCTGTGATTGGCTCATCAAGCGCCGACTGTGATTGGCTGAGCCACGGCGCTCCTGAGCTAAGCACAGCATTGTCTTCCTGGAGGCGGGGTATTTAACCAACGTTACCAAGAGATACCAAGAGAATGGTGTTTTAATCTTGAAGCCGACACGGAATCCTGCCAGAGCGCCTGGAGAGCCACGAGAGAGATGGGGAGGCTGCCTGGGAGGCCAAGTGGGCCGGGGGCCGCCAGTGAAACTGGAGGCAAAATCCTGGCTAGAACAATCGGCGAAACTGGAAACCGGCGAAAGGAGAAGATAACGAAAGTAGAGGTTTGACTGTGTTATATGGTGAGTTAAGCGGAAAAATTGAAAAATATAACTTGTCCCGCAAAAACAAGCCCTCATGTTGTTGGAAAAATAGTATAGAGCTATGATTTTTTGAAGGTTGGAAGAAAAAAATTAAAAAGAGTGCAGCTGTAATATTTTTTTTTTATGTCAAAAAACAGAAAGCTCTGATCACTATGATAATGCATTGCAGTACTTTTGTACTGCAATGTATTATCGCTTACAATAGTAATCCTAAGCAATGGTAGGCCCGGACACTATTGTCTAGCTGGTTACCATGGCAAACCATCAGCCCTCAGCGATTCAATTGTAGAGGGTCGATGATGTCTACATTAATCGTCACATGTAAGGGATCAGCATCAGGGATTGGTGTTGCAGTGGGAGGCTGGCTCCCCTTATAAACAGATAAAGTGCTACCAACAATGATGAAACTTGTATTGGAGATAAGTGGTGCATTAATGATCATTTGGCCCATCAGCCTGTTTAAAGGCGATTTAAACGAGTACTGATTTTGTTGATCAGTGCTCGTTTAGACGACTGATGTAAAAGGGCCCTTAGAGAAGGTGATCTACCTTTTTTTTCCTCATTAACCCCTTTCCGACAGGAAGATATGAGTGTCTATGGAGCAAGTGCCATCAGTGTTATATAGCTGACACCAGCCTGCCAGAGCCAGGACCAGAAATAACTTCAGTCATGGCCATTTAACTACTCAGGTGCCGCATTCTGCATTGACAATGGCATCTAAGTGGTTAGATAGAGGGAGGGAGCTCCATCACTCCCCTGATCGGTCCCCTTGCAATATGATCATGGGGTGCTGTCTGGTTCCTATGGCAGCTAGAGATCTAGTGAAGGCCTGCCATTCTAGCACCTTGTGACAGAGTGCAATGATGTGACAGCCAAGGCACAATATAATACAATACAGAAGCAATATAGTACATTATAGAAGCAATAAGAATGTTCAAGTTTAATGTTCAACCTATATAAACGAAAAATAAAAAATGCAATGCAAACTCACCCGTGGACAGGCAGCCTTATAGGAGTACTGAGGAATCTCGCTGAGATGTAGAAGAAAGAATGCAAGTGAATTTGGGAGTGTGTACTCCGTGAATTTGGAGGAGATACGCCATACCTCGGACCAGAAACCTGCTAGCACCGGGCATTCCCAAAATATACGTAATATGGTCCAGTGACATGTGCCACACTTCTAACAGAGGTTGGAAACTGCGGGTATCATGTTATGAAGTTGGGAGGGCACCCTATACCACCGCAAGAGAATCTTGAAACCCATTTCCTGAGTCTTGCTTGAAATGGAGGATTTATGTTTAAAGGTGTAGATTTATTTAGCTGTTCTGTGTAAAAGATGCCACCAAGTCCCTTTCCCAGGCAAGCACATATGATGGTGGTGGGATCTCTGCTTCCACAGTTAGTATCTTATAAACATGTGAAAGGGTATGACGTGAGGGGCCCAACCCGCAGCAGAGTTGCTCAAAGGGAGTTTCTGCTCTAGAGAATCTCAGGTCGGGGGTAGAGATAAAAGGAAATGTCTGATTTGAAAGATTTACCAGTATGTCAGTGGCGTAGGTTCTGTAATAATTGCTAATGCATCTGCAGATAACCATTGTCCCTCTGATGTAAAGTAGGATGCTCTAGATCTCCCGCTCCATATCCAAAGGTGGAGCCCCCCTCCCTCTAGACTAGACGGAAAATCTGGGTTCCCCAAAATGGGAAATAGTGGAGAGGGCCTGGGTGAACTGCCCTGATTAGGAAAAACTTGGGAGAGGACCTTAAGAGTGGGACCTACTGTAGGGTGTGAGCTGGCTTCCAGAGGGATACAAGGTAAAGCGGTCAGGGGTACAGGGGAGAATGTCTGTTCCAGTAAAACCCACTGCTTAAACTCTGTGTGCCTGTACCAGTCAACCACCCATAGTAAATGAGAGGCTTGGTGATAGGCCACCATATCTGGTAGACCTAGACCCCCCCCCTCTCTTTGGGTCTCATCAAGGCACAGCAAGCTATGCGGGGAGGTTTGTCTGCCCAGACAAATCTTGAGAGTAGTGAATGTAAGTGTCCGAAAAATAACCTGGGGATGTGAATAGGCAAGGCTTGGATAATTTACAGTATTCTGGGCAGGATATTCATCTTAACTATTGAGCATCTACCGAACCAAGAGAAAAGGCCTTTATTCCATAATGTCAGATCCTTTTTGATGTTATTTAATAGATGGCTGCGTAGAGATTGGAGGTATCTGTGGTAAGGTAGACTCCCAAATATTTGATGCTTTCACTGGCCCAACGAAAGGAGAAAGAGTCTTTTAGTCCAGAAAATAAAGAGTAAGATAAGAATATTTTGAGTGCAGCAGACTTTTGGTAGTTAATCTTGAAGTTTGATAGCGTGCCAAATATGCGGAGTTCGTTTAGGAGGTTTGGGAGGGAGATACAGGGGGTTGAAAGAAGGAACAGTAGGTCGTCAGTGTATGCGGCTACCTTGTGCGTGGAGCCCCCTAACTGAATGCCCCCAATGTTGGTATTTGCCTTAATATGGACGAGGAGTGGCTCTAGGCACAAGACGAAAAGAAGAGGGGAGAGAGGGCAACCTTGTCACGTACCCTTTGAGATTTGAAAGGGAGTGGAAAATTGACCATTTGCTTTTACGGCAGCTGAGGGGAAGGAGCATAAACTAGAGATCCAGCACATCATGTTCTGGCCTAGACCCAAGTGCCCTAGGACAGTGTTCCCCAACTTCAGTCCTCAGGGACCACCAACAGGTCATGTATTTAGGATTTCCTCAGTGTTGCACAGGTGATGTAATTATTGTCGGTGCCTCAGACATTGCCACAGGTGTTCTCTCTATAGGATATCCTGAAAACATGACCTGTTGGTGGTCCTTGAGGACTGGCGTTGGGGACCCCTGCCCTAGGGTTTCTTGCATAAAGTCCAAATCGATCCTATCAAAGGCTTTGTCTGCGTCTGTGGACAAAAGCCATTAGGTATGGATAAATAAATCTTGTTATTTGTATAGCACCAACTTATTCCGCAGCACTTTCAGGATTTTTTTTAATTTTATTCCCCCACCAAACTGAGTACTCATTTTACCTTGGAAGGATGGAAGGCTGAGTTGACCTTGAGCCAGCTATCTAAACCACGCAGGGATTGAACCTGCAACCTTCAGGTTGTGAGCAAGAGCTTACACTCTGTGCCACACGAGGCTCTACTTTTTTTTTTTGCCTGGTCGATGATATTGATGGCCTTAATAGTATTGTCCCTTGCCTCCCTCAATGGCATGTAATCCACCTGATCTCCGTGTATTACATCACGGAAAAGTGGTGATAAACTATTGGCAAGGATTTTCAAGATGAATTTTAAGTCTACATTTAGAAGGGATATGGGACGGTAGCTCCAGCATTGAGAGGGATCTTTCCCCTCTTTTGGGATCACCGTAATGAAAGCTTTCAGGGTATCTCTGAAAGCACACCCACCCACCCATCAGGGCAACAAGGCAGGCTGAATTATCGAAAATTATAAATCCTTAAGTAAGAAGCCTGTCCCCACTCAAAGAGGGGTGCCGGCCCCAAATAGGAACCCTAAGTGGGTAACGTAGAACGGCAGAACACTGCCCGTGAAGGTAGAACCAGAACTAAGCAAATGCATATCGAGAAGCCCCAAAACCCACTAATGCAAGAGAGAAATTGAAAAGAGATTTAGATTCAGAGAAACCCGAAAGAGGAGAGGTAAGGAAAGACAACTCCTCTTCCCTCTCTTTAGCGACAGTGTGAACTAGTCACATGACCGAGGACGAAGAAATGTCCTAATGTCCCGCAATAAATCTCAACTTGGGTAGAGTTCTCAGCACTACTTCTCTGGATCCTGACTCCGGTGGCTGATTCTTCCCGTTGGTTGGCTGAAGTCCGATGGTAGAGTCTAATTTGGGACAGGGATAGCTGGAATCTCCAGGAAGTAGAATGCACCCTCTAAATCAGCAGGCGACTTCACTGTATAGATGTGGCCGTGTCTCTGGATGATAATGTGGAAAGGATGCTCCCATCTATATGAGGCATCTGTACGACAAACAGCCTCCGGCTTGACGACCCTCCGCATATATAAAGTCAGCCTGGAGACATCTGGAAGGATGGTGATCTCTGAGCCTTTAAAGAAGAGCAGGCCTTGCTCCCATGCACAGTGTAGGATGTCTTGCCTTTGTAAAAGTGAACCCGGCAGATAATGTCCCTTGAGTAGTTAGAATTGTGCCTCCTAGGCCCTGCCAGATGGTGGACTCTATCTAGTTCTATCATTCTGTCTTCTGGTCTGTTCAGGAGCTTATTAAAGACAGAGATCACATAATCATGGAGGGCGTCTGGTGGAATTTCTGCTGGCACTCCTCTGAGCTTTAGATTGTTACGGCACCCCCTGTTTTCAACATCATCCAGGTGCAGTGCAAGATTTCTCATCTGGGACCTGTGATTGTCAAGGGACTAGGCTAGTAGCTGTAAGTCCGTTGAAGTGGTGGTAGAGGTTCCCTCCAAAGTCAAGACACGTGCTGTTAAAGATTGGACCGATTGATTCACGGCTTAAATAGCTGTAGCATGCTTTTCTTCAATACGACGTATCTGGTGTTCCAAATTGGTTTTAGTTGGTAAAGCACTGACCATCTTCCACAGCTCTTGCAAAGTATGGGTTAATCCTGCGGGAATGAAAGTGGAGTTGCCGACCAAATTCTAGTGATCAGGTTTTAAGGATTGCGATGTACTAGATAAAAATGTAATGCTCTCCGCGGTTTGTGCGAGGTACAGGCCTCCCTATCATTGGCAAGTGCATACGGCAATGGGACACATAGGGCAGGTATCGAAGTGACTTGGAGTCTGCTCCCTTCTGTTATCCTCGGAAGAGGAATCTCATGTCTGGAGGGGGGGCTCCTCTGTATGTAGAGAGTTGTTGCTGGGACCAAAGATGCCACAGCTTCTGGTGTTCTGTGAGCCCCTTTGTGTGATGCTGCAGTATTGATGGGCTCCGTTGTTGCGGTAAATGCATGTGATCCTCAGCCACCAAGCTGGGCGAGGGACATGATGAGGGGTTTTCCCTGCCCCCCAGCTGAGGAGGCAAGGTGCCGCACTGTCCTGACTGATCCTAGACACCTGTCTCATGCTTGGTGGAGGAGTTCCCTTTTCTGGTGCCCACTGATCCACCCTGTGAGGTGGAAGGGGTATGTTACTGCTCTGCCAAGGTGGTAGTGCAGCTTGCTGTGTTTTCCCCGGAGGGGTGAGCAGGTGGTCGCAGGGAGCCATTTTTGAAGAGCAGGTCTGTATGCCGGTGTCAAGTTTTTTATTTTTTAAAAGTAGTACAGCATAAGTAAACTGTATAAGTATTAGTATCATCAAAATTGTCCTGGCTTGCAGAATAAAATTAACAAATACAACTTCTTCCACAAAAAAACAGTCTCTCATATGGCTATATTGACGCATAAATGAAAAAACAAATATGGCTCTTGAAATGCAAAGATGAAAAGAAAGAAAAATTGTCCAAATCCTCAAGGAGTTAACCCCCTACTACTCCATATATTATACATAATTCATGCTATTAGAGCGGTATTATCATCTCTGCACTTCCTGGCTGAAATGAGAAAACTGCAGCTAGTTTCCCGACCAGCTTGTGGAAACAGCTGAGGGAGAAGCCTTACGAAGTGAATGGGTGTTACGGAATGATATGCTGTGTCCGTAACATGGGGGTTAGACAGATACACTGTGCTACACTGTTTCTGTAACTCCATTACCTGCAATGAAGATTATGGAAACAGCCTAAGGATGTATCGGTAACATGTGGCGAGGTGGTTGGCAAGGAAGGAAGTGCTGAGATGGAATACCCCTTTAAGAGACCAGGACAATGATTCTCATATACATAAATGTCTATGACATAAGGGTAAATTTTGAATAAAAAATTATTTTTATTAACCAAACCAACTTGGATTTGATAACATTGCTTTTGCCAATAAATACCCCGAACTTCTTATTTTTCAGGTTTCTAATGAGGTCAAACAATGAAGACTCAAACATAGAAGTCGGTGCTAAATAGGTTTTCAACGTTAAATAGAATGTGAGGCAAAAGAGTTGGGGACAGCAGTGACATCAATGCTCTGTAATGATTGCTGAGCACTGGTTAAGCGGGGGTGTGGTTTAACAGCAGCTGCCGCCTCTGAGCCCAGGTACCGTGGTTGATTCCATTGGTCCACATGGATAATTCGTAGCATTAAACGCTTAAAAAAGCAGCATTTGGAGTCATCAAACTGGCCAACTGAGGATAAAACTATATTATGTGACCCAGTCGGGCCCATTTTATAGAAAAAAAACCAAACATTTTCACTGGAGTTTCACTTTAAACTCCACTGGTCCGTAGCCTATAGTTTCCATAGACAGAACAAAGACCGGATTGTTCTTGAGCTGGAAGTTATTACAAGTTTTTGAGACGCTCGTAAAAATGTACACAGCAAAATAACTGGTTTCAACACGTCACCCAAATGAGTTTTTAATTCTCTTCCAACTATAACCATCATTGGGGTGATTTACTTGTGACAGCAAAAGCAGAGTAGAAAAATAAGTAATGATTTAATTGAAGTCAAGGTTTATTGGTCGAGCCCTTCAGTTCATGGAGATGAACAATCCTTTACATTTGTTGGCAATGTCTTTATCATTGTCTAGATGGTGTTTTATCAATTGATATATTTCAGCCTGAAACAGTGAAAATGTCTATATTAACTCACTTTAACACCTTTGTGAAGGTATGAGCCAGGTTGGTTATTGTTTTAAAGGGGAACTACCAAAAGCTACCTAAACATTGTATAAAAGTTTTATGGTCACCGGTCATGACTAGCGGCTCCCCTACCTCCTCCTGCCATTGGGCATGGCCACTGCAGTGTCCCTTGTATTATCTGTGGTAGACAGCACATCTCTAATCAGTTTACTGGTCTCCATAGGTTGCGTGTGTGCCTGGCCTGCCTCTTAAAGGGCCAGCATGTGCACTCAGCTTCCTAGTCCCCAACAAATCCTGACAGGTCCTGAGTTATTTAGGGCCACATTGTCCTTCAACATGTGCCTGAACAATCAGTGTCCATACTGGCTGAAGGTGCAAGTTTATTTCTGTCTGGTCTCCTGGCATTTGATCCATGCCTGAACCATTCTGCATTCCTGACCTCTTGTTTTTTGACTGAGCTTTCCTTGTCTGCTGTGTATCCCGACTCTTGGCCTCATCTGCATCATGAAAGTATTCCGTTTGCCCTGACCCCGGCTGTGTTCTATGACTACATTTGTCTACTGTGTTATCGAAAACCTTATCAAGTAGGTCAGCTGCTTCTTCACTGCAACCAGGGTCACAGTCTATGGGTCCCCACAGTACACAAGATCCCAGTTGGGGGTGGGGTGAAAACCAGGTGCTGGCCTGGATATAGCTACAAGTCCAATCAGTTCTGCAGAACAGCGGGTCACATCCGTATTTTCAGTGTATATAAAAAGACATTAAATCCCTCCCACGAGAAGCCATCATTGATTGAAGTGTTCCCATATTCAGAACTTCAAAAGTGACTATTCTCCTGTCTTAGGCCTGTGTCACACAAATGTATCTGCACAGCGTTTTGCATGTGCAAAACTTGTGGCCTCAATACGCAATGAATAGAACTTATTGACTTTGTTCCATAGGAATATTTTGTGTGCACATGTCATTCCCACAAAAAATATACAGCATGCACGTTTTCCTTTGCAGGGAAAGAGCATATATTGAACTACACTAATTGACCATTTTCAATGAATGGGAGCATTCATTGGCTACATATTGTTTTGCATACACAAATGTGCATGTGTTACGATCATGTGGGCAGATTAAGCACGTGGCCCACACGATCGTGACCAAAGAGGAGAATAGGGATGGGATGGATGCACACAAGTTTCAAGCAAAACTGACCCTGTTCTACACAGAAAGATGGCATGGCCCTACCTAAGTAAGGGATTCGCCCAGCGGTCTTCGGATCTGGGCCCTAGCTGATCCTAGGAGCCACACACCAGAACAGGACGCAATCACATGCCAATGACAGGGACTGAACAACAGGACACACAGAGCCAGAAGACACAGCATACAGCAGCCACAATGCAACCACTAGTAACAGAATGATAAGCTGAATATAAATACCAGGTATTAGTTGACATTTTGTACAAAACATGAAAGCTAGTGGGCCACTTCACGGCTCCTGGTTATACCGCTAGTCCCTACACTAACCAGGAGTCGAGCAGAACCGGACATCGTTCACTCCGCAAGCTGCAACAGGACAGGACACAGATCACAGGTCACACAGCAAGCTAACACCAAGCTGACAGAACCATGAACCAGCAAGACACAGATCACACAGCAAGCTTGCAACGGCACGGACTCTACCCAGAGCTCACATGAACACAGATGAAACTCACAGCAAGTCTATGTGTCCTCATACCAGGGGGGATAGACAGTCAGCCACAGAGCTGACATAGGGGCTTGTGTCAGGGATCCACCAACTGACACACTGGAAGCAGAGAGACACAACAGAACTACTTGCAAACACAGATGAGAGTGGGAACAAGCTGAACATGACTGATAACAAGTTACAGAAACACAGAAGTAAAATGACTGCTCACCCTAGGGGCCATACAAAGACTGACCAGAAGCTGGGTTTATATGTGAGCACAGACCCAGGAGATTGGCTAGCAGGAAGTACCACATCCAGCCAGCTCAATTAACCCTCAACCACCTGTAGCTGTGCTGCTAGGAGTACATAGTACAACAGATCCCAGCAGCACATTCTGACAGCATGATTTGCGGGCATAAAAATGCGTACGTAAATATGCCTTTGCCTGTGTGACACCAGCTTTAGACATCAACTGGGATTTCTAGCACGAAGTGGGACTATATGTGTTTCAGGCTAGCTTCATACAAGTGTAATAGGGATATATGCTTATGTAAATTCAGATGATTAGACCAATGGTTGGTCAGGATGTTGGCGTAACATGGACACATATTACACTTGTGTGAAACCTGCCCTAGAATTAATACTTCCAGAAATACCAGCTTTTTGAGTTTTGTAAGAAGTAATTGTAGGATACGGTTCGGGGGATCTGGAAGGTGCATTTGTCAATTATATAAGATAGACAACATTCAGCATCAAAGTATGAATCTAGAATTAGACGATGTATGAAGAGTACCCGTGATCTGTGAACGTGGCTCGAAAGCTCACATTAACATCATGTATTTTTGTTAGCCACTAAAAGGTATCATATCTACAAGATTATTGGTTTCTCTTGCTGGGAACAATCACCTGATGTCTTCTGACAGGCACCAAATAACAAAGTCTTTGAGCATTTCTATAAGAGGGACCTGAGCTTGTAAACTCTACATGGTGCTTGGATGCAGCGGCAGAATATGTTGGCACTACAAGCACCGAAATAATTATTACAATAATAGACATACTGTACATGAAATCCCTTGTGATAATATCAGATTCCGATGCATAGCTTATGGGAAAATAAACAGTCTCTTTATGTAGTGATTGGAAACAAATGTGAATTTATGAGAAAACGTGATGAAGAAAGTGTAAGTAAAGGGGAAAGAATGTGTATGACGCCAGCCTACACATATCTTATAATCAGGGAAACAATAGTCCTGCTCTCCATGCCCTTTGAGGGTTTTACGGCTGCCTCTCTGTAGGGGCATCCAAAACATTCCTGTACTAAGTAGTGTTTAGTCTCATCAACAAATATATCGGCAACCTCGTGCCCCCTGGCCGGGCACCTCATTGCAGATGGACCGACTCATCAGCAATACTTCCACTTCCACCAATTTCCAAAACGCCACAGAAGGGATGGGCTATTGATAAATAATCAGGTATTACCCACCGAGTTGGCGCCACCAGCCGGTGAAGCCTAAAATCGAATTAAGCAGATATTCAGAAACACTTGGCAGATGGGGTCAGTATGAGCTGCCGCTCCACTCAACAAGTGTAATCCATGCCAAGAAGAAACAAAGAATTAATGGAGCCGACGCTGTATTACTCCCCAGGTTGGTAAACTTCCAAAAAGGATACTTAAGTTTATCGGGGGGAAGGGAAATTACTAACAACCCTTCTCCCCCTCTCTGCCGTAAACCACTTTAATGATACTTGATTAGAATGGAACGTTCTTTATGCATATGGAGACTGGCTCTACATGTTTTGGGGGCACATTCAGACCCCCTTCCTCAGGAGAATATGCAGTACTAACATAGTACAGTCCCCGCTGCCCTGATAAATGTAAATGTGCGTTTTGGATGTTCACTTTGACAAACAGGCTCCCCAGGACAGGGAGTAAATAAATACAGAAGAAATGTGTACCAAATTTTTATACATTTTAGACTCTTTTGGTGTTGCACAAAAAACATTAAAAATTAAAACACATTTCCCAGTATGAGAGTATTGCAAACTAATAGTCTCTTTATGTGCCCCCTCAAAGTAATAGTGCTACTCTGTGCCCCATCAAACAATAATGACACGCTGTTCTACAGTGCCATTTTATGTCCCCTCAACATAATAATGCCCCTCTGTACTATAGGCCACTTCGTGTGCCACCCCAATGTAATAGTGCCACTCTGTTCCCCTTCAAATTAAACGTCCTCTCTGTACACCTACAACATTATACTGCCCCTATGTGCTCTCATAGTAGCCTTGTGTGGTGCAGAGTGTAAGCTCTTGCTCATGACCTGAAGGTTGCAAGTTCAATCCCTGCCTGGATCAGGTAGCTGGCTCAAGGTTGACTCATCCTTCTGATCTTGGTAAAATGAGTACCCAGCTTGGTGGGGGGTAATAAATTTTAAAAATTACCTGAAAGTGCTGCGGAATAAGTTGGTGATATACAAATAACAAGATTTCACAGCTTCCACAAACTCTGGATGACAAATGTTGACGGAAACATACATCAATTCCAAGGCGAATCATTCCAGTATATAACAAATAATAGGCTCAACTGGGCACGACCTGAGACCGGAGCGCAAGACCCCGCAAGCGGCACTTACCTGGAGTCCAGGACACAGCTCTCCACAGAGATCAACCACCGCTGGAAAATCTCGGTAGGCAAAATCCGACCGTGAACCCCTGCCCACACTCCACCACGGCGACCACCGAAGCAGCTCAGCGGCCTAGCGGTGCCCGAGGTTGCGGCCCGGAACTCCGGCCGCAACACCTGCAGCGGCCCCGATCGAGCAACGCAGGGAGAAGGAAATGGTCGGCGGTATCCCTGGACCGCCGGAGGAGCCCCGCGGGCGCCGGATAACGCGACCGGAAGCTCCGACTGCGGAGACCACCACAAAGGGCCTGAGGCATAGAGTGAGGGAAGCAGCGAGGAGGCCAACAGCAGCAGCAGCCGCCATCTTCTCGCGGCGGAGCAACGGTGAGAGACCAGTCCCAACCAGACTGTGCACAGCTCCCCATATACCCCCTGCACAGGACATATTCAGGCCACCAGAGGGGCCCCCAGGGGAGACTGCTAACACACAGCAACCCAACAAGGCCCGAAACCGTGATTTAAATCCTCGGCCACAGCGCTGGGAAGATTCTCAGCGTGTGCCCGCAGGAAAGGGGAAAGACACCGAGTTCCCCTATCCACATAGTGTACTGGGACTGGGCCACAGGGAAGGCGGTGAAGGACCAGGCACTGCACAAAAAAGATCCCAAGACAACACAAAAGTCCATAAACAAACACCACCCGACCACAGCCCTGGGCAGAGCCTTAACAAATAACAAAACAACAAGGACATTAACATATCCCAAAGGAGAAGTGGGGGGGGGGAGGAAAAGAAGTGGAGACACAGAAAGACAATACACTCAATAACAAAGTGTTCTGCAGAAGTGAAAACGCTCAAAAAGCACAAGCCCCCAACCCCCAGACCAACAGAAATGAATAAATAGTCACTGGACGAGAAGCCACATCCACAACAAAAAACCGCAACAAAACAATAGCAACCCGAGGAACAGGGAAAGACCCCTCAGTACAACCAACCCGCATAATCACCTGACTTCAAAAAGTCAAAACATGGACAAATATCTAAACGACAGAAGCGCGGGTACCTCAACACGAGCAACACGCCAGCCAGATATAGACAAAACAACCACAGGAAGAAAACAAAAGAACAAACTTGTCAAAAACACCAAAGAAAAAGAGAGCAAGACCACACATCAACCCATGTCCCCTTTAAAGAATACCCCACCACGCATCACGACCTCACCAGACCTCGACCACGAGGCAATGGACACCTCCTCCACACAAACCAACAAACAACCGGCGAATAACAGTGTGGACATGACGCAAGTGACACTAGTGGCACAAGAGGTCTCAAAACTGCTTCTCCCTCTATTTGATAACAGATTAGAAATATTGCACAAATCCATAAACTCAGCATTGTCTCAAATCACAGACAACACCCAAAGGCTGACAGAATTAGAAACAAAAAAACAGAACACAGAACAAACCATTGCAACCTTAGAAGCCTCGCTACAAAGAAGCCAGTCAGAAACCGAAATGCTCCGGGAAAAAATCGACGACCTAGAGAACAGACATCGCCATAATAACCTCCGTTTTGTGGGAATACCGAGACAGTAACCAACAACCAGCTCCTAACCTACCTAACCACCGAGCTACTGCAGGCACTCCAAGTCGACATACCCAACGACCCCCTAACAATGGAAAGAGCCCACAGAATTGGCCCACCGAGGGCGGGGCGTAACAACAGAAGCAGACCTCACCAAGTGATAGCAAAATACATGCACTGGGCAACAAAAGAAACAATCCTACAAGCCTACAGACGACAAGGAGAACTAACAATACAAGGATCAAAGATTCTGCTGTTTCAAGACTTCTCGGTGGCAGTATTACAAAAACGCAAATTATTTACCCCAATCTGCCAGGCCTTACATGAACGAAACACACGCTTCCAACTGCTGTATCCAGCAAAACTCTGGATCCAAGATGGCAATAAAACTTTGATATTCAACACCCCGAAGGAAGCAAGAAGAGACCTTCATATAGAGGAGAACGGAGAACAAGGCTGAAAAAGATAGGAAGAAAAAACTACACCATTGCTCTTTACTACAACCCTGTTCCGAGCACCGTGGATGTGGCACCTGTTATGCAAAAGAAAGGACGAAATTGATGCTAAAAGTTTTCATGTTTATTACTATGTTACTCATGTTTTTCAGGTTTTTTATTCTTTCTTTGACCCATTTGACCTTTAGAAAACGGACCAATAGGAAGATCGGAGGGCCCCACAGGCACAGCACAACCAACAGTCAGTCGAACCCACGGCTCGCTGGTACCGAGGGATGCGACAAGAGCAAAGAGGCAAAAACAACGGTAACTATAACCAACCCACAGATACCAATATGCCCATAGACTCAGATACAACCGACTATCAAACACCCACCACGATACAAACATTGTCCTGGAATGTAGACGGACTAAACACACCGATCAAACAAAAAAAAATACTTACGCACCTGAAACGATATAAGCCAGACATAGTATTTTTACAGGAAACACAGTGGAAAAAAGAGGGGAAAGGCAAATTGAGAGCACCATGGATAGACGCGTGCTACACGACCTCACATACATCAGCGTCATGAGGGGTAGCAATCCTGATCAGGAAAAACATACCACACACAATACTACAAAACACAGCGGACCTGGAGGGAAGATACTTAATAGTGAGAATCAAAATGGACAAACAAACATATACCCTGGTGAACATCTATGCCCCCAACACAAACCAACCAACATTCTATGCCACACTAATAGAAAAACTACAACCATATCTAAATGACAGAATAATCCTGGGGGGAGACTTAAACAGCATACAAGACGAAACACTAGACAGAACAGGATCATCCACCCAAACAATCTCAACCACACACGCACTACTAACACTAAAAGAGCAACTCAGCGTATGCGACCCATGGCGACTCCTGAACCCCACCAGCAAAGAATACACATGTTACTCCAACGCTCATCACTCATTCTCACGCATCGATTTCTTCTTAATACCAAATAGCATCTTCGAATATCACCACCAATCTGTAATCCACCCAATATCCCTTAGCGACCACGCGCCGATAGCAATGAGACTACAAATGATTGCCCCGCGAAGGTTAACCAAAATATGGCGATTCCCCTCATTCCTGTGGGAATCAGAGGACTTCAGAGCATACCTGAAAATCCACTGGAACAACTATGCAGATGACAACAGGGCACACACCGACAACATAAACTTATTCTGGCAAGCCTCAAAGGCAGTGATGAGAGGCCACATCATAAGTTACCTATCACACAGGAGGAAAAAATTCCAAACAGAATTTGAGACACTACATCACTCCCTCCTGGAAGCACAAAAAGAACATATGGACGCCCACAATGACAACTCATACCAAACCTTCATTACAGCAAAACATCTACTAAACGCATTCGTACATACCCACGTACACTGGCAAACCCAACTAATAAAAAACAAGTTCTACAGATGGGGTAACAAGACAGGGCGCTTGCTAGCCAACTTGGCCAAGCAAAGGCAACCACATAAACCAATACTGACCCTAAGACACATTAATAGGGACAATCTTACAACAAAACAGGAAGAGGTGGCCCAAATACTACACGAACACTTTGAAAACCTATACAGGGCAGAACCAACAAACACACAAGACATAAATAATTTCCTAGGATCCGTGAACCTACAAAACTAACAGAAGAACAAAAATCCCTATTAGACGCCGACATACGGGAGGAAGAGATACGAGGGGTGATCACGACGGCACCAGGGGGAAAAACACCGGGCCCTGATGGATTCTCGACAGAATATTATAAAATATTAATAACAAACATTGTGCCAGTATTGACCCAACTGTACAACGCAATATACATAAATGACACACAAGCAGAAGACTTCGGAACATCAAGAACGATCCTGCTCCCTAAACCGAACAAAGACCTAACAGACCCAAGATCATATAGACCAATAGCATTGTTGAACTGTGATTACTAATTCCTGTCCAAAATACTAGCCGATAGACTCCAGCTAATCCTCCCATCCATATTAGACCCAGCACAGAAGGGCTTTACACAAGGGCGAAGTGCCTTAAAAAATATCAGAGCCGCCATAGCGGCAACGGTCACAGCACAAAACCCCAAAAGCCAGACGACGATGTTGCTAAGTCTGGACGCAGAAAAAGCTTTCGATAAGATGGCCTGGCCATTCTTAAATATACTATTGGAAAAAAGGGGTTTTGGACAGACTTTCGTAAACTATATAGACACAACGCAAACAAACGCTACCACGACCCTCACAATTAATGGCCTTAATACCCCCAACATAGATTTATTCAGAGGGGCCAGACAAGGCTGCCCACTTTCACCGCTGCTATTTAATCTATCAATAGACCCACTGCTCAGGTATTTGACACACATAACACTCTTCACAGGAGCGACCTGCGGAGATACAAAGATAAAGGTAGAAGCATTTGCGGACGACCTTCTATTGGTGGTAGACAACCCTAGGGAAACACTAACACCCCTACTACAGGACGTCGAGAGAATCAGTAAACTCTCGGGCTATACCCTAAATCTGGACAAAACAGAAGCCCTACTCCTTAGAGGATCGACCAAACCCCCATGGGCAACACAGTACACATTTAAATGGGAAAAACATGCTATACAATATCTGGGAATACAAATCACAAGAAGCCCTTCCAAACTATATAACACAAACATAGAACCTTACATCAAGAAACTAGAAACGACCCTAAACACGTGGAAAAATTTTATGATCTCCTTCCTGGGGAGGGTGAGTCTACTAAAAATGATAGAATTCCCACGCCTATTATACATCCTACACTCACTACCCATATTTTTAAAACTAAAAGACATAAAGAAAATAAACTATCTATACAGGAACTTCATATAGGGTGGAAAAAGACCACGTATAGCGCTCAAAGCACTACACAAAAATAGAGAGAATGGAGGAACCAACCTACCCAACATCCGAGATTACAACTTAGCAGCAAAAACGCGAATCATCCATGACTGGATCCACTCCAAATCATACTTTACAAACAAATCACTTGAACAGGAAATGGGCGGCCCAACACGACTCCAGAACACCCTCCACCTCCCATATGCAGAACTTCCAGAAAAAATCAAAAAGAACCCCCTGATACTAATGGCCTGGAAGACATGGAATAAACTGCGTAAGGACAGCCAAACATCGCCACAAGCATCACCACACCTGTCACTAATGAACAACCCCAACTTCCAAGACGGTAATCCCCATAACATCTTTGCGGAATGGGAGGCCCAAGGAATATACTCAATAGACAAACTACTACATACAAGAGAAAGACGAATTTTAACACACGACGAAATGAAACAAAAATACCCTGAACTCCAAATCCCACTATTCTCATACTTACAAGCCAAACATTACATTACAGAACTCATACCACGATTTGGAGAGCCCGATTGGGTACAAATAGGCGACACATGGACGGCCAGGAGAACAAGCCCACAGGGCATGATCTCTAAGTTGTATAGGGCAATAAGAAACATGAGAGAGCAGGAGGACACTGACCCGGGGATTGGTAAATGGACTATGGACAACCCAGAATTCACACCTACACTGATAACGAAATCTCTGACCTCGGCACACAGATACCTACCATCGGCTAGATTCCTGGAGATGAGATTGCAAGTTGCCCACAGGTCGTACCTAACCCCAAGCAGAGGATTCCATATAGGAATCTACGACACCTTAAAATGCTTTAAATGCCAGGCGCCCCACACAAATCTATATCATAGTTTATGGACATGCCCCTTAATACAGGATTTCTGGACACGAATGAGCGAGTACACAAAAACACACTTGATGAACTTCTTCCGACAAGAGCCAACATGGGCAATATTTGGCTACTTAGACCCTGAAATATACCACTGCTCAAGAGGTGTCAGAAAACTACTACACTTCATAGCAGCAGCGGGATTAAAAGCCATTTTACAGACATGGATACAGCCAACAGGACCCACATTCAGATTGTTCCTGGACAAGCTAGCATTCCTATTCCAAATGGATTGGGAAACATCACTTTTCAAGGAAAAGATGGTACAAACCTTCTTTGAAACCTGGGGCAGCTTCATCCAACTACTACCACAAAGGGTAAAAGACAAACTGAGAAACTGCTTCTATTACACTTGCTGGTTCCAAGAGCAGGTGGCAGTAGGGGAGACACCTATCTAGGATGACACACAGGTCGTGCCATAGCTGTGTGGGCCTCCACAATTTCTGAAGATCTTTGACATACAGGTCAGTAGACCAAAAATATCCGTGGTCACAGTGGGTCAAGAGTTTGACTTAACGTATGTAATTTGTTTGAATTAATGTTTTATTTTGTTTGTTCGATATAATTAATATATAAAATGCAAGCTGAGACAACTCAAGTAAGCACGAAGAAGAAATTCTGCAAAATTATTGTACTGCTAAATGTTTGTCTTAGCTTGTTTAATAAAGACAAAGTAAAAAAAACTAAAATAGCAGCACAGATGCTGCTAAACATAATATAAGAATAATAAGAAAAAAAACTGAAAAAATAGAATGAAGTACCAGAATAGATGTGAGAAAGGGAAGCAGAATAGAAATGGGAAGACAGGAGAGAGAGAGAAAGAAGAAAAGGAGGAGGAAAGAGAAGGAAGGAGAGAAAAAGGGGGATGAGGGCAAGGGAAAGGATTGAATTGGGGGATGAGCTAGATCGACCCCACACTTTTGGTGATTTTGAAACAATCATGGGTAAATTTTATGGATTGTCGAATATGAAAAAATCTGTGAAATGACAAGCTGGCAAATCCCTCATCCCTAGTCAAACACTCAGTATAACTTGCTCCAATGGTTTTAAAAAAGGAAGAAATTTTGTGTCTACAGCTCCGATGCAAACATTGGACCACGGGAGGTGAAAAAGACTTGGGTATACTAATAGATCATAGTCTGAACATGAGTCAACAATATGATGTAGCAGACAAAAAGGCAAACACAATTCTGGGATGTATTAAGAGAAGCATAGAGTCTAGATCACGTCAGGTAATTATCTCCCTCTACTTTTACTTAGTCAGACCTCATCTGGAATACTGTGTCCAGTTCTGGGCACCCCACTTAAAAAAGACATCGACAGACTGGAGCAAGTTCAGAGAAGAGTTACCAAGATGGTAAGCGGTCTGCAAATCATGTCCTATGAGGAACGGTAAAGGATCTGGGAATGTTTAGCTTGCAAAAAAGAAGGCTGAGAGGAGACTAAAATAGCTGTCTACAAATATCTGAAGGGTTGTCACAGTGCAGAGGGTTCAGCCCTATTCTCATCTGCACAAGAAAAGACTAGAAGCAATGGGATGAGACTGAA
The DNA here is from genome assembly GCF_035609145.1 of Eleutherodactylus coqui. Taxonomy (NCBI): domain Eukaryota; kingdom Metazoa; phylum Chordata; class Amphibia; order Anura; family Eleutherodactylidae; genus Eleutherodactylus; species Eleutherodactylus coqui. Next base: position 64,267,604 of record NC_089837.1, read on the forward strand.
AGGGAAGAGACACAAATAAGATATTAGAAAAACCTTCTGACAGTGAGGGTGATCAATGAGTGAAACAGGATACCATGGGAGGTGGTGAGTTCTCCTTCAATGGAAGTGTTCAAACAAAGGCTGGACAAATATCTGTCTGGGATGATTTAGTGAATCCTGCGCTGAGCAGGGGGTTGGACCCGATGACCCTTGAGGTCCCTTCCAATTCTACCATTCAATGATTCTAGGTGTCAGGGATCAAGCCCAGGGCGTCTTGTATTCAAGCTGGCAGCTCTTCCTGCTGAGCCATCCAGCCCTTTGACAGCTCCCCTGCAAGACCGTAGCCTTGTTCCCAGATCTGGCAATCCAGTCCCTGTTCTAGCTCTGCCCTGTTCCTGCTTAGGCAAACAATAAAATGTTGACCCTGCCACTGCACAAGTGTGTGATTATTGTGCCTCACAGCCACAGTCAAGCTCCTTTACCAGCCTGCTCTTCTACAAACAAACCAAGACCTCCTTTTACCAACCACTGTCATTCCTCCTGACAACGTTACCCGCCTCCTCCCTTGTACTGCAAACTGAGACCTCCTGTTACCGACCATTGGCATTCCTCCTGACAACGTTATCCACCTCATTCATTGTACTGTGAACTGAGACCCACTGTTGCTGACTCCTGGCTTTCCCCTGACTACTCTCTTAATCTGCACGGCTACAACACCTGCGGCTACAACCTAGTGCCTGAAATGCTACAGGAGGTGGTAAGTTCTCCTTCAATGGAAGTCTTCAGACAAAGGCTGGACAGACATCTGTCTACTATGATTTAGTAAATCCTGCATTGAGCAGGGGGTTGGACCCGAAGACCATGGAGGTCCCTTCCAACTCTGTGGATAGGTCTGTATTGTTACACACTACAAACAAACCCGATGTAATCTGACATAGTCAATTCATTTGTCCGCTACTGTTTTCTAATAAATATTTAATAGATAAGCAAGAAGTAGGGCGCCAATGGAAGGGAGGACGACTACAGGGTTAGACCACAGAGGGCTACGTTTGTAGTCTGTAGTCATGTAGACACAAAATGGCAGAATATATTTTGTCGTTCTGAATTGCTAACTTACGTGGTTGATTTTTTAAAATGTCTTCTTGATTTTTTTAACTGGCCCACAAAATGATGATATCACTGATCAGAACAGTCAATCTGTGCAAATCTCTGGCACGTAAAATTGCACGCATCATGCATATGGCATAATAGCATTTTAAGAAACTCTAGAATCTGTCTTTCTGCACCTCTATAGTTTTCAAAAACCAGTAAAACATGTTACTGGCTTTAACGGAGCTTATGTCTAACCAAGGGTAGAAGTTCATTATGGAATTAACTAATTGGGTGGCCTAAAGAGATCTCAGTGTAAAAGCCAGATGCTGCTATCTGCCAAATCTGTTTGGTACAATTGATCAACTCTTACTACATGGATCACACATGATGGTGCAAGTGAGGCATAGTCAATAAGAGGGTTATATCAGGTCTGACCCCGAAATGTTATAGTTATGTAAACCTCAAAAGTTAATGGCCAGTCACCATGGGAAATAGCATTAAGGTCCTTTTACATGGGATGACTGTTGGGTGCAGAAGTGGCCAGCAGTTGTACCAGTGATAGTTGTTTTCACACAAGAACGAATATGGAAAAGTGAATGAGCACACTGGGGATCTCTTGTGGCCACCCGCCTCCATTCACAGTAAACAGGCAGTCATTCATAGATGAACCACTGCCTGTTTACACAAGTTGATCGACGTTTTATTTCTATGCCTACACAATCTCAACAATGAACAAATCAGTGTTGGTTGTTCAGATTGTGCAGATATTTATATTGAATCATTACTGTTCAGATTCCGTCCATCCAGCGAGAAACTGAACGATAATCATTTGGTGTAAAAGGTCCCTTACTACTCAAAATTGGTGAGAAAGGGGAGGTCATGGTTATTAGTCCTCTATCAATTACAATACCAGTGGTATAGTAATATATTATTTGTTATTTTCTGGTTATAAGAGCAGCGGAGCATCCACAAGGAGGAGGGGGTAAGTATATGGTTCTCGTGGGGATAGGGGGAGGCTGTGGGATGTCACTGTTGTACAGAGGGGCGCTGTGGGATGTCACTGTTGTACGGGGGGACGCTGTGGGATGTCACTATTACACTTGGGGCCGATGTGGGATGTCACTATTGTATTGGGGCCACTGTAGGATGTTAATATTATACTGGGGGCTGCTGTGGGATGTCACTATTACTACTGGGGGCCGCTGTGGGATGTCACTATTGTACGGGGGGCCGCTGTGAGATGTCACCATTATACTGGGGGATCGCTGTGGGATGTCACCATTATACTGGGGGTTGCTGTGGGTTGTCACCATTATACTGTGGGTTGCTGTGGGTTGTCACCATTATACTGGGGGCTGCTGTGCAGTGTCACCATTACACTGGGGGCCGCTGTGGGGGGGTCATTATTACGGCAGGGGCCAATGTGGGGGGTGGGCCATTATTACCGCAGTGGCCACTGTAAGGGGTCACTATTATCGCCAGGGCCGCTGGAGGGGTCACTGTTACTGCTGGGGTATGTTTACATGTGGTGGAAACGGGCAGGGCTTTTTCAAAATAGACAGAATGCAGATTTTGACCGGTTTTTGGATGCGAAAATGCTGCAGAATTTTTCATAGAAATTTCGCTGAGGACATCCTGCAGTATTTCCGCATCCAAAAAGCAGTCAAAATCTGCACACTGTCTATTTTGAAACAGCCCTGTCCTTTTTAGAATGACGGGTGTAAAATCATACATCGTGATAAGCCCCGCCCCCTGACATGTTGGCCCTTTGCGATAAATAAGTGGGTTTTGGCTTGCAGTTTGGGCACTCGGTCTCTGAAAGGTTCACCATCACTGTCTTAGGGGATCTGTTCCCAACCACTCTTCTTCTCGCTCTCAAACTCTCTACTGGTTCACTTACTTTCTAGGATAGGTATTCAGCGCTGCACGGTAGGCTCTCACAAACTTGCGTTTTCTTTCTTGGTCCTTAGCAAAGAGGCCTGGGTAGGTAGGGCCCAGGACACATACAGGTAATCTGCTCCGCTTCTTCCATGTTTCCTACACACCGACTGAAGGTGTCTATGTGCAGATAGGCTCCTCTCTGGATCACTCCAAGTAGAAGACTGATAGAAAGACTAGACAAGACAACCCAATCATGAATCTTGCAACAACATATATACAACAAGGTTACATGACATACAAAAGATACATTTCCAGACATAACCCAATAACCCACTCAGTGCTGCAGCTATGCAATAAACATCATATTCACTCACATAGAAGACATTGACAATACATAAGCACAAGAAATACACAGATCATTCCAAAACGTCTAGAAAGTTCTGTACACTACAATAGCTTCTGAGTATGCCATTAATTTTACATGGGTCAGAGGTTTAACCTGAAGCTCCTGAGCCCCAATGCAAAATCTGTCCTGGTGCAACTTCTACCTCTGCACCCCTCGTGGTACAGCTGTAGGACTGGTACATCTTGGTAGATGTTTGAGATGATCTACCTGTGTACTGGCATCTAAGGCTGCCTGTCTGCGGGCGAAAGTCATAGTGTGATCCGCGGCGATAAATTGCCCGCGGATCATGCTGTGAAAAGCTTTCTATAGGCTAACTATGGAAAGCGCAGCCCGACATCCACGAGCAGAGAACCATAGCGATTCTCTGCTCGCAGGATTAAAATTGCGGCATGCTGTGATTTGCTGCGATTCTCCGCGGTGAGCCTATCTATTAGATATGCTCATCACGTAGACCTGTCAGTGCTCCCACCTCCTTCCCCGTGGCAGAACATCACTAGCGATATTCCGTCCTAGCCGTGGACAGGCAGCCTAACAGTACAAACAAATTGAGCGGTGTGAAAACTTTGTATCACATGTAACCATTTGACATAGCTCAAGATACTTTCACACCTGTATTAGGCTGATTTAGACACAACGACTATCGCTCAAAAGATGTCGCTCAAGCGACTTTTGAGCGATCATCGTTGTGTCTTTTGCCAGCAGAGGATGCAGAAGACAAGTGGGGTGTTCCTGCTTGTCTTCTGCATCCAGCTGTTTTTTTCTAGGTGTCAATGGGACTTTCTAATGTTAAAAACGCAATGCACAAAAAACGCAAGTTTGCGATTTTGCATTTCTTGTGCGTTGCGTTTTTAACATTCGAAAGTCCCATTGACACTTGGAAAAAAAAAATCGCAGCATAAAAAAATGGTAGTGGGTAAAAGCCCTAAATTTGTATTCACACGGGCGACTGCAATTTTGGTTCTGAAAAACCATATGAAAAATGCACCTTTTCATGTGAACCCCATAGTAACCATGACTCATTATGGACGCGACCCTCTTTTTTTCATTTTTGGTTTTTCTTCCCCACTTTTAAAAAATAAAAACACTTTTATTTACCCATCGACATAGATGTCTGAGGGCTTGTATTTGTGGGGCGTGTTGTATTTTTCAATGCTACTTTTTAATGCACTGAAAACATTTTTTTCAAAATTCTAAGTGCAATGAAATGGAAAAAAAACCCACAATTTCACCATCTTTGAGGAGTCTTGTTTCTACGGCGCACACACAGCCACAAAAATGACCTGATAATGTTATTCTATGGGTCAGTGCGATTACTACCATACCAAACTTATATATATATATTTATGTATTGCTCTTAGAAATTAAAATATCCTTTGAAAAAATGCACTTATTTTCTGCCGCCATCTTCTGACCGCCACAACATTTGTTTTTTCCCTTTTTGCAGGACGTCCTGTAGTTTCTATTGCTACCATTTTGGAGGACATATGACTTTTTGATCACTTTTTCATTTTTTCTTGGAGACAGGATGACCAAATAAAAGCGCAATTCTGATGTGCTTTTCTTTTTTCCTGCTGACATTCACTGTTCAGGGTAAATAATGCGTTACTTCGATAGACTTGATCAGACTTTTATGGACGCAGCGATACCAAATATGTTTCTGTTTTTTTTTAATCTATATTTTTTTATTATAAATATCACAATAGGGCTTTTTTTTTACTTGTATTACCTTTGATTTTTGTAATAATTAATTAAATTGATTTTTACATTATTTTTTTAGTCCCCAGAGGGGAAATGAACTTGCGGTGGTTTGATCGCTTCTGCAGTATGATGTAATACCATACCGCTACATTATACCGCGATCTGACAGGCAATCTATCAAACCACGCCACAGGCATGGCTTCCTAGACAATCTTTAATGGCAGCCCTGGGGGGCTTTCAGAAGACCCCCAGTTGCCATAGCAAGTGAACTCCAATTGAGGAATTTAATTGCCGCTGTCAGAATTGACAGCAACATATAAAGGTTCAATGGCAGCAATCAGCTGTGCGGGTGGGTGTCAGCTATAAGAAACAGATGGCACCCACATTGTATGTTTCGGGATGTCCCGCAATACAAACACCGAACCTTCATGATGTAACTGTACGCCATAGAGCATTAAGGGGTTAAAAGCACATTGAACTGTATGGTATGTGATTGCAATGCATTTTTTTAAATACTCCCATAGAAAATAAGAGGTGTTTCTTGATGAAGAATCGCACTACAATAGGATATACGGTGATTTTTTTTAAATTCGCACTATTGGTCCGAGAGAAAAATCGCTTGTGTGAATTAACCCTTTCAAATGAATGGCACCTTTTCCATGTAAGTTCCGTCCATCTTGGAATCGGACAGACCTCGCGCAGGAAAATCGTGTGAATACAGCCTTAGTTATTCATGTCGGACAGAAACACCATTGTGTAATGATATAGCAATCAGCAACGTTTCCACTGATGCCCCTTCATCAGGATCAGATGGGATCTCAGTACATTAGTAATCACCTGTTCTTCTATGAGGCTGCTTTCAGGTAACTGTATTTCAGCTCCGTATGCGGTTCATGTTTTGGGGATCATATTATGTAGCTAATATAAATCTATGTATCTGTTCACAGGGCCGTATAGTTCCCGGACGTTTTTTTTTTAAAACGCCAAATGACCGCGTTTCTGCCTCTGTATTTGTATTCTTTTCTATTGGGCAAACAGGGATCTGTATCTGCCCGGTAGAAATCAGAAACAATACGGGGGCAAATACGGGTCTATACTGTAATACGGGTCTATACTGCGGACGTGTCACAATACGCTCATCTGAAACCGGCCATATTGGGGATAGAGAGATGATCAGGACAAAGCACAGTATAAGCCGTCCTGATAACCCGCAGACACGATCGCGTGCTGTTTATTTGCAGACTAACTAGTTCTGGCTCCTGTTTGCTCGGTTTTCTCTGCCAAGGCTGTACGTGGGTATAATTAAATAAACTACCAGTATGTCACGTCGTTTGTTCAGACACCCACCACCTGCTATCACCGTTATCGCCTGGATTGTGTATTACAGTTGAGTATATTTTTTTTCGTGACTGTCTTACTATATCAGCTATGAGGCGATCGGAGAAGCAGAACTTATAGCTCTCCACCTATGGATTCATATGGGCAGAGAATCCCTATTCCTGTTTCTTAAAATATATACTTCCTCTTCAAAATATGGCAACTGGTTTTGTGTCTTCCCTGGAGGCAAATATAATGATTATAGGATGAAGGACACTTCTGTATATACTGTACGCAGGGGCGTAACTATAGAGGATGCAGGGGATGTCGTTGCACCCGGGCCCAGGAGCCTTAGGGGGCCCATAAGGCTTCTCTTCTCCATATAGGGAACCCAGTACTATGAGTAAAGCATTATAGTTGGGGGCCCTGTTACAGGTTACGCCTCTGACTGTACGTCTACTATATCCTCACCGCATACACTGCTAACCTTCGAAGAAATGTCCTCACTACTTGGGATATTAAGCTTTGCCACTGAGATCAGATTAAAAACTTGGACTATTGCAGGACTACAGTTTGCATCTACACCCAAGTCCTGAGGCTTTTACATTGGGGGGTGGTAGCATAGTAGGGGTGCTGGTCAGAGGCATAACTTGAAGCTTCTGGGCCCCAATGCAAAACCTGTAACAGGGCTCCCAACTATAATGCTTTTTTCATAGTACTGGGCTCCCTATATGGAGAAGAGAGGCCTTATGGGCCCCCTAAGGCTCCTGGGCCCGGGTGCAACCGCATCCCCTGCACCCCCTATAGTTATGCCCCTGGTGCTGGTACAGATTGGCATGTGAACCCTACGCTGCTTCTGGCTATCACAGATTAAAAAATATGACTTCTTTCTTTTATGTCTTCCTAATACTGGACAACCCCTTAACGCTCCATGACGTACAGTTATGTCATGGAGGTTTGGGGTTTGTATGGAGGGGGATAGTTGAAGAACAGTTTAGAGTTAGTTTTACTCTCCTTGGCAATAAGTCTCTCTGTTTCCATTTTTATCTGCTTTTTACATTATTTATTTTTTTCCATATAGGTTTTTAGTGCTTCTTTGCTGCCTTCTTTTAGTAGTTTTAAATGCTTTATTTTTGCTGTTTTTTGCCCCTTTTACATCTTTATTGAGCCACATTGGTTTACTCCTAATTCTTGCCCTTTTATTCCTGTAAGGTGTAACCCTCTCACAGTAAGTAATAAGGATGTTTTTAAACATTTCCCATTTGTTGTTCGTATTCCTATATTTGAGCACATTGTCCCACTCAACAAGGTTACGGACATCTCTAAGCTGATCAAACTTGCCCTTCCTAAAGTTTAGTATTTTCTTAGCTGCCTGATAAAACTGCCTTTTGAAAGACAAGTGGCAATTAATTATATTATGGTTACTATTTCCCATTTGCCATCCAACCTGCACCCCTGTTATTCTGTCAGGTTTGTTGGTTAATATTAAAGGGGTTGTCCGGCCAGAAACATCAGGTCTCATTACTTCTGTTTGCCCATTTCCATGCACTTTGTAATATACATTGTGCATGGAAAATGAAGCAAACAGAAGTTTTGGACTTACCTTTAGGGGTGCCCCCCCCTGTGTTGACCCTCGGTCGTCCCAGGTTACGACAAGAAATCTTCTGCATTTCTTGTCGGGCCGGCAGCAGCTCTCGTCGGCGCTGGAACGCTCCTCTTCCCTTCCGCGCATGCGCAGTCCTTCTTTCTTCTGCCGGGACCGCGCTCTTTACCTCTTCATCGCAGGGGACGCGCGCCGCCGGTCGGCGCATGCGCAGTACACTCACTTCCTGGTTTCATATACCAGAGCGGAGTGAGTGTCTGCCTGCCGCTGTCGGGACCGTCGGGACTTTAAAAGTATGTGAAAGGGGAGAAGGGGAGAAGGGGAGTAGGGGAGAAGGGGAGAAATGTTGGAGAGATGGATGGATGGATGGATGGATGTGTGCACGGGGGGGGGGGGGGGCGGGGCAGTGATGTGTGTGTGTGGTGTGGTGTGCACGGACCGGCTGACAGAAGTCCCGGGGGAAGGGGGGGGTGTGGAGTGGGAGAGATCGATGGATGGATGGATGGATGTGTGCAGGGGAAGGGGGGGGGGGCAGTGATGTGTGTGTGGTGTGCACGGACCGGCTGACAGAAGTCCCGGGGGAAGGGGGGGGGGGTGTGGAGTGGGAGAGATCGATGGATGGATGGATGGATGTGTGCAGGGGAAGGGGGGGGGGGTGCAGTGATGTATATGTGCATTGACCCGGCTGACAGAAGTGTGGGGAGGGGGGTCATTGTGAGAGGGGCACTATGAGGGCATGTGTGTGTGGGGAAATGTTTTACTTTACTTTAGCAGGGGGCGGGGCCTGGGCGGGGAGGACTGTAGAGCAGTTCAATAGAGGTGGGCGTGTCGTGGGCGGGGCTAGGACGTGAGCTGAGGGAAATCCTGCCTTTTCATGTCTTACTACCATCGGGAGCGCGCACAAGAGGGGGGGGGGGCGCAGGGCATGTGAGAAGGCAGCACAGAGGCGCCATCTTTGAAAACTGCAGAGAAGATCAGTCTAAGGTAATAAACTGACATTGCAGCTGATCTGCCGGCCAGTTTGAGCCCTAGTATGCTGTCTGTTACTATCCTTACTGAAAGGGAAGCAGCAGCATTATAAAAATTTTTACCCTGTGTGGCCGGACAACTCCTTTAAGTCCACAATGGCCATCCCTCTTGTTGGGTCCTGTAGAAGTTGCGTACAATAATTGTTATTGGCTATTAACAAAAACATATTGCCTTTATGAGATCCACAGTTTTCAGCTTATATCCGAATAGTTAAATTCCCCCATAATAATTACCACTTTGTGATTTGCCATTCATCTATTTACTTCAGTAACAGATTTTCAGAGGCGTTTGTTATATTTTGTGGCCTATAAAAAACCTGTCTGAGGATTTTATTATTGTTTTTCCCTCCATGTATATCTTCCACCCCTTACATATATCTAGTGTGGGCCTTAAAGAGAATTTTACATAAAGACAAACCCCTCCCCTTTCAGGTTTTTACAATCCCTTCTAAACAGACAGTTATCCTGTAAGTTCGCCACCCAGTCACAGTTTTCATCCAACCAGGTCTCAGTTATTCCCACTATGTCGTAGTTTTCCTCAGACAATATTACTTCCAGTTCATCAACCTTATTGGTTCGACTTCCAGCATTAAAGCCCATTTAGACACAACGATTATCGCTCACAAGATGTCTTTTGAGTGACTCTTGAGCGATAATCGGTGTGTCATTTACAGCGCAAGATGATCGGCCAAGATGAGCGATCACCTTGCGCCGCGAGCGGAGGATGCAGAAGACAAGCGGAATGTCCTCGCTTGTCTTCTACATCCAGCTGTTCTCCGGTCCGAGCCCCTGATTGTAAAACAGACAGGTATCCCCGCTTGTCTTCTGCATCCAGCTGTTCCCCGCTCTGAGCGCCCATCTGTTATACAGCCAAGTGCTCGGTAGCGGAGGATGCAGAAGACAAGCGGGGTGTCCCCGCTTGTCTTCTGCAACCAGCTGTTCTCCGCTCCGAGCCCTGATTGTATAACAGACAGGTGTCCCCACTTGTCTTCTGCATCCAGCTGTTTTCTGCCCGAGCGCTCCGTGCAGGGTATGGAGAACAGAGCTGGACTGCTCTGCTCTTCATACCCGCCTGTCATCAGGGAGCGTGTTACAGCTGAAACAATAGTATCAGCTGTGTCCCGCTGTGAATCCCTGATAAGGCTCATTGTTGTCTTTCAGCATGCTAAAAGACAGCTTAACGAAAACTGCACGATGTCAGTGCAGTTTCATACAACAATTATCGCTCAAAAGACGGCTTTTGAGAGAATTTTGAGCGATAACCGTTGTGTCGAAATGGGCCTTTAGACACCATACAGTTTAAAGGTTTTTGGTTATTTTTTAGATTACATGTATCCCTATTAACTGTTCTGCCAATTTAATTGTACTAACCCCTCCCACCGCTCCACATCATTTCCATTACTTCTCAGATCACTGTCTACACTATCTTCCCCTCTATCTCTCTGGTTGCCCTTTCTCCTAGTCTCTAGTTTAAACACTCCTCTGATTTTCTAGCCATCTTCTCCCCCAGCACAGCTGCACCCTCCCCATTGAATACAGCCTGACCCCACGGTAGAGCCTGTAGCCAACAGCAAAGTCAGCCCAGTTCTCCAGGAACCGAAACCCCTGCTTCCTACACTAACTCTGGAGCCACTTGTTTACCTCCCTAATCTCCCACTGCCTTTTTAGTGTGACATGTGGTACAGGTAGTATTTCAGAAAATACTACTTTGGAGGTCCTTGGCTTAAAGGGGTTGTCCCGCGGCAGCAAGTGGGGTTATACACTTCTGTATGGCCATATTAATGCACTTTGTAATATACATCGTGCATTAATTATGAGCCATACAGAAGTTATTCACTTACCTGTTCCGTTGCTAGCGTCCCCGTCGCCATGGTGCCGTCTAATTTCAGCGTCTAATCGCCCGATTAGACGCGCTTGCGCAGATGGGTCTTTTCCCTTCGGCTCAGTCCGGCAGCGGCGTTCTGGCTCCGCCCCCTTGTACGCGTCATCGCTTAGCTCCGCCCCATCATATGTGCTAATTCCAGCCACCTGATTGGCTGGAATCGGCACATGCGCCATCATGATAAATGTATTACCATACCTAGTGATGTGCACCAAGTACACAATACCACATATGCCATTATGATAAGTGTGAGGTACAAATCCTCTATACTGATAGCTACAGCTGCTTTAGACCTTGTTTTGTGGAGGGCTCTTGGAGCATATGTACACAATACACATCTTCAACATATTTACCTACCAAACTAAGAGCCATTTTCAAGGGGACTGGAGCTTTTTAAAAAAGGTAAACCCCACCCACAAGTGTAGGCCCTGCCCCATAATAGCAGATTGTATATTACCCTTTATGCAGCATGCTCCCCCTAGTGGTGGCTGCCGGTAACATTTCCTGTCAGTCGTGTCTTTCTATAGAGCAGAGTAGCAGTGAGCTTTAGGCTCTTCACATTACATTTTCCTGTATAGCGCTGGTTCTGTCCCAGGTTTTTGTCTTCCGTACAGAAAACTGCATGTTGGCAGAAACCAGGACAGAACTGGGACAGAAGCATAGAGTTCACTATGTGGGGCGGGGGCCTCTCTGGTCGCCATCTCACCTGGTTTCCATCCCCATCGGTCTTTTTACCTGGATTGAAATACGCCAAGGACGATGTTTTTCTATTCTGTTGTAAAGACTGGAAGGGAATGAATGTATTCACAGCTGAGTGGCCCTACTTAGATTTCTACATGGGGCCCCATTTCCTCTACAGGGAATTAAGGCTGCTAAAATGGAAATGCTCATCCAGATCATGTGCTGTAGAACTGGAAAGCATGATGTGGATGATTTAGGATGAAAGAGATTGTATGAGATGGGATGAAGGGTCTGACTGGGCATGAGCTGCAATACTAGATGCAGCATATCGACAGGAGTGGCGCTGTTTCAGGGGAAAATCTTCTTTCTTTTTTAACTAGAAACAAAAACAGCGCACACGTTATATTTATAAGGTTATAATTTATTTACAGTAAATACTATTATTATTATATCAGTATTATTATTATGCTACCGGTATTATTGACTATCACTGTTTTTATAATATCATTATACTATTATTATGTTATTACCTTTGCTTCTACTGTGCTTCCCCGAAAATATGACATTGCCTTATGTTAATTTTTGCCCCAAAAGAAGCACAGTGTCTTATTTTCAGGGGGGGGCTAATACTCTCCTGGTCCGTGGCGTCTGGGTCCCTGGCGCTGCTGATCTCTGGTGGCGATGCGGCACGCTGCAGTGTCCTCGGCGTTCACACAGAACTCTCCTTCTGGTGACGGGGTTTGAATACCTCGCCTCCAGCAAGTGAGGGCTGTGATTGGATCGAGTGCCAGCCAATCAGAGCTGGCGCTCGATGAGCCAATCACAGCCATTCAGTGATGTCATTCACTGGATGGTTGTGAATGATCAAGCGCTGGCTCTGATTGGCTTACGCTCGATCCAATCACAGCACTCACTTGCTGAAGGCAGCGTATTCAAATCCCGTCACCAGAAGGAGAGTTCTGTGTCAGTGCAGAGCACACTGGCAGCCTGCCGCAGGCCCAGGGACCAGCGCGAGAGACTCAGACGCCACCAGCTAGGTGAGTATTGATATATTTTTTTTATTTTTTTCAATTTGCAATGGCCTGTTTTTGGTAAAGGGCTTATATTTTAAGCTCTCACCAACCCCAAAAATAGGGGTAGGGCTTATCGGGGCAGGGCTTATATTTGTGAAGAATTGGTATCATATTGCATGTAAAGCTATCAGATTACTACTGCTATCACTAAGAAAGCAAAAATAACCACTGATCACACTCGGCTAATTAGTGACATGGAAAAATTTCTTATTGACCCCAGGAAAAGGCAGTCTTTTCAGTCCTAGAACCCCAAATCAGAGCCTCTAAAGTACTTAATTATTTCTTAGCTATTATATTATGAGCCTTTTAATTATTCTTATTGTATTATTATTTGAATAGAGTATTATTACTGTTGTTACTAATTACTAGCAGTACACTATTATTATATGCATGCTAATATTGTTAACCCCTTCCCGCTCCATGACCTAAGGGTACGTCATGGGAGCGGGGTACTTCCCGCAAAATGACATACCCTTACGTCATGGGGATAGCACGAGATCATAGCAGATCCGGCTGTCAATAGTAGCTGGCCTCCCGCTGCGACAGCGGGGGGCATCGGAGAAGTGCCCCCCCACCGTTAACCCCTTCCCTGCCGCGATCAAAGTAGAACGTGGCAGGGAAAGGGTTCACAGAGGGAGCGCGTGAGCCCGGGTGGTTGCTATGGCGTCCTGTATTGTCATTGCCTAAGATCGCTGTAATAAGCGATAAGGCATGGCAGGAGAGAAGCCCTGCCATGCCTTATCGCAGCGATCATTAGTGCTGTAGTAAAAGTCCCTCAGAGGGACACAGATGGTGTAAAAGAAGAGAAAAATAAAGTACAAAAAATAAAAATGTAAAAAAAATGTTGAAAACCCCTTTTTATATGCTTTTTCTCATATTAGCATAAAAAAATTAAAAATCCCACATATTTGGTATCAACACGTCCGTAACGATGCGTACAATAAATTGAACGTGCTTTTTATCCTGCAAGGCAAAAAGCGTTAAAAAAATGCTAAAAAACTGAGGCAAAATGCTAATTATTAGCATTTTGCCTCCCAAAAAACGCAATAAAAATGCTAAAAAAAAACATATGTACCCCAAAATTGTACCAATAAACACTACAGCTCATCTCAGAAAAAATAAGCCCTCAGAGAGCTCCGTCCATGGAAAAATAAAAAAGTTATAGGACTTTGAATGTAGTGAGTTTAGAAAAAAATTATAATTTCCAAAAATAGGGTTTTTATTGTGGAAAAACCTTTAAAAAAGGTAAGAATTTTGGTATCGCTGTAACCGTACCGGCCCGCAGAAACAAAAGTAGTGTGTCATTTATGCTGCATGATTAACGCTATAAAAAAAAACAACAAATAAAAATCTATGGCAGAATTATTGCGTTTTCTCTCCCTACGATCATAAAAAAAATAATAAAAGTTTTACAATATAGTCTATGTACCCAAAAATGGTACCAAAAAAACTACAGTTCACCACGCAAAAAACAAGCCCTCATACGGCCGCGTCGACAGAAAAATAAAAAAGTTATGGCTTTTGAAAAATGGAGATGAAAAAATACCAAAAAACGTTTGGTCCTCAACGCCAAAATAGGCCATGTCATTAAGGGGTTAATACTATGATATTACTAATATTACACCATGACCCTAAAGCTGTTGATCTTGGTCACATTCAGCCAATTGTTGACACAGGGAAAAATTCTTTCTTGATCGCCAGAAAACACGAAAAAGACAATTGGTCCCGGAACACCGGATCAACAGCATCTAAAGCTATTATATTATAAACCTTATAATTACTATTATTACTAGAGTATTATTGCTATTGTTCCTAATTACTAGTATTACACTATTACTACATGTATGCTACAACTGTTAATACTATGATACTACTAATATCACACTATACTTAACCCTAAAGCTGTTGATCCAGAGGAAGGCAAACAAACTCTGGTCACACTCAGCCAATCGTGACACAATGAAAAATTCCTTTTTGACCCTGAGAAAAGGCAGCTGGTCCTAGAACACTGGATCAAAAGCATCTAAAGTAATTAATACATTCCTAGCTATAAATGTATTAGAAACCTTAGCAGTTAGTCAGACTCAGCCTGGTGTGAGAGAGGAGAGGTTGCAGTTCAGTTGTCGGAGAGGAGGAGTCAGTTACAGCACGTTTGTCACCCAAGTTGGAGTGAGGCGAAAACCCACTCCCTTGGCACCACAGCGGAGAAAAAGAAGAACCTTCCTGAGGTCCATCTTCCATAAACAGTGAGTTATAACTACCCAGTGAAGTCAAAGCCAGGATTAGCATTACAGCAACTTGTCCCTCTGCTTCATAAATCCTTCAGTCAAATGTAACTCAATTACTCATCTAAATCCACTAGTGGGGAAATTGTCTAGTTAATCAATCTTCAGGAAAGGAAGTGAGAGAGCATTGAAGTCAGACTATCTGCAGTTTACTACTGCTGAACCTTCTTGTTGTATGTAAATTGCCTGTTTAGTGCTGCATTTTAGTGTACTTGCTGCAAATACGTTTACAGAGAACTGCATATTCAAGTTGTTATTGCAAATTTCAAAGTTAGTAAATCTGCACACTCTCGGATTACTAAACTATACAGGACTCAACTCAGTTATTTCGGCAGCAGTGTCCAGTTGGAGTGTTGGCGTCACGTGACAAGGAGTAGGCCTCTGGCCACTCACAACAGTAAGTTCATTGGAGAGTTACAACTGTGTGGGGCACTATTATTTTGTGGTGTGCAAAAGTGACCACTACTACTGTATGGGACACAAAGGGTTATTACAGTCTGGGGACACTATGATTGTGGGGCACAAAGTAGGCATTATTTTGTGGTAGGCACAATGGGGCAGTGTCAGACTGGGGGGCATAGCGTCCACCAATAGAATTGATGCTGGTGCCCATCCTCCAGTTACAAGAACTTATTATCTTGTTCAGATCAGGATGTAGTGACTCGTCTTAATTTTTATCATTACCATATTCTAAGAACCACACTTCACTTTTTCCTATTTATTTAGTTATAAGAAGGCCTTTTTATTTCACGGGCACATCTTGGGGCATAACATCATTTAACTATAGATTTTTATTTTTTGGGAGGAGGAGGGAGATGGAAAAAAATAGTACGCTCTGCGAAGCATAATTCACCAAGCTTTATTCATTAGGCATTTTGATTGCGGCAATGACAAATATGTGCAGTTTATGTCAGATTTTTGAAGATTTCCACAATAAAAGTGTGTTTTATGAAAAAAATTAATATATTTGTTTTGTGTTGCTGCATTCCGAGAGTCATAACGTTATTTTTCAGTTGATGTAGTGGAATTAGCGGTTGTTGTTTTTGGATTATAGGTGTCATTAACACCACCTAGGGGTGCATATCACTTACTGATTGGCTTTCAGTACAGGATGGGGGATCTGACCATTATAGGGTGACTGCATCATTTAGCCCTAATGTCCACGGGCAAAAGAAGAATTAAAATCAGCAGCGGATTTTAACTCTTCTCCCGCCCGCAGATCCGCATCCCATAGGGATGCATTGACCACCCGCGGGTAGATAAATACCCGCGGATGGTCAATAAAAGGGATTTAAAAAAAAATGGAGCATGAAAAAATCTGGACCATGCTCCATTTTCGTGCGGGTCTCCCGCGGGCTTCTATTGAAGCCTATGGAAGTCGTCTGGATCCGTGTGAGACCAAAATCAGATTTTACTCACCCGCTCCGTTTCTTCTCTCCGTCGCGGCCGGATCTTTTTTCTTCGGACCGGCACATGCGCGGGGCACGTCACCGACGTCATCCTGCGCATCCGCCGGGCCGAAGAAAGAAGATCCGGCCGCGACGCAGAGAAGATGACGCCGCAGTAAAGGAAGGATCCGGAGCGGGCGGGAGGTAAGTTTATTCTGATTTATTCTTATTTTCAGCGCTCATGTCCGCGGGGCAGGAGGGACCCGCTACGGATACTCCATGGAGAATCCGGAGCGGGCCTGATTTTCCCCGTGGACATGAGGCCTTAGAGTTTAGAGGTAACCTAGAGCTGAGCTGCTGTATCACAGTCTGCGGTGCTGTAAAGGTTGCCATAAGTATAAGTTGAAGCTCTCTCTGTATAGTAGTATTGTGTATATACACACATATATAGCTGCATACACACACACATATATATATATATATATATATATATATATATATATATATATATATATATATAGCAGATGCACTGTAAATCCCTGAAAAACAGAGTGAAAAAGTGAGCAGCATGTTGTGCTATTTTGTCCTCTTGTCATTGTGGTCATTCTCGGCCCCCTAGTAAATGTGGTTTATTTGGCGGCGTTGAGTTCCATCCATTTATGGTTCCATTTGACCACCGGCTGCCGTTTAATGCTCCATAACAGAACTGGAAAATGGAACCCAAAAGCGTTGATATGAAGGAGCACTTATGATTTTTTCAGACTTTGTTTCTCTGTCTGTCTCACATGCTGAAATCCGCATTGAGCTGAACCCTGTGGCTGAACCATAGGCTGAAATATGTGATTATGGAAACCACTTTGGTCTCCATTTCACAAGATTTCTGCTTTCTACAAAGATAGAAAAACGTAGTCCTTCCTACTGTAAATGCTGGTTACATGCAATGGTTTCCGTAATCACATATTACAGCCTGTGAGTCCGGCTCTTCATATATAAAGCACAATTCAGCTACTCCATGCGCCTACACAGAAATGTATGCAGATGCAATCCGGAGTACATTTTTGGTATAATTTGTGCCAGTTTCTGACAAGCCACAAACCTCTTTTTGGAAATGTTGTGGACAGCTACACAGACAGTCAAAATGTTTTTTAGCAAGCAGGACTTGTGCCATTGTAATGCCAAGAACTGGTGTGATAGCCTTTGGGAATTTCTTTCAACAGTCATCAATACAGTGTTGAAGAGTCCCACCTGATCCAAAGCTGCTGGGGGTACGGTCCACGCCGTCTCCGAAACCCTGCCTGTAAATCACAAAGTTCAAAGCGGTGTACTATATATATGTAATGTTTAATGTGCCAAAACTTGACATATCCATAGGTTCCGATAGGGCAGATTTGCCGCTGAATTTTTGTGTGGACAGTGCGGCATTTACAGTAGCAGCAAAGTGGATGAGATTTTAAAAATCCCGACTACAAGTTGCCGGGCCGCTTGTCTTCTAAATCCAGCTGTTGTCTGCTCGGAGCGCCCGGCTGTTATACAGCTGAGCGCTCCGAGCGGGGGATGGAGAACACGGCTTGACCGCTCTGTTCTTCATACCTCACCTGTCTTCAGGGAGCGGGATACAGCTGAAATAATAGTATCAGCTGTAGCCCGCTGTGAATCCCTGATAAATGATCACTGATCTTTCAGCATGCTTTCAGCGATGACTTAAAGGGGTTGTCTCGCGAAATCAAATGGGGTTATACACTTCCGTATGGCCATATTAATGCACTTTGTAATATGCATCGTGCATTAAATATGAGCCATACAGAAGTTATTCACTTACCTGCTCCGTTGCTAGCGTCCTCGTCTCCATGGTTCCGTCTAAATTCGCTGGCAGCTTGCTTTTTTAGACGCGCTTGCGCAGTCCGGTCTTCTCCTTTCAGCACGAGCCGCTTCAGTGTGCTCCCCGCTACAGCTCTTCTGCGCATGCGCAGATGAGCTGTCACTGCTCGGGAGCGCGCTGGAGCGGCCATTCTGTACCATCCTCTGTTAGAGGAAGGTGCAGAGCCGCCCAGCTGTCCGGAGAAGCCGCCCAGCTGTCCTGCCGCCCAGCTGTCCTGCCGTCCTGGTAAGTGATGGGCCGGGGGGGCTGCCGCTGCGCCGGGGGGGGGGGCTGTCGTCGCTGCAATGGGGGGGGGCTGTCGCTGCGATGGGGGGGCTGTCGCTGCGCCGGGGGGGGCTGCCGCTGCGATGGGGGGGCTGTCGCTGGGCCGGGGGGGCTGTCGCTGGGCCGGGAGAACTAGCGCTGGGCCGGGGGGGGGCTGTCGCTAGGCCGGGGGAACTAGCGCTGGGCCGGGGGGGGCTGTCGCCGGGCCGGGGGGGCTGCCGCTGTGATGGGGGGGGGGGGGCGCGCTGCGCCGGTTACCTTCTGCCTGGCGGTGGGTGACTGGTCGGCCGTGTTCACTCCAGGGGTCCGGTCGGCGGCTGCGGGGCGTCTGGTTGCCATGGAGACACAGCTGGTAGCGTCTCGGGAGCGCGCACGTCGGGCTGCAGCGAGCGAAGGGAAAAGAGCCGGCGGCCATCTTGGGGAAACTTTTATAAGTTGCTGAAACGCTGGAACGGTAAGTACAAACCAGCTAGAAATGTCATTTACAGGGGTAATTAGTTATGTTTGCTTAATTAGGGGGACTGGGCAAAAAAAAAATTCACTGCTTCTTCGAGACATCTCCTTTAACAAAAACTACACAATGTCAGTGCAGTTAGACACAACGATTAGCACTCAAAAGACGGCTTTAAGCGATTTTTGAGTAAAAATCGTTTTGTCTAAAGGGGCCTTGACTCACTCAGCCTGCAGCTCTAGTCCGGCGGCTGCTGCCCCTGCTGAGCCTGTAATCACTGTTCTCTACCCCCGGTGTCTGCGCTGCATACAGGACAGCGCAGCAGGCACCAGTGGAGGCGGTCAGCGGTCACAGACTCAGCAGGCTGGGTGATGGAAATGACTGTTGGGTTTCTGCACTACTGTATTTAGCAGGCAATTATTTTTCACCGGGCATTAATGGCCAGTAGAAAATATCCAGCCGAGTGGCAACCTGCCGCGCCTCTGAGGCCCTGTAGCCTGCTGCCTCATGGTGGGGGAGCCCCTGGTTACACATAATCTTCATTACAGGCGTGTACCAGTATATGAAAGTATATAATGTATGTCCCAACTGCAGCTACCAGTATAGACACACGCACCCCTTTTCTCTATTGACTTTAGGCTGCCATTACATGAGCGCCGTTAATGCTTGTGTCATAGCGCTAATTGCTGTTGTGCATCGATGCTTGCAGGTTCAGACCAGCAATTGTTGGCCAAATGCGAGCACTAGTGGCAGCCGCTAGCCCTGGTGTAATAGTAGCCTTAAAGAAAATATCTATCAGAACTTGTGGCAGCCGGGTGAGACTCTATAGTAAGTGGATGACCGGGTGAGGGAACCTAGGAAACGGGTGACTACTGCAAAAATAAGGAGACGTGACGTTGGCTTACCTCTTCGGAGCGCGAAAGAAACCGACATAATGTCTTACTTCTATTGTGGGAAAAATGTTTGAAGAGTTTCTAAGGGTGGTTTCACATCTGCACTGGGGATTCCACTTTCTTGCTTTCTTCGGGTAGCAGGAAAGGGGAATCCCTGTGGACGGAACCGAACAGCGCCAGCTGGACCCCAGTGACTATATGGGGTCCGCCTGCTTACCGCCCAGCTGCCCGGCTTTTGGAAGGAAAATAAAGCATGAAGTGCTTTTTCTTCAGGTATTTTCAGCCAGATCTGTGAGAGAAACTCCGGACAGAAGTTCTGACACAGATGTGAAACCACCCTTAGAGCTGCTGCCAAGGAATATAGGATCATGGCGGGCATCAAAAGAGGTCTAGGGGCACAACAAATCACTGGACAGACCACACATGGAATATTGTGAACAGTTTTGGGCACCGGTATTCAATAAGGACATATCGGAGCTTAAGCAGGTATGAAGGCGGGCAATTAAAGTAATAAATGGAATAGGTGGACTACAATACCCAGAGAGGTGATCAAAATTGGAACACGATGTCTGAGGGACGACCTAATAACTATGTATACTATATCAGGGGACAATACAGAGATCTCTCCCATCATTTATCTATACCCAGGACTGTCACTGTAACAAGAGGACGCCCTCTACATCTAGAGGAAAGAAGGTTTGACGTAGAGGGTTCTTTAGGCCACCTGCACACGGGCGGTTCGGATTCTGCAAGCGGAATCCCGCGGTGGAATCCAGCCCCGGAATCCGCACATACCTGCTTTCTTTTCTCTGCATCTGTAATGTGGATGGTCCGCACAGATGCACAGCACAGTTTTTTATTCTTTAATTTCTGCTTTTCTGGCGATGATGCAGAATCCACACAATGTCAATTGCGGAAGGGCCACGGATTGGACAGCTTCTATTGACTTCAATGGAAACCGTCCGCACGGAATCGATACAAAAATGGAGCATGCTGCGATTTTTCCTCTGCGAGCAGAAACTGCAATTGGTTTTTTGCTCATGTGCATGAAGAATGACTTTTCCATAGCATGCTATGGAGGGTATTTGCTGCGGCTTCTGCAATGCAAATCCACCCGTGTGCAGCCGACCTTACAGTAAGAGCAGTGAGACTATAGAACTCTCTCCTGAGAAGGTGGTGATGGTGAACTCACTCACAGAGTACAAGACGGGCCTGGACGCCTTTCTTGAGTGATACAATATTATATGTTTTAGTCGCCAATT
The DNA here is from genome assembly GCF_035609145.1 of Eleutherodactylus coqui. Classification (NCBI taxonomy): domain Eukaryota; kingdom Metazoa; phylum Chordata; class Amphibia; order Anura; family Eleutherodactylidae; genus Eleutherodactylus; species Eleutherodactylus coqui. The sequence continues at coordinate 64,288,666 of NC_089837.1, forward strand.
ACTTCAGAAGGGTCGGTGATCCAGAGATTATTCTGGTTGCCAGATTGGAGTCGGGAAGGAATTTTTTTTTACTTTAATTAGAAAAATTAGCTTCTACTTCATTGTTTTTGTTGCCTTCCTCTGGATCAACATTGGTGGATTAACAGGCTAAACTGGATGGGCATATGTCTTTTTTCAGCCTAACATACTATGTTACTATGTATATTACATTACCTGAGATTGCGCAGACATGCATAGATGTCCATCTTGAGGCCTCAGTCACACGGGCATTTTTTTGCTCGATTTGCGGATCGCATAATGGATACGCATCTGCAAATCGCGTGACCGGGGCTGACGATTCGCTGAAAAACCTGCACCTAGCAGCGTTTTCAGCGAAACGGCCCAGCGCTGCCCGCTATCCTCTGCCACAGCTGTGGCACAGCTGTGGCAGAGGAGAACAATGTTCGCCTTTTGAATTCAATGGAGTCGGCAACACAGCCGGCTCCATTGCAAGCAATGGGCTGCTGGCAAGCGCTGAATGAATTTTTGGGAAAGGCTTAAAATATAAGCTCTTCCCTGAAAACCATCCTGAAAATGTGTAAAAAAAAAAAAAAAGTATACTCACCCTTTTCCTGCAGCCGTAGTTCAGCCGCGTCCGGCCGGCAGTTCTCCTGAACTGCTCTCTGTAGTATTCAGCAGGCGGCCCCGTTGAGCGCATATATAGAACACAACCCTCACTCACCGTGGAGTCATAACAGACTGAAGAAAACAAACCGTTGTAGGACTTTCAAATTCCAATGCAACAATCCTATTGGTTGGTCACTAGTCCAGTTGCTACGGTGACAGTTGTAGCAGCAGACTCACTACAATGTATCAGCGGATTTCCTTTTATTAAGATGTGACGCTGTAGAGCTGATCTGACATCATTATTCTGCTTTTATCCAAATTTAAATAATGGTTATTGTATATTTTATTGATATTTTATATTTTGGATGGTTTATTTGTTTTTTCCTCCCTAAATTATAGAAAATGTTTTATTCTCTGCAGCTTTCCTATAAAATGCAAATAAACTGTGATGTGTTTTAGTGCTCCTATACATTGTAATCACATTTACATGCTAGTATCATTAGGAACCATCAGGGTGAGACCATACAGTATGACTGAATGTACGTGGCTGAACCACGGCCACCTGCACTAGCGAATGGCTGCACAATTTACTGCAAAATGAGATGACCATTGGCTAGCACTAGTGGCCATAGTTTGGTTTGGTTCAGCTGCACCATCTTCTCACCTTTAGGACACATGGTCAACATGGAGGGGGGTCTCTTGCCAGGGAGGTGACTTTTTATATCTGTTTGTCTTTTCAGTGCTGGGGTTTGTCATGTAGGTAAATTATGCTATTGGTGGCCAGTGATTCCGATTATCAGGGGTTTATAAAGCTGGAGCTGCACCAATCAGCTGATCAGTGCTGTAGCAATACTGGTCACTGTGGTCACAACTGCAGCCAGGCCCCTAAGCCAGGGGAGCCTAAAGGCCCCCCTTACTACAGAAGCAATGCTGCTTGTTACTGCTGCTGCGCCCGCATCCCTGCCCAACGTGCAGTGAGTGTGAGACCAGACTAGACAAAGTGATATTGAAAGGAGTGGCCAGAGGTTTGGGAGGGGATGGAGACACAGCAGTGCTAACGGGGTTATGGTAATAATGGGCATACAGGGGGGCACATAAAAAATTGGACTTTATTACTCTGTGGGAGGGGCAAAAAGAGGAATTTACTAGTGTGGGACGAAAAAGGGGAGTTGCTACTATTACGTTGTGGGGCAAAAAGGGGGCACTAATACTATGCAGGGGCACTGCAAGGGCATCATCATTAGTGGCAGAATGCAGACAGTGTGAGGAGATGAGTAGTAATAGGAACTGTTCATGGCAGTCTAAACCTGGATAGATAAGAAAAACAAAAGTGAGCAAAGTCAATGAGAGGGTACATCACCTGTGATCACTGGAGGTAGAGTGTGTAGAGCTGCTATCAATTATATGGTGTCTGCATTATGTAGAAGTTATACATGTATGCATATTTTGGGGGTGGACCACAGCCAGTAGCCATGTAGAATTGGTGGGGTGGGAGTGGGGTAAGCAAGCTGAACTTTTGTACCCAGGCCCATGAGCCTTTAGTTACTTCCCTGTAGCTGATTTGGGGGGTCCTGTCACCTTCAGTGAACGCAGTTGTCAGTTTCAGTTCCTGATAGATTAGTATCCAAGCATTTTACATTATAGTCCATTGGAAAAATAAAAACAGCTGAGTCAGCACCCAAAAATGCAATGAAGTATGTATAAAAAAAAAAAAAAAACATCAGATGCCAAACCCAGCACCATATTGGAGGGCTCATTTTGATCTTTGCTATGGGGCTCCCTCTGTTACATGGATGCCACTATGGGAGTACACGCCTATTTCATGTAAAATGATTTTAGCTGGAGATCCCTTTGCACAGTAATCCAAGGACATAAATCCCAATGCATTTTTCAAAAACTTGCAGGGCGGTGCATTAAAGCCAATACATTAAAGTTGCCTGAAGGTGAACACATTTTTCCAGTTTGTACCTGCTGGATATCAAGTGTGAGGATCGGGGTTTTATTTTATTGCAGTTAATCCTCTCTACCACATAATGATTCAACAGGAAAGTAGGACACCTACCTGAAACTAATCACACCTTAAAATGCTCCACTTTTATGGGCAGAATGGGACACGTCTTATAAAGAGTCATTTACCCACAATGACACCACGGATTATGGGTCAGGACAAGAGATTATTAGTACCAGACAAGCAGAGTTTGGGAAATCTGATCGAGAGACATTGTCATTACTGATTTTAACAACCAAGTTATGGTCATGTGACTGGCAGCTTAAAGGGACAGTAAACAGAATACAAATATTGTCTTACAGGAAAGGAGACCGATAACCAAGACGCCATTACCAAACCCTCTAATGTCCAGCTCACCGCAGACCGCTGTGGACACTCGGAAGTGCAGGTTACACAATGACCATGAAGTATCCAAGATGTGAAATAAAATCCCGGGCTTTATTAAATGACTCCAGTAAAACCCATTACAGACTGAACATCCTCCACTAACGCGATTCAGACCCGAACTGGTGCTTAATCCTCGCACGGCTGAAAGATCGTAGGTGCACATACTTGGAAACCAATTCTTATATTAGCCTGATCTGTTGCTGGATCTCTACTAGAAGTAAGGACCTGTCGGGTCTGAAACGCGTTAGATTAGAATGCATGTTTGTAATGAATTTTACTGAAGTCATTTAATAAAGCCTAGGATGTTATTTCATATCTTGGATGCTGCACTCACTGAATGCTGTTTCATGGAAAGAAAAGAGAGGTATAACTATCCTGCTTAGAGCGACCCTGCGGTCCTGGAGAAACAAGGATGACCCTACCGCTTCTCTGGCTACCTGGTGCACAGTGTTCATGATTAAGCATCATTAGTCTAAGACACTACATGATGCTTTGATGCCCAGGTGAACAGTACTGGCCATCAGAGCAGCATGTAGTACCAATGACTACCAAAGCATACTAATGCACAGAGAAGCGGTGTGGCCATCATTATTTGTCCAGGACTACAGGGTTACTTTAATCCAAACTGCCTCGCTGACTCAGTCCAGGACCAGTATTGTTGGATATGCAGGAAATGTAGCAAAAGTTAAACTTACGCATTTTCTGTACCCTCATTGCCAGTCACATTTCCCTCATAAGTGCCAAACACATTACCCACATCCGCTTGCCACCCTGTCAGCACAGTGACCATTCACACTGTCCCTACAAATGTCGTGCCAACTCAGCCCTGATTTATTAGGAGGGAGGGTTCGGGGTCCAGTATCTTCGAAGACAAGGAGTTGGAGCGCTGCTCTGATTGCCAGTCTGGCAGTCCACCATTATACAGACATTCATGAGATCTGCTGCATTTAGGAATTACAGAAGAGAGACCTCATCCTTCTGAATGACATTTCACGCAGAGGGGGAACATTACTTTCTTAATCAAATAAGTGAAGCTGAATCTTCCAGCCCGGGGCGGCACTTCCAGGAATCACTGAGTGACTTTCACCACCGTCTTCATGTAAAGCAGCTCCGGTGATTATATGACACGCATGGCGGCTGCTTAGTATTACAGTATAACTAGAGACATTATAATTACATACAATTAAATGATGTGAGCTGAGGTTCATGTCCTGAGATACATATTACATTAATAGGGTGTGACTGATACATCAGGAAGACGTCACAGTGACTGTACAGTAGATCTAATAAGCAGCCAGGGGGAAAGTTATATAAGAGGACTACAGCTACATTCTACATGAGACATTGAGTCACTGTGCACATACATCAAATTACTTATCCTGAGTTACATCCTCTATTACACTCCAGAGCTGCACTCACTATTCTGCTGGTGGAGTCACTGTGCACATACATTACAGTACTTATCCTGACCCTGAGTCCCATCCTGTATTAACCCTTTCCAATCCACTGTCTGACCTCTGAAGACATTATGATTTAAGGCTGTACAGCTCAGATGTTTGAAGACATCCGTCGGGGTTCTCTCACTGTATATTACCAGCCTCGGAGCCTATCTAACGTATCACCTCATGCAGTACTGGCTTTAGCCAGCAAATAGCGCCGTTGTATAATGGCAGAGAAAGAGTAAGCCCCCTAGGAAAACCAGGATACAAATTGGATTGGAAAGGGTTAAACTCCAGAGCTGTACTCACTATTCTCCAAGTGTATACACTTTACGTATCCTCTACTGATCCTGAATTACATCCTGTGTTATACTCCAGAGCTGCACTCACTATTCTACTGGTGGAGTCACTGTGTACATACATTACTTATCCTGTACTGATCCTGAGTTGCATACTATATTATACCACAGAGCAGCACTCACTATTCTGCTGGTGGAGTCATGCATATATACATTACTTTACTTATCCTGTACTGTTCCTGAGTTACATCCTTTATTGTACTCCAGAGCTACACTCACTATTCTGCTGGTCGAGTCACTGTGTACATACTTTACTTATCCTGTACTGTTCCTGAGTTACATCCTTTATTATACTCTAGAGCTGCACTCACTATTCTGCTGGTGGAGTCACTGTGTACATACATTACTTATCTTGTACTGTTCCTGAGTTACATCCTTTATTATACTCCAGAGCTGCGCTCACTATTCTGCTGGTGGAGTCACTGTGTACATACATTACTTATCTTGTACTGGTCCTGAGTTACATCCTGTATTATACTCCAGAGCTGCACTCACTATTCTGCTGGTGGAGTCACTGTGTACATACTTTACTTATCCTGTAATGATCCTGAGTTACATCCTGTATTATACTCCAGAGCTGCATTCACTGTTCTGCTGGTACAGTCAGTGTGCACATTACATTTCTTGTTGTGTATTGATCCTATGTTATACTCTAGAGCAGCACTGACTATTCTGCTGGAGAAATCACTGTGTACATACATTTCCTATCTTGAGCTGATCTTGAGTTACATCTGTATCATCTTCCAGAGCTGCATTCACCATTCTGCTGGTGGAGTCACTGTGTACATACATCACATTACTTCTCTTGTACTGATCCTGAGTTACATCCTGTATTATATTCCAGAGCTGTATTAACAATTATGCAGGGTCCAGAACTTAAATCTCCCAGAATTCCTTGTTGGTTCAATGCCTTCATTAACCTTGCCACCATATGTTAATACCGTAGAGGCAAGCTTGTTGACCATTTCCAATAACAACTGGCAGAAAAATGAGTACAGCTCTGTAGTATAATACAAGACTTAACTAAGGATAAGTAATGCGTGTGCATAGTGACTCCACCAGCAGAATAGTGAGTGCAGCTCTGGAGTATAATACAGGATATAACTCAGAATCAGTACAGGATAAGTAATGTATGTACACAGTGACTCCACCAGCAGAACAGTGAGTGCAGCTCTGGAGTATAATACAGGATATAACTCAGGAACAGTACAGGATAAGTAATGTATGTACACAGTGACTCCACCAGCAGAACAGTGAGTGCAGCTCTGGAGTATAATACAGGGTTAGTACAGGATAAGAAAGGTAATGTTCTAATGCATCTTCTAATATATTACTTTTCTATATATTGTTGCAGTTTACTTGCAGAGCCAAGAGGAGGTAACTGCTATGGCTCATGCCCACAGGTGGGTCGGATACTGACTGCGAAATCTCGCAACGTAATCAGACCCAGTGCCCCCCAGAGACCCGATACTCACCTCTCCGGATCCGCTGCGACCGTCGGCGCTGGGCTGTGATGCGATTTCCCGCGATACTTCCGCAGTGCTCGCTGCGATAATCGCCGTAGTGGTGCCAGATATGCTTATTACCACTTAGGAGTACTCTGTCATAGTAGAAACAGGTGTGTAACCAGCGGCATATATATGGGAGGTGCAAAGGTAGCACACAGGCTCTAATGCCTAAGGGGATACAAAGGAACCTTGGGAAGGACTGCCTAGTGGCCAGCATCCCTCATGTCTCAAGATCTGCATTGCTTCTAGTCCCAGGCTAAGCAGATGTCAGCACCGGGATGTTAGTGCATGGACTCCAGCGCAGATACTGATTTGTAACCTGGGATTACTTTCTGGCCTGATATTCTTCCTGCAGACAACTTCCATCTCCATTCCTCATCCAACACAAGTGTAATACCTGGTGTTACTAATAACATTTGCTACAAAATACAGCATGTGTAAAATGTGGATACACTGTTAACTGTGCAACTAAATTCAGCAAACTTTGCTCCTTGGGATCAGGTTTATTTTTTTGGAGAACCTGCCACCTGCTGTCTGAAAGTGGAATGACATGCTGCAGAATGTGCTTGCAGGTCAATCTCTAGTATGTGATCGGATGCTACTGTATGTACACAGTATAGTAAAGAGGACATTCCATGGAAGAAGGCATGATCTATGTATGACTGATAATGCAGTGACTACATCTGTGCACAGCTGTGTGATGCTCTGTTCCAGTGCGGGGGACTACTGTTAGGTCTATGGGTTTGTAGGTTTTCCCTGTATTTGTGTCACAGTGGGTCAGGTGACCCGGGAACAAGAATACGATGTGGACACCAGGCCTACAAAAATGTATATATATGTATTATAACAAATAGACTTGGAGAATAAGTTGTCAACAGAAGCCGAGTTGTTACAAAACCGTTCGATAACCTAACTAAGAGTATGCGCAATTCTAACATAAGTGACAAAAATCAGCAATACACCTCAATTATAAAACACACGGTAGTACCACCGAATGTTTTAACCCAGCAGTGACAGTCTAAAAGGGATGTAAATGTTGTCCAATATCTTATCCGCAACTGACGGATGAAGTTTCCTGGCATTGACTTGAGCTTGCTTATGGCAGGCCTGCACTTAAAGGGGTTGTCCCGCGCCGAAACGGGTTTTTTTTTTTTTCAATAGCCCCCCCGTTCGGTGCGAGACAAACCCAATGCAGGGGCTTAAAAAAAAAACCGCACAGTACTTACCCGAATCCCCGCGCTCCGGTGACTTCTTACTTACCTTGCGAAGATGGCCGCCGGGATCTTCACCCTCGGTGGACCGCAGGTCTTCTGTGCAGTCCATTGCCGATTCCAGCCTCCTGATTGGCTGGAATCGGCACACGTGACGGGGCGGAGCTACGAGGGCAGCTCTCCAGCACGAGCAGCCCCATTCAAAACGGAGAAGACCGGACAGCACAAGCGCGTCTAATCGGGCGATTAGACACTGAAAATTAGACGGCACCATGGAGACGGGGACGCCAGCAACGGAGCAGGTAAGTGAATAACTTCTGTATGGCTCATAATTAATGCACAATGTACATTACAAAGTGCATTAATATGGCCATACAGAAGTGTATACCCCCACTTTGTTTCGCGGGACAACCCCTTTAAGTCATTCTCTATGTGCAGTTCAGATTTTTTCCGAGGGCCCACCTCACTTACGTATCTCCAGTGTGTAGGTGAAGCGTCTTTAGACATCAGTTGGGGTAACCTGATGCAGAGCGCTGCAGGACGAAGTGGACCATCTGTAGCAGTTTATCTAGCTGCAGCTTCGTTCTCTCAGCATTGTTAGTTCTGACATGTTATAAGGTTGCACTTCTCAGTTACAATTACCTCCTTTATCGTGCCATTGGTCTCTCCAGTAAGCACAGGATCTCCAGGACCCATCTCATATTGCTCATTAAGTCGGCTCCTCTTGCAGCTCTCTCTCCATGCAATGCAGTCTCTTAAGGCTGAGTACCACTAGGATCGCTCTCCAGGTGGTCGCTCTCTCACCCAGTGTCTGGCTCCTACAGTTTCCAAGTACACCTAACCTGTGCACCTCTCTATCATCCCGAGTCCTCCAGATATCGCACCTGATCTCAGCCAATGGGAAGTGGTATGTCATACTCAATAGAGAAATACACCAAATACGGTAATGTAGGAGGGCCAGCAGAGGACATCCTTCCAAGGAAATATTATCTGAGCCTCTTACAGTTTCAGTTTTTTTTCTCCTCTTACACCGCACTACTCCCCTTCAGCTTCCGCCGCTCCTAGGACCCCTCCTCGTGGCAGATGCTGCATTCTCCTTTAAGGCAGATCAGCTGGATTGGCCCGAAGGGCTCACACTCTCCCATCTGCCTTATTAAATAGCCCTTTCTTAATCTGTCCCCCACCTGTCACCTGCTACATCTGACTATAATAGGCATCCTACCCCTAAGGAGAAAGCCTAAGCAATTTTGTCTTCCAGTTGTGTAAGCTTGCTCAAGTGCATTTGGTGTGTATTCCTGCGGTTACCTCACTTCAGCTTTTTATTTTTGACAACTCTGTCCTCTCCATTCCTGACCTACGTTTACTGCACTACGCTGTCTACTTGCTGCCTGCCCTCACCTGGACCATCCATTGTATCTGATCCCAAGTTGCTAGCCTTGACCTGTTGCCTGACTCTTGGATTGAAGTTTACACTTCCTCCCCGGACTTTGGCTTGTCTTACGGTTATGTCTCTGTACTCGCCTTCCTGTACTGTGTCTTGGTTTAGTGGATTACCAACCGCCACTTCATTAAGACTTTTTTGCAAGCAATGGCTTGGAGACCTTATAGTGAAGAGTGAGGACCAGATTGTGCTTGAAAGGGTAAGGGCCAAATACTGGGGCACCCCAAGTGCTGCTTCCAGATCTAGCCCTAAGCCAAATCAGTAAGTCATAGAATCATAGAATGGTAGAGGTGGAAGGGACCTCCAGGGTCATCGGGTCCAACCCCCTGCTCAGTGCAGGATCACTAAATCATCCCAGACAGATATTTGTCCAGCCTTTGTTTGAACATTGCCATTAAAGGAGAAGTCACTCCGGTGGTAACCTGTTCCACTTATTGATCACCCCCACTGTTAGAAAGTTTTTCCTAATATCTAATTTGTGTCTCCTCCCTTTCAGTTTCATCCCATTGCTTCTTGTCTTTCCTTGTACAAATGCGGATAGGACTGATCCCCCATGACTGTGACAGCCCTGCAGATATTTGTAGACAGCTATTAAGGGCTAATGCCCACGGCCAGATTTCTACCACGTTTTACGCTGCGGAAATCCACGGCATTGCCCCGCAGCTGTTAGGTTCTATTGAACCTAATAGCTTAACGCTCATGCTGCAGAATTCCACCGTGGAATTCCACAGCGTGAAATCACCCACGGCATGTCCTATTTGCTGCGGGAATACGCGCGGACGGCTTCCATCGCAATCAATGGAAACCGTGCATCACGTTATACTTCCGCTGTAGCACAGCAGAAGATAGCGTGAAAACGCTTCCCCGCTCACCGCTGGCGTGTCATATGAGACTGCCGACACATCATGTGACACTGCCAGCGCGTCATATGACACTGCCGGAGCGCCACGCGCTGTATTGGATATCGCGCAGCAGATCCGGAGGTAAATATGGGGTCTTTGGGGGGGGCGCCATGACGGACTCCGCTGCGGTATTCCGCTTGTGGAGCCCGTCATGGCTGTGTGCATAAGGCCTGCTCAGAAAGTGGGGTGCCCAGAACTGGACACAATATTCCAGATGAGGTCTGACTAAGGAAGAGTAGAGGGGGATAATTACCTCACGTGATCTAGACTCTATGCTTCTCTTAATACATCCCAGGATTGTGTTTGCCTTTTTGCCTGCTGCATCACATTGTTGACTCATGTTCAGTCTGTGATCTATTAGTATACCCACGTCTTTTTCACATGTGCTGCTGCTTAGCCCAATTCCTCCCATTCTGTATGTGCGTTCTTCATTTTTCTTGCCCAGATGTAGGACTTCGCATTTCTCCTTATTGAATACCATTCTGTTAGTCGCTGCCCACTGTGCAAGCTTTTCTAGATCTTTTTGAATACCCTCTCTTCCTAGTGTTAGCTATCCCTCCTAGCTTTGTGTTGTTGGGAAATTTGATCAGTTTCCCATCAATCCCCTCCTCCAGATCATTTATAAAAATGTTGAACAACACTGGGCCTAGGACACAGCCTTGTGGTACCCCACTTGATACATTCTTCCACTTGGATGTGCAGCCATTTATGACCACTCTTTGAGTACGATCACTCAGCCAGTTGTGAATCCACCTAACAGTTGCCTTGTCAATCCCATATTTGGTCATTTTTTCAATAAGTATGGTATGAGGTACTTTGTCAAATGCTTTACTAAAGTCAAGATAAACTATATCCACCGCACATCCACTTATTGACAGTTATGATGTGTTCTATACACTGCACATAGAGAAAATAGTACATTGTCTGTCTATAGCACACACAGAGGAATAACATCATCATGGAGGACATTATACAGCAGTACTGAGTAGTGTAGATGTGATTTCAGTAGCTGTACCACAAAATAACTATTAGCAGTAGTTTTTCTGTGAGAGTCTCATCTTCTCTTTCTCTTCCTCCGCTCTTCATAGACTTCTATGGGCAGCACAAGTCATCACCTTCCTCCACTTCCTATAATGCATCCTGGTGTTTCTGTTACTAGAGACATATTTCACTTGATAACAGGCAGTAAACAGCAAGTTAGAAGAAAGTTAGAACTGTAGTAGCCAATATTAAATATATTACTTTACTTTTTGAAGCCTTGAGTTGCCTTTATATCAGCCTCAGTGTGATATGATTCCTCCTACTCTTGATCAGCACCTCGATTAGGTTTGATCAGAATTGCCTCCGATCCCAGCAGTTACAGCAGGAGCGGGCACAATGTGTGGGTGCTTGATCTCCTTGAACATTAGGGCAAACATAGCTTCTTAAGTTGAACATACACATTAGATAACAGTGGTCAAAGCAGCCTTTTGTGATGGGACTGGGCGGTTTTCTGATGTATATGGGAGGGGTGTCTTGACTCTTCCTCAACAGCATATGTTGGCGTAAAATCAGACTTGCAAATACTTTAAATGCTAGAATCGTGACATTTAAGCGCTATCAGGGAACACCCCCGAAACGACCACTGTGGGGGCAAACTTGCATAAACCCAGACCCTTTGCTGTCCGATTTGCAGGACTGTCCTGTCAAAATCAGAACTGTTGAAGTGTAAGGGTTAAGGAAGGATTGCAACATGCCTGATCCTTTGTTCTAGTAGGAACTGTATCTTCAGTGTGGAGAATGGAATAAGCCGCTGTACTCCTCTGGCAATTCCCAATTAAAACAATATGTTTATGGTGGAGTTGGGAGGAATTTGGCATTTTAAGGGCATGTTATTGAAATGATGCAGGCAGCTACATCGCCAGCAGAAGCTGGATGAAGGAAAAGAGCTGAGAACATCTATCCTGCTTCATCCCATCAATCAACCATTATGTACTTATCCCAACAACTGCACATGGAGCCAAGTCAAAATTTGTGGAGACCCCTAAGGAAAGTATATATGATATATGGGGGTTACCTCTAAAGTAGCTGTAGAGCACTGATCCCCATCTGTAAAGCTTCTGTACAGATGAAGTTTTCACATCCAAAGATTGTCAGCCCTCATCCCCTGTAGCGCCTCCCTAGGTCAGAACAAGCATTGCCATGGTACATACAACATAACAAAGGACATGTTGATCCATGTTGCTTGCGCCAAATTCTGACCCTCCAATCAGTAACAGAAATCTGGATTCATCTGATCAGCAGATGTTTTTCCATTCTCAGTGATACAATTTTTGCACTTTTTTGCCCACTGGAGTCTTGTCTTTCTCTTAGACTCAATGGCGCTGGAACTGGTCGTCCGCTGTTCATAGCCCATCCGTGCTAAGAAACATTGAATTGTGTGTTCAGACACGCTAGTTGGAGCATCAGAGTTGAATTCACCTGCAATCTGCTGACTCTGCACCCTCTGTTCATCAGAACGATTCTTGACATCCTCCTCTGATCCCTTTTTGTTGATGAGTTGTTTCTGTACACAGAATCCCCTTGCACTGGATGTTTTCCCTCAATCATACCATTCTCTGTATACTCTACACACTGTTGTACGGGAAAACCCCACAAGGTTGTCAGTATATGAAATTCTGGCCCCGGCTAGTCTAGCACCTATGACCAGGCCTCGTTGGAAGTTACTCAAGTTGGTCAATTTCCACATTCTAATGCAGATTCACACTGAAACTGATCCTCGGAAAACTAGTCACATGATTTTATTCTGCACTTCGGGGTGACGAGTCTAATTTCCATACTGGGCGGTCCCAATTGTAAAGGGGTCGGTGTCTAAAAAAGTGGCCATACAGTGTATGAGCGGCACATATATCTCTCCACGATTGATGTCCCATTATATACTTTATTATACTTGCCTGCCACTCCATCGACAATCATATGACAAAAGAAAAGCGTGACCCCATCAACGGTGCAATTAATTCCTTGTTTGTTCCTCCCAGACAAAGAAATACAACGTTTCGACTCAAAGGAGTCTTTGTCAAGTACACAACTTTTGCCGGATGGAGATAATAATGAGCCAACAGCCCGTGTTTTAATCTGTCTGATTCTGTTGCTTTCCCCTAGATAAGTGGCCTACTGTAGCAGTCAGTTATCACTCTCCCTATTAGGGTAGACTACATGCTTATGGAGTAGCGAGGCATAGCTGTGGCGGCCATCGCGTGTCTAAAACATTACCAATTCCAAAATACACTGTATAGGAAAGGCCCTACTGAGGTGCCTCCTGAATACCCAATGATACCCCTGCGTGGACACTAATAAGGAAGGTACCACGACAATACAGGTATACGGTGGAAATCCACTAAACAGACCCATTGCTAGCCCTGGTGATAGATAGTTGAATGTAAGAATAATTACCTAGCACAATCAACAAAGCCCAATCATTTAATGTCTTGTTACAGTATCTATGTAGGGGGCACCATAGGGTTAATAGGAAGTGCCTGAGTGCGGCCGTCCTTTCCAGGGCAAATACTCCGCTGCCAGAAGCCTGAAGAATAGAGTCATCTAGGGTGACTTATATTGTCCCTGTGGTTTTACAGTATACAAAGTTATATCAGTCACATTGGTTTAACCCCTTAAGGACCAGGGTATTTTGGTCTTAAATAACCAGACACTTATTAGGGACTTTACCCATGTTTTTTTTCTTCAGCTGCCAAAATAATTTTTGCTATGACGTATAGAGCAACTTTTTATCTTTTTTTTTTTTTCAGTTTTATTGGAGGTAAAAAAAATAATAATTTACAGTTGCTTATTTTTAAAATTAGCCTATTAACACTAAAATAAAGTACAGGAATGGGTTCCTCATTTTGTCTTGGACATTTTGATTTATAATTTATATAGTTTTGGATTATAGGGCGCATATGGCGACGATTTTGGTTGGCGTCGGTGGCGGGTCATTTTCTTTTTTATATATATATATATATGTTTTTGTTTTTTTTTATAATGTTATTTTTAGTCATTTTTATTTTACTTATTTTTGTAACTTTCTTGATCACCATCCATGTCCTCCATGATGTCACATGATGTCATATAAGAGCTCTGGGGGTAATTTCTTTTTTTTCTGTCTTATTTCACACTTTTCCACTGTAGCTGGGGCATCCATAGGAGCAGCATCTATAGGAGCCCCAGTTACAGGGGAAAACATCCCATTGTAGTGACAGTAGACAGAGCTGATCTGGGTCAGCTAGGACCCTGCAGTAACACGTCCGCTTTCTCTCTGCACTACATAGCCAGCACTATGTAACCTGTAAAGGAAAAGGCAGAAGCTGTTAAAAACCGCTTCTACTTTCTCCTCCCGGTACTAAGCTGTCACTAACAGCCAAGGACCCAACCTGCTTGATTGCAGGCTTTAATCCCGAGTCATACTTCTGCCATCAGCTGGGATTAAAGCCCAGGGCCAAGCGCCGTAAATTTATTGCATGTGTTCTTAATGGGTTAAACTATTGTTTCCCAAACTCTAGTCCTCATGGTCATGTTTTCAGGATTTCCTCAGTGTTGCACAAGTGATGTCATTATTGTCGGTGCCTCAGGCATTGCCACAGGTGTTCTCTCTGTGGGATATCCTCGAACCGTGACCTCTTGAAGGGTCTTGAGGGCTGGAGTTTGGGAAACACTGGTTTAGACAGACCATTCTATATCTAGCCCCCCAGGGACAGTATGATTTATGTGTTATCCGCTTTGTGAGGTCTTTTCCCCCTCCGTGGTATATTTTTGGAATTAGTGAGGTCTGCATCTTCCTTCCTTCCATTTATAACAAAGCAGACATCACAATCGCAGGGATGGATGATTAGAACACTTGCATTTTTCATTCCACTTTTCTTTTGGGTTCCTTTAAGCCATCCCGTATAATTTACATGTCTTTGAAGACAAATATTTTACCCTGAAGGCCTTGGATCAGCATTGGGCCCGTTACCCTAATTCCAGAATTCCGCGCACAATACCGTTTGGCTCGCCGCTCATTCTTGTGGTTACAGATATATTCTGCAGTGATGTCATTTGGCGTTTCTCCGCTCTGGGACACGGAACATCTGCATCCTGTTATGGAGAGGAAATCTAGCGAGGAGATTACCTTTAGGATCCTCGTAAATTCAGCAGACGCAGGTAGAGGACAAAGAATCATTCAGTCTAGAACACAGGGCCATTCACTGTCCATGGCGGCTATACAGCAGCTGATAAACTCTGACGCTCTCCACTCCTCGTCCAAGAAAGAGATGAGATCATGTAAGAAATGGACTGAAGACACTGAGGGGAAATGTACAGAAAACATTGGAAGGCTGAGAAGATATTAACCCCCTCACTGCTGACACTAGTGCGCCCCCGTGGCTTCCAGGATTTTGTATCAGTCCGTGGCTATCGGGACATGCTGGGAGTTGTAGCTTCGCAACAGCTGGAGAAAACTTGGCAAGCGTCCAGAATAAAAAAAAAAAACATGTAGTGCATTGTACGAACAGACCAGCAGGTGGCGGTAAAGAGTGTGTGCGGTGCGGCATTGTGGAATTCATTCACGGGTTTAGTTGCGAAATCTATTTTACTGGAACTCGCAAATGAAGTTGTATTTTTAGACATGCAAATAGTGAAAATGCCGCCGAAGCCTTAAAGGGAATCTGTTACCTTAGGGTTTTTTAACTCAAGCTTGTTAGCGTGGGTATCTGCGTGCGCTAAACATACAGAATAGAGCCCACTGATGTCAATGAGTTTGCTCTCATGAGTGCGTTTTGCGCACGGGACAAAATGTAGGATGTACTCTATGTTAGGCATTACTCCAATTAGCCTTTTAATCCACGGGAAGTGTGCGTCGTGCATGTGTAAACTGGCTTCCATGCGCAAAAAGTACAGTAATATCTGCAAGCACACGCACAAATCAACCTTATCGACCTTGTTCATCCCAAATTTGTTGCGCTGCGCGAGAGTTTTTGCGCATCCAGTTGTATACGTACGCCCTTACTGAGATCAGGGGTGTCAAACTCATTTTCACCGAGGGCCACATCAGCCTTAGGGCTCATTCACATGGTTGTATTTGCGCTGTGCATTATGTATGTAAATTTTGCACACAGAGTATGCAGTGAATAGAAGCCATTGATTTCAATGGGTTCCTTCACATAAGCGTATATTACGTGTGTATTTCATTTGTGCTATTTTAAGGCATATTGCATACGATAATAGAACATACTGAACTTAAATGCCTATTAAAATTACTGGGATCAGGCTTGGAAAGGTTTTCTTGCACGCACAAATATTCAGTGCATGCCCATGCAAAAAATTACAGTAAAAGACATACGGGCCCGTAAAAAAAGCAGCACCCATCACACAAATACACAACTCAAATACGTGTATAAATACACTTAAACCCATGTGAAGCAGACCTTATGGTTGCCTTCAAAAGGGCCAAATGGCGTTTTTATGCGCTTTTTGGCGCATTATACTGTACTTTTTGCACATCAGGGCATGTTCACATTGGCGTGGGAAACCCCCCACTGTGATTTAAAAGGCTATATAGCCTAATGAGGTCCAGATGTGTTCATTTTTCCCTCAGTTGCGTGCGAATTTGCACACCCCTCATAGACTTCTAGACTTCTATTTTTTGTGCGTACACAAAAAAAAAAGGAAGTGAGAACGAAGCCATTGAAGTCAACGAGTTTGTTGCAGTTCTGCTTTACATTTATAGTGGAAATTCCACACAAAAGTAATATATATGCAGAATATTCTCCTTGAGATGAGAAGAAAGACCGCTGGATATTCACGCTGAAACTGATCCACGGAACACTTGTCACGTGACTGTATGCTGCGTCCCGGGGTCACGGGTCCATACTTAATCATTTCCATAGAGGGAAGCTCCAATCATCTTAGAGTCAGGGGCTCCAATAACTTAGAACTGTACAAAAAAGCAGGGGACATTATTACAATAAATAGTAAGAAAGGCTTCTTTACAGTTAGGGCAGTTGCAGACGAACGTGGTTTTCTCCTCTTATGTGGGTGTGTTAATTACGGCCGTATAACAGGACAAAACGATTGATTTCAATGGATTTAAATGGTTTCATTTTCACTCTCGGGACTCTCAAGGGTGAGAAAAAAGCCTGTTGAAAATAAAGCCACTGAAATCCATTGATATCAGTGGTTTGGTTTTGCCCCATTATGTTGCCATGATTATCGCAGCCACATAAGGGGAGAAAAACACGTTCATCTGAAACTGTTAGTCTGGGTTTACATGAGACGGATTTGCCACGGAAATTCCATGCGGCAAATCCGCTTGTGGCTCCTAATCCCAGGATTAGCCGGCCATGTGGATGAGATTATGCAAAAACCTCGTCCACACGGGGCGGCCAATCCGTTGCAGCAAAGCCGGGTGGATACGGTGATGCAACGCGGAATTGATAGCCACAGCATGTCAATTCTTTTTTTTTCCGTTGCGGCCTCACTCCTCTCAATGGAAAGAGAGAGCTGCCAAGGAATGCCAGCGACCGAACTGCTCCAAAACCCGCGGCGAAATGCCACGAGTTTTGAAGCTGCGGCTCTCCCGTGGAAATCTCGCGGCTTTTCAGTGTGGCCAAGCCGCAAGATTTCCGTCCCGTGGGAACCCAGCCTTAAAAAGATGGCTTTTGAGTGAAATCATTGTGTGTAAATGCTCCCAATGTGCAGTTTTCGTTTGAACGATGATTTTTAGGTGAGTTTAAAAACCATCCTTCGGACCACAGGCTGGGAGCAGGAGATAGCATTGTATTCTCTGTGCAGCCCTTGCCAGAACAATGGAGCTAATTGCAAAAGCTCAGGCCACCTGCTGAGTTCTGCAACAGCTCTGGAGGCTCATTTACATGCAAATGAAGCTGATAAAGTACTAATGGGCATTAGTGCCCATTAGTACTTTATGCAAAATGATTGGTCAAAATGATCATTCTCCTTATGAATTTTGAGCGATCATCTTTGCGTGTAAATAGGGCTTAAAGGCAGCTATGGATGACATTGAGGATTATAAATAATTTAGTAATGAGTGATTGCATGCAATGACCCCGGGCAGGGGTAGTCTGTGGTGCAGACAGGATGCCCGTGTGGTATCATGTAGTGTACTTCCCCTCACAGTGATATTATCTGCTGGTTTGCATATGTCATTGTATATTTCCTGGCATTACTTCTATGTAAACAGAGAACCAGGACTTCATGTTTGCCTCCCAGACAATAGTATCAGATCTCAGTTCTTTACTTCAGGACATGTTTTCTTTGCTGATTCACTTTCCAGGCTGGATTTTCTAGCATTGATCAGGGGATGCACTTGCATCACATCGCCCACCATGGAATGTGTTCTCCAGCCCCATTGAAGACAATGGCGATGTGTTCCGAGGGAACGCTCAAAGGTAGCACATGCCGCAATTTTTCCCCCACATTGCTTATGAATATGATGCCATTCACAAGAATGGGGCTCTTATTTGTGTGTCTCACAATACACAAATCGTGCACGACTTCCATGGTTGTGTGAAGATGGCCTACCAGTGCTTTAAGGGCTCCTTCACACGGAAATGTTTGCAAGCACATTTTGTGCGCGCAATATGCAGAGAATGGCGCCCATTGATGCCAATGGGTTCATCCACATTTTTGTATTTTGTGCGCAGAAAAAAATAGAACATGTGCGCACCAAAGCCTTCCTAAAAGTATATGGGGGTGCACAAACGCATGTGTAATATGCAAGCAGATGCGTGAAACACTGCGCAATTCTTCTGGAAAAAGAACACATCTGGACCTCATTAGGCTTAATAGCCATTTAAAATGAGACTTGGTGTTCCCCGCAATATAGCCTTGCGCCAATGTACAGTAAAATATGCAAAAAAAGCCTTGTTCACGGCGCAGATATGTTGCACTGAGGCGTGTGCAATAGCGAATACACCCACGTGAAGGAGCCCCTAGGTGGAACCATAACTGTTCGGTCTAGACCCGAGCCAACGACTGAATGATAATCATTTGCTTTTCATTCGTCATTCATTTTATGCAGGCATAAGAACCGTTGCTGGCTCGTTTGCTTTTCATTCCGTTTAAACAGCGCTCGTTCAGTCGTCTCAGTCGCTTGTACAGCGGATGTGAAGGACTGAACGATTCTCATTTGAACGAGCCAACGATGTATCTGCCTGTCTAAACAGAATGTGCAAGAGCGAATGAGCCAACAGTGACGCCGTTCGATCATTCATACGATAATCGGCTGGACTAAAAGGACCCTAATCAGTGGCAGGGGTCCCAGATCAAATAGGACCTGACCCCCCATTTTGGTGCCAGGTTCTGCCACCCAGGGGGAGGCTGGCTTACTGCCTTTTGATAGACTATATACAAACTAGGGCACAGCATACCAGGACAGCAGTGCCATCTGATAGGTATTCACCACTGCTGTGCCCAAGTCTTGACCTAATAGTAGTGCAATATGTTGCTTCAGAGGCTTTTTTTGAAGCCTCGAATGCAGATCCGATAAAAAAAAACGCTGCACTGTTTCATCCAGGAAAATGCTGCTTAGAAGACCTGAAGCTGGGCGGACCCCAATATAGTCAGTGTGGTACATTCGTAGCTTTTTGGGTCCAACACTTGCAGTATTTTTGTTGTTCAGCTGAATGGATGGAGCTGCGGGTTCCTGCATGCGGAATCTCACCCGCTCGTGATGCCGGCCTGAAGGAGTGACAAGAGTCCACAGTGCATGGAAGTATCATACGGCCATGTCAACAAAAAAAATAAAAAAGTTATGGCTTTTAAAATGCGGTGATGAAAATCCACCAAAACTGTTGCGTTTTGATGGCCAATAGGTGGCGCTGCAGAGGTATTTTCCATCTTCCTTATTTGCACATTACCCAGAGAAGCTAGCATGGCCTTATAAGTCTCTTCACTCTCCTTCTAGGTGTCCCCACACACTTTTTGGGTGCACAACACCCCTCCTGAACCACTAAAGGGCTACAATTCTAAAGTATTGTAAAATAATATTTTGCTCCCACAAACTGGTCGACATGTTATGTAAATCAAATAGTATAAACCTCCTCAAAAGTCCATTTAAATTCCTGGTCATAATGCACCAAAACAGGAAAAACAAGGGGGGGGGGGGTGAATATTTTCACAAGGGACTGTACATATTCCTTCACACCTGCACTGGGGATTCCCCTTTCCTGCTCCATTCAGGAAGCAGGAAAGGGGAATCCCTGCGGCCAAACAGCTCCATCTCTGGACGGAACCGAACAGCGCTGGGTGGACACCATTGACTATAATGCCCGACTTTTGCATGCAGCGCTCGCTCTTCCGGTATTTTTAGCCGCATCTGTGAAGGAATCCCTATCTGGAGGTTACGATGCAGATGTGGACATGGTCTTAATTTCCGTTTATTCCTACAGTGTGATGGAAGTGATTCTGAAGAACCCTACTGAATAGTCTCTGGTGGGGCTGTGATTCATTCTTACTGTACATGTGGCTCATTAGGAGGAAATCCAGTAAACTTTATCATCCGCTTTGCAGCTAATATCCTCAAGAACTGATTGTGTGTAACTTTTCACCCACTATAAACTGCCTATTCATCCATCAGATAATAAATCACATTATCCAGTGATGTAGCAGCACCGTGTTCGTCACAGACACATGTAGTAGAGATGAGTTTGTCACATGCAATAAAAGCTGCTGATTTGACACAATTGTGTTACATGTGTTTTCCATAGAACTTCAGGTAAATCTGCTACATTTGTTGCAACTAATGACCCTGTGATAAGTGATAAATACCTTGGAGAGGACATTACAGTATGTTCCCTGCATATAAAAAGTCTAGAAACCTCTTAAAATGCCAGGTTTTTGTTATGTTAAAAAAGTTCCAGAAAGATGAATCATTTCAGATTAATTTCCACTTTCATTGTGACTCGTTTATCTGTACAATTCCATAGCAGAACAAACTAAAATCTTTTAGGCTGGGTTCACACGGGGCGGAATTGCCGCGGATTTGCTGCATTTTGCCGTTGCAGATCTGCAGGACGGAAAAAAACGCTGCATTTGCAGTGCGAGTCAAAGTCAATGTGTTTTGGCAAAAAGTTGTTCTCGCAGAACGGAATTGTTCCGCACTGCCGCAGTGCAGAATTGTTGTTGCGTCGCAGTTTTGAAGGCAGAGCATGTCAATTCTTTGGACGTTTCAAGTGCGTTTTTTTCTCCATAGGCCTCCATGTAAGCAGACAAATCCGCAATACAAAGCGCTGGAAATAGTTTTTTAAAAAGGCTGCAGATTTAAACGCACGTCTTTTCCGTGCAGAAAAACCACACATAATACACGACAATAAACGCAGGATCAAATTAAGCTTGTCAGCAGTTTTGCCGCATATGCAGAATTTATGCGGGATTTCCACACAGAATTTCCGCAGCAAATCCACAATCAATCCGCCCCGTGTGAACCCAGCCTTAGGGTGGAAAAATAAAAAAACTAAAATTAAGTTCTTGCATAAATATGCACACCCTTAGGCCTCCTTCCCACGAACGGATTTACGCCGCGTAAATTCGCGGCAAAAATCCGCTGCGTTGCCCGCTGCTATTAGGTTCTATTGAACCTAATAGCACAATGCTCACGGTGCGGAATTTCGCACCGTGAAATCTCCCGTCCTCACCCGCGGCATGCTCTATTTGCCGCGGGTGTACGCGCTGACGGCTTCCATTGCAGTCAATGGAAGCCGTCCGTTCACGCTATCTCCCGCTGTAACACAGCGGAAGATAGCATGAAAACGCTTTCCCGCCTACCGCCGCCGCGTCATATGACACGGCCGGCCGCGTCACGTGACGCGGTGGGCATGTCACATGACGCGACGGCGGTGGGCGGGGAAGCGTCTTCACGCTATCTTCCGCTGGTAAGTATGGGGTCTCTGGGGGGCGCCGTGACGGGCTTCACTGCGGAATATTCCACGCGGAGCCCGTCACGCTCGTGTGAAGCCGGCCTTAAGCTGATACTTTGTTGATGTGCCCTTTGACTTTATGACAGCATTTAGTCTTTTTGAGTAGGTGTCTATCAGCATGGCACATCCTGACTTGGCAATGTTTGCCCACTCTTGCTTACAAAAGTGCTTCAAACCTGTCAGATTGTGAGGGCATCTCGTGTGTAGCGCCCTCTTCAGTTCACCCACAGATCTTCAATGGGATTCATGCCAGGGCTCTGGCTGGGCCATTCCAAAACTTTGATCTTCATCTGGTGAAGCCATTCTTATGTTGATTTGGAGGTCTGCTTTGGGTCGTTGTCGAGCTGAAAGGTTACATTCCTCTTCATTTTCATCTTTAGCAGAGGCTTAAAGATTTTGTGCCAAAATGGACTGATATTTGGAACTGTTCATAATTCCCTCCACCTTGACTAAAGCCCCAATTTCAGCAGCAGAAAAACACCCCTGAAGCATAATACTGCCTCCACCATCTTCACTGCGGGTATGGTGATCTTTTGATGATGAGCAGTGTTGGCTTTGCATCAAACATACCTTTTGGAATTCTGGCCAAAAAGTTTCCCCTTGGTCTCATCAGACCATAACACATTCTTCCACATACTTTTGGGAGACTTGATGGAGGTTTTGGAAAAACATAGACGGGCTTGGATGTTTTTCTTTGTTAGAAAAGGCCTCTGTCTTGTCACCCTCCCCCCCAGCCCAGACATATGAAGAATATGGGAGATGGTTGTCACATGACTACACAACCAGTACTTGTCAGAAATTCCTGCAGCTCCTTTAATGTTGCTGTAGACCTCTTGTTCATTTCCACTTCTATCTTGCAAAGTGTGGAGTATATGTTCATTCCACTGTAAACCTTGTATATATTTCCTATTCATTCCATGTCTATTAGGCACAGGAAAATTATATAAACTACATACCTATCCTGTTCATTCCAATGCCATCTAGCGCAGGAACATTTTTATACCCTTCCGTAGATTTTCCCTAATTGGTAATTTTCTTCATTCTTTCCCTTCATTCTTTTTAGTGTGTCCCCATTATGGCAGCAAGAAAACGGAACCCACTGGACGAATGAATCCAGCATATGATGAACCGAACAGCGCCCAACAGACCCCATTGACCTTAACGGAGTCTATTCGGTTTCTGTCTATCTCTCCAGTATTTCACAGCACATAATAGCAATAGCATTGCACGCTGCGCTGTTACAGCTTATATTTTAATGGAAATAAGCGACGGAGGCTCCAAACAGAACCTTGCGACGCTGATGTGAACAGGCCATAAGTCTAATAACTCACAATATCTTCTCTGACTGTGGTTGCTCACATTCCCCCAGCGCCTGAACGGTGCTGAAGCCTTTTTCCAGTTCAGAAACATCTTTCCAGGGGGTTCCAACAGTAAAAAAAAATGTGCGGGCAGGTAATGGGTTAAAAAAAAATTGTCATACTTACTGGTCAGATGTCTCCCCAGTCCAAAGCTGCTGCTTGGTCCTAGAGGATGCTGCACGAAGTTCATTGTACGTGTAACCGCTCAGCCAGACAGCAAGGGTGTGACTTTTTGGTCCCTCATCAATTCAGAGGTCCCCTTGGCTTTTTTCATGGACATTGGGACTGGGAGGGTAGGGAGCGCTACTGTGCAAGGGTAAACTTTATTCTGAGGATTAGTCGGGTCCTGGCAGTCAGACTCCGACTGATCAAAAAATTATAGCCCATCCCAGTAATATCCAATTAAATCACTTTAAAGACTAGAACCTATTAGCAATTTTGTCCTCATGCTGATTTGGCAATGACTTTTTTTACTTGTTGGACATTTTTTTTTGACACATAGGGAGTTCTCACACCCTTTTTACAGTAAAAGTTTTTTATTGGGTATACATTGTTCAAGAAGTACAAAATAAACTTGTTCTGCCACACAGGTGGCGCTAGTGAGCATGTGATCTAGAACATGATGGCACGATTCACTACTATACACACAGCGCTCATTCATCGCTGTGCAAACTGGAGAAGAGAAGGTGAGAGCGGCAACATAGCATCGCTTTGGAAATTGTAGAGTCTGGTGCTCACCAAATCTGATCTCACAACTCCAAACCATTATTAAACCCGCCAAACATAGCTTTGCCCTGTCCCTGCATGAATGGCTTTTACCTGTGCCTTCATAATGCTATAAAACCTTACCTACCATCTCAGTGCCAGCCCTGCAAACCCGTCAGGTGGGTCTTCCCCTATGAGTTTACGTCTGGGCTATGGCCTTCCTGTTCTGTCATTGGCCATCACTCTTTACCTACATCTTACCTGTAGCAGGTGCAGAAGCTTTACACTGATGCCATACATTTACACTGTAGATGCTGATGAGCATCCAAAAAGTTAGAAATGTGGTTGGATCAGCAGCAAATCTTCCCTTATACATATCTGTAGGAAAAATCTTGCAATTTAAAGCAGTTATTCCATCAATAGAAGTCATGCGCTATCTACTGGATAGAGGACAACCTGCGGATCGGTAGGATTCTGATCACTGGAGCTCCCACCGATCCCAAGAACCCAGGGATGAAGGAAGCAGCAATCTCCCATGCGTGTTGACGCCGCAATGGAGCAGCATGTGCAACCGCCACTATCATCTTTACTGGATACATACCCCCCACCCCCCCTTGTTCTCTGGATTGTGGGGTCCTAGTAACGTTCTATACCCCACGATCTGCAGGTTATAACTAACTCCTTTCTACTAGATAGGGAATAATGTCTGTTAGTTTGGCAACCCCTTTAACCGCTTAACATCCACCTGCTTGGAAGCCAGTGTTACACAATCTGACTATAGGCCTGATGCATTGTATTTGTGCGTCTAAGCTTTCAACTACACAAGAGAAAGGTAAATGGATGACTCAGCTTAGCTACAGCTGGAGAGTTGAGGATGATCTGAATAAGCTGGTTGGACTGCTTTTATGTGTCCTGGTAACAAAAGCCTTGGACAGAAATGCTACATCAAAGTGTGTAGACATAATACATGTAAAGGCCCATTTAGACACGATTATCGCTCATAAGATGTTTTTGAGGGACTTTTGAGCGATCATCATTGTGTCATTTACAGCGCAAGATGATCGCTCAAGATGAGCGATCACCTTGCGCTGCAAGCGGAGGATGCAGAAAACAACCGGGGTGTCGCCACTTGTCTTCTGCATCCAGCTGTTCTCCGCTCCGAGCGCCAGGCTGTAATACAGCCGAGCGCTCCGAGCGAAGGATGCCGAAGACAAGCGGGGTGTCCCTGCTGGCCTTCTGCATCCAGCTGTTTTCTGCATGGAGCGCCCGGCTGTTATACAGCCTAGCGCTCCACACGGGGTATGGAGAACAGAGCTGAACCGCTCTGTTCTTCATACCCAGCCTGTTTTCAGGGAGCGGGATACAGCTGAAACAATAGTATCAGCTGTATCCCGCTGTGAATCTCTGATAAGGCTCATCGTCGTCTTTCAGGACGCTGAAAGACAACGATGAGCGATGGCATAACGAAAACTGCAGGATGTCAG
This sequence comes from Eleutherodactylus coqui, assembly GCF_035609145.1. Lineage (NCBI taxonomy): Eukaryota > Metazoa > Chordata > Amphibia > Anura > Eleutherodactylidae > Eleutherodactylus > Eleutherodactylus coqui. Next base: position 64,314,022 of record NC_089837.1, read on the forward strand.
TGCAGTTACACAACGACTATCGCTCAAAAGACGGCTTTTGAGTGAATTTTGAGCAATAATTAATGTGTCTCAATGGGCGTTTAGGCCTTTGTGCATGGAACTTGTGCATCCGCATATGGGATATGGTACCACTACCTCCATCAGGTGCCGTATTACCTTTCAAAACTATATTCCTAGGACAGGGATGCCAAACTCATTTTCACCAAGGGCCAGTGGGATGGGGGGAGAACAGATAAACCAGAACAAGGCTCTAGTAGAGAAAATTGGGACACAAGTCCCCCAACACAGATGCTTGACTCTAAACTACCAGGTAGTCGGAGAAAAGGAAAAAAATGATAGGAGTTAGAAAAACCTGGCATAATGCTTCACTGGGTTGAGCAGCAATATAACACAACGTCCTCTCTGGTCCGGTCACAGGATATGGACAGGAGGCTGGAACAGATTGTCCTCTGCAGGATGGTAGCGTGGAGCAGTTGGGATGTACAAGCCCGGCACCCCCAGCAAGCACCGCTGTACTGCAGGATAGGCTCAGCAGGAAAAGCAGATGGGATCACACAAAAAAGACTCCAGGGGCTGCAGTAACAGCCACAGTGCTGAGTCTGCATGCACCCAACGTCATAGTATAAGACCAAGATGGTGGCTGTGATGCTAGTACTAAAATAAGTCCACAGTCCACCAGAGGGTCTTCCTGGCACAACTTAGGAAATTCTGATCTAGAAGAGGCTCTTCTGCGTCCAGACCTTGTAGGACACATAAAATGACGGGGTGGGCCGCAATTGGTTCATGGGCCTTCAGTTTGACAAGTGTCCTAGGAGACAATACCTATGGCCTGATTACCCCTAATTACATAAACCTACTCAGAACTGCCACGCATTGCCTTTGTAATGTCTGAGAAAAAATCTCTGTGTACCTCTGTATAAAATCGGAGAAACAGCATATACCGCATGAGCACATAGGGTTAATCCCTATCCATCCTTACATGTAAATATAGCCCTTAAGGCATCCCAAGATATAAACTTATCCTCTATCCACAGGATAGAAGATACGTTTCTGATTAGTGAGTGCCTGACTGCTGGGACCCCCACCAATCATGAGAATGAGGGTCAGTGTCCCCCAGTATGAATGGAGCACACTGCTGCTCCATTCATCTCTATGGGATAGCCAAAGGGAATTTCAGAAAGTACAATGCTCAGAAATCTCTGGAAGTCCCATAGAGATGAATGAAGTGGCAACATGCACGCTCAGCTGCCTCTCCATTTATAAGAAGGAATGCCCAGTCTAGTGAATGGTGGCTCAAGTTGTTGGCCCTCACTGATCAGATACCTATCCCCAAGTTTTCAGATAGGGAATAGAGTCATCCAGCTCTGCTGTTATCGGCAGGCTTGGACCAGTGTGGTCTGGCCATATGTGGACGATATGGTCCTGTTTCTTCGAGACCCTGGTAATTCCCTTAACCAATACAACCAGAGGCATAACTACAAGCCCTTGGGCCCCAATGCAAAATCTGTAACAAGGCCCCTTACCTACCATGTGTTATTTATAATAATGGAGTCTTTTTATGTGATGGAGGGACCTTTGGGCCCCCTAAGGCTCCAGGGCAACTGGACCCCTGCACTCCATATAGCTACGCCCCTGACAACTAATAAATACTTTTTTTTAGATATTCTGGATTATACATTAACTGGCAAATGTCCACTATTATGTATACAACTAATAACCTGATCCCTGACCCTTTATTATCCAATATCAGTTGTAAAACAGAATTTACAGTAAGTACCTTGGCATTAACCTGGTTCAGGATCATGCTGACACCATGGGTGTAACTATAACACCACTCCTTGAATTGATTAAGACTAAGCTCAGGCTTTGGTCCAAAGTAACCCCTATCAGTGGCAGGACTCATTAATCATTCATCTTATTACAATGGTGGTGGAATCTAAATGTCTGTATATTCTAGGTTGGCAATGAAGGTTCCTCTAAGCTATTTTTGATGTTTGAACTCTCATTTACTTGGGCTCAAAACTTTAACTGTCCACACTACAGAGACCCAAAACCCGGGCAGGTATGGCACTATTACTAAATCTCCATGCCTGATTTCTGGACACTCCCATGCTTGTTGTGGATTATTATTTAGCTACAACGCCTGCTGGTAATAGTTTTGATTAACTTTTTGGAACATCCAGCATATACTAAACCATCAGCCCTATTACCGTTACATGGGTTAGCTCTCTCTATATGGCAAAAGGCCAAAACTACCCAGCGATATCCTGATGTTATGCCAAACTTGTCGTTGTGGTAGAATCCAACCTTGCCTTCATTGTGGTTGATACCGAATCCTTAATTTTGGTCTACCGTAAATGTAGATAGGGTGGGAGATGTATACCAGGATGGAGTCCTTCTTTTATTAACCCAACTCTGCGATACATTTCAGGTACCTTGCGTCCAATTGTATGGAAATTTTCGACTTCAACATGCCCTTACTGAACAATTCCCTCCTCATAGTACTATTATATCTATATTCCTACCAAAAGTATTCTCAAGTCAAGGACCTTAACGGTGTCATCTTGACATTGTATACTCACCTTCTATCGGCAAAAATTGCCTAGTTGCTTCCCTTCCGATCCAAGAAAAATGTCTGTCTTCTATCCCTAGACTTTCCCCTGATGTGCTGGACTTCCACTTGACAGCTTTCCCTGCTATTAATAATACGTTAATACAATTATATATGATACATCAGTCCTATTTAACTCCAGTCCGATTATTTAGAGTGGGCAAAATTCTCACGTTGGCTTATCATTGTTGCCATAGCCTGGAAACTGCTTTCTGGCACCTGATGTGAGAATGTCCATATGAGACATGTTTCTGGATTGATGTTTTTAGAGTTTTCTATCCTCCATGCTATCAACCCCCTGACTCAAGACCTTAAAATTGCATTGTTTGGTATTTTCGATGAATTACAATGGATGCATCATACATGTATATTTTTGAAAGAAGTTTTATTTTTAGCTTGTCCACCGAACCACCGACTATGCCTCTTTGAATACAGTTGATTAACGCTTTCCAATCCACTGTCTGACGTCTGAAGACATTCTGATTGAAGGCTGTACAGCTCCGATGTCAAAAGACGTCCAGCAGGGTATTCTTACTGTATATTACTGGCCGCTCTGTTGTCGGGGGCCTTTCAAGCATGTCCCATACTGCAGTGCTGGCTCTAGCCAGCAGATGGCGCCATTGTATAATGGCAGAAAGAGAAAGCCCCCTAGGAAACCCTGAATCCAAAATTGAATTGCAAAGGGTTAATACTATAATACCCTATGACAAAATCACAGGGGATGCCCTGAAAAACGTAACGAAGTTTGGGGCCTATGGCATGCTTAGTATTCGACCCTTCCATTAACGGTTGGTTGATGTTTAATCGGATTGCTTTGTTCTTTTAGCAGAGAACATTCCCACCACATATGTCAGATAGGCATTCCTTATTTCTTATACTCTTTCCTTGTTCTGAGAACTATGGATAATGTCCCCTTGCGTTTTATCTATGTGATAAAAATCTTGTTTGTAACAAATTTAACTACCGTATATACTCGATTATTAGCCAAGCCGAGTCAATACGTTTTACCACAAAAAACTGGAAAAATTTATTGACTCGAGTATAAGCTGAGCTATACTCTAGTATATGCTGGGTAAAAAGAAAAACCTCCATACTCACCTACCAGCTGGCGTCTGTGTGGCAAGCTGCTTGAATTTTCCCGCTGTCATCCCCCATCGTCCTCTCTGCTCAACTCTGTCATCTCTGTCAGCGCTGTGTAAGTAAGCACTGTGATTGGATCAAGCGCTAGCCAAATCACAGCCGGCGCTCGATCCAATCACAGTGCTTACTTACACACCGCCGACGGCGGGGGATTTGAAAGCCGAGCTGGGAGATGACAGCGGGGTAAATTCAAGCAGCTTGCTGCACCGCTGCCAGGAACACAGGAATTCAAGCAGCTTGCCGCACCACCACAGGGGGACACAGACGCCGTCTGGGAGGTGAGTATGGAGGTTTTTGTTTTTAACCCTTCCCTAACTCTCGTATAAGCCCTGGTGTCATCTGATCCACTACAGCATAAATATGCATGCTCAGCAAAGTGTGCGTGTTTTCCAATGACAATAGAAAAATATACTGCTACCAAACCCCTGTGGCAGTGGCTTATCTCCCGCAGGAATAATGGATCAGGCATGTTGAAATCCAGTATGTCCAATCCTTCTTCACCCCAACATCAGGAAGAGTCTGAAAATTCATTAGATAGTCCGTCGATGCCACCAAAGTTCGAGACATTCAGTTGACTTTGCATGAAAAAAAGGGATATCTAGAAAAATCTCTTTCGCTTTGAACCAAAATACTTCAATAAATGTGACCACCTAAATAGTGTTCGAAGAATGGCTGAAGACCAAATCTGCTTCAATACTTAAAGAATTATGGGGAGAAACCTTTCCTCAAAGTTTCCATTTTTCATCTAGTGTTGCAGGAAAGAAGCCTGGCATGATGAATATACCAGTTACCCATTTTGTAATATAAAACCTGTGAATTCATGGTGGCCCTAAGGGGCGTTGAGTGGCAGAGAGAGTTCAAGAAAGTCCTTCTGTTCCTGCCGTCTACTTCTTTTATTTTTTTCCCAGGCTCAGCGGTTGACCCAGCCGATACAGGTCTGATCGGCAGAAAATGAAAAGCACATTTCTTGTTACCTTGAGAAATAAGTCAACTTTTTAGGAACAGAAAAAGGGCAGTAAAGATGGCTGTAAAACGTCTAGCGCATTGTATAATAAGGACCAGGTGAGAGGTCTCCCGTGACTTCCTTTGTAACAACCTTTATGTGTATTTTCCTTGGCTTCTACGCTTCAAGAACTGTAATTAGAACCTAACATTTCAAGCTACGCAGATCTGGACATTAATCTCTTGGTTTCCTTATTGGGGCATCTGTACTCTCTCGGCTCCTTTTTTCCTTAGCTCCAGCCTTAAGGAATTTACGGCGCTGATGTCACTCAGGAGAATGGCGGTCTGCTGATTTACGGCCTTCTAGATGACCTGTTGGAAAAATGAAACCTGGGAGAGATTCATTGCTGGTTTTTGCAGAGTATAAATGAAGTGGTAAACCCGGACCGGGATCAGGTGGCAAAGGAAATTAGAACAGCAAGGAGAAAGAACTTCAAAAAGGAAATCTGAAGTTAGAAGTCTGAAGAAACGTGCGTCAAGAATGATCTTTACCTAAAATGGAGGAGTTCATAGGAAAAGCTAAAGGGGTTTCCAAGCCATAGAAAGTGATGGCGAACTGCTAGGATTGATGGGAGTTCAACTTCTGGGACCCCATTGATTGCTAGAATGAAGGGGCCACAACTTTATTATTCATGCCTAGAGATGAGCGACCGTACTACCATCAAGGCGACGGGTTATTCTCTCCATTATGCTCCTGCTGGAGCTCTTTTTTTCTTTTGCATTAGGGCTTTAGCTTTGATCTGAGGGTACTCTGAACTAACTACTCTGCCTCAAAACCTATTATCGTAGTTTGGGATACAGACATTGCTGTAGTCCTGGGGTTTAGTCTATCTCTTGAAGAATAGCTACTATCTGGGGGCACTCTGAACTAACTATTTTGCCTCAAAACCCACCATTGTGGGTGGGGATACAGACATTGCTGTATTCCCGGGGCTTATTCTATCTTTTGAAAAAAGCACTAGTCTTGGTTGGCACATAATTGAGACTGGGGCCAAAAGACACACATAGTTGTCCTCCCCGACAGTGCTTTGTCGTTGTTAGTGTCAGGCTATTTAACGCCCTTAATCGTACGATTATTGGGTTATAGTCCCTCAGTTTTAGAAATAGCCCGCTTTGCTCCATCATAGAGCAGGAGCTGTTTGCATCTTTTTCTCTATAAACATAGCTGAGAGCTCATTGGTTATTTCAGTCTATAAAATCTCTATGATACTCTGTGATTACATATAATCTTGACATCTAAGTTTGAGTACTATATCTCCTGATGATCCACAAAGACTATGTGGTGAAACGCGTAGAGTTTAAAGTACTGGTTCCACGTATCAAGTATTACAGCAGATATCATCATTTTACCATTATTTATCAGCTGTTTTCAACATATGGAGGAGAAAGTACAACTGTACATATATTTTCCCTTGGCTTTTTATAGTCGTGTATCTAACACCTGGGGACAATACACTTTCACTACAATATATCAAGCTCTAATTAAGGCGATTTGACTATAAATCATAGATTATGGGTGCTCTATGAGTTTTGGTGATTGTACTACAACTCTCTACAAAAAATTGTCCATATAGGACTTAAAAAATTCAAATTGTGTACTCACATTGAACCATATGTGTCCGATGTGGATCATAAAATAGATATCCACCCAATACGCCTCTTTTCAGGGATTAAGTGGGTTATAGAGGTCCTACAAGACTCTATCAGGCTCATATATAATCAAACGAGCCTCTATAATTTTCTTCCCCTCCCTGTATCTGTAGGGTCTTCGATCCTCATCCTGGTGAAGTGTTTGTCTTTATTTTTGACATAAATACTCATTGAGTGTCATAATCCAGGCTACCTCGGGTATTATTGCCTCACGTGGTATATTTTACCTGGTGAATATTTGTTTGTCAGTGTTGTGCCCTGTTTTCGTATTTTAACCTTATATCAATAAAATTATAGTTTGTATAGTTTTGGATTACAGGGCGCGTACAGCGACAGATTTAGTTGGGGTCGGCTGTGGGTCATTTTCCTATTTTCCGTATGTGTTTTTTATTTTATTCTGGAATTTGTTTTTTTCTTATTTTTGTAACTATTTTTTTAACATCTTTTTATATAAGACCTCTGGGGATCATTCACTTTTTAATTTCACACTTTTCTACTGTAGCTGGGGCATCCATAGGAGCCCCTGGAAAACATTGCCCAGTAGTGACAATAGACCCTGGCAGAGCTGATCAAGGTCTGCTAGGACCCTGCAGCTCTGCTGTGACAGTGAACACCCGGCGGTTACGTTATCGCTGGGTTGCACAGTGGAACTAACACTTCTGCTTTCTCTCTTTAATACATAGCGCTCATCGAGCGCTAAGTAGCCTGAAAAGTAGAAGGGAGAAGAGGTTAAAAACTCCTTTTCCCCTCTCCTCGGGGTCCTCAGCCGTTGTCTCAGAGTGCTATACAGGTACTGCAAGTCAGATGCATTCACTTGATTGGGGTTGAGTTGCAGTTCTCTGCACAGCGCCTGTTTTCATGATTGTTGGGTTCCCTACTGTCAGATCCCTACTGATCAACAAGCGATGGTAAAGAGGTACAATCAAAAGGAGTGGCACTGGTTTAGCAAGGAACAGGCCCCGAGAGGGATTGACTCCCATTCCCAGCCAGCAAGTGGGAACCAACATTAACAGAGGGAACTGATGCAGAAACTGGAACAATCTCATCTTTGGTGGCAACTTCCATAGAAGCCTGATTGGCGCTCGCCAGCCCTGTGTCCAGCTGGTGCGTATGGGCCACTTCCATAGAAGCCTGATTGGCACTCGCCAGCCCTGTGTCCAGCTGGTGCGTATGGACCACTTCATTTCGCACAGCTTCATATTTCATATATGGAACCACTTGTTACAAGTGCTGGGGAAATCATTTGTGATGCAGGAAAACATTGCCGCTGACAACACATTGCCTCCTTGTAAACATAACCTTCCTAAAACAATGGGTGTAACATCCATGAAATAACAAGAGGCAGGTTTAATGGCAGCAAGTGGTCTTAAATCTCACCCTCTGAAGTTTCCCC